>NC_139721.1:40238784-40895784 GCF_964211835.1 Anser anser
TCATACCTTCTCTAAGTACTCTCAGAGCCTCCAACTGAAAAGGAGTAAACAGAGATCTTGTGAAATATGTTTTTATGATTCTTCAGGAATGGTGACGATGGTGTAGAAACTAATAAATAGATTTTAGTAAAGGAAGGATAAATCAATCTGCCTATAACCTTAAAATGCATTTTAAATTGCTCTCAGGATTGAACGACTAGGACCATTTATGGGATAAAAGACTATCATTTGTGTAACGAAGCTCAGGGAAGTGTATTTTCCTCACTCCTGTCTCACAACACTCCTGCCCAGCCCTGCGGCCACACCACTACCCAAACCTGGACGTGGACACCAAGACACCTCTTCTGTAAGTTCCACACCTGACAGGTAAAAGAGTGTCACTCCCTGTTGTGACACTTGGCCTCATACTGCCTGGCTGGGGTCTGGTTTCCAGACAGTGGAGGCCTGAGCCTGCCCACAGCTCGCTCTGCCCCGCGGGAGCTGCATTGACCTGATGCCAGGGGAAGGCTTCCTCCACCTCCCAGGAGACCCAGCAGCATTGCAGGGTGATGCTGGCATCCCTGCCACACACGGAAGAAGAGGACAGAGCTCCCTGTGCTAACAGCATCACACAGACCTTTGGCACGTCCAATTTGGCTGCAAGTTTTGCCCACAGGGTCTCCATGACAACCCCTTGGTCTTATTGGTGATCTTGAGTTAAGGTGAAGAAAGGGCACAGAATCACAGTTTAGGTTAGAAGGGACCTCTGGAGGCTATGTGGTCCAACACCACTGCTCAGGAAGGTAAACCTAGAGCAGGTTGCCCAGGATCATGTCCAGGCAGCTTTTCACAGGAGAAACACCCAGAAAAGAACTAGGAAACATCCTTGCTTAGCTTTAATACCGTTCTCACTGTTTTTCCTGGCTTTTTGTTCTTTGCCTTCTAGGGCATTTTCAATTTCTGATCCCTGAAAGCCCTTTTTTTCCTCTTTCTCCTTTTATTTGTCTAGTTTGCTTTCACCCTCCTTTTCACAGGTCTGTTTTCTCTTTCTTCTTTTTTCATTTTCCTGAGAAGACCCTGCCAACCTTCCAGTTCAATAATATTATTAGATGGGGATAGGCAGGATAAACCTGAATCCATTACTATTTTACTCTCAGCTAACTCATTTTACCTTCTTTCCTCTAACAAGCTCTTCAATTGTTCAAGGCAGAACAAGGAGTCTGCCACATTTTCTGGAGTGAAAGGAGGCAAAGCTGCAGGCACCTAAAACGAAAATGCAGAAGATAACAGGTGGAAAGAGATAACCTGGAGTAGGAAGATACCGTTTGCCAAATTTTGACCTTAGTTCTCAAAAGAAGATCACTTGGATTGGTTTGCATTTAGCCACATTTTGCACAGTCTTCCACCCCAAAATAGACTTCACGGAGCTGTGATGAAGTATGATTTCAGATGAACTTTACTGAAGGTGACAGCTGCTAACAGCACAGCTCAGCTGAGCAAATTCCGAGGGTATCATTACACAGAGTACAATGGCAAACTGCAAACAGCCTCCCTTCTAACTTTTGCAGGACTGCACACAGGTGACCTTGCTTTCACTTTCACAGGATTTTAGTCTGCAGCAAGAGTAAAGTCTTTTCTTAAAAGACACAAATGCTTATGACCTTCTCTGAGGAGGACCAACTGCTCATCCCTTGTGTAAGTAATGATTTATTTTACTTCACAGTTCTGCTCTGTTTCTGTTCTAGTGGCATAGGTACTCAGTTTCTCCTTCTTTACTTTCCTTCCCATGCTCATTTTCTGTCTCCCTTTCTACAGCATATACCTCTGGAATGCAAGAGGTCCAGTCTGAACATCAGGGAACACTACTGTGCAGTTGACAAAGCAATGGAGCAGGCTGCCCAGGGAGGCTGTGGAGTCTCCCTCCTTCGGAGCTGATTCAAAAGATGGTGTGGTCACCCCCAATGGACATCTTGCACTTTTTTGAAGGGGCCTCACTTCACAGTGCAGTATTCCCGTGGGTGCATGACACACCATTCATCAGTGGGGGCTCCTCAGCCTGGAGTGGGCAGCTCCCCTCTAGGCTTGCAGGCACTGCCGCAGCCACCCATTCTAGCCCTGGCACAATGAGATGCAGAAGGAGCTGGGGGGCAGCTTTTCAGACTGGGGCACCGCAGGCCTGTGTGAGATATAGCTCAGAGAAATGATGGGAAAGAAGAGCAAGCGAAGAAGTAACTTCTTTCTGCCAGGGTTTCTTCTGCCCTTACGAGAAATATTTCAGCAGATAGCCCTCCGGCAACCTTCTGGGCTGTGAGGCTTTTCTTTTGAAACTTGTCTTCCCCTGTATTATTCTTGCAGGAATTTTGTTTGATTAACCTATGCACTTTCCATTTTTCCTTATTATGTATCATCTGGTGTTGGGAAAACCAAACACACAAGATACTAATGCTAGGAAGAGGCATAGAAGCTACTTGAACTCTGCTTCTTCTGTACCCAGTGTCCACAGTGCAGAGACATATTTCTCAGCATAGGAATTTCTGTCTGAGAAAACAAAAACTACTGCTTATGGAGAAGCAAGCACCTGCCTTCCTGATATCCTCACAGTAGACACTGGAACAGACACATTTTACCATTCTGGAGAGGAGAAGACCCCATATATTTCAGCCTCAGCTTTACACCAGAAACTACCCTTATACAAAAGACATGTTGTTACACTGTTTGTGGATCTGACATCTCTCCCGTGTTTCTGCTTCCACCACTGCATCTCCCCCTGCTTCTGGGGACAGGCCGAGCAGAGGGGATGGTGCCTCCAGAAATATGTCTGCCTGTCAATCCATACCTGTTTCCCCCTCACAGATGCTTTGCTCTTCCAAACAAACTAGAAAGCAAAAGTGCGTGCAGAGAGATGACTTCTTGGAAGTAAAAAACTGCTAAAACAAAACCTACCTGAAGCCCTACACCGGTTTTCTTCTTGACCATTTCTCTCAGTAGGAAAACATGTTTGTCTTGTCTTGAATGCTCATAAGCTCTGTTTGCACAAGGTGTCCAGGCAGTAACACACTAAGAATACAACCAGAAGCCCCAGCCTGTCACAGTCCTCAGTCCATCTTCATACCTGTGGGGTTGTCGAGTACTGGTGACTTCTCAGCAGAAGGTCTGAAAAAGTTGCCATCTCCTCCCCAATATTTGTCTGCAGTTCTCAACAAAAAAAAAACACTCCATTAGCACATCCACCTGCACACATAAAACCATTGCTTTCAAGCTATGTGGCTGAAAATATATCCAACGTCCTTTCCTATTCATGAGCCTTGCTACAACTACAGAAAGTTGTAGCAGTGTGGCTGCTCTTCCAGGAAGCACCTCCACAAGTATTTGTTCAAGGGAGATTTGCTCAGCAAGGTACCTCTGAAAAGGAAAGGTCTGATGGGCCCTCAAGGCTATAGCCACTTGGTAAATTCAGCTTACCTTGTCAGGGAACTCCATCAGTGCTTCTTGTAGGAGCAGATTGTCCTCAGCTGGGCTCAGTAGATTTGGTGCAACACAGATGGTGAGGTTGCTGGAGCTCATTGTGCTGGCTGAGGAGTTTTGGCTGGTGTTGTGAAGCAATGAATGCAATTGCTTGAGGAGGATGAGACTGGCTCTCAGCAACTTGTCAGCCACCCCGAGGGAACAGGAACATAACATTCATAAATTAGATATTGGCAAGATACATCACCAAGGCTTTCCTAAGGTACATGGAAGCCAGCAGCAGTGTTGCATATTTTTCAAGGTGCTTAGAAGCCAGCGTTCAATGCTTCAGTGCCTCAAGAAGGCGGTGTTGTTTCCCACCTCCTGATTTCACCCCAGCCCACTCAAGGGAAGCCTTCAAGCCTGGTCCACAGCAGAGGGACTGCCTTCACAAAGATGCTGTCCTTTCTCTCCCCTTTTGATATGAATTGTTTCTGTGGAGTAATCTCAAATGCTCTAGGAAGTGCCCTAACTAAAGGCATTCCTGCAACCACGACCCACACCCCCCAATTCAAACCTGCCAGAGGAGGTCTTTTGGAGTCCGCTTTGCTTAAATATTGTCTAATGTGATCCTGTTCCAAATGATCTAACCTCATCCTCTTTCACTGAAGGTCCATTTTCTTTGCTCCAGACTTTCTCCCAGGTCTCCATGGCCTGGATTTCTGAAGGCCAGTCTTGCTAGGACCATCATTGCCCAGGGAGATTGGCCTGAAGTGCTGGCAGAGCATAATGAAGGCCAAGAGAGTTTGAAGATGGAGCAAACTAAATTCATAATTGTGATCATATGATGGGGTCTTGTGGCAATGGGGAGTTGGGCACTGAAACTGTTTTAGGTACCCTGTCCTGTGTACAATCCTGTCTTCCAGTGTTAAACAATTATAAGTGTTCACTTTTCAGTCAGCAATTCAGTGAGGAAGATGCGGTCTGGCTTTCAAATCAGCAGGAAGGCCATTTTGCTGGTCAGCAAGGAGGTCCCTAAGCCACTGTGTTTCAGTCATGAGCTTGTGTGGCTTTCCCGGGATTCTTCATGACCGTACCTTTGCCATCCACAGTCACTCCCAACATTTTGTTATCTCTTCCTGTGACACTATGATGAGGATTAAGTGTATATTTACTCTAGCCATAGCAACCGTCAAAAAAAGGAAGGCTATGTCTTGTTTTGGAACTGGTAGAGAGAGGATGAACCTTGGCAATAGAGTCCAGTCCACGTACAGAATCTCTGCAGAACTCTATATTTATATTTATTTTCTTAACCCCAGCTTTTTAATGCCAATTTTGTACGTCCTCATATAATGTCCAGGTAGAAGGTAGAAGAAAACAAAAGGTAGAAGAAATATAAAGTCCTCTCCGCAGAGGAGAGAAACGCTAAGCAAAGCAGACGCAAATAGTGCAGCACAGGGTGCTGCAGACATGTCCTGCACGCTTCCCACTCTTCCTGGGATGCTTACACTGTTGGCAGAAAGAGCAAAGCAGTCCTGCCTGCTCAAGCCACCTATGTTCTCTCTTTAGCTCAGAATTTATGAAGCACAATAAGTCAATGTTGCACCATTTACTTTGCCCTGAAACTATCCTGGAAAGCAATTACAGTGAAATTTGCCTGGAAAACATACTACCTGCTATGTTCACTGATTAAATATTTCTGTCACATGAGAGAGCCAGAGTATGAATAAGTGCTGTAACTCTTTTAAAATAAACCTACACAATTTTATGATTGACAGAAAATACATCAGCCCATACAGATGCTGAAAAATGTAAAATTATAGTAGGCTTATGCAAACTGCATGGTGTGTTTGAAAAATACTCAGCAAATTTTCTGTAAAACCCACAGGACACCCCAAACTACACCACAGGAAGAGAGAAAATTTTAACTAATTTTATAGGTGATATGTAATCACAAATCAACAAATTCAATTTAGATAATAAAAGCTCCCTGATGAGTATTTTTAAATAAGTCAAAAAGAAAATACAGTGAGCAAGAACAACTATAGCATTTAACAGGAAAGCAGGTTCTTTTTTTAGAGGTGTTGTAAATCACCAGTGATTAACCTTCATATAAATAATGTATTAATAAGCCAAAACCTGCTCTCTCATGATGCATAGCTAACCCTTACTTAAAAATTACATATATCAGAATTTCAAAAATAGTAAGTCAGAGAAATTGAAAACGTAGAAAAAGTTTATGCAGTGCAATGAGTTGTAACGTAACGCTTTGTTCAATTCCATATGTCAAGAGAGTTGGTTGAATTTTCACACCGACAATACTTGGGAGATAAAGGCCAGAACTTTTATATGACATTGCTTGACAGATGTTTTAGAAATTTAGGGGGAAAATCCATATTTTGTGTTACATATACAGTGCTTCCCCTTTTTATTTCTACAAGCTATTAAAAGGCATTCAAGCAGTCTCATTTTTCATTTGAATGTCACATCTCTTCATGATGCTGACGTTACGTGTAACATCGGATCAGGTTTTGCTCTCACACAGATTATTAGACAGTAGATTGCATAGATTAGTAGACAGCAAATAGTAGATTATCTGCATTACTTGTGCTAACATCAGTGAAATTAGTTTGCTTTTGTTCCTTGAGCCAAAGGACATAAATCGAATTGATCTATTGAACTCAGTGAACTATTGATCAGCACATTTAATTCACCGTGTTCAAAAAACAAAAGGGTATACAAGAAAGGCATATTCTACCTTGACTACTACAACACCTGTTTTAGGAGTTATGAAGTTAAATAGTCCATGACAAAGCCCTTTCCCACCCCAGCCCCACCAGCAAGGATTGGAGAAAAAAACATTAAACTTTTAGAGCAATAAGGTTTTTAATAGCCTAGTAAATTTCCCTATACCATTCCCATTCAATGAGCCACTTTGTCTGACTTTCTATTTCTACCGAGTACCAATACAGGATTTCTTCAGGAAAAATTAAACAAACAAAAAAGTTGTTGTATAGCCTATAGTTACCTATGATATGCTATGGAAGATGTAGAATTCCTCGCTAATACAGAACTTTCCATTTACATCTAAAAACATATAGAGTATTGTTACTTTACAATCTACAGGCACTTATCTACACACAGACAAATCTGTGATAACAGACAGAGTGGTTGGCAACTCAACTCCACCCCAAAGGTAAGAAAGGCTCTAATTAAGATTCCCTGTGCAGCTTTAATGAAGCTTCTTTCGGTACACTTTTAATGACATGTCTATGTGGTCACTCCTTTTCTTGAGACACAAGTACGCTTTGTGCCTAGGATGAGCCATGATCACTGACAGGAGATATTTAGTGTTTGTGCTTCCTGCGTTGCTCAGCGTGCATCCCATATTTTCTGCATCACATTGAATAAGAGCATCTCTGCTCTGCCCATTCCTGTCTGTTCTCCTCTGCACTAGATTTCTTATCTCATCTGTCCTAGGCCCCACCTTTAGTCTTCTCATCTTGTTCTCAATTTTCTCATCCAGGCTCAGCCTCATCAGGTCTCAGACTCCCTCGCACCCATTCCAGGTCAATCTATATTGCATTTGCTTCTGCAGATGCAGCTTCTGCTAGCATAGCCAAGCTAGCTTTATGATAATTAATACAGGTAGCATTGAGTGAAACCAGGACTGAAAACCTCTTAAGACACTGAGTAGACACTTATTGGGCACCTGTGGCTGAACCCCATGTTGGCACAGCATTCAGTGCTGACATGGCACTGATGTCTGTGCACTGCCTCTCCCTTTTGCTAGTGCCAACCGCTCCCAGCCTCCCTCTCCACAACTGTTTTCTCTTCCATGGACCACATCAGTTTCCATCTCTTCTGCATACAAACTGGAGATTTCTTTTTCCTCAGTGCTGCCTGGATGTCATCATGAGAGATACTGAGACGTCCTTCTCTAGACAACAGCAGAAATGGCAGTAAGATTGCTGTTCATCTCTGTGTCTCCTAAACAGTTCTGATTTCCCTTTATGGCAGAGATTTCCATTTTGTCTCAAGACCAAAAATGTTGACCTGTTCAATCTAGTTAACTTTCACATGTGTTTCTCCCCTGACATTAGCTAAGAATCAAAAGCTAAGATCTTGTGTGACTTTGCCTTGATATTTTGGGGGTAGACAAACCAGAAGGCAGATGCTCATGACAAACCATCAAGCAGAGGAGAAGAGCTCCATCTCAGACTGCTCCCAAGCCCTCAATCAGCTTTGAGCATTGCCCAGCTAACAAACACATGCAAGGGACTTCTGCAAAAATGCAGTGCAAATGGGAAAGCTCAGTGCAAATGAACACTTTGTAATCAACATCACTGCAGTAAATGCTTATACTCAGTCTGACATAAGCTCATTTTATATTTGCTTACCCAGGATTTACAGTGTCAAAAATAATACCAAAATACAAGACTTCCTTCAGCTTTTTCATAGAGTTAAATTTCAATCTCCAGTTTTTATTACTTTGCACTCATTACAATTAGTCATGCATGTTGCTTTCATAAAAGCTATATCCAGGGAAAAAAAACCCTCCCTAAATAATCTCTAATTTAGTCCCTTAGAAGGAATTTGGCAGCCATTTCACATGATTAAACAGTGATTAAGTAGCTGCCCAAAATTGAGAAGCAAAATGCTTCTCGGTGGCCTCTGAAGTTTTCTCATAAAGAGCTGAGGCTTGTGTTATCCCTGTTACCCAGGGAGGAAGCCAATCTGCTGCATGGTGTACACTGGAAATAAGACTCCACACTTTCCTCATTTTCCCATCATCTGCAAATGTGGAGTATGTCTGGCTCCACGTTTTATTGTTTTCAAACTCACCCTGTGAGGAGCCCTCAGGCCGTGTTTCTGTTCTCTGCCATGTGTTAGTGCTCAGCCTGGGCCAGTACAGATCAAGTTGATGCTACTACCCTGGTGGGTTGCCTGTGCCTATTCTCACCAGAAGACTGATATGAACAGTTTCCATCAATCTGTTTATCAGATTTGGGATTCAATTAGCTCTTTCATTTGAAGTATCTGCTTCACTTAAAACTGGGTTTTGTTTATTTTTTTTTCTTGTGGTTAAAAAAGTTTTTGGCAGGTTTCAGCCAAGCTTTGGGGGATTTTTGTTTTTCAGAAGCTTTTAGGCTGATATACATACATATGTCTAAACCTGCTGATAGTTTTTTTTTTTTTTTTTTTTATAAGAGGAAGCTGATAATGATTTTTGCATCCAGCTACGCATTGCGTGGGTTGAGGGTATGGGGTTTTCCCATTAATTTTTATTCGCAAAGAATATATTTTTCTCCATCTCTAATTTGCAAGTTGATATGCTGTTAACATTATTGGGCCTGCTGTTCACTCCAATTTGTGCTTGACCTGATGTACACAGCGGGGCCTCCTGGTATTCCCCTGTCAAACCCAGCAGGACTCTGTCAAGGACTGTTTGCATGGATTCAGTTGCAGTGATAATGCAATGATTGAGATCAGAAACTGGTTCACAAGGGAAGTGTAGGGTTTACCTAAAGGCTAACCTGCCTGCATTTAATGAACTGCATGACACAAAACTGCCTCAGGAAATCCCATATACAGAGGAGAAAAGTAACTCAAGCCAGACGTGTGCATGGTATCATGATATCCTGGAGAACCTGGGAGCTATCTGCAAGAACTTTGTTATTTATGATGTAGTTAGCATTGATGTTTCATCAGCTCCATGATACATACTAGGAAGTTTCTACTCCTGAAATCATAGCATTAAATGCTATAATTTAATAGTTATTTAATGATATGAGAGGTTACTTATGACATCAGGTAAAAGTTAATACAGACAGATTTGTATGTTTATCCAGAAAATGAATTATTCTACCAATTAAATCATCAAATACTTGTTTATGATTTTCAGAATTCTATTTATAGGCAGTTAGATTTTTAATTGCTAACCATTAGGTTGCTGTTCTCACACTATAAACTCCTCTGCAGGGAGATAAGAGTTTCACATACAGTAAGACAGAAATTCTACATACAAGGCATAAAGAGGGCATCATTAATTTATAGCAATCTTAGTCTCAGTTTCTTTAATTCCCTCTGCATGAATGCTACCTATGCAGGTTGTTCCTGACTTTGAACGAGCAAAACATTGATCTGAGAAGTAAGGAAAGAAGACAAACTAACATTTCAATGGCTACAGAATATGACAGATTTACCTGCAGTCTGCAATCAGACACCAAGTACCTAAATGCCAAATAAATAACCTTCCTACTGTTTGCTCTGTTTTTTATCTAGACAGACTTCCCGATGAAAATCTTCATGGCCTTGGTTTATCTGCTGAACCTAGGAACAAAGATGTTATGCTGAAGCCAGTTATAATTGTGATTTTTTTCTATGGCTAACAAACCCGCCAGGCTACTAATCCCAAGTCAGCAACATGACTAGATGGTATTAAAGTCAGTGTAATTGATAGGAAAATATTCTCAGGGGTACAGCCAGGGGCTCTGGCTTCGGCAGTGGCTTCTACAGGTCCGAGGGGAGAAAGGGACCGTGTTGTCTCCAGGCAGGTTGAAGGAATTGGTCTGAGTTTAGTTCAGTTCCTTGTTTGAAGGTGCCTTTTGCTCTTTCTCTGGGGGGTGGAGGTGTAGAAAAGAGAAAGCAAAACTGAAGGGAATGCACCCAGCCTGCAAAAATCTGCTGGGGAAGGGCTACTTCATTCTTACATCTATTTGGCTCAGTGTGCTTCACCAAGCAGATGGGAGGGGTTTTTGTTCTGGTTTACACGTTGTGTGTGCTAAAATCCTACCTGTGTGGAGACGTGGAACCATTTGGCTGATGCCTTCAGACAAGAGATGGCACGGTGCTATCTCACAGCTCTGGCTGACGCAGGATCCCTCCCAAACAGTTTGAACAATTTTTGCATAAATATGTGAAGGAAAGATACTGAGGTGGTAGGTGGGTGAAGTTTTCCTTAGGGACATGGTATAATGTGAGTAGAATTCATTTCAACTTACATTAGCTGTTTAAGAACTAGCTCGTCCTCTGGGTTGCATGCATATTCAATAGAGAAAAAACGAGTTGCTTAGGAGAAGCATTCACTTGATCTTATGAACAAACAAATGCAATCCAAAGGTTTCACTCTGCTTCCACTGACAAGAGATAGAGCATAATTAATGGGAATTACAAAGTTAGGTGAGATGAATCCCACAATTGTTGTCTCAATTTGAAAAATGTGTATGGATTTGATATGGCTCTCCAAAATATAAGTTGGCATCATGAGGTACCTTGAAATCAGACTGCAGGGTGGTGAACGCAGGCATGTTACCTTGTCTTACTGTGTTACAAAATACACTGTCATGCTTCCTAGATAACTGAGTGCAAGATCTTTGCCCTTTATAAAATGCACGTGCTTAACTTCCTCTGTAACATGGAGCTCTCACTCCTCACTGTCTCTCACTATCCACAAAACACTTGGCTTCAGGATAAAGCAAACTAGCATCATTTGTCTCTGAAATAGTTTTGCATTCCTACAAAGAAGCAATGATCCTTGGAATTAGTGCTAGAAAATCTAGGGGATGTGTGAAAGGGAGCAAAGAAAAACACTCCTTACTGCTGCAATCAGACTCGTTGCTTTCAAGCAGCTTGACCCAACAGCAGCTTGGAGTCCAGCTCTTCCCATCCCACTAGTATTATCTACCCTGCTCTTCTGCTGTTTGCTTTTCTCATCCCCTGGCTCTCTCACTGCAATTTTCATCTGCTACTACTTAGTGGCAGTGCTGGCAAAAGCCTTGCACTGAACAACTCCCTCTTGGCATGGGGGCCCTCCTGCCGGTGCTCCACTTCCCAGCTGCTTTGAAACTGCAAAAATTAAAGGCTTGGCTGAACCACACGCTGAGAATGCCAGCAGTTTGGGGGGCTCCAAGTAGACAACATATCAATAAACTGTGCTAAGTCTCAAAAGCATATTAAACGCTAATGGCCTTCCATAACATAACAGCTCTGACAGTCTTGCCTGAGTTGGTCTTCTCTGCCTGAGAAACATCAGCATCACTTAATATGAATGAGGAAGTTATATGACATTAAAACCACAGCTTCCAAAGCCAGATTCTGTTCAGATCGAAGGTGGCATAAATCTGAAGTAATTTCATTGTTATCATACCCTAGGTTCAAGTCAATATAACAGGGAATAAAATATATTCCAGCAAGCACTGCTAGCCCTTACTTTAACAACACATTTTAATTTTACAGAGAATGTTAACTAATGCAATCTGAAGAGGAAGATGGAAATAGAGTGTGGAGACAAGTCACTTTCAAACGAATGAATATATAATGTCTCCCTGTGAAGCAGCTTGCAAGCAATGCAATTGCTCATCCAGAATAGGCTTTTTAAAAATTTTTAGCTAATGTTAATTTAAATACCATTTTAATAGCTTTGAAAGAAATTTAATACTTGATTAAACTTTATTGTGATTAATTATTCCAGTATTTCTTAAGCTTGATGTATTAGATTCTGATTTCACTTGCATTTTGTTTTCTACTACTTTAATTTCATTAGCTTCAAAGAAATAACTCCAGATTTTTATAAGGAAAACTTGGAAAAGAAATAGGCTCTGTATAATTTTAAATATCATTAAATTGTGCATGATACAACTGTTATTCACACCTCCTTTCATTTATTCTGAAAACAGGAAAAACATAGCAACTCCACTGAGCTGAACAGCATGCAGAGCATGATTTAAGCACTACTAAAATATAGATCTAAACAGGTGACTTTCATGTGATTCATTTTCTCTTTTATTGGGTAAACTGTTAAATAACCAGCCCAAGAGAAGCCAACAGGACAAGTGAGTTAAAAGGAGGCTTCTGGGAGACTGGTTTAAAGCTTTTACCTTTAACCCTGCAATCACATAATTTCATTAGAATAATAAAAATTAAAAGGTTAAATCATAATAATAATAATGATAATAATAAACAAACAAACCACAACTGAGTGCTTTTGGTTCTGCATCTTGCATTTACAATGAGACCTACCAGCCCTACTGAGCCTCAGCAAAGATGCTGAGCGGAGCCTGCATGAGTGAGACTTGTTTTCTCTGGAGTGAATGAGTGAATAACCCTTTTCTCAGGTGTGACTAAGTCTCTCAGTCACTCCAAGATCTCCAGATGGCAATGTTACCTAAGTAACATTCAAGAATGATGCTAAATTTGCCAGGTGCCCACAGATATGTAGAGAGACATCTGTGTTTCAGTGATACTTCAGCACTAGTTAAAATTATCAGCAATAACTATACAGGAAAAATAATGCTCCTTCGTGGATATTGCTTACCACATCTCTGACTGGTAAGATATTGCCATTCAGTCTTCACTACGTGAATATTCTGGAGGCATTCAGAACATTGCCCTCACAAATTAATGATGTCCTCCTTTAGAAGCTCAGGAAATGAAGCACGATTGGTCACACGGGAAATACAAAGTGCTCAACTGTGACCACAAAGCTCCAGTGACTTATTTCAAACCCGTGAAACACACGTGACAGACAGGAACACGGTGAGAACCAAGGCTCGAGCGCACAAGGAAGTTTTCTCAAAGACCCAGAAACATCCAGGTGCACTTGTTCTTGCCCAGTAAAGCATATAACATAATTTCTAAGCTCATGGTGTCTATATTGGGAGTTTACAGCTCTATGATTTTTCAGTGCATTGGTTAATAGACACATGACATTCTGGATTTGTAATACCTGACAGGTTGTGCTGCCATGTTATACTTCAATACATTATATATCTTTCTATATATACATACATAGAAAGATTTTCTTTGATTCAGAGCAGTTAATGAGAGAGATTCCTGACGTAAGAAGCTATGCCATAATATGCTTGAGGCTTGCAAAGTAGAGAACTGGAAAGGATTAGACTTTAAGGGACAAGTTCATGCCTGAGTCTGCCCCCAAGTGCAAATGGCCAGGGTGTCCCAGCAATGGCTAACATGGAATGACTCCAGTGCATGAGCTCTTCTGTTGTTCTACCTTCTCTGACAGGCAGTTTCCAAAAGTATTGTATCAATATTTAAAGCTCAGCCCATTCTTGGATGTAACATTTTGTCCAGCAAAGCATACCGTCTTCACTGCACAACACTATTTGAAAAAGTTTTAATAATACTGATCCTATAATTAGTTTAAGAAATAGTTAGCATTTTCCCCTTTTCTTTAGGTTTGTTTTCTGGCCTGATCTCCACTTACTCAACTAATTTTTATTTCTGTTATTGGATTTCTTTAGCAATTCAATTTCCCATCAAATAGAGCTCTTATACACACCATTAAGAACAGAGGGTTAGTTACGTTGCATTAGGAAAGAAGAACATTTATTGTACTACACTAACAAAAACATTCAGTTTACCTCTTTGGTCAGTTTAACATCTGTCTTTACAAAAGTCCCATTAATTTACAGCCTGTGATTCATTTATTTTTGCTAATCCTTCTGCTGCTTGTGAAGGGTTGTAGCATGCACCACAGCCCTAGATTGTTAATGTTCCCATCTTTTCTCTGCTTTTAATCCCTCTCAGTGGTGGATGTTTCAGATGCCACTAACAGATTCCATTAGTATTGACTGTTTACCACACCAAATGCTTTATGTGCACTGTCAGATCTAATCGGGTGTGTGCTTGAACAAAATCCATTATTACCTTTGCTTGTACTGCAAAGAGCGAGACTAGTAAATTTTCTTACCTCACGGATTACTGAATCTTTTTGATGAACGGTGCTGTTTGTTGATGGACTGAGATTTAAATTATTACGAATCCTGAAGAATTTTGAATGATACATGATAAAGGGACTCTGACTAGATCCAGCATCTCTTGCCTGCCCTGTGGAGCAAGTCTCATAGCACAATGAACAAAAGCATCAACTATTCTCTGTGTAATACATATAGACTTACAGAGAGAGAGAGAGAGATCCCAAAGCTCTGGCTAAACCAGTTTGAGCTTAGGCAGGGTAGTGTGACAAATTTAAACATGGATATGGCTTATAATATTTCCTTTTAATTTTCTTTCTGGACAAATCCACCTCTGTTCAGCTCCATCATCAGCATGTTAAAGTGTTTGTTAGGATTGCATGTAGCCCTCTGGTGACTGCGTTGATGGATGATAGCTTTCTGCTGTGGGAAGAGATCGAGTGCCTAGGGCTGATTCTTTCATACGTGTTAGCATTTTTTTTGACCATGAGGTTTTGTTCATATGCCAGTATCTTAGCAACAGCAGACAGCCTGATCAGTGAAGTTCACTGTTTCCTCCCTGGGAAATTAATACAATGGTGACATTCCAGTTTAATCCTCTATTTCACTGCATTTTGAGGTATAGAAGATCAATTTATTTAGTGCTGTACTCTACAAAGCATCCGCTTCTGGAGCAACCAGCCCACAAAGGATTTGAATAATGTTGCTGTGATAGGGAAAGCAACCGGTGCACTAGAAATACAGTGCCAGTTAACACATAGCTCTTTGGTAGGCTGGTAAGTTCATAACCTAGGGGGTTTAATGACTTAAAATCAGGGAACAATAATAAACAAGGTAACCTGCAACTTGATGAAATATAGGCCAATAGTTTAAAATGCACCTGCAAAAAATTAAAAGTTCAGGAGATCATATATTACTCAGGGTACAGTGGAATAGAAATAAGCTCTTTTGGAAATTATACCTGTACAGCAATATGACTGCAAATACATTTGGCACAATACTATTTGAATTGTTTGGAAGACAGTATTCAGATATATATCCATGTATTTTTTGCTTAAACAAAGGTTAGAAGCCAAGTATAAGGCTCCATTTCCTATGACACTGTTGGCTCTTCTGTTTAAGGATATCTCTTACTGTGTTGGAAGGCACTGCTCTAATGTAAAATGGAAGTATAACATGACTGCACATTTCTAGATATCAATCTAAATGTTTAGCATTAAAAAAAAGGAAAAAAGAAAAAAGAAAAAAAAAACAACAAAGAAAGAAAGAAAGTGTTGAGTGCTATAGCTAGATAATATTGTCTTTAGGGTCCTACTTTAAAAAACAGGCTTCTCCCTACTTTCTCTTCAATATCTAAAAGTTCAACATTACACTGCAGGATATGCTCTGAAAGCCCAGTTCTGCAGCCCTTACTCACAGGAGCAGCCCCAAGGAAGAAACCTGAAAAACACCTGTGAAGGTTGCTCCTCTCATGAACACCAGACGGAAGGAAGGAGGGAAGGAAGGAAGGAAGGAGGGAAGGAAGGAAGGAAGGAAGGAAGGAAGGAAGGAAGGAAGGAAGGAAGGAAGGAAGGAAGGAAGGAAGGAAGGAAGGAAGGAGGGAAGGAGGGAAGGAGGGAAGGAGGGAAGGAGGGAAGGAGGGAAGGAGGGAAGGAGGGAAGGAAAGTATTGATTCCAGGCTGATAGGTTCTTGTTCAAACAAGCATATGGTGCATAAAGTATGCTTAATATCTGAACAGCACTGCCAGTCTCCTGTTGTTCAGATTTTCCAGATCTATAGTCTGGAGCCATGCATTCAGTTGTATTCACGCCCCAATATTTTTGTGCAAGTTTCAACAACACTACACGTCTGTGATGTTAATGCAAGAATCTCACTGCTCAGAGACCTGCAGAGTATGTGCTAACTGACCACAGCAGACTTGCACAGGAACCTGGTCAGCATCACTCTCTCTTCTGAAACTGATACGCATTTGATGGCTCCTTGGCTGTTAATTTTCTGCAAAACTCAACATTTACACACTGCGATTGAAGAGAAATTACAAGAGGCCTTACTGGCAGTGTTTTAAAATTGCTACGGAACTCTGAAGACTTAAATGTCTTCTTGATCATGAGACCACACACTGAAGAAAGGATTAGCATGAGATGCAACGTGTTTTATCGGGGTGGCTGTATATAGATTCTGACGTTCAGAGAGCTAACTTGTTCTTCAGGAAACATTTACTTACAAGTAAAAAGGAGATAAAAAAAAAAAAATGGGATTTGAGGGGGAAATCCTTATTGTGTTAGATTCAATGTGCCTGAGGCCTTGGCTCTGTAAGTGCCTTGGATTTTTTTCAGTTTATTTCAGAGAAACATTGTAATTGGCAGGAAATTCGCCGAATTTTGTTTGGAGAGAGTTATTTCTTAGAACCAGAAGTCAAATTGTGATTGGAGAAAAATAAATGAGATAACAGCATTCTTTTCTGTTTACAAATAATTAACATTTCTTTTTGTAAATGATATTTTTATTAAGATTAAGAAAAAATAATATTTTTATGAGGAAAAAAATCTTTTTTAATACTTTTGAAGCTCTTTAATGTTAAAAAATATTTAACAGTCAACAGCATTTCCTTTGCCTGACCAGGAAAAAATGTTTGAGCCTTCAAAGTTTAGTATATCTAAGAAATATTCTTACTCTTAGTGCTCACAAGAATATTTATAATAAAACCCCATATTTCTATTCCAGAATCATAACCACATAGAAAGACAAAATGTCAGACTGCAATATTCCAACAAAATGCAGTTGTTTGGGAAAAAATATCAAATTTTGTAAAACTACTTTTAAAAAATGTTAATGACTGATGCAATGCCTGCATGTAGTGCTACTCTGTTTACCAGAATATTTTATTTGAATACATGAATATGCTTTTTCATGGACCTGAGAACATTGCCTCATGTCTGATAGCACATTTTTTGCAGCTGTGGGGAATGAGAACCTGAATTTCTGCTGCTTATATCCTCAGCCCATTATTTCCAGAAAAATCTTCATGGAGCAACTTACTCACATTCAAGATACATTAAAGGCAGGCAGCCAAAACTTTGAATCTTTTGAAGCAAAAGGATTTTTTGAAGCAAAAGGCTTTTTGACACAAAAGATAGGCAAACATGAAACCCTTTATTTACAGACATTTTGTTGATGTGCAGATACCACAGTAGTGCACAGTGTTCTTTAAGAAGTGGAGAGAGAGACACTGCCTACATATTACCAGTAAAATAAAAGGACAGATGCCCTATCAGATGCCCACAATTAGCCATACATAACAATAACAATATTATCACAAGCAAAAGGATCACATTTTTAACAGTCTGTTACTTAGGAATGTTTCAGCAAAATGTTTTTCAGAATTCCCAGTGATATCTACAGAGATAAAAAGTTTCCCACAAATAAATATTTGAGAACAGCTGGTGATGCTATTTTACTCTCTCCGCTCCCCTACTACTCCTTTTTATCTGTCTGGTCTTACAACTAAAAAAAGTATTAAAAGGACAAAACAACAATTACCGTTTCAGTTATGTGTTCCCGGGTAGTCTAAATCTCACCTGTAATTTTCTCATTTTCCTAATTAAAGTCATAAGAATTTACAATTTAAAAACATGTATTGGAAATTAAGTACTTCAATCAGGATCTTACTAGGAAATAGTGGAGCATAAATATTTCATACAACTAGGACCAAAACTACCATTATTAATATTACCATTAATAACAAGGTAAACCAGTGAGGACTTGATTAAGGATTTAGAAGATACGGAAAATGATACAGGTGTGGCTGAAGGGTAATGCCAAAAGCAACTAATTACCATGGGTTTCAAGAAGAGACTTAGAATGTGATTAAGCTGGTGACCATTTAATCTCACTTCTTCATTTGTGAATATACCCTCCCCAAACCTTACAATGAGTAGGAAAACCATCATGGAATTTACAGAAGATGAGAATGGAAACTTTAACGTGAGCCTCGTCTTTAACCATTAACTGGATCTCTGTCATGCTGACCATCTTCAATTCACATCAAAACCAATGAGAAATGTCAAGCTGCATAACAGAGCCTTGTGTGGGGAGCGCGGACAAGTAGTTCTGATATGGCACTGCAAACAGAGTCAAAGACAGCCCCCTTACACATCCATGAAAAGACAGACAAATCCAAACCCAGGCCCAGCTCTGGATACTGAGCTGCTGGACAGCTAGATCTACAGCAGCTCTTCCAGTTTGTAACTGCTCCAAGTCCCACAGGCCATTTGCACTGACAATCCTCATTACTATAAGAGAAGATCTGGGGGCTACCTCTAATGGAGGAGTCCTCCAAACTATGTGGAACCAGAACAGAGACCTTTTCTCCTGCAGGCAGAGAGAAACCACTCAGCCATTGTATAATTCTTATAAAAGCTGTCTTTCGTGTGTTACTAGGAAGTGAGCAAGTAAAAACAGCATGCTCTGAAGTCTTCATAATGAGCGAAGAGACCAGTAGACCAGCAGAGGTAAGACACATTGTCCTTAGCAAGATAAGAATGAAACATAGGTAATTCACCTTTGATAATTATGTGGTGCACAGGCACCAGCTTCTGCCTGCCAACAAGCCTCCCTTTGTGTTTCTCCTGGCATTAGCCAGCACGTTAAGTGCTTATGTGATCTAGACCTCCAGCCTATCTCAGCAGTCGTATTAAGGAAGAGTAAACTAGAGTCAGCAAAGTCATCGTGCTGACTCCTTTCTCTTTAAAGACTTGGTTTGAAAAGCTGCCTACTGCTCCTCAGAATAAAACTTTTGTATAATGGGGGCTGGCTTGCTCATAGAGAATATCAATGTAATAGAAACTCCTGTACACAAACTGCACATCAGTTTAATGTAATAGTTATGTTTAAATCATCATTGCTTACAGGAAAGTGAAATTTGCTCAAATAGCTGGCCAACTAGTACCTGTAGAAATATCACCTCCCCAAAAATAATCTAACAAGGACTTGTTTCATTAACTTCTCACAGAGCACAAGAATTAAATTAAGTAATATTGGTTCATCCACTTTTCCAATGGGAAATCAATCTCCGCTTAAAAACACGATCCTCTCACATAGAATTGTGTTTCCAGCCACCCTGATGCTACTTTCCAGTTGGCAGAATAGCAGCAGTGGTAGCAGAATAAAGGTAGCAGCTATGAGATTTTCAAAGAAACCCAAGAAAATACAGCTTGTAGTTTCCAGGGAACTTCAGTGCCAGCTGGTTGTCTATTGGCCTTAGGCACACAGAAATTCAAGGTGAGAACTAACTGGCCTACAGCAGCCAAGGGAAGCAATTTTATGCAGGCTAATTTAATATTCATATTCTTAATGACCTTTCTGTTAAAGCCAAGACTACAAAGTCTATTACTCACTTAAGATGAGTCTACAGAATAATAATAAAAAAAAAGATTTAAAAGTAGTAGATGGGATGTAGAACATTATAATATTATCTCTGTCTATAGTCTCATGCAATGTCACCAGACTTTCTACCAGTAGAAACTCTGGACTGTAAATTACTTAAGAATCGATTTTAAGTTTAACTGATGTATACAGGATAGACACTTGTCTCTAGCTTTTGGTTAAGAATATGTATAAAAATAAGCATTTTCTACTTAACGCTTTCTGCTTGATATTGCTCTCTAATGTTCACAAATAAATCACTGATATCACAGATGGGATGATTAATGGTTATTGAGATGAGTAAAACCGAGTAATTATCAGTAACATCTGGATTCCCTCAAAATAATCTAGTAAGGTTTCCCATTTCAGTTTCCTCTAAACCTCAAAACTAGACTGCTGGCCAGTTTAAGAATACCAGTTATAAAAGTTTATAAGCATTAAGTATTAAAAAGTATTAAAGTATTGAGTATTATAAGTTATAGGCTGAGAATAATTTTGAAAAAACTACCATAAAATCATAAACTTTTCAACAGTGTTCTTCATGATCAAAGATAAAAATAATCATTTTATTTCAACCTGCATCAACATTCATCAAAATAAACACATCACTTCAATACACCATAGTAAACTTCCCTCATGCAGGTGTTAAACAAGTTTAAAAGAATAGACTAGAGGACCCAAATAATTGCTCATTGCCACAAACTAGAGAGAAGTTTAAGGGATAATGGAGCTTGTTCAAGCTCCAGAACTTTCAAAGCAGAACTTTCCCTAAATTCTGATCTATTAACCCTTCATAAAAAGTTCATAGGCAAAGTATGCTGCGAGGCTTTAGGGCAGAATCCTCTCCCCGCCTCTGCAGAAGGGTATCCACAGTGAGGAGGCACTAGCCACTCAGGTGTTTCTCATCAAGCATAAAGCATGAGTGTCTTGAAACCAGATGTTAATTTTGAAGGCTGAGGCCAGGAGTTCTGAACTATCCTAGGCTTCAAGACTTGTCTTCTTCAAATAGATTAACCGTGGAAAGCCCTAGATTTGAGGTCCCTTTGAGGTCACCATCCTTAGACGCTCAAAGAGGAGCACAGGCACTTTTGTTAAGGGTATTAGCACTCTCTTGTAAAGCTATTTTGAAGCTGCAATAGGAAGCATAGGAGGCAGTTTCACAACGCGGGACTTTGGAGTCCATACTTGGGAGCCTCACACCAAGTCCATGGCATGATATGCAGTGTCTCAGGACACAGCAAATCCATTTTGCCATCCAAAAGAGCAGTGTAACACTTAATCTCTGTGCCATGCCAAATATATTTTTTTTTCTTTTTGTCAGGCTAGCTTGCAGATGAATGAGTTCTCTGGCCCAGTTCCCCATGTGGCTTCACTTACATGAGCCTGTGCGGAGGTGGTGGAAATATACTTGGGGACAGCATGTTGCAGGGAGGGTGGGTGGTCTTAGACTTGCACCAAGCTAAAAAGCTCAAATGGGCAGTGCCACACAGGGACATAAAACTGCTTTAACCCTGGGTCAGTTCACTGTCCCAGTTTGCACTGTACCTCCGTGAATAACTATGTTGGCACAACTGAGAGAAGATGATGACTGTGGGGCCAGAAATGAGCAGTCGTGGGCAGGAACTGAAGGGAATAAACACTTCAGCTGCGATTGCCACTCAGCTACTAAGCAATTGATAGTGTTCAGTGTCATTTCTGAAACTTTCTGCAGTGCTGGAAGCAGCGAATATGCATTCTTGTTTTGGGTGGATAGAAGTATGTGAAGAAACTTCACAGCTCTGAAAGGTGCCTCTGTCAAGCAGTGTGGTGTTAAAATGAAGCTCTGACTGGCTGAGGGGATTTTACCACCACAACCAGTTCTGGGAGAGTCTGCTAGAATCCACTGGCTATTAAACCTCTCTCATAATATAGAAATACAATAGAGTTTTAAGGGAGTCTCTCCATAAAGCTGTGAAATTTGGTATTTCATTGCCTTGCACTTACACAGTCATCTTTTTCCTTTGTAAACTAAATGGATGTTTCATTTTAATGGATAATTCCAATTCATATGTAAATGCTATTCTAATTTGATAGCATTTATAGTCACTTTATAGACTTGAAGATTTTGCATTAAAGACCAGAACTGACTATCAGGTCATTTAACATCATCTCTTTTTCTTGGACCCCTAAATTTTACACCACCTTGAACCAAGAAATTTATTTGATCAAAGTGTAGCTTCTGTTTGACAGTTGCCACAAAATCCCTTAATATTCCTGCAGTTCAGTGTCTTCCCCTGGCTTCCCCTTCCTCCTGGCTCTTTCCTAGGATGAAATGCCAGTGCACTGTGGTTTAGGTTCTCTACAGCTTTGGAGTTCAGTCACCAACGAAATTGCAACTAACTTCCACACTATTTAGAATCCAAACAAAAGGATTTCTCTGTACGTCATCTAAAATTGACAATCACAAATGCTAAAGCTTTTTGCACCATGATCAAATATAAAAAGAGGCCCCTCCTCATATTTCCTGTGACTGCAGTCTTCTGCATACCATATGCATGTGGTATCTACAGAGCCTCTTTCTATGTATCACATAAGCTTTTACAGATAAGCTTTCTCTCCTAATCCTCTAGAGATTCCACACAAATTCAGTCTTTCCCCTTCTAAACTTCTTAATTTCATACTTATTCAGAAGATATTTCTAAACTTGACTCCTTAAAGACTTTTTCATTTCCTTGGAGATATAAACATCTTTTTTTTTTCAGACTATCTTCTCAGCTTTGTACATCACTGGCCTATTAACAAATCTGTGACTCAATAAAATAGTAAAATTCCACCCCTTCCCATTATCCTAAACTAAGTTTGACCATACCCTAAAGACAGCATAAGGTCTTACAGCCTCACATCAAACCTTTGCAGTTAGATGAGGCAAACTGCTGATCTGATTTATAAGCACCAAGACCATTAAAAACTGTTCCAAACATTTTGGCAAAGCGGCTTTGTATCAGATCAAGCAGTAGCTGTCTGTATCGGAATTCCCCAGACCACCCACAGGTCCTTGCAGGCCCCTTCCCATTCCCTTCCCACTCCTTGGCTCCTGAGGTCACGACACCCGGCTGTGGCTGCTCTCTCCTGTAAATGCCGGCTTGGAGCATCTTCTCCCTTCCTGGAGCCTTACCACCACTGTCAGCTCTCTTTGTGTCACACTTTGCATGCCATTTTTGCGGCGGTTTTACTTAGTTGGGCAACTGATCACCACAACTGCTTTCTCACTCCTCGTCCTCAAACAGAAAGGGGCAGAAAATAAAATGGAAAGGGCTCAAGAGTTGAGATAAGGACAGGCAGATCACTCAAAAATTATCACCACGGGCAAAACAGACTCAGCACAGAGTGATTAATAAAATTTATTACCTATTACTAACAAGCTAGAGCAGTGAGAAAGAAAGACACAAACAATCAAAAAAACTAAAAAACCTTCCACCGAACCACCCTCTTCTACCTCCTCCCCGCGAGCAGCGCAGGGGAATGGGGAATGGGGGCTGCAGTCAGTCCCTGTCGCTTCGTCTCCGCCGCTCCTTCACGGCCCCTCTCTGCCCCTGCTCCCCGTGGGGTCCCTCCCACGGGATGCCGTCCTTCCCGAACTGAGCCTGCGGGGGCTGCCCACAGGCAGCAGCTCTTCAACAACTGCTCCCACACGGCTCCGTACCACGGGGTCCATCCCCCAGGAGCAAACTGCTCCAGCACGGGTCCCCCACGGGCGGCAGCTCCCCCCAGACCCCCTGCTCCTGCGTGGGCTCCTCTCCACGGGCTGCAGCTCCGGCCCGGGGCCTGCTCCTGCGGGGGCTCTCCATGGGCCGCAGCCTCCTCCAGGCCACATCCACCTGCTCCACCGGGGGCTCCTCCACGGGCTGCAGCGTGGAGATCTGCTCCGTGTGGGACCCATGGGCTGCAGGGGGACAGCCTGCTCCACCAGGGGCCTCTCCACAGGCCGCAGGGGAACTGCTGCTGCATGCCTGGAGCACCTCCTGCCCTCCTGCTGCACTGACCTGGGGGCTGCAGGGCTGGTTCTCAGCCCTCTCTCTCCCAGCTGCTGTTGCACAGCAGATTTTTTTTTCCCTTTCTTAACTCTGCTCTCACAGAGTCACAAATAACCTCACTTATTGGCTCAGCTCTGGTCAGCGGTGGGTCCCTTTGGAGCAGGTTGGAACTGGCCCTTATCTAACACGGGGCAGCTGCTGAACTCCTCACAGAGGCCACCTCTGCAGCCCCCCACTACCCAAACCTTGCCACATAAACCCAATACAACTTTGCATCTGTCTTTCACCTTGGACACCTTCTCTTGGACTGGGCTCTTTTGCTTTTCCTCAGGCGCTCTCCTGAGCCACAGGTATTGTATTTAATACTCTCAGCATTACCACCAAGCCAGAACCAAGCCATAGCGCAGAGCCAGCATTGCCGTAGGCAGCACGCCCTGGGCGCAGCTCAGCACACAGAGATGCCCAGGAGCGAGCAGGCAGGAGGGCAGAGCAATCTCTCCTGCCCGTCAGACAGTGAGGAGCTTTACTGCACTGCTGCTGGCTGAGCATCTCAGTATCAGCGTTAACTGGACCTGGAGCAATGCAAGGAGACAGGCCAGGGGACCACGAATGTCCATAACAGCTCTAGTTCTGGCAGTGTGACCTGCTGCAAGCTCCAGGAGCTGGATCCTCTCCTGGTGAGGAACTGAGATGTAATTCCCACATGCAGCAGAGATTATGATCCTTTCCTTTATTTGGACTTGGATGCATTTCTTTTCCACTAAGCAAAAGGAAGCATCCATAGCCATGGACCACGCTGCTATGGGGAGAAAATCTTTGAGAAAGGTTGGGCTACAGTAACCTAGGAATTCGTCAGTTCCCACAGCACCTCAAGTTGGATCCCAGATCAAGACCAGATAAGAAATTCACTCCATGAGACCTTTCCTAACATAGTAATTTTCTCTTCTTGATTTCTGGGTATGCAGCCAGGCCTTAGCCATTTAACCGATGCAATGATCTAACACAACAACCAGTATGCTTCACCTCCAGCAGTGCCTAGCCATGTTGTTTTCATCACACTCCAGACTCATCCTGCAGCTGGTCCCATGCATTTAACAACTGTCCCATAGTCCTGCACCATAAACACTTTGGCATGGGTCCTATTAGCTGACATTTTGTTGAGAACGATGAAAAACTGAGCTCCTGTGTCCACAGAGATAAAGGAATAGTCTATCCATCCCAGAAGAACATGCTGGATAAAATTGAGCAAGATGTCACACAGCGTATCTTTCTCAGGGACTACAGTTGCACATCTGATTTCACCTAACATTATGACCTACAAAACTGCACTGTAGCTTGGTTAGTATTAAACACCCTTAGGATGTTTCCTGATACAGTGGAATTCCTTGCAGAGCCTCTGTGGGAAACTCCTTCTGCCAAGGCAGTCACTCTATTTGTCCTGGAAAGCCAGTAGCTGTAACAGCTTCAGGACACAAACGGTGGTCCTGGCCATGCATGCAGACACTCATTGTCCTGAGCTGACTCCAACATTGGTGCCATATCTGGTAATATTGGTTTTGTCTGCAAATGGATGTTCTGTTTCCATTGCACTCTTCTCACCTACACACCCACCACGTACAGATCCCTCCCATCAGCAGTAAACAGTGTGCCCGATGGATAACCTACGCCAGGATCCATTAAGCCCAGAGCCTACAGAAACAGCAGCAGTCTGCACCTCTGTGGGCACCATTCCCCACTTCATGCAGCAGGTTTGAATAGTAGCCTATAAAACCAGGAACAGATAAAAACATATAAAAAGGTATTGCTTTATTACCAAGGCTGTGGAGATCTGTCCCTGAATAGCTCCAAGGATGCTTGTTACTTCAGATAGCTAATCCATGGCACTGTGAGGACAGGGAAGAGACTGCTGTTCTGCCGATAGGAAATGACGAAATGGGCTTTCATGATCTTAACAGTGCTGGATTGTTCTGTGGTGGCCATGGGCAGTCACAGTAATTTCATTTCTTACTAACAAACATAAAGGTGGTGTGTGAGAGCGCACAGATAATAAAGGACGTCTATTCAAGTCCCTGCAACAACCATGGAGCCCTTCTGTACTTCTCTTACTATTTCACTGTTGTCTGCTACTCTACATATGCAGGCCCTATGGCTGGAGTTTTCCATGTCTCTCCTATGCAAACCTCTAAGCACTTGGTGGTTTGGTTGAGGAAGAGTGGGTAGTAAAAGGCACAGCAGAAGTATTAGCCCATCTCTATTTGGGATACCCTGTAAAACAGAAACATATATCTATCCTCTTTGCCCTGTTTTCTCCACCTTCGCACTTCAAAAACATTGAAGCATTCTGCTTTTCTTTTACATGCTACTTTAAACAAAGACCTTAAAAAATATCCTTGAGTTTAGTACATCTCTGCACAACCCTCCTGAGGTTCTCATCCCTCAGAGACAGCCAGGATATAAGAAAGAGCTAACTATACCTGGGGCTGCTACTGCAAACAAGATTGGGTGAGATAACGTTACAAGCAAAATTACTTGGCAAGAACAGGAAATATGAGGGCAAAAGAAAGGAGAGGAAAAGAAGGAAGAAGCCAATTATATAAACCCAACAATGACTAGTCAGAGCTCCCCATACGTGCTCTGTGCCAATCAAATGTTCTATGCAAGAGAAAATCTCCCCACACTACACAAGACTTGACACTAAATAGTGACTATGGGCTTCCCTCATGGACTACCTTCCAGCTCTCAGAGGCAAGTGAAGTGGCTGCAGCTGTGCTCGCGCTTGCATAGCAGGTTCCCCTCGGGTCCTTCGGTCCCATCCAACAGCCATCTGCTCTTTCATGGCCTCTCAGAAGCACAGGCACAGCAGATCTTTTTCATGCGCTGCAGATCAATCTCAGCTCTGACCCTGAGGGACAACCCACCTTTTCTTCAGATGGCTGAACAGATACTCCGCTGGCACGCTGCAGCTGCAGGCACAAAAAACGAACACTCAGCGGGGTTGCCCATGAGTGACTTTGTAAACCATTGGGGTTAGGCAGGAGTCACGGAGAAATGACCAGCAACACAGCACTTCTGTGGCTGTCAACGGACCCTGTTAACCTGCTCGCATGGCTGGAGCTGTGGAAGATGCGGGCATCACCTGCTTTTCCACATGAGTCAGCGCTGATGCTGGCAACGCAGCTGTGGCAATATACTACAGCTTACAGTGCTGTTGACAAAAAGCTGCCAGTCTGGACAAGGATAGGAGCTCTCTAGGTGTATACATTCTTACCACTGACTATAATTTGGAGACACAAAACTCCCTGTGCTCTGCAGTGCTCTCCACACAGCTGTCACATAAACACGGAGCTTTGTATTATGGTCATGACACTCTCCTTCTCCCCCTGGCAATGGTCAGGGGTTCACAGTATCTACACAGCCCTCTTCATTGTGCTCCTCAGGGCTCCCCACAGGGTGTTCAGGACACTTCTGTCAATGCCTTTTCTCTACCAGCACACGGCCCTTTCGTTTGTCAACCTCCCTCGCTCCAAGCATGACCAAATTCACCACCACTCACCTCGTCACTGTGGTGGTGAACAGCACAAACATCACCCTCCAAAAGTTCTGGGAGTCAGGCTGCATTATATCCTCATTGCTTCTGTGTCATGCACAGCCTCTGCTAGATGAACTAAACAGAAAGCCGCGCATTTCACTCCCAGCACGCTGCAACCCGTTCGAGAAGCTCTGCTGAGCCCTTCTACAGCGACTGTGTCTGTGGGAGGCTAAAGGGGCCCACTGCTTTTAGCTCATCAGTGTGTTGTTTGGGTCATTAAGGTCAGGGCTGCCTCCACATGAAGCTGGCTCCTAAGATTGCAGCTGACACAGTTCCCACAAGTGTATATATCTTCAGACCTGCATCCTCAGCTCCTCTCCAGTTAGAGCATCTTTTTTTCACTCGGTGATGGAACACTTCCTTCCAGTGGATGCAATTTTCCTATCAAAAACACAAATGTGTTTGTTTAAAAACTTGGTTTGATTTAGGCAAAAACTTTTTTTTTTTTAAATGTATCAAATTATTTGGCCCAGAATTAGTGTCCGAAATAATCTTTTTGTAGTTTCAAAAGGAACATTTCCATATTTTTTTTTCTTTACCCTTCATATAAAAGGATAAATCTCATTTTGCTGCAAATAAACCAAAACATCATTTTTCAAGTTTATCAACAGTTCCTGCCTTCATCATGGTCTCTAGAAACCCATCTTACAGGTTGCAAATGTTAAGACAAGCTTGCTTAAACTCTGTTTATGCTGCCAGGCCAGGAGCATTTTGCAGAGATCTCTGCTGTGTTCTGGAGCCCAGCTGGTGCGAACAGCACCCTGGAGAAACATGAGGAACCCAAGCCAGGGATCTTCAGAAGGTAACATGGGATGTTCCAGATTAACACCTTTGAAAAATTATGTCTGTAATTGCAGGGTAAGATTGTTACGGAGAAAAAGGATGCCAGCAGATTGTTTGTTGGTTACACGACTGCGCTCAGCAATAGACATGGTGAATTCGGAAGGCCAGCAGAGGCCAGCAGTACATATACTGCCGTGGAAATAAAGAGCCCTCTGTGCATTGTCCACTTCACAGTTTACATTACCGCCAATATTTACAAGCTATATTTATTGCAGGCATAGAAATCTTTGCAGCAAATAATAAATCCTTTACTTTTCTATACCTCTGGAAGGTCTTTGCCAATTCAGCGGGTTAAAAGGCTGTGTATTTTACTTTCTTTCCATTAAGTACGAAACCAGCTCAGAAAGTTCCAATTTAAAACAGTGACAGGTTGTCTCCTTCTCCTGTTTCCTCCGTCCACAGTTGAAAATTCCTGTTCACTGACCATGCGAACTGTTACTGACCGCATCGTACAGCAGAGCTGCTGGCGGCTTTGCCCAGCATTTTTAAAAAGGCGACAAATTACAAGCACGCCTGCTTTGTTAGCCTCACGTTCTCTGCTCATCGCAGACGCAAGCTTACTCTTTATCAAACACCCCCAGTGTTTCTGCATCGTTTATTGTCGTTCGTTATTACTACACAAAATGCTGAAGCATGGAATCAATGAAAGGAAAATGAGCAGTATATGCTTAAAGCCCCTCCTCTGCCAAAAAGAAAAAAGAGAATGCATGAAAGAAAATCTTAAAGCGCATGGAAAGGTGGAAAATGAGGATGTTCTAGTGGCATAGAAAGTTAAATCCCAGCATAGCTGAGTAAAACCCAGCTCCATGGAACCCTGTTTCAAATGCAAAGCTGTATTGCTCCTTTCCTTCGTTGCTAGCCCCTGCACCTCGGGGAGGCTGTATGACAGACACCGTGTGACAGAGATGCCAGCAAAATGGAAGCGCAGAGACGGCGACGATAATGACAACTTCACTTTCCAAAGACAACCTTTACTGGGGTCTGAGCTTTCACATTCTTGGGCACGGACGCTTAACACTTAAATAAATAAATACAAAAAGCACACGGGGCGGCAGAGAAAAGCCATAGTGCGCTCCCCTCACAGGCTCGCCGCAGGCCCCCTGCCTGCCAGCGGGATCACGCCTCCGGGCGGGGAGCGCCCACCGGGGCCCACCTGCGGGTCCCATCCCGGCTCTGCCCGCTCCCCCCCGGTCCCCCCCGTCCCTTCGGGCCATGCTCAGTGCGCTCGGCGGCGCCCCGCCTCCGCCTGACCCGGATACAGACGGGCGCCGCCTGCCCGCCGCGGTGCGGAGCCGGCCGGCCCCGCCGAGCGCAGGGAGCGGAGCCATGGGGCCGCGCTGAGCGCCCGCCGCCCGCCCGCCCTCAGCCCCGGCCATGGCGCCCATGGGGATCCGCCTGTCGCCGCTCGGCATGGCCGTGTTCTGCCTGCTGGGGCTCGGCGTCCTCTACCACCTCTACTCCGGCTTCCTGGCCGGCCGCTTCGCCTTCTTCATGCTGAGCGAGCCGGCGGCCGGCGGGGCCGAGCCCCCCCGCGGCTCCGCCGCCGCCGTGGACCTGCGGGAGCTGCTGGCCGTGTCCGTGCTGGCCGCCGTGCGGGGCGGCGAGGAGGTGAAGCGGGTCCGCGAGGGCAACGTCCTCAACGAGAAGGCGAAGGGGAAGACGCGGGAGGGAGCCGAGGAGAAGCTGACGAGCGGAGACCTCCTGTCCAACCGCAGGATGTACCACCTGCTGCAGGCCGCCTTCCCCGGCGTGCAGGTGGGCGACCCGCCGCCCGCCCCTGCCCCGGCGCGGGCACGGTCGTGTTTCGGGTGCCTGGCTGGGGATGGGGAATGTTACCGTGATACCCCCCCCCCCCCCTTTTTTTTTTCCCCCCTTCCTTCCTTCCTGCTGGTTTTGTGGCGGTGCCACCTCAGCGCTCGCCCCGCTGCGGGTGGTGGGTTGCAGAGGGGTGGTGGGGCAGCGCGGGGGGGCTCAGGTGGTGCCCAAGTCTCGGGGGGCAAAAAACCACTCCTCTTTCTGCTCCAGTATAATATAGTAGTGCCACCTCAGCATGTGTTTGGGACGCCCAGGTGTGCATGTGCTGTTAACTTATCTTCCTAATTACCCTTCCCACCAGGCGTCCTTCCCACTATGTTATAGAGCCAGAAGTGGGGAGAGCATATAGAGAAGTTGAGGAGCGTAGTGCTGCGATACCTGCAGCTCTTTTTGGCTCTTTGGGCGAGCAGGTAAGCCAACAGCTGTGCCACGACACAGATCGCTGCCCACGTGTGCAAAATGGATTCGCTTTCCCTGCAGAGGGGTATGGCCCTCTCTGCCCTTGTTCACCTCCAAAACTTGGGTCTAATATTTCAAATTGCCCCCAAACCAGAAGCAGACTTAGGGGCTTTTTTATTTTTTTTCTGCTTTGTTTCTACTTTTCTTTTAGTAAATGGGAACTTTTTTTCAGTCTTTTAATGTTAAATCCCTTAACTTGTTATTGATATTTGAAATTGATGGCAGACTTCGAGTTTGAAGGGTGCTGATTGCATGCCTTTCCCAGACAGGTTGAGAGAAAAAGGAAAATAGTTAAGTTTACTTAAGCAGAGTCACTATTTAATCAGTTTTCAGTGACTTTTTGGAAGTTCATTAGGGTGTGGTTGTGTTTTTTAAAGTATCATAGAGACCACATTGAGTATGTAATCTAAAAGAAACACCAGACTGATCGGTATTGGAAATAAACCTTATAAGTACTTAGCCTTTTTCTGCGAAAAGATTATAAAGGTTATATTTCAAAGATTGCTGGCTTTTCTGTCAATGGCAAGCCACCTTCAGAAGCTCTACATTAAAAAATGAAAAAGTATTGTTCCTGTTTCTATTTTGCTATTCAGCGCCCTCGTGGAGCTTGGCGTTATGGTATAGCTGTATGGCTGCTTGAAATTACACGTTTTCACCCTTCTGCAGAAGGAGGGGCTTCATTCCTTTAGGTATAAGGGTTCTCTGTGTTACTTGAGAAGGTTGGGGATTTGTTTGGCAATACTGAACTGAACTGCCTGCTCCATGTCTGTGGTTGCCTGCACGATCCCTGCTCGGGTGAGGGTCTGATGTGGGTCTGTTCCTCTCAGGGGCATTAAGTTTGACTATCTTTTTAAAAACTTTGGACTCCTTTTGATTTTCCAAGGAGCTGGCTTGTGCTGCTAGTCTTCAGAAAGTATTATCTATTTGTAAAGCACGGATATGTTCAGAAACACAATATGAAATCAGAAATGCGAGTGTGTGCATGCATAGAGCCTGATAAAATTCAGGCATATGCCTTTCTTCCCACCCCCGTGCCCTGCCCCATTAGACTGAAGGAGCGTGAACATTGAGGAGAACGAGGAAGAGTCTGTCTGAGAAACCTTTCAAATGATTTAAAGTTGCTAAATCTGACAGGTCAGCTGTGGGATGTTTAGCAGCACATGATCTGAGTAATAGCACCTTATCTCATGAGGCAAGTACGAAACATCCACCAAACTGTATGTGCTGATAACCCACACTGTCTTGTAGCCTGTAGCATGCTGAAGGTGTGTTCAAAGGTATTTGTCCAAACAACCAAAAAAACCCTTTGTGTTTTACTCTATACATGTTGTAGTATACACTTTCAGGTGTGAAGACAAGGTTGTCTCAATATGTAAATCCATCATATGAACCTTTAGCGTGACCTGCCTAAAACTGCTGCTATTTCACACAGCAGACCTACAGTTTGAGTTGGTATGAATATGAGGATTGTATGGGATTTCCCAAGGCACCTTTCATGTTGAAGCAATAAAAGACTGCGGTAGATGTCATACTTTATAACTGCAGCCTTATCTCCGAGTACAGAGGGACACTCCAGCATAAAAAAAAAACATTGCTGAAGTCAAATAAAAGCTCTCTTTTCTTCTTGCTAGAGATGCTACTGCTCACAAAAGAACGGATAAACAAAAACTGAAAGAATGCAAAGAATTCTGAGGGTAAACTTAAGCAAAATTTTTATTTACTCGCACCATGGAAGCCTTGAGCCTAACGGGTATCTCAGCATTTAAGCTGGTGCCAAATTCTGGCTTTCCAGTGTTTAAAAATAACTAGGGGGAGAAGTCATTTGACTGAAATAAACTGAATTCAATGAGCAGTCTTGGATATCTTGCATTGTCCTGCTTGGCATAGCAAAAAACACATGCAGTCTGTCAGAAGCAGATCCTCTCCAAAGGCTTGATTATTAGGAGGAGATAGGAAGGGTTTGGCTTCTTTTTCTTCTAGAAGCTGAAATAAATCTGGGAGGATTCTCACAATCCTTACAGTTGTGGTTTATAAAAAAGCGTTCAAATTTTGAGGGGAAGAAGAGGAAAAAATATTGAAAAAGACAAAAGCAAAACATTTTGCAGAGCTGTTGTCTCTATGGAGGAACAGAAACTCTGCAGCATATGTTACCTGTTATGTTTCGTATAAATGGATGTGTTTGCATCAGTTTATAAGCAAGGCTTTCTACAGCAAGGTTAGATGATATAGAAGAGTGGCAGATCAATTTGGTTTTATGACTGCATAGTAAATTGAATGGTACCAAGGACTGTCATTATACCCATCAGAAACAAGTGTGAGGAAGGGGCAAATCAGTTCTTTCTAACTCAGGTATTACCCAGTGTTGTCTCAGGACAGTCAAGATCCAGCAGTGGATATTTGCATGCATCTCCTATGAAACAGGTTTGTGCAGTTGATTTTAAAATACACTTGAAATATATGCAGTGGTTTCTTTTGATAAAGTCATCCACTGCAGTTACAGTTACAGGCTTGAGGTGTTTCCTGCTCCTGCACTACAATGTTGTCCTCTGCTGTTGTGCTGAGAACAAGTTGGGGGTCTGATCCAGCTAAAATTACCTCTTCTGCTTTTTCTTTTTTTTTTTTTTTAAAGTATCTATTTTGGGTTACTTCACTGCTTTCTTGTTTGTTTCTCCATGCAGGCCCATCTACTCCTTGCTCTAGCATAGTGGTGGTGCAATGAGAAGGGCTGGAGCAGGAATCCGGTGAAGGGATTGAGGTGATGCTCAAGGTAGCCCTGCTGCTGGGTGGAGAGAGTCAGGTGGGAAGGCTGTGTTTCCAAATCCGGTTAGAGACTGGCCAGAAACGTGATTAAGTTCTGTCCAGAAGAGCTCTGGGTTTGAAGAATTGGTCTCATGGTGCAGGAACTTGAGTTGCGTTGCCTGCTAAAAGAGCTTCTCTGAGTGCCACGCATCGGGGTCTTCCTTTCTGACAATGTTCCTTGCCCTGGGCTTGGTATCTGAACGCATGTAAGGTAGGAAATGTAAAACAAAAAAAGATTTAGGAATACCCTGGTTCACTTCATGCTGCAGCAATACCTGCGTCAGTACATCTGCAGGAGTGACTGGCGAGGGAGGTGCATACTCCTTAAAAACGACCTTTGGTCAAAGTCCCTCTGTGCTCAGGCTGTGGAAGAGCCGGTTTTAAAGTGGCACAAACAGTTGTGCTGTTTTGCTTCTGCACTATGCTATCCCGATTTTCATAGATTCAGTTTTATTGACTCAAATGAATTTACCACATTCTCTCGCTTTTCCAACAGTTTGTGCACATTTTTGACCAGCACGTTGATGCACGTTCTATAGTTGTGCCAGCTATATGTCTTGTTTTCTAGTGTAAATACTAAGCAGAGAAACATTCTTCCTTTCTTTCTGGTTTATTATGACTGCGATGGAAATCAAGTTTTCTCTGTCCCAGCCTTTTTCTTCAAGCATCTTCAAACAGTCTTGGCACTGCCTGGAACCTGGCTGGTTCTTCTATCTCTTTCCCAGTTAAGACAGATGATAAATAACTCATTTCAAGTTTGTGCATGATAATGCTGAAATTGGGCATCAGTGTTTGAAATGGAAATTTAAGAATATGTCATTTTTACTTTTAATGAGTTGTTCCCCTAAATTAATTCAATTTCTTGAAGATGAATGTCTCTAAGCATTCTTTTTTTTTTTTTTTTTCCAGCTACCAGAAATATTTTCCAGGTTTAAACCTGCTGTTTGCAGATTTTTGGCCGCAGTGTCAACTATCGTAGTTACAAAACTGGAATTTCATCTGAGATTGCAAGCCGCATCTGATACCGATTCAGTGGGAGGAGATAGATATGTTAAAGAACTAGGTTTCAAAAACAAAACTCATGCTGCTTAAACTTCAGAAGGATTTCAGTGCTCTGCAAAATAAACACAGTCATTTGTCTCTTCATGTTGGAAGAAAGGCGTACTTAGTTCTTGGGGCTTTTAACAAAATTAACATTCTTTTGACCCTCGTGATCTTAGCAACTGCCAACAGGTTCATAAGTAAAGCAAGAACTGTGAATGTTAATCTGAAATTCATCAATAGGTGTTGTCTGGGCATACGCCTTCAAACATGGCTTTTAATTGATGGTAGTTGACTTTTGCAGGCTCTGTACCTAAACTGAAATGAAAGGCCGTAACTTTATGGCAATGGTTTCTGCGATTATCTTTCCAGGTATAGCTACCAGTAGTGTCGGGAGACCCGAATTCTGTGCTGCTGCAGCCGCTCGCAGGCAGTGAGAACTTCGCAGCCCCGTTGTGTTGACATGCTTCTCCTCCTCTCTTACCTGGCTGGTATCTGAAGCTGAGAAGTGGCAGGGTGACCCTTGCCACAAGCCAGACGTTCCTTTTTTTTTTTTTTTTCCAGCTTGCATCCGTACAGAACTGTAACTGCAAATCTTGCCATCTATCGAAACAATCTGTGAACTAATGAGCGAGTGGCTTTATTACTTCTGGTTTTACGTTTTAGTTGTTCAAAAAAATTACTGTTGGAAATTGTGTGGCTTCTGTGATCCATGCAGTTTCCTCTGTTGCCTTTCTGTTATTTTTACCAACTTTACCAATTTCTATTCATCATAAGTCGGAAGAAGCAGATCTGTCATCCGATACGTCTTTATCTGTTAGTTGCACTCTGCTTCCTGCTGGCTTAATGACCACAGCCATGTAATGAGTTCCCATAAGCATTAACCGAGCTTTTTGACACTTAGGCTAGTCCATATTTGTTCTTGTGCACCTTGTCATCTTATTCGTGAGTCAAACCACTTTTTTCGTTAAAATTATTGAAGGTGTAGTTGACAGTAGAGGAAAGTTCAAAACTTTTTCCTGTCTAGACTTCTGAGTCTTTAAAAATGCCTGCCTCCTTTGTCTGTGTCATGGCATTATTATAGAAGTATTTGTTGTCTTCCTTTCAAATGAGAGCCAACATGTGGCTGGCACTTTATGCCTTTTACTATTTTACATATTTGTGTACGTTACACATTTATATAAAAATATATTTTTATAAAAATTTATATTTTTTTGTTACCTTTTAACAAGCAATCTATTTGGAGAACCATGTCGTTCAGCAAAGTTCTCTGTCTCCTTTTGTGGTGAAATGTACCCTTATAAACTCAAGCGTAATCTTTCTGAAAGGCATGAAGAAGTTCACATGTAAAAGCTGTTTTTCCTTTCTGGTATATTGTGGTAAATTAAAGGAGAGAAGGAACCCTTTCAATAGGAAGCAGCCTGATTTTAGAGTGTCAATTTTATTGAATAAAACGGGATTTTTTGACTGTGCTGGCAAGGCTAATATTCTAACTGTTTGAAGCTTAAAAGTATCTTAAGTATGTGAGCTTTTGATTTCACTCGTGACCTAACAAACCTGGCTGAACACTAGCTGGCAGCCTGGAAAGGTGAAGAAGAAAGTGGTATTTTGATATCCAAGTTTGCTTTCTTTTCAGTGTCAAGTAGTAACAGAAGCTTTCAGGAAGCAGTCTTCATTTATGGTGGAAATTGCTACTCACCACCTCCAAATTCAAAAGATTGAAGGGAAGGATTGCAAGTGGTCATTGCTGCCCATGAGCTAAGTCTTGGTGTGAATGTGATTGCTACCTTCTACAGCAGATTCTGGAGCCTTGTTTCTTAACCAGTCTAAGTAGACATCGGTACTTTACTCCCTTACTAGGAATATGGTGCTTTGTCTGCTTCCTGCGCTCCTGGAGAGCGCTCTCCTATCGTGCTGCTGCAGAAGGTACCTTTGGGTATCCCGCCTTGTTGAGTGGGTGGCCACTTTCAGAGGTTTCGGCATCTGATCAGTTCATGCAGTTTGCATATATACATATATACGTATATAGCATATATACAGGTGCTGCAAGGAGATGAGGCAGTTTTCCCTCCAGTATATTTTGAGGGAAAAGTCAGAAGCTGAGCAAATGAGGGTGAAATGGACTGGCCATCAGCGCAGCGGGTGTGAGCACCCGTCGTTCTTCGGAGCAGAGCGATAGCGGCGCTGAGAGAGAAGAGGCGTGAGGCTGCGCAGGGGTTTGCTTGGTGTGCAGGGGCAATCCCGAAGGCTGCTGGTGGAACTGCTTTCCCCTGGGTGGCAGCTCCTCTGAAGCATGGACAGGTAACAGCAAATCGTGTTCAATCCCATGCAGCCACACAGCAGCAGGTCAGTGAGCCTTGCGAGGTGTATGGTTATGGGTGTCCTCTTGCTGGCTGGTTCCTGGAGGGCATACCTCCAGGTGTCCACAGTAGACATCTGGAGTTAGCCAGGAAGAAGGTGTCAGAATGACTGTTGCGGGGTTATTGCTAGCAAATATTTTTGTTTACTGATTTACTTTCATCTCTCTGCTCCGTTCCTCTATCTCCTATCACTTGAATACAAATAGCAAAGCTTGAAGCCTGGGTGTGTACAACGCATATGTTGTGTAACGACTGATGAAGTGGCTGTGTCTGTTACACAGTTATTAAAATGTCTATTAGTATTTTTACTGATGTTCCCATGTGCTGTTTTGCCTGGGCGTCTAGGCTTTTCATTTTCATGGTCCCATTCAAATCAATGGACTTACCCATTGAGTTGATCTCTGTCCTCGAAATGTAGTACCTACCCTTGTATTCATATTCTGATTAGTGAGTATTGTCTTTTGTTGTTACCTGAACTGTTTTGTTTACCTTGAGTAGCTCAAGTAGCTACTTTCCCTTTTATAATACAGGTGGGATAGTACTTGTGTTCTGGTTTTGTTTTCTATTCTAATAAAAAAGCAGCGAGATTTGGATTTGAGAGGATTCAATTAACAGATGGGGATACTAACACTTTCAGGAGTAAACATATATGCTACCTCATCTCTTTATCAAGAGATTGGATTATTTTTGTAGATAACAAGTATGTCGTATTTGGATGGATAAGGATGCAGGGAAGGAGGAAGAGTAATTGAAATAAAATCCCACATGCTTTCTAAGAGAAGCATTGCGTTTTCAGGTATTTACTTTTAAAAAGAAAAGAGCTGTGTATCTTAAAAATCTTCAATGTATTTGAATAGAAACTTCGATTTAACTTCTTCAGTGTAGATTTTCAGTTTAATTTCTCTTTGACGGGCGAGTTCAGAGGCAGAACTACTTCCGTGCCCTGCCCTTTCAGACCGTGCAGCCTGAGGTTGGTCACCTCGCCCCAGGCATGCAGCTGGTATTGAGGTTTCCTGGGTGGTGTGTGGCCACGGAGCCCCTGTGAAGAGCTGGTGGGGAGTAGCCCCACACAGGACAGTGAACCCCTGTGAGCTTCCCTAGTCTGTATGTAGATAGGACTGCTGGCTGCTTGCCCAGAGCGTTGAATTCATCCGCACTGCTCTGTAGCATGCTGTGGAGTTGTCTGCCTTCCTCCTGAGCAAGCAGACCCAGGTTTCCCTCTCCAGCATGCAGGAAGATAGTGCCTTCTGTGCAGTAGATTAGCTTCCTCAGGCTTCGGAATGCTTCTGTATTTTGGAAGGCACACCTCGGTCTGATCCAGGCATTGCTGTTGAACTTCTGGCTCCTGAGACCAGCACACCTCACTCGTAACAGGATGCCTAAACGTTTCTGACCCATTTTTAGGAGATTCTGCACCGGCAAAAACCAGCCAGATTGCCTAATTCATGAAGTAACTTTTTTGTTGACATTTCAGCAGTAGTCTGTTCGCTGATCTACATATGTTGTTTTAAATCTCTGTGTCTGATGTGGCTCTTCTTTGGGAGGAGGGCTTTCCCTTCAAACATAATTGGGGAAGATTATTGAAACTGTTAAGCTCTGTGTCAGTGGGCAGCACGCAGAACTTCCCAAGACTGGCTCTTACTGCTTGCAGCAATTAGGTGGCTGACTCCCGATAGCTCTTTATTTTTGTCTTCTGCTTGCTGCCTCAAATTCTTGCGTGATGGGTTCTATTTAAATCTGACTCTTAGGAGTAGGGGTATTGGGTTTGTATGGCAAAGTTTTGGTAGTGGGGGGGTTGCAGGGGTGGCCTCCATGAGAAAAGTCCAGAAGCTGCTCCATGTTTGATAAGGGCCAGTTTCAGCTGGTTCCAAAGGGACCCGCTGCTGGCTAGACCTGAGCCAATAAGCGAGGTTGTTTGCACCTCTGTGAGAGCAGAGTTAAGGAAGGGAAAAAACCTGCTGTGCCATGGCAGCTGGGAGAGCAAGGAGTGAGAACCAGCCCTGCGGGCATAAAGATCAGTGCAGCAGGAGGGCAGGAGGTGCTCCAGGCACGCAGCAGCAGTTCCCCTGCGGGCTGTGGAGAGGCCCCTGGTGGAGCAGGCTGTCCCCCTGCAGCCCACGGGTCCCACACGGAGCAGATCTCCACGCTGCAGCCCCCCCGTGGAGGAGCCCCCGGTGGAGCAGGTGGATGTGGCCTGGAGGAGGCTGCGGCCCATGGAGAGCCCCCGCAGGAGCAGGCCCCGGGCCGGAGCTGCAGCCCGTGGAGAGGAGCCCACGCAGGAGCAGGGGGTCTGGGGGGAGCTGCCGCCCGTGGGGGACCCGTGCTGGAGCAGTTTGCTCCTGGGGGATGGATGGACCCCGTGGTACGGAGCCATGTGGGAGCAGTTGTTGAAGAGCTGCTGCCTGTGGGCAGCCCCCCCAGGCTCAGTTCGGGAAGGACGGCATCCCGTGGGAGGGACCCCACGGGGAGCAGGGGCAGAGAGGGGCCGTGAGGGAGCGGTGGAGATGAAGCGACAGGGACTGACTGCAGCCCCCATTCCCCATTCTCCTGAGCTGCTCGGGGGGAGGAGGTAGAAGAAGATGATGGATGGGAGTGGACAGAAGGTGTCCTTAGGGTTTTTGTTCGTTTGTTTTTCTCACTGCTGTAGCTTGTTAGTAATAGGTAATAAATTTTATTAATCACTCTATGCTGAATTTATTTTGGCCGTGACAATGACTGTTGAGTGATCTCCCTGTCGTTATCTCAACCCTTGAGCCCTTTCCATCGTATTTTCTGCTCCTTTCCATTAGAGGAGGGGAAGTGAGAGAGATTGTGGTGGAGCTTGGCTGCCCAGCTGGGTAAAGCCACCACCGTCGGCAAAGTTATCTGTGTGATGGCAAGTGTACAGACTTGCAGCCTTATAATTATGTACAGTACCACAGCAGTTTGACTGAGAGTATGTTGCTGGAAAGACTTTGAAAAAAACATTTGGCATTGTGGTGGTCTATTTACCATAGCTACTCTTGATTTCTGAGTGAAGACTTGACAATATAGTCAACATGTCTGTATCACTTCAGAAAATACTAAAACGTAAGGTCACGGCCTTTGGAGGCTTCCAACAAATGAGAATGATATGGAGGAACTGAAAATCAAGCAGTAAGGTATGCCATCATCTTGACACAAAGATTTGTTTTATTGTTATATTCTAATTCATTAGAAATAAATGAAGAGAAGTTCCCAGCTTTAAGGGCTGGTGATCCTCTATAAGGCAACCATGTCGTACAAAGCCTGTAATGTAGGTTCCTAACAATATATTAAAAAAATCTAGTAACCATGTGGGGGAATGGCTGTGAATTTCTACTTAACCTATGACTGATACTCAGCTAAGGCTACAGAGTAAATGGTAATATGAATGGGAGAACTAGTGGCCCACAGAGGAAGAGACCAGCAAATGGAGCTAGTATCATGGGATCTCTGCAACCACATTGCTATCTTTTTTTCCTCCTCTTTTTTTTTTTTCCTGGTAGATTATTTATGGCTGTTGAGAGAGACCGCTAACTAGCAGTATAAATGCTGCAACGTCATGGCCACAATTACAAAATTTGAACGGGTAGAAAGTCTTTGAAAACAATGCCTTTCAGATACTTTGAGCCTTTTCATTTTACTGTAATGTTACAACAGGTTTAACAAGAGATATTTTTTTTCCTTCTTAGGATTGATTCCAACCCTCTTAATTTCTTGGAGACAACCTTAATTCTGTTGAGGATTTTTTATTTTTTTAATGTGACTTCTTATGGTGGTACTTGATTTGCCATGGTGGAACTTGAACTGCCAGGAGCTTGTGTTGAGCTTGCCAAGTCTGTGGAACCACTCATCTTGATTTTGAAGGACCATTACCCCCAGGGGAGAAAACAATTATCAGGTTGATTGTACAATGACGGATGTTTAATTTGTAAATGTCATGGCAACTTCAAGGGCTCTGTTTGGCATGCAGTGCTTCAAATACTGGTTTTACATGAAAAGACAGCTATGGCGTATGGCTGGAGTTGCTGCAGTTCTTCTTGCTTCTCTTTTTTAATTCTCTTGGACAAGGTGGCCCTTAACCCTTTGCTAATAATCTGTTATAGTTGAGGTGTGATGTCTTTTCTTGTCATGATGTGAATTAAGTAAAAATCCTGCTGATACAAAGTCCGTTACATTCAAACATAATCTGATTGTTTCTTTATTTTTCTTACTTTTCAATGTCACTTGCCTACAACATCTATAATAAGTTATTTTAGTCATAGCATGTTTATCTGCTCTAGGAGTCAGACATCTGTATCTAAGCTAATAGTCTAGACTCTGTCTGCAGTAAGTAAGGGGGAATAGGTGGTTGTAGGTGTGTAGACACTTTGCATCCCATACATGCCTGTCATTTTGCCTTGACTGGACATCAGAACTAGTCAATACAGGATCCCTTTAGAGTTATGCTAGATTAAACCCACCTTTAAAATTAGCAAGAGTAAAAAAAAAACAAAACCTTATGTTTATAATTTCCAAAATGTCCTAAAAGTTCAGTGTGCTTGCAGCCTAAAAAGCCAGCTGTATCCTGGGCTACATCAAAAGAAGGATGGCCAGCAGGGTGAGGGAGGTGATTGTGCCCCTCTGCTCTGCTCTCGTGAGACCCCACCTGGAGAGTTGCGTTCAGCTCTGGGGCCCCAGCACAAGAAGGTTGTGGGGCTGTTAGAGCAGGTCCAGAGGAGGGCCACAAAGATGATCAGAGGGCTGGAGCACCTCTCCTATGAAGACAGGCTGATTGGGGATGCTCAGCCTGGAGAAGAGAAGGCTTTGGGGAGACCTTGTAGCAGCCTTTCAACATATAAAGGGTGCTTATAAGAAAGACAAAGGAAGACTTTTTACTAGGGCATGTAGTAGTAAGACAAGGGGTAATGGTTTTAAACTAAAAGAGTGTAGATTTAGATCAGATAGAAGGAATAAAACTTCTGCGATTAGAGTGTTTAGGTACTGGCACAGGTTTCCAAGTTAAAGCTGTGGATGTCCTGTCCCTGGCAGTGTTCAGAGCTTGGTTGGACAGGGCTTTCAGCAGCCTGATCTGGTGAAAGATGTCCCTGCCCATGAGCGCTTTCATTCTGTGATTCTATGAAATACTCTGATCAATAAGAAAAATCATGAAGCTAGGCAACAAGTGACAGTGAGGTTAAATATGACATTTGACTGCTGTTTTTAAATGTTCCTTGTGGGACACCTAAAGACAGATAAGAAACATTATTAACTTGTTTAAAAAATAACATACATCTGACAGTTGTGTAAAGGTTACATCCAGGTGAGTTGCTTAAATTGCTAGTCATAACTCAATTTCGGAAGCAGGAATGCAACCTAGAATTCTTACTCCCTGAAGTCATACCACAGTCTGCAAAATATTTATTGCTAAAGTGTCTGTGCATTTGAATCTGCATTTACTGATCTAGGTGTGATATTTGATCCCAACTATAGCTCCACACTGTACAAGTGTCCAGAATTGAACGTTCTGTTTGTAGTCTTTGAAGCAACTGCATTGAAATTCTGGTTAAAAAATGCAATTCCTACAATGAGATTGTTCCGTAGAAAGAGTTGCAGACAGAGAAATGGTGTCCAGCTGTGGTGTAGTTCACAGCAAAACTTTGAATTCTGTTTTTTCATTGTTTGGTGTATGCTGTTGGTAGCTTTTCACTTCCTAAAAAATGTTCGTTCCTAAAACAGTTCATGCTGGTTTAGCTTGAGGTCAAGGGAGAAAGAAAATGCATGAACACACCTGTAATTTTCCCAGTTCCACAGCTGCTGCATATGATAAACTAATGTGCCTACCTTTGTTGTCTTATCATAGATAAACTCTGAAGAACGTGTTGATACAGCTGATCAGGAGACAGTCTCTTGGGATCGCAGTATACCTGAAGAGATAAAACAAAAAATACAACCGAAAGAGGTTCCAGCAGAAAGTGTTACTGTCTGGATCGATCCATTAGATGCTACACAAGAATACACAGGTAGCTGATTCTTGTTGACAAATCATGTGTGTAATTCTGATGTCTGCCTTTTATACTGGAGACAAAATAGTAAGTATTTAAAGTGGCATCTCTTGTTCAAGTGTGCTATATTACAGCTAGTGGGTATAATTGAACAAATTGTATAATGAAATATCAATAGCTGTCAGACTGTAGCATTTACTTTTATGTGTGCCAACTCTGATAGCTTTGGTATTCCTTCTAACTAATTGCTAAAATAAATGGTAACTGTTGTATATGGATTCTGTTGGAATTGCACATTTCTTTATTTCAATTATTACTGTGGCAACACTAAATATCTCTTTTTTTCTTGTTTCTTTCTGTAAAGGGAAGGATAAATTAAAATATTAATCTTAACTTGGGATAAAAAGATTTCTGTTACAGTTTTAAAAAATACATAATTGAGTCTCCCTCTTCTTCGTGTGTTTTAAGATGTTGAATAAGCAGCTTAGGGCAACGCAACTAAAATTCTAGCTGATAAATACTGCAGAACAAACACAACTAGATAGGGATTTTTTTGTGAATATTTCATTGATACCATCACCTTTTCAGGTGAATGTTCTTCAGTGTTTGAATTTTTCAGCTTTGAACCAATAGACGATAGGGTAAAGGGCATGAAAGGGAGAATTTAAGGACACAGATTTCCATGAATGTACATCTTGTAGGAGAAACAATTGTTAGCATTAACTCTGGTAGGAGTATGGGTACATCTGCTGAACAAGAAAAGTTTCTGGAAAGCTCGAAAGCCTTCAAAATCTTTTGATAACTGCAAGGTTATTTGAAGATACAACAAAGTTACATAATTGTAAGAGTTAGAAAGTAGGCTAGTCTTCAAAGAGCAATGTTTCTGTAATGTTAGGTCTGCTTTCTTTTTTTGTCCTTAACATCTTTCTGTGAACCTGCTTCCTCTCTCATTTTGCCCACAGAGGATCTTCGGCAGTATGTCACAACGATGGTTTGTGTGGCTGTAAATGGTAAACCAGTAATAGGAGTGATACATAAGCCGTTCTCAGCATATACAGGTACCTTTATGCCTTCATGTATATCTGACTTCTTCAATCATAGTGTTAATTAAAATGTAATGTTTGAGAGAATGTCTGTAGATACAAACGAGGAAAATAGTACCAGGGTGCAAAAGAACACTGCTGCAGACCTCAGAATTAGAGCCGTCAATGTGTTCTGTGCTGTAAAACCACAAAGGAAAATGCTGCCTGTGTTTAACATAAAAACTAATGCCTTTAAAACAAACAAAGTAACTGAAAATATGCTTAACAATTAAGCTCCATTCATTAGGAGCACTTAGAGCAAACCAAAGAAAGTGAAGCCTATGTATACTGATTGCTCTTACGTGTGCTGTTAGTCTTTAGTCTACTTGGTTCATGCAGCATCAGAACTTGGATCCATAAAATTACAGCTAGGAACTGGTGTTTATTCAATGGGGATATGGCAAATGGCAACTATTTGTATGTATCAGACAAGACTAACATAGCCTTACTGAATATCTGACATGCTTTTAACGCACAACCCTGGCCTAATTAAATTTTTAGTACTAATGATGTATCAGTGAGAATGGCTAAAAGTTTGGCACTCGGTGTGTGTACTTCTGAATGTTTCAAGGTAGTTTTAGTGTTCACATCTTCTATACTATACATTTAAAACAAGAATTTCTCTTCTTGTTTTTCCCTTAGGCAATACTGACCTCTAGAGTTGTAAAATTATGCAGTAATTCTGGCACAGAAACTAAGACTATATTTCAGTGCCGTTTTTCAGCACCATAATTTTGAGAACTTAACTCCTTTAACAGCAGTAAAATGTGACATGTTCAGACATGGCATTAGATGAAATGCAATTAATTCTGTCATTCCATGTGAAGAGTATTCATTTTCCAAGCTGGAAGTACCAATATGTTGTGATTAGGGTTGTTCCTAGTAGTACCACACCAATATACAGCAATAAAAGGCAGTTACTATTGTTAATACACATAGCTCAGTCTGTTGCCATACAATCTGGCCCTCTACTGAGATAAAATTGCTGGTTAGCCTGCTAAGTAAATGTCAAATTAGTGGTTAGGGGATGCCAACTTCCAACCTTGGCTTTGAACCTCACGATGAAGCAAGTGGGAGGCTGCGTATTCTAAATCCAGTGCTCCAAAACACACTATCAGATATTTTCACTTCCTTCTTCATTATTATTCTTCTGAGAAAAAGACTTAAGGTAACACTTATGCTCCTCCATTTTCTCCTTTGAAGGGCAGGGGGACTTTTTGTTTTTATGAAAGTGTTGTTTGAAGAAATATTGGATTGGTCTGATGCAGAGTCATTTTCTTAACTTTAGTGGCTTTCCAATTGCGAGTTTTAAATATTACTTGGGATTTTTCATTCTTATTCTGACTTTGGAATTATGTCACAGGCATTTTCAGGCATGAAGTAATGTCATACACACTTAGATTTGTGCATGTGTGGGGAGGAGCTGTTTCTTTTTCCCCTGTGCTCCTGTGCACACATGGACACGTGCCTGTTCCTTGGGTCAGCCCTAACTTTCACTGTTATGGAGGGAAATGCAGTTAGAGAGAGGGATCACTTTCATTTTTTCAGGTAGGTATCCTTTTATCTCTACAAAAGGCAGTCTCTGTTAAGTGTAAAGCTTAGCAGAATTTGTTTTTCTTTTCTAGCCTGGGCAATGGTGGATGGTGGGTCAAATGTAAAAGCTCGTTCCTCCTACAATGAGAAAACCCCAAGGATTATTGTATCCCGCTCCCACGCAGGAAAAGTGGAGCAGGTTGCACGACAGACTTTTGGAAATAAGACTGTGATAATCCCCGCTGGTGGAGCAGGTTTGGTTCTTTAAACATCCTATCCATTTTAGTGCTTTCAAATGATCTAATGGGATAGCTGTTACTAGATGGAGTGGTACAACTGTGACATCCCCTCTTTCTCCTCTTACCTTCTGTTCTTCATGTTCCCAAAAGCAAGCACTAGGCAATAGGGACACAGTTTCTCCTGAATGTAGACATGTAAATGCAAACCTCATTCAAGTTTTAGGCTATTCACAAGTTAATATGTGAATCTAATCCTGGATGAGCAATGTTACTTTGGTCCCATTGAACACACTGATGTGCGTTCAATGAAGATACTGATTCCTGTGTGTAAGGAAGAGGGATGTGTGTGACCAAAAAAAGAATCACGGAAGATAAACAGTTTGTTCTTAATTAACTAGTAGTACATTAATTAAATAATATTTTAAGAAAAAGCCATTGAAGATTGGTACTATTTCTTGCATCTATGTCAAAATACAAAAATATTGTCACTGAAGTCCACTGTTACCTGTCCCATATTCAGTCCAAAGAGGTTTTAGTTATGTTTTGTTTGATTATGCAATATTCTCTTGTATTTTACTGGCAGAATGCAAATATGTGAGACACCAGTGTGAAGCAATAGCTGTTTGTAAGTCTCACAAAAGCCATGCAGTACTCAGATTTTACAGAAATGTATCTTTCTTTGTCTTTAATGTGAAAAGCTAGAGAAGGTTATCTTGCACAGGTTCTTGATAATGAATCTAAATGAATTTTCTTTTGGTAGAGGAGATGAAAATGTAACTGATTATATTAGATCTTTTCCTGGTCTTGACTGTATGAGAAGAAAAAGATATAGCTTAACAAAACAAGAATATTGGTTGAACAGTTGAAAAATAGAAGAAAAAATCCATAAAATAAAGAATGCTGTTTGGAGCAGTGACTTTGTACTGCATAATGTATGATGGAAGAAAATGGCCCTGAGCTAAGTTGTTGTAATAGACTGGTGTATGCATCTTCTATTGTAATAAAAAGACAGAAAGATGGTAGGCTTCAGCATAATGTAGAGATTGAGAAATAAGTAAGTGAACGTAACAGCAAAACTATGTTCAAGTTTATAGACTCATCTAGAGACTCGTTAAAAGAACAAGACTTTGTAAGACATTGGTAATGGCCGTCTAAAAAGAATCTTGGGGGTCTGTTTTTGTTTTGTTTTATGGGTCAGATGGCAGGCAGGTTATTGGTGCTTCCACCATTATACTGGACTGGCATGATACAGTTCATGACATCACTTTCCTGTAGCTTGCATGTGTAGATTTATCCTTTGTGATGGAATTGGGAAACTTGGTTTAACTTTCTTATTCCAACCAATTCTTGTAGGTTATAAAGTGCTGGCCCTCCTTGACGTAGCTGAAAAGAATCAAGAAGAAGCTGATGTGTATATCCATGTCACCTATATTAAGAAGTGGGACATCTGTGCTGGAAATGCGGTGTTGAGAGCATTGGGTGGCCATATGACTACCCTGACTGGTGAAGAAATCAGTTACACTGGCTCAGATGGCAATGAGGGGGGACTTATAGCCAGTATCAACATGAACCATAGAGCACTGATTGAAAAACTTCCAGATCTGGAAGAAACGTCACACAAACTTGACTGATGGAGAAATCCAAGTCATGCTTTTGTAAGCCTCCAGATGCTCTGACTGAAGAAGCAAGTGTGAATACCTGCTGGGAAAGATGCGCAGCAAAGCAGTTTGGTGTGGGTTTGGGGACTGCATTTGCATTGGGTTTCTTCAGTGGTGGTATTTAAAAAAAAATAAAAATAAAAACAACAACACAGTAATAATAATCAGAAGTAGGAAGGGCACTGACTGCCTCACACCTCAGTTTCCATGTCTTTTTTTGACTGTTTTCATTCAGTTCTTATATTCAAGGTGCATATACAATATATATTTGTGAACATAGGTGAATTAAAGAAAGATCCAAATTGTTTCATAAAATAACCTCAGTAGTTCTCAGAGGAATTTCTTGAAATCTTTTACATCTTACTGTAGTTTTAGCAATTCTGTAATGAATTAGGTAGAAACAAAGATTGATTTATATAGGCATTTGATAACTAAAAAAATCAGGAGGAAAGACGGCCCTGTGTTCTGTATCCCCTCAACAGAATTCACAAGAAGGTTGACACACATTTATATACGGCAACAGTTTATCTTGGACAGAGTGGCACTCTTTCTGCTTTTTAAGAGGAAACAAAAATGTTCTGTACTATTTTGACTTTTTTTTTCCTGAAGATGTAAACCAGTTTAATTCAGATGAGTTGTGAATATCAGTGTTTTATTAATCAGTGTAATTATTTCCATATACCTTTTTAAAAGAAGGCAATGTTTCCTTGTATAGTTTTTAACAGTTAATTCTTGTCCTTGATGATTTCTCCGTACAGTGTTGAAGATGCATGCTAGATCTTCCTCTAATGTAGGACTTGTTCATCATTTGGCATTTGTACTTATAGAAGCAACCTCTTCAGTACCTGTTTGTTTTGGTTTTCCTCATCGGATAGAGTCATATGAAAGGAGTTTGACGGAAATAGTAAGTTGATTGGTTGTTTCCATTTACAACCTGAAATATAAACTAGCATTTTTTTCTAAAACCCCAGAACTAACTTTCTGTTTTCTTAGGTTAAGGGGCGTTCTTTTCTGCAGAAAGCTCTTGAGTTATCCCAAATAGCTTGTGGTTACTCGATTCATGGAAATTTACACATACATAGAGCATTTCTCTTAAATTGAATCTGTTAAAGCAAGTTTGAAGAACAAGTGGCCCTTCAAGTACACCAGAGTCCACAAAACCTTACTGAAAAATGCTCTTTGTCAGTCCACTTTACATAGAACAGAACATGGGCCCTTTGATACCAAATGACAAATTGTTGTACCTCTAAAATAGTTAGACTTCTATCTGCAGAAGCATAACCACCTGTGTTGTTGTTCTTTGTGCCCCTCTGAAGGGATTTCAGAAAGTTAAAACATACCTGTTATTTTAATTATCAGTAGATAAGCTTCCCACCTCTTCTTGATTCTTCAAATATTTGTTTGAAATTTATTCAGTAGGAACATAGGCTATTTAAAATAAATTATTTTTTTCATTTTAACTTCTTTCATCATACTGTTCTCATTAAAAAGAGGTTTTCTTCCTTATGTTAAATGTTAATAGTGGAGAATGTCAAAATACCTCTTTTAATGCTCTTCTATCTCATGCTCACATTTCCAAAAGACCTCCTCAGATGTTGCATAATTACTGATACAGATTTTAATTTCGTAAACTTACTGGCAAAGTAGACTGAAGCTTAGTCCTACTAGCCTTTGGTACGGGTAAGCTTTTTTTTTTTCCATTTTTTTTCCCAACATTGATACAATTGCTGCTATTTGAGAATACCTTCTACACATGTAGATAATATACAAAACAACTTAACTTCCCTTTTTAAGTTTAATGACCTGCTATATGGTATGACAAATAAGTGAATGTAGCCTTTAAAAGAGGGGCTGACCTATTTTTAAAAATTTGTTGAGCTTCCAAACCTCAGCAAATAACAAAAAACCAGATATTTATCAAGGCTTTACTAATATTTTGCAAGAAGACTGCAGCTTTTTTTTTTCTTATAATTATTTTCCCTTCAGTCTGATACAAGTGGCTTAAAGCCTAATAAAAAAGCATCTCTGCTGTTTAGTAGTTAAAGAACATGGATTAAAATATAAGCATGAGAAATAGCCATAGCTGGCTATTAAAACTTGTGTGTCACAGAGCTTGGCTGCACAATGTTTAAATAGACGGTTAAAGTCTCTGGGAGGTGGCTGGTTTCAATTCAAGTTGAAAGCATGTTTAAACTTACCTTGTGAAAATGTGACTGCTTTTATTTTGGTTGCAGTTCAATCACTTCCTGCATAAGCTGTGATCAGACTTAGATTCTGCATGAGAAATGAAAAATGAGATAATGTTACGTACACCAAAAGGGCTTACTGGGATTTTCATTGAAGGTACACGGCAGTAAACAAAAATGTTTGCCTAAATTATGAAGGTAAAGATGTTTGGAAGATAAAGAAAGGTACAAAGAAGAGCCCTAGGTTTCCTTTTCTTGTTACCATATGCTGGCTAAAATACTAGTTTTTCATTAGGACGACATATGCTTATTCCGACCTGTTTATATCCTAAATCGCTTTGCTGCATTGGATCACAGTGTTTGATACCTTTCTGCTTCGGGCCCCTTTTTGACCCAATCTCATGTTTTGTGGCAATGAAGGGAAGGTGAGGGGGAGGCGCTTCTGGCGCAGCCTGAGCTCTGGCAGCTGCCCCCCAGCTGGGCCCTGCGGTGCTGCTTGCAGCTCCCAGCCTGGCTGACAGGTGCTGCTGCAGGGAGTGCGGTCAGGCCCCGGTCAGTATCGATTTCTAATATAAATGCAACTCTTGCACAGACCAGCAGGTGTTCAGAAGTGCTTGCTTAGTGCACGTGTGCCAGTGCACTTTGATATTTCTGTGCACAGTATTGACAACCCATGCATCTTATTTCTTTGACCATGTCTACACTCCATTCTAAAACATTTTGCCGCTCTGGCTCGAATGCTTGTTTGGTTTCACCACTGTGGATGCGAGAGAAGCTTATTCTCCGAGCGGTAGGAGGTCAGGCTGTAACAATGTCTCGCTGCCTGGCGAGGGCATTGTTCTGCACCTGCTAGCATTTTCCACATAAAACTGATGTAGCATTTTTAGGGATGCTACTTAAAACAATTGCACAGCATAGGTGGGTCCTACAAAAGTGTCTTTTTTTAAAAAAATTTAATTAAAAAACTTAGTGGTAACATTTGAGGCCCAATCAAGGGAAGTAAGAGAATATATTGTGTTAGCATTGGTTTTCAGATGGTGGCTTTTTTTTCTTTGGGTGGATATTATGATTATGGTAACTGTCACTGAAATCACTCTAAAGCGGTGTGTATTTTCTCTTCGTCATTCTGCTAAAAAGAGTGGATGGTAACATAGATGATACCTAGTACTGTACCAAAAGTCCTGACTTGCATTCATTGAATGTTTTATAAATACATGGACACAGAAATAAAAGGGTTGAATATTGTACTCAACTGGTATTGAGTTTAACCTATTTGCCAGACTTTTACAGGTAGATTTATGGAAGCACTGTTTGTTCTGAACTATAAAGCACATAATAGTAATGAAAATACGAGCAGAGATGATGAATGAACCATGTAGATGGAGCTAAGAAATCACCTAGTGATGTTGTTTCATATATTTGCTTTTACCTTACGGTCATTAAGAATAGGCTAATTGACTTCAGGTGTGGGAAGAGATGTATGTTTTTTGGAAATGGCCAGTTATTGGAGATCAGATATGAAGAGGAGTCAGCACTGTAGTTCATATCTGCTTTTGTTGTTTATAAACAAATGTATCCTGACATCTTTGTAGCATCTTCTTATCTGTTGGAGTCGCACAGCAATGGTGCAATGCTGTTGTAACCTGGTTTAACCATATAAAACAAGCGCCCTGCATCCCCAGAGCAGTGCAGTGAGGAGGGACTGACCTGCGCTGGGCCCCGTCTGGGTTATGTTTCCCTAGATGTGGCTGTGCTGGAGAAATTGTAACAGAGAAGACTTATTTTCCGTTTCTGGCTTTAAATTGCCTTGCTGGTTTCATTTCCCTTTCAGAGGTTAGATAATCATACAGTTGAAATTTACCCACAGATAAATGCCTGTGATTGTAGGCTCTGGCAGGATGAGGGGGAAGGTGCCTCTAACACAGGGGAAGACTGAACGGCTTCCTTTCAAGCCGGTCAGACCAAGCCTTATTTCAGGGCTCTGTTGTACAGACTGAGGTCCACTGACAAAATTATGAATTCAACATTGCCAAAATGCTCATAGTATAATAGCTTAATAACCAAGTGCTAGCACCTGCTGCCAGTCTTCTCACTCCACAAGCCGCCAATGCCTTTCACAGGCCATACCCAGGGGCATGAGGCCTTCTACTTCGTGGTTTTCAGACGTCAAGGGGCAGCCACTTCTCCCCTCTTTGCTGTTCCTCGTTTGTCTATGCCTTCTTGATCCTTGCTCCTTTCTTAGTCCATGCAGACAAGAGAGATGAGAGATCAGAGGTGGAAACTCCCTGAAAGAGAGGACCACAGTAACAAACTATCCAGCATATTTCATCCTGAAGCTGGTAATGTTTGGGACCAAGACCTAAGCCTTGGCCAAGGCCTTACCACAGCTATCTTTTTTCTTTCTTTTTTTTTTTTCCTTCTTTTTTTAATGGTCTGCAGCTGATGGAGCCCCCTTTCAGATAACACTGTTTTCAGCCGTCGGTTGTTGTTGTGTTCTCCCACCCAAAGGATGAGCAACACTGGCATTTTTCCTGTTACCCCACCAAGTTGTGTTACCGTTTTCCAATTGTGTGCCAAATCAAAATGACAATTCTATAAATAAAACTCTGAAAATATTGGACTGTGAGGGTGTTTTTCTATATATTTTCTTTCTGTTGGTTGTTTCTTGTTTCTTTGTGCACCAGATTCTTTTCCCGGTAATATGTCGGACAGCTTCAGCTGTGCTATGTCCATCCTGTGTGCATGGCTTTCTGCCTGAGGGATTATCCTTGTTGACAGGTTCAGCCGTGTTATGGTGAGCGTGATTAGAGATCTCCACGGCTTGTGTTTTCATATGTGTTTTATTCTGAAAGTTGATGGATTTATACAATGGAAAAGTTCATGGAAATTCTCCATGTTCCTTGGATCTGAAGATTTCCTTCCAACTTCATCTCAAAGTCTTCCGAACCATCTTAATTCATTCTGCCTGTCTTTTGTTTCCATGACTTTCTGTTTTCCTGCCAGACTCTACTATCATTAGTAGCCCTTTTTCTGATCGTGCACCATTCTTTGTAAATGAAACTGTGGAATAAGTTGGAAGATGTTCTAATCACATCAGTGTGACATTTTGGGCTGTAGTTGAGTGCAGCTTCAGAGAAGGTGGTTGCCACCCCTACCAGTATGTACAAGAATGGATGGAGAATGATGGCAGGTATCGTCCTGGTGACACTGGTCCTGATTCTCTTTGCTGATTTTCATCTTTTTCAGAAACAAAACTGCCAGGCAGCACCTGTACCAGCACGATCCTGTTAGCACTCACAAAAGCTATGCTTTAGCATTCCAAAAATTATGCCCTGGCACTAACACCAGTTACACATACTACTAAATGGTTTCAGACTCCAAGGCAGAGGTGCTACATGTGGACTGCTGGCTGAGAAGTGTCCTGGGATCACACAGACTACTGAACCGTGCATGGGAAATTTTGAGGGATGGAGCTGGTTTGCTTAGGCCAAAAACACGCTGAGGATCATGTAATAGTTCAGACTGCTGAGCTCTGGAGTCCAGGATCATTTCTCGACTGCAATTGACTTGTATGGATGTAGACTAAGAGTGGCGCAGGAGCTGTACGTGGGTGTTTTGGAAGTCCTTGTTGATTGTATGTGATCTAACCAAGTGATTAGTGGAATATCTGGCAGTAGTTTGGAGAAAAGTGTCTGCTGTGGGGCTCTCAAGCATTTTGGGGAAAGAACAACCCAGAACTTCCCATCCTGCAAACTGGGAGGTGGGTATGGGTGGAGGGGGTTGGAGACTTTCATCCGTCAGTGTATTCTCCCACGTGCAGTCTCAGCAGCAGCCTGCACAGCCCAAGCAGCAGGCTTGTCTAAGTAAGACAAGGCATGTTTCTAGTTGCTGTTTTGTGTGACTGACTGCTGGACTAGCTGATTCCCACGTCTAGTTTGGGAGTTTTGCTGCGCCAAAAATACCATTTTTTCAAGTAGACTGACTGATGGGGGGGAAATAAAAATTGCTCTTTGCTGTGGGTTCTGTTAAGCCGCATGAAGGGCAAAAACACAGAAGGAAGGAAGTTGCAAAAGCTGAGCCACAGTGTTAACAGTTGGTGTTTGCAGGGGGCTCTCAGGCTGGGGTTTCTCCCCCCGAGTTACCGCCGTGGTATGGTACGGGGCTGGGTTCCCAGCAGTGCTTCTGCGAGGCCCTGAGCGCTGTCATGTTGTACGTGTACCTAAAAGCCAGTTGCTCCTTTCTTTCTTTGTGTGATAGTGAGACCGTCCACGTAGTCTTCTCTTAGTCGGTACACAGACATCCCGCACACTCATCTAGTGTCTGAAGGCTTTTCAGTCACACTCTCAAGCTCCAAACATTAATTCAGTTGTAGTCCTACAATAATTAAACTTAATGTCTTACAGGATAACAGTGAGTGGGGTTTGGTGTCCTTGGACATACTGAGGAAAAATAGCTCAGTGTAAACTATTTCTGCATGGGGACATGGTGCAACTAAAATAAATATTTTTTATTTTATAAAATAAATAATCATAAAATTATAATTTTATAAAATAAATATTTTTAATTTATAAAATTTTATTTTATAAAATAAAATGTATTATTTTTTATATTAAGAGATTAAATATTTGTAAATTCTGTACTAAGGGAAAAGCCAATGTTTTAACCTGCTTTCCATAATTTTCTAAAACCTTAGTGCATGTTACAGGTATTTGAAGCGACTTTTTTTTTTTTTTAATGGTAGGAGGAAGGTTAAATCTCTCCTGTATGTGATATTTCCTACAGGACTGAATTTTCACAAGTTTGCTTACTCTTCTTATAAGTCCTTTTCTTACAACAATAATTTTATGCAGGTGTAATGATGACTTTTGGAACCCATATTAAATCTCATTTTAATAGATTTTGACCAAAAAAGGTATGCCATAATAAAAGATATGCCATAAAGCACTGACATTTGCAGCATAATTGGTCTGGTAAATTTGCCAAAGCATTTATTCACTCATTAGAAGACTGCTAGAAATAGGATCTCTAATACTTGACTTGGGGAAAGAAATGCAGCGGCCAGTAGAGGGCTCAATCTTTTCATGAATGCCCTGAAGTACCAGAAAGATACTGGGAACTCTGAATTTACACACCCCTTGTTTGTTCCTGTTCTTTAAACCAGGGAAGGTCTTTCACTGGCTTTGCTCAGTCGGGGCATATGTTTTCAGTTAAGAGGACACCCGCAGAGTTCTGGGGTCAGATCCAGAGGGCGGCGATGAGTTATTACCGTTCAGTTTGACAGCTTGTTGTTATTTCTAATGCATGCTTTTTCTTGTATGTTTTATTTGATTTTGATGACTTATTTGATATTGTAGTGAAAGTGCAAATTTTTGTACAGTGGGTTTAAGCTACTGGCAATATCCTTTCTTCCTTCCAAACTCCATAAATTTATCCCCCAAATTCACGGATGTCTGTAACTAGAGCTTGAAAGTCACGGTGTGAACTTCACGTGAGGGAGGATGTCTCTGTGCTTGCTTATTTCCTACCAGTTTTGCTGCTGCAAATCATAACAATAAGTCCAATTGTGACAAGGGTATATCTAAGCTTTGTGTGATTTTAAGTACACAGCCACTCCACTTGCCACTTCAACTTAATGGTAATTGTCTGATACTGTTAGAGGGGCAGCTCCTGCGCTTCCTTAAGCTCAACTTCTCCTACATTTCAGTGTCATGCAAATAATCTCTTTATTCCCATCCATCATCAGCACGACTTGACCTTCCCTAACTCTGTACCTCCCCACACACTTTTTGTTGGCTTGTTTCTTAAAATTGAGACGTTCCCTCACCGCATGCACATTTTTACTTATTTATGTTAACAAACAAAAGCCTGCTCTGTTGCTTAAGCAATTGCAACACCCCATCTTACAATCATTAAAATACCAAGACTTGGTTCTCCAACTAATATAAATTGCCTTATACGTTTTGAAAGCATTTGGACTTCCTTCCAGCTAGCTAACAGCAGGCTTCTGTTTTGGCCTTCCTTGCACATGAACTATTGTACACTTCTTTATCTGGAAATGTTATGCCTCTCAGCAGCATGCTGAGGCCTCTTGAATCACCTCCATCATACTTATCTAGGCTCTTTCTTGCCTCTGTACCAGCAACAACAACTTGCTCACTATTTTCTCAGCTGTTTGCTACTGAAATTATTTGGATATTTTTATTTTTGTCATTGGCATTTGTTGTCCTTTTGTTCATTTTGCACATGGAGAAACAAAGTCCTTTTCTCTTCCTTCCTTTTACAAGAAGCTTACAGTGCTTTTCTCTGCTACTGTTTACCAGTACTATCCTAACAACATAAAAAATGCAGTATTATTGCTTCCTTCACATTACCTTTTCTTTGTACAACACGGACTTCTAGTGACTGTCACCATTCTGCTGGTGGAACTGAGAAAAAGTCAGTGTCTTACACTCTCATGCACATAAACATAAAATAACTTTGTGCTGCTCTCCAGCTCTGCAGATTCATTCAGTCAAACTTGACTCAAGAAGAAAGAGCTATAACCTAAACTTCAGTTGTCAGCTGAAGGGATTTTGCACCTGTGGTGAAAGCTAAAATAAATAGGTCCTTGCCTACCACAGGTATGATGCAGATTCCAGAACATCTAAGAGCAATATAGAGCCAGAGGGGAAAAAATAATAAAAAATAAAATAAATAAATAAATCCTAATTTTAAAGGAAGAAATCACAGACAGTGAGAGAAATAGATTTATGGGTCTACATTTGCACCTAAATATAATGCTAATGTGGAAATTGTCATTTCTGTGCGTGTGTGTGCAAGTAATTCCTTCTGTTATTTATATATAGCTCTATATTTAAGTATGATACTTAAAAATAATATAAAAGTTAAGTTTCTTAGCTTAGCCATTGTAGGAGATGAAACAATTAAAACAAGAAAGCTTGTGCAATGTTTAAAAAAAATGTTTTAAAAAAAAGAGTCACTTTTTGTTTGGCCAGCTCTCTTCAGTAGAAATTGTGATGCTTTGAATCACTGACAGCAAGCACTGAGTTTTTGTTGAATCATGTTAGTCACAGGCAGCTTTTGCAACACTGACTGCCTGAATCAGGACTACGCACAGCTTTCTTGTGCGTTTGTCTTATGACTGGGCTGGGATGTGTGTGTGTGTGCAACAGAATTTTTTCGTTCTAGGCACTGATTGGGATCATCAGAGAGAAGTCCTTGCTGAGTAACACTCTCTGGATTTCTGTTTCCACGTCTAATACTTCCACCTATGAAAACTGCATTAGGACAAACAAATGGAAAATAATCTCCCCGATGAGGAGTCTGTTATGACCATGCCTGTTGCTGCCTTCAGTTTGGCATGATTTCTGTAGTTAAGAGAGAGGCAATTTTCCTGAGGCCGTATCTGCTGAATCACATGAAAAAGGAAAATGAGAACAGTAACTGCCCATTTCTGAAACTCCACATCTGAGATTCAGCGTTCTTATGAAAATTGCAGTTGAGGGAGAAAAAGTGCATGAATAATTCCTATATTCTTTCGCTCCTATTCCTTGTGGGAATGTGGTTTGAATTTCTGTGGCTTGAGTCCATCTCAAGTCACATGTCCAGGACACTGGGAAGAGGAGAGGGAGGAAAGAGGATGTTATGGGAAATAAAATTCAGATTATATAGACTCAGGTCAAATATTTAGATTGCAAATTCCTTATCAAAATGTGATGAAATTTACGATGATGACATATTGATAACCAAGAAGAAAATTCTGTCACTGGCATTTCATAAAGCTTTGATTTTTAAGCCAAAACAGAAAAATTAGCATGGCTTAACCAAGCCACTTATATTTTCATTTGGTCTAGTTTTCTTTTCACTTGAACTAACATTCAGTAACACAGGAATTATTTCAAAATGCAAAGTTCACTTCTGTACACACCAACATTTCACTGTCATTTGGTTAATATATAATAGACAAAGCACAAAGGGTTTGCTTACATGATAACAAACAATTAACATTTCAATGTTAACTTTCAAAACTGAAAGTTTATTTCAATGTTATCTTTAACAGTGTTATCTTTTTTAAGGGAGTTCATCTTTATTTGTCTGCACTGTCTTAGTTTGTGCTGCCTTTGTAGGGAAAGAATGGGAAAAATAATATAAACTAAAGATTTTGAGGATCGGCAGTGCAGTCTTTGCAGCATCTCTAGAAATGTTTTTCTCTTCTTGGAAAAATCCTAAATTTCTCTATATTAGGTATTAAAAATCTTGACAATAGTAGACTTCTCTTTTTCAGCCATTGAGATTTTTTTTTTTCACCTTCTCAAAGGTAAGGGTCTGAACAATATTACAATATCATATTCTGTTCCTTTTGCTAACACTTCTGCCTTCAACAAGTACAGAATGAAAATGGACGAAGAACTACCTATCTGAGATCAATGTGATCATAAGCTTCTTGTTTTAAGTGTTTCATTCTGGTAATCCTTTAAAACAAGCACCTTTCCAATAAATTACCTGAAATATACAGACTCAGTGTCATGGTGTTGGAAATTTTCTGCCCAGACAGTATGGACAGAGAGGCTCAAGCTTCTCCTGTGTCACCATTATGGTGCCCTCAGGATAGTGGATGGAGCATCTCAAGTCTGAAGCACTTGGAATGATGGACTACACCCGTTTCCCACTGACTCAATACGGCCATTTTTTTTCTAAAATAAATAAATAAATAAATAAATGAGTAGTAGACACAGGCTGTAGCTGCATTACATAGAAATTGAATTAATTAATTAATTAAATAGGTAGAAAATAAAGTCATCCTCAGTGTAAGCAAGACACAAGATGGGCTCAGAGCATGTTTCCTCTTCACACCCCTTGGTGGAAACCCTTGCTGTTCAAGCAAGTGACATTAGTTTTGTCTAAGATTTTTCTCATGTCTTGAAGACTTTCCAAATCCACTTCCAGGGTGGATTTCCTCAGAAGTACCTTAAAAGAAAACTCAGTCTGGGAATTTAAAGAAAAACTAAATCATGATGTTCCAGATTTTGTCTGGACTGTGTTTTTGGCAACAGTAATTAAGGAGCTTCACTTCTTTGTGTGGGCAATAGGTACATTTCTGAGCATTTTTATCAATAAAGCTCTTAGCCATCTGAAACTTCAGAGACAATGCTGCTTTTCTGTTTTGTCATAGAGCCCTTGAGGATTCCAAGTACTGTGCACACAAAAAGGAAAGGAAGCAAGACTATGAAACAATTCATGTGACAGTGAAAGGAAATGTGAAGAAAAAAAAAATAAATCTGTTTCCAATTTCTCTTTTTGCGAGGCCTTAAATGACTTGTAGCTGATCTAAAAATCAAAACTTTTCCAAATTGCCACTTTCTTTTTTCTTCTCGTGAAGCAGAAAGAAATCTGCATCTTAGTAAGCAGAAAGTAGAAAGCAGGGAGAGGATTATCAGGGAGAGGTTAGGTGAACTTGAACAGCCTCAGGTCTTTCTTCATGTGCCATAGACAGTAGAAGCAGAGGCAGGAGTGCATTTATCCAGGAGTACTGTGTGTCCTCCACTTTGCACAGAAGGGACTAAATTGCAGGGAATTAGCAGCTCTTTGCGGATATATGCCTGGAGACTGGGACTGACCTGGCTTAGGGGTTCAGAGAGTAGTTGATCCTCCCCTGCCTGCATTTGGATTTAGAAAATTGTGAATTACATTAAGAAAAATAATTTCAGAGTCCAGCGTAATGGCAACTTGAAAATTGAACATGAATTTATACCTCTGTTGATCTTAATATGCTCATTGCTGTACCCTTGCAATGAAGTTCAACTTCACTTACATTTTTACTGTTGCAAATCACGGTTTTTGAGTGAGCTAATGTATCACGTGGTCCTTGAATAAATGCTAAACAGACATGTCAGAAAATGATATTCCTTTTTTTTTTTTGAGTTGAATTAACAATCCTTTTCACAGAAAAGCATGTTTATCGTGGACACCATAACAAAAGCCAATGACACTATCTCATTGCAAAAAAATAAAATAAAATAAAAATAAAAGGTAAAACACGTGTAGGTGTATTATGGATCATGGCTAGCAGATCAAGGACAAGCAGATGACAGTGAGACCATACCCAAAGACCATGCCCATGGTTGCCCCCCACCTTCCTGCAAGAGAGCTGTGGAGAAACTGGAGAGTCTCCAGGAGGAGGCAGCTAAGAAGGTCAGGGTCCTGGAGTGTATGGTGTACCCATGAAACCTGAGGAAGTCAGGCTTATTTAGCATGAAGAAGAGGAGGCTAAGGGGCCTAATACAACAGCAGCTTGGAGAGTAGCTACAGAGATACCAGGGTCACACTCTTGGCAGCGGCAGGTGGTTTAACAACGGGCAGTGGGAATAAATTGCAGCTTGGGAGGAGTTTTAAACTGGGCGTTTGCAAAAACTTATTCACTCTGAGGATAGTATGTGCTGATAGAGGTTGTGGAGTCTCCAGGTTTGGAGGTTTTCAAGATGTGGTTAGACGTGGCCAAATCTAGACACTTGTAGCTTAATGCACACCCAAAGGAGGTCTGAATGAAATCTTCATAGCATACCTGAAATCCAGGATTTTTAAAGGGATTTCTCACTGTATTACTATTCACCTTGTAGTTTTTTGTTATCTTTTAAAAGCAAATTTTTTGTCACTTGTTATAACAGTACCTTGTAGCTAAAATGAAAATAAATAGGAGCAGTACACATAAATTTCAGCCTTTTACAAAAATAGGCCCTTTTTATTCTCTATATAATTGAGTTACTTCCACAGATTAACAAAGTTAAGACAAGCCAGAAAAGAAAAAAAAAAAAAAAGTGAGAAAACAGGCAAAACAGCGAAACTGACACTATTTCTAGATTCATCTGTTTCTTAGCAGAAAAAGATGGAATCTAATAGATCTTTCTGCGCTATGTGGACCATATGTCCTCAGCAGAACACCTCCAGTTGTTCAGGCACAGCCCTAAGAAGGAAAGTGATATTTGTCCCTGCAGTGGAGAGGCTGCAAGGCTAATTTCCACTGGGGCATTTTTATTTTTTTTCTCTGTTTCTGTGAGGCAGATGTAATGGAGAAAACCTTCAGGTCTTTCAGCCCTCAGAAATACCCCCAAATGGCCTCATGTCTTCTCCTAGCCACTTATAGGAAAGGATGGCTTCAGACCTCTCCTCTTCACATCACCTTCCCTCCATCCCTTACCCTAGCCTTGGCACGAGGAGCCGCTCTGCAGTGGATTGGGCTCGGTGCCCCACCAGCCCCAACCTTTCACTGCCTTCTTGTTGCCTCAGGCACTCCCTTGACCCTGTGCAGAGCTGTTTAGGCTCCCTAAGGCAACGCAACAACTCACCTGACAAAAAATAGTGAAATGGTTCAGGTCAGGGCCAGGCAATCACTCGGAAGGAAGATGCAAGAAGGCAGCAGCTGAATTGCTCTTGCCTGCCGCCACACTGCCTGCTCGGCTCTGACCCGCTGCTGCTTTGTGCTCATGGCTCCTGAAATCCAATTATAAGATCATATTCTTTCTCTATTTCTATTGAAGTGAAGAAGAAAGGTATTGCTCTTCTGACCCCTATGTTATATCAATCTTGGAAAATGTTTCAGCTTCATCTTTCTTGCCAGAAGAGTTCAATATACTAACAGTTAGGAAACAACCATAGATCATCTTTATAGCTTCATGACTAGCCTTATAAAAAGACTTAAGGAAGATGCTTGGGTAAGGGGGTTTCTGCAACCCTCACACAGCGCTGCTCTTGAAAAATCCCAGGCTGTTCCCTGAAGATGTCATTATACTGATTGACATTTTGGATTGTGATCTGGCAGCATGAGTCTGGCAGGACCAGAGAAAGGAGCTTTGGCTGCCTGTCTCTCATCTTCGGCTTTAAGACATGATATGAAGCTGGGTACTGATGAAATGTTGGGTTCTGACTTTCACAGAGAAGTCAGAACATAAACAAAATGGGTTGCAATGAGAGAGATTCAACAAACTCGTTATATACACATCAGTCTGAGAAGGTACTTTCTTTCTGTACAACTAACTACCAGGAAACACAACAAATGACTGGCTTTCAGTTCAGACATCACTAAAAAAGATTATTTCTAATTTCCAGCTTTGCTCATTTCTGATTAAAGCATACAGAGATGTCCACCATACTATCTCAATCCCATTTGCCACCATGCAGTGTCAAAAATTGTGCCTTTTCTCCCCTTTCATGCCAGGTAGTGATTTCAGAAGCATTTCTTTAACGAGGTATAACTGAACTGCCCCATGTGTTGCAATTGCAAAGCACATTTCTGACTGGCCACTCCTAGGCCAGTTTTCAGGATATTGTTCCACCTCCATCCACCAAGATGCTGTAACTGCATCGTGTTCTTTTCCATCTGCTTTACATCTGTGCCTACAAGAGCAAGAAATGAAAACTGTGAGCAACAACAGCTGGAACAGCACATCTTCTTTTGTAAATACCGTGTTTAGTGCAAATAAGATTAAAAAAAAAAAAAAAGTGAAAGCAGAAGATGTAGAAGAGTAAGACATTAAGAGGTCTGCACAGTGACAAAATCTTTCTATAGATCACTGTAATGAAGGTAACAAAATTTCAGCTAGTCACTGGTCTATATATTTAAAACTGATGTTTCTCCATTTTTAATTATGTACTCATTTGTATTATTAGAGTACAAATATACTAAGTTTCCTTAGATACAATAATAATTAATTAATTTTCAGGCTATGGTCATATGCATTTGCTGGGGACATACTTTCAGATTAGTAAGAGAAATTTGATCTAATGCATTACATAGAATCGGCCCCCTGAAAAGAATTGCAAGTATTTTTACAATTCAGAGTCAGAAAAGAGCAACAAAATTAAAATATCATCTTTGAAATTTGAAAGAAGTAGAGATTATACAAATGCATCAGTTACTTAAATTTTAATTCTTCTCGCAACAACATAAAATAAGCAGACAGTGATTGTCAGTGCATATGTTTGGAGTTGTGTTTAACTGAAGTATTTTTAGTTATCAGGTTTTTTTTTTCTGTCTTCTGGTTGTGCACACATGGCTACACGGTGGGGGATGCTGAAGGCCCCCCACCCACAGCACGAACCCTCCTCCACATGGTTCTTCCTCTTCCACACAGCTGCTGGGCTGCAGCCTGGAAGTACAGTAACAGGAAGCCTTTCAAAAACATGACATGAGAGCGCAACATATGATGACTGAAAGAGTTCTGAAACAGGTGGAAGCTGGGAATAAAAACCAATGTCTGTAAAGAAATGATGAATACCATTGAAAATGTTTATAATAACAGTTACTATTTTATTTTCTTTTTCTCATTGAAATTGTTTAATAAACAGAAATGCAAACCTCCCTCTCCATTCCTTGCTTTATTGCTGCATGGCTAGCGAGCTATCAAACTTTGCCACAGAGGGGAAGTAGAGTATCACTGTAAATCCATGTCGGCAAAGCAACAGCCCTGGCTCACTGATGGAGTTAAAACATTGTCAGTAAAAGCCGAAATTCTGAAAAATTTCCTGCATAAATTTTTCAATTTAGAGAAAGAAAATAGAAAGCTTACTTACCTCTATTCTAAACATTAAGCTTTCCGTATTTCTCTTTCCTTAATATTCACTATAAATGAGGACACCCTACCTGGAAACAGGCTGCTCCTAGACTGGTTCTGCTTTTGGTTTGTAATGTACTGCTCGACTTTGGGAGAGTTTCCTTAGCCTTCTGCTGGGATATCAGGATTACAACATGAAATTAAGAATGCTATTTCAGAAGACAGAAATTATCTGTTAAGCAGGTGCTTTTTCACTGAAATGGCTGATGAGGAAGAATGCAGAAGTTTAATGTCAGTGGAACAAAAGCACCATTAATATTTAAGGAGCATTTCTTCATGTAAGTATTTGTATGAACAGACTTACACATTGCATGATGTTTTCTATAATCAGACTTATATCTTCTGGAACAGACATCTACAGAGGTGAGCGTGACCGAGCACGAGCTCTCTCCGTACAGAACATCTTATTAAAAAAACCTTTCAGTTATTAGGAGAGCCTGCAAGTTATTGTGGTTTAGGTCATGTGCAAAGGAGGATGTAACAGTGTTGTGTAGAAAATATGCACAGGCTTCTTTCTTTTGCTTTCTAGTGACTCTGAGTGCATGCTTCAGAGATACTGAGAACCACCTGAGATGTTAACAGTCTGAAGGGCTGCAAAGTGTTTGCAAGGAGCTGTTTTGCCTTAAGCAAAGGAAAAGTGAATAGAAACACATATAAATCAAGACGGGAGAATAGTAGAAATAAAAAGTGCAGAAGTTATTTCAAGCAGTCTCTGCTACGAAAAAGCTTAATTTGGAAACTAGGTCCTACTAACGCCATCAGATTTACTGACGCCATCAGATTAACATTCTTATTCTTTTAGAGTTACAAGTGTACCAACACAGAAAGCTAAGAATAGCCCTGCTGCCTCTGTGGGGACCATAATGTGCTCTCTGTAAACATAACACAGTCAGTGTTGCAGCCCAAGGAAAATCTCATGTGGAAAACTGTCCCCACTGAAGGGAGTGGGAGCGATTTTTTTTTGCACGGATGCTAACGTGTCCTCTGATGCACGCTGTCCTGTGATTCAGGCACACTACTTAGGGGTTTGCCAATAGGCAGCAAAAGCCTCCCTTGAGACTTTTGTTTAATAATTTGCTTCCCGGTGAAGGCTAACGTGGAAATCAGGATTGTTGGTCTGGGTAGGGCGTTAATTTTTTGCTTCTCCCTGGCTCACACCAAATTGAGGAGAGCCTTTAGGAGCAAGAATTTCATCTTTAAAGAAAGAGAAGACTTAGAACATATCATCTGCAATAATGAGCCAGCAGATGGACTATACTCCAGCCCTGGAGCCCCCTGCCCATGTATTGCTTTGGAGCTGGATTCTCCTCCTAGCCATGGCGCGGGGCAGGGTCAGGGGGTAGACCTGAGCAGGAGATCTGAGAAGGACTGAGGACTTCCATCCTAAACACAAGAAACAGGATCTGTTCCTGTAATCCCCACAGTAGTTTAAGAGTGATTCCTCACTGCATCATCATTCAGCAAAAGTTAGCCTTTTTGTTACCATTAACTGTCTCTCTTTCAACAGCTGTAATGAGTACTTTTAGCCCACGTTCACACCTTTTTCCAGGACATTTCCCAGATGATGTGTATTTCTCTGGCAGGCTGCATTGTAGCATTGATGTCCTGCAAGGTGCAGAAAGTGCTCACCTGGGGCAAAACAGAGCTACAGGTATCCACAATCCTGGCAATCTCCTCTTTCATCATGCTTTCATTCAGCTTTATACCAACAGCTACCCACTTCTGTGTGTGTGAGGGTGGGGGGTTTCATGGCATAAGCAGGAAAAGTAGCCTCCTTTTTACTTTTGCTCCCTTTCTGTCATAATTTTCAAGGTGCCATGAATGCTCCCCTGCATGTTTTTTCCATCTTCCCACTTTCTGTGGAGTCAGGCATAGGGCAGTGCTTTGGGGATTAACATTTTGGGTTTGCAATGTCTTCTTTCTTGCTGCTTGACCAACCTCTTATCTTTTTCTTCAATTAGCCAAGATTGCTCTGCTGATGCAATTGTCCACTCAGCTGGAGTGAAGCCAATCTCACATCACTTCGGCTCTCCTTGATTGCTTCCTTCCCAAGCTCTAATGCAGAACATTGTACAAGAATTTGAAAAGTGATTACAAAGTCCCACAGACCTTCAGAAAGACAAACTTAGTTTTGATTTGTACCCAGAAAACAATTATAGTGAAGATTGTTTTAAGAGAAGAATTAAGTAAGAGTGTGGTAAAGCTTTTGCTTCATGGTTTTTTTTTTGGGTGTTTTGTTTGTTTGTTATATTTTGTTACAAAAGGAGAGCTTTTGTTATAAAAGTTTCCAAACACTTTAACTTCGCTACTTTATTTAGATTGCTTTAATTTTTCTTAACTACTTTTGCTTAGGCAAGCTGTATGTAGAATATCTGTGTCAAAACAGAACATAAAATCAGCTCATTGTACAATACTGGAAATCCTGTGCACTTCCTAAAGTGCAATTGCTACAAAGACAGGAGTTTTAAATAACTGTGATCCCAACAAATAGCATAAATCAGTGTGCATTAAGGATTTCCTGAAAATGTTCAGTACAGATGATAATATTTGTTTTGACTCTGCTTGGATTTCTTATGATTCTAATTCAAGGTGGGGAAAACTTTATTTCTGTGTGTCACAGTTTTTGAGTTACTGTTTCTCTTTCTCATCATCCATTTCTAACAGTCAGTGACAGAGCATCCAGATCTCAGGTGGGTTTGTTCCTAGTTAAGGGTGACAATTGTGCCTTACAACATAGCAATGCAGATATCCCATGCCATGTGAAATTGTGGGTTGTGAGCTGGAAAACAAAATCCTTGACATCTCATGTACCTGCCATAAATAATGTTGTCAGGCCTCTTCAGGTTAGACACATCAGAATGGTGACTTCACCACTATTATGAGGAAAATAAATAAATAAATAAACAAGCAAACAAATAAATAAATAAATGGCTCTAGTGTTAGAATAAAAATGTTTTGTATGAATTTGTTTACTGCATAAAAGTATTACTAATTAGTATAGCTGTTTGATTCATTATTATTTGTGACCTCTACCCATTGGCTGGGTGAATGCAGTGATTTTAGATGGACAGATCTGTGTATATGCTGGTCAAGATGTCAATGTGTTTGGAAGCCTGCTCTTACGTTCCAGCAGTGTTGCACCGCTGTACCTGCTTGTGTTGCACCTCGCAGCACTGCAAACCTTCAGCATTTCAGCACTCACTTTTTATTTATGAAACAATTTCAGGAGGTTAAGCAGTAATTAAGTTTCTGCTCCTTTGTTAGTACAGGTTTTGTTTAATGTTAAGCAAAACCAGTCTAGTAATAGCACTATTTCCCAGAGAGGCCAGCATGCTGTTTCTCTGTAAGAATCACCTTTTTTTCCACATTTACTGAGGAAAGCTCTCAAACTCAGAAGGACAGAACAGGTTAGGATAAGAGAACTGTTTAGGACACGTACCTGAGGGCATTCCTGAAAGCACTGTTTTAACAGACTGTCAGCTCCCCACAGCCCTTCCTTAAGCAGTGCTACCAGCAGCCCCAGTGTCTGACAACACACACTCGTATCTGCCCACTGTGCCAGACAGCCTGTCTCACAAATAGCATTTCAGCTGGTCATGATCGCTTCTCTGCCACCAGTGGAGACCAGTGTTGGGAGAAAGAAAAATGTATGTTCAATAAAATACTAAGTATTTTCCTTTTTTCGAAGAACTGTACAGAATTATCATTATTTTCTCTGCTGTACTAAATTTTCAGAGAGGACTGGTGCTGTTTAGATTTCAGACTTGGTCACCTTTTGCTCAGTTGTGATGAAACTTTTGTTAGGAGCACGGGAGTCATGCAACTTCCTGTTCCCGGCAATTTAGCTTACCTTTTCTCCATTCTGTGCTCTTTTTTTTTAATGAACATTTTCATTTCTGAAGTATTGCTAGTTTTAATTTGCTCATCTTTCTGTATTTGGGGCATTATTAAGAGAGGGAAAGCCAGTTTTTACTTTTATTATTTTACTTTTTTTATGAACAGCACTTAGCATTATTGGGGAAAAGTGTTCTTTTATACGTCTGGAGTAAGGTACTTTATGAACCAAGAAGTAATTAGCAGTACTCACAGAGGACAGGTAACATGCCAGTGAAGTTTCTCTAATAAGGCTAAGCAATAAGTAGCGCAAAGTTCAAACGGATTAATTTTGTAAAGAACAAGCCAAGGAAAAAGCTGCCCACGTACTGCCCTTGTGCCTGTGACCAGCAGAAAGAGCTCTGCGCTGGGTGCTCGCCCCAGGCTGCCCAGCAGGACTGCCCGAGAGCAGCAGGATGGGGCAAGTTTTTCTTTCTGACCTCTAAAGGCATAGGGCCCGTGTCCAACTGTGGAGGACTTCTAAGGAAATAGGGAAGAAACCCTTCTGCCCACCTCTCCCTCAAAGACCTATTGCTGTGGTTTAGCTGAGGATACTCTTTAACGGGACTTCCCCTGTCACCTGGAGAACAGAGGCTGGAGAAAGTCCTGCTCACTCCTCCAGCCTTGGTGCCCAGAATCAGATCCCAGCCTTGCTGGGGAGCCTCTGCTGCATAAACTGTAGCCAGCAGGACTGGACTGGAGGTTGGACACAAGTGACGATGTCTAGCACCACGTTTTGGGACGCGCACCTATGGGCAAAATAACACCCTCTTCCTCTGTATCAGGCTGATGAAGGCTGGCAAAATATCCTATGGAAACTTCAGTCCCCAGATATAAAGCATCAGCTCAGTGACTGTAAAATAAGTAACAAAAGGAAAACAAGACAAAACAAAACTACCCCTGAAAAAGAACCCCTCTAGCTTTACCAAATCAGACGCAATTACAGTGGCCAGTCCAAAATGAATCCTGACATGCAATTACACCAATGTCGAGTCACTTAAAAATTGAGTTAACAACATGTATGAGTCAGAACATTATTATTATTAATATCAATATTTTATTATTGTTCTCTTTCTCCTTCAAGCAACACTAGGAATTAAGAACTATTTCAAACAGATATTTCAAGTCCTGCTCTTTAAACATTCACCAGTATTGTCATTTGCCTGAAGCCTCAATGCCAAAAAAGTTACCATGGGAACAGTTTGTGGTTCTGTCATGCCTTCAACCTCTGTAATCCCAGGGGTGGAAGATTGAACCAGAGTCCTGAACTCTGGCAATTATGCTTTTACTAATGGTTTTCAGCTCGGGGGGTGTGGGGAGGGATGGGACAAGACATGGTGGGGGGGGGGATACACACTGGGGGAAAAAGTATGGTTGAGTGATATTAGTAAGCTTTACCTTCAAGTGTCACTAAGAGCACCACCCTCTTCTGCTAAAAATAATCATGTAGCCACATGACTCTGATTAAGGAGCCATTTGAAGAAAAAAATACAAATCCCCTAGAACAAACCTGCTTTTGTTCCCTAACTGATCCACTGCAATCATTCTTCACCTTGATTAATTATTGCTACTCACAGCTAATGTTGAGAGAGCATTCTGAATCTTTTCATTTCTTCTGTTTTTTTTGTTTGTTCGTTTTGGTTTGTTTTTTTTTTTTTGGTATTTTGAGCTTTAAAGAAAGTTTCTGTTTAAGTCTACAGTACTTTAAATATGTGTTATATGGATAACGTTTAATGCATTAAATGCTTGTGGCCTAATTTAGCAAGAATACGTTAAAACAGAAAGCAGAAAAAACTCAGTCTGAAGATAAAACATGCCTGATGCAAGATGCATAATATATATATATATTTAATAGCTAGAAGGAGATTTAATGAATTATTTAACCTTAGTCATTGAATCATCTCTCCTATTTTCTATAGAAATTTTGAAAGAAAACATGGTGAAAAAAGGGGAAGGGCAGAATTTCATCCTTAATTTGTAAATGTCCTTACTGTGAAATGTGTGCAGTTTATTTTAAACTGTTCTGGCAAAGTGAAAACTTCACTAGGCGAAAGAAAGTCATTGCATTGTCTTTAAAAAACACTGTTTAAGAAAAAAAAAATAAAAAATGGTCACTATATAATATTAATTTTAACAAGTGCAAATTGCAATGTCAAAATGAGCATTCAGAGATCTCACTGATTCAGTCTCAGTACCACTTACAAATTATCTTTTATGCTCTTTGGTTGATTTTGGAAAGTCCTGGTTGATTAAAATTTTCTTCACTCTGAATGGGTGCTGAATACATAGCCTTTGGGCTAGAAGGAACTAATCATCAGTTTAGTCAGTCCCGGATGAAAGAACAGCTCAGAAGTGTAAAAGGTTGTAAAACTCAAAACAGTGAAGGAAAAAAAAAAAAAAAAAGAGTACACATTCTATTCCTCTAGTAATGTCTTAGGTCTGTGTTTTTTATAATTTAAATATTACAGCAACTATCTAGTCTTCCTGCTCATTTATTCCTTTGCACAGACTATTCTATGGAATTGAGTCTGTTCTGAATCCAATTATTCCCAGCTAGCTTGCACAGATGCATAGTCCAAAGAATTGCTTGGAAGTGAAGGTTAAGATAGTACCAATAGTACTTTTCCCATTTTACATTTAGCTTTATTACAATTCTTCTTCAGGAGCCTGCCTTGCTTTTCCTGGGTGAAATCTTTGAGATTTTTAGAGGATCGAAGTGCCTGGGGGCATTGGCACTTGCTAAAGAATAATGGTCATGTGCAAAGAATCTCAAGTTCTAGCAAAACATAAGAATTGGTATCAAAAAGGCCCATATGTATGAATAGATGTATATATTTGCATATATGTGCACATAACTGTATGCATATGTATACATATATATATATATAATGCTGAAGATGAAGATGCACAAATTAGAAACTTAAATGTAGGACTCTCCTATTTCTGTCCAGAGTCCATCTGACAGAAATACATGAGTATATGCCTTGTGGCAGATATGCAGAGTATATGCTTTGTGACATGTATGCAGTGAGTTCAGGTCATGTAGATGTATTTGACTAACCATGCATGTGCAAAACAACTTATTTAAATATACACAGCTGACATACCCAAAATGTGCTGGACCTAGAGGGCATACACTGGGACATTGTCCTGGGACTTCTTCATATCCATCAGCTTAGTCAGGCACTCTGCTCCAGTGAAACTGCAGGATGTGCCGGATGTAACCAAACAAATGGTTAAAGTTCTGATTCTATCCAGACCAAATTTCCAGATCAAAAATGAGGACCTTACCCAAGGAAAGATCACTCACACGGTGACCCTACTACTAGGGCACTTTTTGCTACCATCATCTTGCAGCATGGCACAGAAAGGTCTCTCCAGACCACCTGACCCATTTCTGGCATGTCAGGATGTCCTCCAGTGGATTCGCAACACCCATGTTGGGCATGGCTAGAGCTATTTTGCATCCTACTACTTTGGATGTCATATCTTTTGCTGCACTAAGCTTCCTGGAAGTTACTTCCAAAGTAACTGCTCCGGTGTAGTCCATAGGGCCCTTGGAGGCTGGGGTTGTTCAAATGGACACACATCTTCCATAAGTTTATTAGAAGAAGAAACATTGTCCTCATTATTTGGGAACAGCAAAACAAAACATGGCTCTCTGCGATTATTGAATACAGAAGATTTCGAATGTCTGCAATTATAAAGAAGCAAAACTAGAATATAAAATTTTGCTCCTTCTCTCGTCTTATTTTGCACTAAGTGAATGAATATCATTTAGAGACCAGAATGGATTAATTTTCTTGGAATACTGAAGATTATATTTCATATAAAAGCCTCCAGTAGAGAAAATCATGAGCAGGAGCAAATAAACACCAACGCAACAGTAGCTCCTTTTATGAACAAAGAATAAAGCGGAGGCAAAATTTTGTCCAAGAGCAATAATAATTATGATACCTACCGAATAGTGATTTTGCTAGGACTAACTTCTCAAACTCTTGGAAAGTTTCCACACTCATTCACATGTTACACAGTTCCTGTAAACTGCTTTTGTTCTCTTTCATTTCGCTTCTCCTATGCTCTAAAAGTCACTTGGAAAATTAAAGAGATTTCAGCCTGCTCTAACAATTAATAATCCTGTCATGTTTTAATGGCTTGTCTTATTTAGCCCTCTGTGTATGTATCCTTGCATAAACAATCCTAAAATATGATTAGTTAAGAACAACAGGCTTGTTAGTCTCTTTTAATGACATTATGTGTTTCCATTTCTTGTCACTGATTTTATTAAGTCTTTGTGGAGATGCATTAGCAGTAGCAAGCCCTCTGACTAAAACAGCCTGGGAAAGTGGTTCACATGCTGTCCTGCATTTAAAGCACCTTTATAATGTGAAAAAGCATAGCAATTGGAAAAATCTGGGAGGCTTGGGGACGACAACATAAACTGTTTTATATCAGGCCTGTTACTGATACAGTGGTTCTGTAGTGAGATAATGCTGAGATGGAGTTCCACTGAAACTGGTTAAATTGGGTGGATTTTAGGCCCATTTTGATCTCCAATATAAGTCCTGTTGGAAGGAAATACTTGCAAGACTGTTGGTGATCAAGCATAAGGGAAGATTCAGACGTTGCACTAGGTTTCCCCAAATTACGCTGAAGGTCACCCTGACCAGTACCAACACCAAGATAATAGTTTTCCTTTCCCTGCTTTCCTCCTCTCTCCACCAATGAATTTAACAATAAACCTGCTCTTCTTAGGAGTGGACTTTGTGCACTGAAAACTGGAAAAATGACCACTTTAATTCCTGTCTGTGCAGTGGGATACCTGGCAGGAACCATCAATTTTTCTTAAAATTGTGGGAGAATTTTAGATACAAGCTTTATGCCTTCTTTTTTTAGAAAGAGCTGTCAAGATACAATGCAGTGTTTACGAACATTATTTTAAAGTTTAAGTAGACTTATTATATTGTTTCAGTTCAGAGTAGATTTACCTGTGTTCTGTGTATGGAGGTTGACAGTTTTTGTCTTCCATGTTTGCAGCTCTTAAATGAATCCAAGTGATACAAATACTCTGTATTACACTGCAAATTGCACTTATTTCTGGGCTAACGTGGGGGTACATTTTCTAGAAATGAGCAGGAGATGACCTGAGGGATGGCAGTAAATAAAGCTTTTGAGCTCAACCTTGACATTCAAAGCCACTTGCAGATTTTACTTCTCTTCATTGTTCTGTTGCAGAAATATGAAACAAAAATGTAATATAAAATATGGTAAGATGTTAAGTTGTTTTAATTTTAAAAGTACCAGTCTAGGGATGAGAGTAAAAGAGAAATGTGTTTGACTGTTCTTGGTCTGTGTTTTCGTTTGAGTCAAGAGGATGGTGTATCTTAAGAGAAGCAGAACACAGTATTGATTCCATTATATTACTTCTAAACCATTACAATATTGTATTATAGTCAGTAGTTTCAAAAGGGTACTCTCATAGCAGAGTTCAAAATGAGTTCTTGCATCCCAGTTGCTCTCTGCAGACACTTATCTGCATACACATTTGCTTCTCATGAAAAATGTATGATCTGTATTGTGAGAATAAATGAAGAGAAGCGAAGCAGAGAAGTTCCATTTTCAGCTAATTGCTGTCTGTCAGACAGCACGCTGTTTCAGCTCTCAATTGTCCTTTGGTCTCTGTCAGTGCTAATATTCATATTTCTCAAACATCCAAAGCTCCAGTGTGCAGATTCAGCCTGTCTCAGATGAACTGCCCTATAGACCTTGCCTGCAAAAGTTTTTCTGAAGTCAATGTGCAACTCAGTTTGCGCAGCTAAGGAAGCAGTACTGAGTGAGGTTATTTTAGCTTCTTGAATACAGCACGGAATAAAGCATGCCTGGTGATGTGGCAGCTTATTCCACCTGCCCACCCACTGTCTGTGAGAGGTGCCACCCTGCTGGTGCTTCACCAATATGCTATGAAGGCTTTTCTTAATGCAGGACAAATTCTTCAGTGGCAAATGTAGGCTATTTCTCAGTCTTTTTATACTGCAAGAGTTCCCTGCTCTCTACTGGGTAATGTTTTACATAAAGAAATATATCTGCCTAAGTCATAAGTGGAACCACATCCATTTCCTATGCTCCCCATTCATGTGTCAAATGCTGGTGACTTTATGGACCATACATTCATCTAGGATAAATCAGTGCCATTATACAGCAGCTTGTGTCTGTACACTTAATAGTATAAATGTAGTCACGATATCAAGTAGATGCCCCAGGATCCACAACTCAAAGAAGTGCCTGTAAGATATAAGCAAGGACAATGTGCCACGAGGTGCCAACGACTGCCAAGGAGAGAGTCTGGGGGCACACAGAGAGAGCACCCTTTTTAATTAGTTACTGATACACAGTTAGGTTTAAGACTCAGAATTTTTTTCCTAAGGCTCATTTTAACTTTCAGCCCAGACTGTTATTTCTTTTATTATCTAGTATAATATAGCACCAGGTATTATGTTCATAATTTGAACAGGTCTTTTTTTAAAAAAGAAACTCCCTAACCTTTAATTACTGTCCAAAGAATGGAGTGCCGTTTCGTCTCTTCCTTAACTTTCATGTAAAACTAGTCTATGAGATCTTTGGAAAATTATGTCCTGCTGCCTTCAAAACAGGCCCTAAGACTTTCACATTAGCTCAGTACATTGGGAATAGCTACTTTGCATGTAGTTTGCATTATGCATTACTAATAATTTGTTCTGGTGCTATGAAGTACATTCACGGAAAAAATCTTTTTTCAAACAGACAGTTTCATGAGTTTCAAATGCTTTAATATAAAGAGTTCAACATAATGACATTCCCCCTAGTATACTCAACCAATAGTTATTAAGAAAACCAATTTCATCACAAAGAAATTACCGTCTTCTTGCTTTAAAATTTCTCCGTAGTTTCTGAGCTAAATCTTCTACATTAGGAGAAATGAAAAGATTGTTAGATTATAGGGCTGGCATTATACAAACATTTCAGAGTGCCACCCTGCTCTTATTTGCATGACAAGCACATGAGTGAAGTCGTGGTTTTGAATCTCATTTCTGCTCATTCTTCCTACTCCATTTCTGTATTTACTGTCTCAGTAAGTTGTTAGATTTTTCATGTGGCTGTAGAAACTTCCACAGGATCCTGCTGCAAGACATGCACAAAAACCTACTCTAATTATACCTAGTCCTTACAAAGTTCTTTATTCTACCGTCTAGTGAAATGTTAAATGAAATGTTAAAAATTCAAGAGAAATCTCATAAATGGGCTTTAATGCTGCATTGCCTTATATAAAAAATGTAAAGTAAATCCACACCTGTAGGGCTTTATTTTTTACACCATAAGTGTTTTTATAAAAATGTAGCTTATGTAATATTAATGATTGTGTTTGCTGTAAATTGTTAACGCATTGATGCTGGGCAAATGCAATATTTTTAGTTGTGCCTTTCTTATTGATAAAATACTTTAAACTATATCACTCAAAGGATATAATAAAAGCAAGAATGTGCCATGAACTTTTGTTATGATGCAGGAGTAATCTAAAATCTTTTATGAAGGTTGAATTTCCAGGACTTGTCTATGAAGTTTCAGTCAGTTTATCCAAGGTGTGAATATAAAGCATGTGTTAAATTATGCTAGACTTTTTCTCAGATAATTTCACTCAGGATGAAATGGTTTGGATTGTTCAGACACAAATTCAATTTGCCTGTTTCCAAGCATCCCCACTGAGAGGTCTAATGCAAGTTGTTCTGTGAGCTTTATATCTAAATCTTTAGCTAATTCTGTTTAACTTTCTTGAGTGTCTCTACGGAAATAAAGTATTAATGGAATGACATTGATTTGCCTGCTTTTTGATTAAATAAAAAGGTAAAAATAAGGAGAAAAAAAATAGTTCTCTTCTTTGCTCTCTTATGTCATTTACTGACTTAACAACAGAGAAGAGAGTGGAGTCTCTTTGCTACCAGTATCAATTTTGCGGACTGCAGTGGGACTAGATGATATTTGAAGGTCTCTTCCAACTGAACTATTCTGTTCTATTCTAATTTTGTTTTCCAATTTTGTTTTGTTTTGTTTTGCTTGCAAAATGTGCTGCACAGATCCCTTCACAAAATCTAGACCTCATTTTCTTTCCTAGGGTACGACTTCACAATGGCCACAGCTGGTAGTCATAGTTTTCTGTTCGGGAGCATCAGTAAATAGCTTTGGTCACACCCAGCCTTCAGTCATCTCCTCTCTTCTCTCCCTGATAGCTGCTTAGTCCTAGACACAATTTACTCCCCTCCTTATTTCACTTGTTTTTGTACATTATAGGGGATAAGGACACATCTGAGTACCAAAGCCACCTGCAGCATGGCTCCATTTCAGTACCCCAGTACCCCATATGTTGTAATATATTTATTGATTTTCAAATGCAATGATAGGGAAATAGTATAGCTAGAAAATTTGAACCTTATATTTTGCTATGTTGCTGTTCTGTCAAGACACTGGCATAGCACTGACTATGAATTTCAATGTATCACCAATTCCCACATGTGTATAAATGTCTGAAGATCCAGAGGAATTTATCTATACTAGGATACATCTTTCCTACTATAATATAAACTTAGTACACTGTAGTCACTCACCCTCAGCAACTTGCTAATGAAGGGGTTAGCTATCAGGCAGTCAGGCACTCCCTCACATCATATTGCCGTCCGTGATCTTGAAGGAAATTTTCAGTCTTCACTAATATTTTCCTGTTTATTCTCTTATCAGGGAGGTCCATAACCCTTTTTTCTCACCCACCAATTCTTCAAAGTATCAGAAAATATTACAGCTTCTGCTGGCAGTCAGCATGGAATATCTGAAATCTGACATGGTGCTGAATTATGTTACAGAAAAACCACTTGATTTCATGTCAACAATGGCTGCAAGACCCAGTATTATCTAAATGATCATAGAGAAACTATGCTGCATGGCTCAAGAGACCTTAGTCCTGCTAGAAGAGCAGGAGCAATAGGCTTGTTTGGACAAGGTGTGGTTTCAACTAAACATTTCTTTCAAGAAAAGGCTTCTTGGTTTTGTTTTAAGTGCAGATAAAAACCTTCACAATGTGCTGTTTGCTTCAGCATAGACTCAGAGGTAATCCAGCAATTCACTGTGTTGGCAGTTCTCGGGAAACGTGAAGATCAGCTATTTTCACTGTAGGTAGAAGAAAGCCATGAAGAGATCATCGAAGATATTTTCTGCCAAAAAAATTTGACCCTCACATTGTAATATATAGAGATAATTTAGGATGCAGTGGCCTTCATCTGCATTAGCTCTCCAGATGGAAAATCAGGACTATTTCTCCAGAATTATTAGTAGCGAACAAATGGAAGGAGATTTGTTAGTTTCATCTCTGTTCAGTATCCAGAAATGTGGACATTTGAATCATGTTGGGATAGAAATCAGTGTAGAAATATTGTGGAGTAATTTGGTATCCAAACAAGCTAGTCTGGATGTGTTGGAAGTAAGTAGAATTTAATGGAAACATTTCAAACCATCAAAAATGTTTACCTCTTATTTAGTTGCATTACAATTTTATTTTAGTACAATATTTTGCACAATGTTAGTTTGAGAGGTAGAGGATCATGCCTATTCAAACTCACTGAATGCTCCCTAGAAACATTATTACTTAATTTCCAGAAACTATTTCTAACATTTTAAAATGAATGCAAGATACATTTGCAAATTAATTTGTTATATTCTAAGTTGTATTAGAATTGCTCAAAACAGCATATACACCATGTTAAACTTTATTCTTAGCAATATCATAATATCTTTATTTGTCACAAATGGCGTAAATAAAGTCCATTTGAGACAGACCATATTTATTCTGCAGCAATGACTGATGATATTCAGGGTACTGAAAGGATATGTCATTCTGGAATTTATTCTGCAAAGTATTTGATACTTTACTAAATATCATTTAGTATAGCTATCATCAGGATAGCACTAATGGATATATTAACTGATTAACTGATACTACGCTAAAATTGTACCACTTTAATGCTCATTTAGATAATTTATTAAAGACATCTGTAACCAAGAAAGTAATTCCGACTGAAAAACAAAAGCTTCTAATTATCACTGTTTACTACACAGTTACACAGAAAGCATTTTAAAAACATTTCAGAACATTTTAAAATACAGTGTTTATTTTCTAAGCTTTAGTAAAGTGCCTATGAGTATAACTCTCCAAAAGAATAATCTTATCTAACAATTATTAAAAATAACTTACTGATATTGTAAATAAATTGCTACACACACACACACATACAATGAAATGAGGGCAAATAAGAAAAAGAAAATCTTTCCATTGTTTACATTTCCAGACTTACGTGGCTGTGTCTTTATCGTATTTTAACTTAGTTATTAGAATGTGCAGAAAACAGAGCGAGAAAATCCAAAATAAAAATTGGTAGAGATTTCTCTGCAAAATTTGAGATAACAAACTCATTTTTAAAGAAAAAAAAAAGAAAAGAAGTAATTATCTACTTTTTTAAATTTCTTAGACTTAAATCATTACTTTTTAAAATTGATTTTTGTAATGAAAACTTTACAATGAAACCTCAGAGTGCTTATGTTTTGAAGATGAGAGATGTTCCAACTTTCCTGACATTCTTTGTTGTGCTTCCCTCTCTGTAACATATTTTTGATAAAACCGTTTGGGAATTTGAAAAATATTCATGAATACTTCTGATCATCCCAAAGCATTCTTTACGGTGATTAAACTTAGAGAATAAAATATATCATCTAGAAGAGAAAACCTCTTCCCCATACTGATCTGAATTTTGCTCTTTGGTTTCCTCATTCCTTGGGAATTATGACTTGAGATAGAAGTCAATTCTGTACCCAGAAAAGTTATAATATATGTCCTCCTCCCAAACTGGTAATGTTCAGCATTTGTCTGAACTGAAAACTTTGCAATATTGTTTTGATTAAGAGGTTTTCTTTTTTTTTTTTTTTTGAACACTAATCACTTAATGTTTCCATGGCAGCAAAACCATGGTGAATCTCTAGATTGCGTTTTATTTAAAAAACCCCATGCCTGGAAAAATAAATCATTCCTACTGAAAGATATCTCATTGCTATCTGTAACTAGTTCTGCCAGCAGTTTCACCTTTTTTTTCCCCATCTGTTGTTACTCAGATATGGTTTTGCAAGCCTCCTCTGTTCTTGAGTCTTGACAGGCTGATGGTCACTTACATGGTAATCAGTGCAAGTTTTGCCAGTACTTCTTGCATACAGGTGCTTACTCTTAGCATCGCCATTTATTTTGTCCTAGAAATGTGACATGATCTGGAGTTTACTGGAGTCATTGGACATCTACAGCAAATTCAGTGGATTTCTGGTAAGTCACACACTTTAGTTTGGAATTATTCTGAAAAATAAAAAAATCAGTGTTGAAATCACACTTCGAAAAAAATCAGTGCTTGTATGTTTTAAGATGTTTTATCAACTATGATTGATAAATATAACCAAAATACCAGCATATAAAATGAAAAGGGGATATAAAGTACAGAAATCACAGTAAAATCATAAGCAGTGAACTAGTCCTCCACAAGCTACTCAGAAAAGATGTGGTGTTGACACTTAGAAGTGCTGCTCATAATTGCTCTGCTGATTACAAAGGAAACCAGTCAGAAAGATTTTTGGTGGTAAATATGCCATTAAAGCAAAACCAGATATACAGCATTAAAAGGGTGATCAATGCAAGACAATCAAATTTAAAATAATTTATCTCCAAGACAGAACAACTTGAAAAACAAGTGATTGCAACATGGAGGAGAAAGGAGCCTGGGGTAATTCACATGTCTTTGGTGTGAAAATTGATTTGCTGTAGTGTGAATGCAAAAGTAAGACGGAACAAGAAAAAATTATCCTCTTGAACAAGGGTTTGAGATTATAAAGCACTAGTAGAACAAGAACAGCTCTTGAGGCTGAAGCTGTAGGTTTTTTAAATGATTAAGCAAATAAAAACTTTTGCCTATTCAATTTTATTCTTCTCCCCTCTTGTATTCATAGAAGTTGCTGAACAGAACTTAAACGACTGGTTCAGAAGACTAAGTACCCATGTAAACAAATTACTACAATCTTTGAGTAAACCCAACCCACTCAGGCATTTAGCCACAGGAACTGTATGTTCTCCTGAAAATGCTAATGGCTCCATCCATCTTTTTGTTTATCTCTGACTGCAAAATCATAGCAGTTGTTAGGTTTTGTCCCTAACAATAATAAGAAGCCATGACAGAATTTTTATAGGTTCATTCTTCTTTACTATCATTCAGTTATCTTTTAGTTTTGGTATGTACAAGTAGAATAACGCCCGCAGAGACCAATAAACACATCAGAACCCCATGCTGCTACCATCAGACAAAGCATGCTGGGGCCCATGCAGCGCCCTTTGCAGGCCTGGGACTCCCAGCAAGCACAACACTTGTGGTGGGAAAGACCCACAGCCATGTCCTGGGGATGCCCAGTGACAGATGCCTTCCTGAGGTAACCAGCACACCAGACTGGAACCAGAGCACAGGCTGGGATGTTTAGGGAAGGAGATCCCACCGTTGGGAGCAGACCCCAGGTCTGTGAGTGTCTTTGGAATATTTTGCATTCAGACTACATGGCCTTCGTCCAAGAATATGCACTTGCTCTTCTCCCCTAAGGTCGATTCACCAAATATAGTTTTGTAACTGTCATATTAGGCAATAATGTACCACAGACTGCACTGGCCATTTAACAGTTCAAAAGTCTATTGCAGGTTAAGAAACAAACTGCTGTCTTTGAAATTTTGAGGATTTTTTTTTTCCATTTCTTCTAGAGTGTTATTCACGGGTCAATCTTTTCTGTTAACTTAACAGAGGCAGACTGCAGAGGTGCATCACAAACAAAAAAGTAAAGACAATTTCCAGTGCAAGGACAGAGAACAAACAAATAAACAGAAACCATGGTCAACGCATGAAAGCTGCAGTCACAGATCAAAACCCTAAGCCTCTTCCAGAGTCCAAGAAGTGACAATGGTATAGTGCATGATAGATCTATAGCAAACATATATATATATATATATATTCTTTAATTCTCGTCAACAAGAAATGCTTGGCCATATCCTGGGAAGCAGGGCCTCAATACTTCCCCTTTTCCGCCTTTTATTGCTGAGTGTGACACCACATGGCACGGAATATCCTTTTGGTTGGTTTAGGTCAGCTGCCCTGGTGACGTCCCCTCCCCATCACTTGCCCGTCCCCCGCCTGCTGGCTCTTCGGGGGTGGGGTTGGAGGGAGTCTTTGTGCTGTGCCAGCATTGCTCAGCAATAGACAAGATATCAGTGTGATACCAGTGCTGTTCTGGCGACACGTGCAGAGCACAGCACTGCATGGGCTGCTGCAGGGAAAGTTAACTCCATCCCAGACCCATTGCATGCCCACCTGTCCTGGGCTGTGGATTACATCTGGACTGAGACACATGTAGAAGTGAGACCAGGACATGGGACAATGGACCTGTGGTAGTCATAGGAGAGGAAGGAGCTGAAATAAGGCCACAGTACAGAGAAAAGCCAACCTCCTATCTGCTTTCAGTACCCCCCAGACATGTCTGGAGGGGACAGCGAGGGATCTGACGTCAACTGTAGATGGGATGACTAGGTCAGTGGTGTGACCAGGTCAGTGATGTGACCAGGTTCGTAACGATGTGACTAGCTCACCCCCACTGTTGCTGTTAGTCGTATATTATATTATTTTTGTTAACTTTATGCAGATATATTGGAGAAGTACACTTCAAACAGTAAATGAAAATAGCACACCAGTGAGAACACTGGATACTGTGGGACCAGCTTTTCTGACCTGCAGGAAAAGTGTTGGGAGGCCCAAGCCTGTCCTGTGAAACTACTGGGTGGTCCAGCATCTCCAAAGAAAACATTTTATAGGCCATAAATTCCTTAGGTATTTCACTTGGTGATGTCCTTTTTGTATCACCTCTGTCAAGAAAGATTCTAGTGTTACAGGGATTCATCAAGGTCAGATGAACACAACCGCAGAGCTTGATAAAAAATCTGAAGAGACTTTCAGGGTTCCTGTAGGGATTCCAAAATAATTACATTATTTAGATTTTTTCTCATGGAAGACATCTCCCATTTTAGCTATTGTGGTACTACTTTTCTCTTACTTTTTTTTTTTTTTTCTTTTTTCCTAGTGAATGTTTTAGAAGAATGTCAGGGCACTGATAAAAGTATAAACAGAGCAAGGGCATTCAACATTAGTGACACATATCCAGGCTGACATTCCATTATTAACATTTGCCTTTTTGTTCCCTGCTTACTGCTGTCATGAGTAACGACGTAATGATGGAGGGATTTCAACCTTGACTGAGTTTATTTGTCCTTCAAGTGTGCTTTAGTTGACAAAAAAAAAAAAAGTCAGAAAGTAAATATTTCTTAAAGAATTAATGTAGAAAGTACTTTAAAGTACTTATATTTTATTTCTAAATGCTAACAAGGCACAAGTAATGAATCTGAAAGGGCTAATCAGGACTTTTGCTTCTGCTAAATGTAGTGATCTGAAAAATAAGGGGCCAGTTTTCATACTAGCTTTCACATTTCTGGAAACTGCATTCCAAAAATGAACTAGTTTGAAAGAAAACCATACCAGCATTGACTTTCCTACATAGCAAGTTCAGTCATCGATCTCTTGAACTTCTTATTAAGTCTTAGTGAGAGCAAGTTGTGATCACTTATCTCTTAAGTAGATTATATATTTCAAAGGAAGCTATCCTTTGAGATAAAAGGGTTGCTGCTGTTAAAATTCATAAAATTCATAAAAGAAGAAGAAAAGATTTTTTTTCTAAGATCTTCAGCCACATAAATTGATACTTGAGCAGCACAAACCAATTGACTCACATCTAGATTTAGTACACATTGATACATCCAATATTTCCCTACTCTGTTCTCATTGCTTTTCTCCTTCACACTTCCACCCATTTCTCAGTTTTCTGAGAGCCCTCTGAGACCTGAGGTTACAGACAAACTCTGAAACATGAAAATGGAATCGAATGCTATGTGCTTGTATTCAACAATATAATATATTTTCCATGTTTTAAGCAGTAACTGGAGATTAGAAGTGTGAAAATGCAAAGTTGAATACCTATGCCTTTAAAATAAACATACAGATAGTTGGCTATGATCTGGAAAAGGTATTTTTTGAACAAGGGCCTTATGGAGAAACGTCTTCTATCTGCTAAATTTGAGAGAGGCAGTGGATAAGCTTCCCTGGATGGTAATTTATAACAGTTTTTATCTGGGTTCAGTAAATGTTTAAACGTTCACCTTTGTTCTTCAGAAAATTTAAATGAAAACTGTCAAAAATAGAAAGGCCATGAGTGTCTTGCTGAGGTTTTACCCTACAGTTTAGATAAAAGTCACCGTCTCTGTGCCACAGTCTGAACTCTTGAGTTCATAGTCCCCTGCCACATACAGCTGTGCACTCTCAGTTCTCAGCTAACTAGCAAGGTTATTTACTGAATGCTACAATTTGTACACTTGAAGTGTTTGAAATTTCCCATAATTACTACACTTAACTATGCAAGGTCTTTACAGTTTTTGGAGTTGTTATTCTTTCACCAGGTTAGGTCAAACTAGGCAAGTATATTGGGAAAGGAAAACACATTTGCAGAAGTATTTCTGTAGAGACACGGGAGTAAAACTGAGCATAAACAACCATCCACTTAATATAAATAAATAAATGAAAAACTCCCAGGATATGCCTTGAATGAAGGGATTAAAGGCTGGCAGATGTTGTGCCATACATTAGGGTGCATCTGAGCCAACCTCTGCTTGGCAGAGTCCTCCTCCATCTGAGAGAAAAGAAAACCTCTAGAAAGGTGCCGTCCTGTAGTCAGAGGTGTGGGAGCACACTGGGACCATGCTCCTCACCCACCCACCAACGGCAACAGAAACCACTCACCCTGGCATGGTCTGAGACCGCTTTTAGGGACCTCTGTTAGATAGGATTTCAGGGGATTTTTAGATAGGATTTCAGGATTAGAAAGGATAGATAGGATTTTAGGGACCTCTGCAGATAGGATTTCAATTAAGAGAGCTGGTAGAGGAATTTATATATGAATACACAGGTTGTTTGTTTGTTTTTTGTTTGTTTGTTTGTTTTTACATTTGCTGGCAAATGTGTAGCTCAGGTAAAGAGTCCTTATAAAGAGCCAATTTCTAGTTCAAATGCTGGAGATTTAATTGGACAACAGTGTAGCAAACAATTTGAGCTTATACAGAAATCAAATGAAATATGTGGAGAAAAAAATTGATTGTAATAGAAAATTAAATTTGCCTGTTAATTGCTTTTAAACTATCATATTCCTACTGGAGCAAGCAATTTAACTGCATAACTCTTGTCCTTTTACAGACAATTAATACAGTAGTGAAAATAAGCTGTTCAGACATATTTACAGTTATAGCAGAAATTAGTGAAATTCTGCCTGTGCCAGCCTGAGAAGCGGAAAATGGTTGGTGGTGCTTTATTTAAATCTTTCTCTCAGTAGATTTTCCAAGATTCTAAATAAAACCAGTGCACAAAGTAAGGAGCCCTGTGAAACCGCTTATGTGCCCACAATTACACACACACGGACACACTTGACATGCAGGATGTTTTAACCATTGAATAAATGAATGCATATATTTAATGCATGATGTGGGGAAGCTCAGGGTGAGAAGCTTTGAATTGTCATAAAAGCATTTAATTGTAAGCCTCACAACAGCCTAAATTGAGTTTTGGACTTCCAAACCATTCCCATGTTCTCATGTGCTTTTAAAAGAGGTATGTTTTTATTCTCAGAAATCATACATTAAGAACAGGATGCAAGTCAAAATCACCCAGTTACATTGTTTGCCACTTTTCTCTTTAGCTGAAGTGAGTAGAAAGCTTTCTGTAAATATGCAAATATAAATATGTAAATATGCAGGTCAGTGTCTTTTACAAATTCCAGCTGCTGGACTCTTCCTGAGTCCAGCTGCTGGACTCTTCTCACAGAGGACACCCCTGCAGCCCCCGCTACCGAAACCTTGTCACATAAACCCAATACAACTCTTCTTCCATGGGCATATTTACGGCATACCATCTGTACTAGGGTACATGCAACATGCTTTAAGTTAAAAATTGTGAATCTTCCTAGAAGCTGCAGGCAGGAATGCATAGGTAAAGGCACAGAGTGAAAAGGAAGGTAGGAGGGAAAGGCAAAGTGTGTTAGGTGAAAGAGGCTGGAAGAGAAGGGTATAAACTTAAACATGGGCTCAAAAGAACATGCTTTTTATAAACTCCATAGCCAATGTCACAGCTGGAAATGATTTGTACTGATTTAGCCAAGACCTGGTCCTTTCCATCTTTTTCTTTCAATTCAAACTTTTTCAAAAAAATTGACAGTTTTTGTTGTTGTTGTTGTTTGTTTGTTTGTTTGTTTTTTAAGTTTGTGCAATAGCAACATGATTCATTTTGGTTATTTGCCTTTTATAATTGCTGGGTTTGCTAAAAAATAAAAGGGGGGGCAGGGAGAAAGGGGTGATTAAATACTCATGGAAAAGACCAGCAGAAACAAAACAAAACAAAAAAAAAACAAACAAACAACAACAACAAAAAAACAACACACAGTGGTTCAAATGCTCTGTATGAACCTTGGAACTGTAGCAGGTTAATTTGTACCGTATGTACAGGGCATTTTTCCCCTGCCTCGCAACTTCTGTAGGTGTAGACTTGTATAGAAAGGGCATCAGCCCCTCCTGTTCTGCTCCAGTAGTGCTCTACAGAGGTGAGAGCAGGACTGAAAAGAAACAGAGACTCTAAGAAACTGGATGGCTTGCTTAGACTATTTGGGGCAGTTTTCTTGTCCATCTTCCCCCAGTGTAAATGGGTAGAGAGGAACACCTCTCCTCAGAAAGCATCAATTGAAATGAACACAAAGAGCAAACGTTGATAGGACAATTGTCTGTCCAGAAAGTCCATCACTGGCAAAGCATTAGGCAGAGCTTAGCAGTATGAAGTGAAAAGCTTGAGCACTGAGGATTGGACCAGATGATCAGATGACCAGAAGTCTCCTACAACCCCAACCCTTCTCTGATTTGGTGATTCTGTGAAAAGGAAGCTCTTTAAACAGATTCCAGGGAAACAAGTGTCAGAGAAATAAAATAATTATTTCAATTAAAGGATTTTGTTTCTGCAGCATCACGTGAATATATGCCAAGCATGAGTGACTTTGGACTGGTATTGGGAGGCTCAAATCACCACAGCAGTGAAGGATCTGGAGCAACCTTTTAATTGGAGAAGTGGCAAGAAACCTTCTTTGTTTCAAGATAGAGCTCGGTAAATGTAATAACACCTTTTGAATAGTTCAACTGACTGAATAAAGTCTTTGCTAACAGGTCTTTGTCATGCTGCCAAAACAAATAATTACTGTATATAATTAATTCCATGCTTCAGTGCTCTGCTGCTCATCTTCAGAGCTCAGGAAGGCTTTCTTCTGCCTTGATGAATGACAAAGCCGCTCAGTGTTAGTTAAGCAGAGGGGATAGACTGCAGTGGGGGCCAGCCAGTGGTGCTGGAAAAGTAGGACTTAGGCTCCTGCTTCTTGTTTGAGGTTAAACCGGTGAGCGGAGATGGGGACTGGCAGGGTTGCCTGGGGGAAATCCCTGGGTTTCACACTTTCCTGTGGAACAAATCATACTCCACTTCTTAGGGCCAGCTGGGCATTTTATCTGACAAATTCATCGGACATTACCAATTTCCTCTGTCTTCTGTTGTCCTCCCTTGGCACACTGAAGATTTGTTGGTTCTGGCCTTTTGCACTAAAGATCTTAAGATTTTGACAAGCTACAGCAAGGCATTCTGTGGTCCGTGATTTACCGAGGACAGACTCCCTGTACCGTACAACCTGCCATACTAACACATCAATGGCAGTCACCTGGGATGGTGGAAATTGGCTCAAGAACTGGGGCCATGACATTGCCCCTTTCAGCAGTTTCCTCTCACAGGCCATTTTCTTCAGGGAGAAGCAGCTGTGCATCTTACCACCACAGCGCTCCGCCAGCCTTGGCTCTTGCTGCACTGCCCGGCTTCTGTGCTCGTCTGCAGCATGCCTGCACTCCAATTGGGTAGGAAAATATCCCAGGCAGCTTCAGCCCAGCTGATTTGCAGGCTGTTTGTTGTGCAGCGGTGGCTGTGCTGAACTCCGGGTAAGCCACAAGAATATGCGGTTAAATTGTTTAAATTGAGCCCTGTGGTGCACAGTTTTTCACCAAGGGCCCAGGGGGAATATCGCAGGGGAATATCACTAAAAGCTTAACTTTTTTTTTTTTTTTTTTTTCTGCAGATACCTACTGCTGTTCTCTGCTGTGCTGGTTCCAGTCACTGCAATATCTCCTAAACTGTTCTGGGCTTTGCAGGGTCTAGGATCTTAGTGCCTCCCATGGTGATGAATCTACTTCTTTAGCAAAAATCAGTGGCTTTAACTCACGTTTCATCTTAAACACTGTTTTCAGTCCTAACCCTGGAATCTAATATCTCATCCATACTCTGTCATTTATCGCTTTCCCTTAGGAAGTAGTTTAGCAGCAAAAGAAGTATTGGACCTCCTCTTCATTTGGAGTGCCTAGTTTCTCTTCTACCAAAGCCTCCCATGCTATTGCAACTCCACCAATCTATTTGGGGAAGCAGTATATTTTGACTTCATGTTGTATTTTGCCTGAAAATGCAACTTTGAGCCCTAGGAAGCTCTTATCAAGCTTCTGCTCAAAACCCAAATGGGTGGGAGAAGCCTGTACCTCCAACCATATGGGGATGGGGCTGAGTTTAAAAGCTGGGGTAGGGACTCCATCCTGCGAAATGGAGAATTTGATCTTCCACTTTCATGGAATTCAGGGGTTCACCAGGAACACTGTGTGCACACCTCATTCAACCTACGTGGGTGCTTTGTTTCCTTTCTCTTGGCTCCTCTCTCTAGCTCGCAAGCCTAGGAACTTACTAGCTCAAAACTGCTGCATGCTTCCCATCTGAGAAGGTTATTGGCATGGAGCAAAAATTAATGTGACAGAAAGCAGTGAACTCTCATTAGCATTAGCATTAACTAATGCAGTACTTAAGATTTTATCACAATGGTATCTCCAAACACCATACAATAATTAAAAATAACATTGATCATAGCCTAAAGGGCAATATATTAAAAAATCTTGATTTGGAGACTCTAATAGAAATCAACTCTGCAAGCAGTCTTATTAACTGTGGCACTATTCAATGCAAGTAACAGCAGAGTCTGATACTAAATGACAGTCCAGGAATGTAACTGCCTGCAGTATAACACATATCATTCTGACTCTACTGTTATTTCTTTAAAACTTGTCAGACCTTAACATTTGTGCTTTCCTTGGAACATAACTCTTCTGTCATCAAGTTCTGATGACTCATTCTTCAAGCTATTCTAATGATTCACAATAGCGAAGTATTCTCTCAAATTAAGGGTACAAATAAATAGCTTTGATTTTGGAGCACAGTTTTCTAACCTTTTCCTAGACAAAGTTTGCTCTCTATGTTACTGGGCTCTGTTCCTGAGAACAATTTGAGAATTTGTACAGACAAGCAAACATCGGTCTGAGAAAAGTACATGCTGATATACATACTGATGGATCACACACTTACCTTTTTTTTTTTTTTTTTTTTTGGCATAAAGGCTTTGAACAGAGCCACCAGAGACTATTGGACAAGTAAGGATCTTCAGATTTTATGTGTATAAATATTTTTAAAGTGTCATAGCCATCGAAGTTGTAGACCATTGCTTGAATTGATTATTGCTATGGAAAACAGAAAGCTGGGTAGAAGGCTGGTTTTAAATAATGCTTTACATATTAAGTATCTTTAATTTTGATTTCTGAATTCTAGGAAAGCTATGCCATGTGATAAGATATGTCAAGCATTTAAAAGCTTGAAAAATGCATATTACCAAGAGTTTTCATGATAAATGTATTGTTCTGTGAGTTCTTTGGCTCCATGGACATGAATTTGATTTCAGTAGTACATTGCCATTGAAAAAGATGCTTTTATTTTTCTACGAATGGCAAAAATGTAACTCCTGTGGCTCTATAAACTTAGGTTTAGGGGCATTATAACAGTTTTCCTGTTACGTGAATTTTATTTAACCTAAACTTTGGGACACGCTGTAATATGGAAAGGAAATCTGAAGGAAGATACCATGGCTTTTGCATAGATTTTTTTTTTCTGTTATATGTTTGTACTCTTTCTTCTTTCTCCTCCTCCCAAAACATGCCACTTGAAAAAGAAAGAACTTCATTTTCACTAACACTACTTCAAGTGGTACTAATAGCATAAAGGCATTTATCTGCATCAAATGGATTTAAATATAATTTGCTTTCATTCAAATGCCTGGAGAGCAAAAAGTGTTGTTTAAAAGGGATGAGATTATTTTTCCTGGAACGTTTTAACTCAGCTTCTCATTCTTTTTACATGTGGCTAGTGGTAAGCAGAGCTCCATAAAAGCTGATTTTTAAACATATGTTTTTTTTTTTTTTTTTCCAAATGCTGCCTGTTTTTTTAGGCCTTCATCCTGGGCCTGAGAGCAGATAATTTCCTTTAAGCCTTTCTCACAGCATTTGCTATCACTATGGTTAGCAAATTCTCCTTTGAAAGGCTGCAAGGAAATACTGTGCAGTACAATCTTGTAATCCCAATGTGGAGCCAGACAAGGTGTTTGTGTCAGACAGCTACCTGGAATTAAAGTCCTACTAAGACTCCTGTCCTTGAAAGAACTTGCTAATACATAAAGCCACTTACAAAGAAAAAGCACTTCTTATCTAAGAGGGTATCGTAACATTCTCAGAGAAACACCACACAGCTCAACTTAATCTAAAACTCTCCTACCCTGCACATGTTTTTTGTTCTTTGTGGGTGTTTAGCCCCATCAGGTGCAGAGACACAGCACAGTCTCTGCCTTGCCAAAATTCCACATGAACATTGGCCTCCTGGGGTGCTGCAGCTTCCACTTTAATGAGATACAAGGCAAAGATGCATGAGATTAGCCTGACATCTTTTCACCTGTGCTGAACAGGTGATTAGATAACGTGATTAGAGTTCTCTTTCTTATAAAAGGCTTTATGGCACTCTGGAAGAGTTAAATTTCTGAGTGCAGTAATGCTCAAGTTGGATTAAAGATTGTTGGGGAGCTTTTTTCTTTCTGATACTTCCTCTATACGTGGGTAAAAGCCTCTCCCTATGGGCCACATTTGTATTTCAGCTCTACATCTTTTTCTCCAGTGCTTCTTTCCTGCCAGAGTAAAATATCACCTAGCCTTTCTATCTCACCCTAGTCAAATTTAGACAGTTTCTAAACACTGCCTTCAGGGTTTATAAAAATATATGCAATGCTATTGAGAAAGGTGATGTAATTATATGGGAGGAAGAGAAAGTTGGATGCCATGAATATTACAATAGGGGATATCACAGCGCTGAAAACCAAATAGGTAGACAGACAATATTTAATGTTACTGCAGAAACTTTTTAAAATCAAAGTGTTTTCTTTTTTTCCTCTGGAAGAAAAAAAAAAAAAACAAATCTCAAGTACAGGCACTTTCAGCAATAACCTTTCTCGTAGCACCAATTTATCCCCCTACCACTTCTTGAAATGCTCCCCACTTTTCAGGGTGCCTGTTAGTCCCAGCTGTCAGAGTACCTAAATCCTGGACGAACTGCCACTGAGCAATTAACCATCAGTCACAGGGGAGGCTAATGCATCTCGAATGCAGCCGGCCACCTATGGAGACCACGTGCAGTCTGATGTCAGGAGCACGCCAGCTCCCTCTCTGTCAGGCTTGCCAAAGTTGGCAGTTCTGACTCCAACAGGAGCTGGAGCAGGCAGGTAATTTTCAGAAAAAGAGGAATTCATCCTGAACATAATGAAAGAGAGTAATCAGTGAAGTCAGTGAAGACTTCCCTCGTTAGACTTTCCTACTGAGAGATGTTAGTACTGAAAGTGGCTCAGACTATGACTAGCTGTACTTGAACTTAGGATGAAATATATTGAGCATTTGAAGAAAAGCACCAAAATATAAAAAGACAGTACTACTAGATTATTCAGGAGATTCTCATTACCTAACTCAGGCAACCCAGTCAATTGTGGAGATTCACAGTCTGACATTAAAGGTCCCACATTGATACTGAGCCAGAGAAAAGTCTGTAACACAAACCTCATGGGGAAGTTTTTTCACAGACTCTTGAAAAAGCAATCTCGTTACTGGTTAATTATTAGGCACATGCAGCTCTGATAATCATCACTACTGTGTGCAGGCTTTCTTTATGAGTCTGAGGACATCCTGAAAATACACCTGGTGAATTCAGGTCTGCAGGTGGAGAATAAATTAATTGATGTAGCTGTAGTCACTGAAAAATTTTTACTCATGTTTAATTTCTGAAAAAAAAAATACAGCATCATAAAAGCTCTCAAAATAAGAATGAGCATAGATGCCCAGTTGTAGGGAAAACACTTTACCAACAGATAGTTGTACCGACAGAGAGCTTCTCAGCACACCAGATCAACATTTCCCCTCCTTTGTCACAGGGGTTTCTGTTGTCAGAAAACAGAGACTGCAAAGGCTTCTGCTTTTGTTGAAATTACAGCACACTTTCATTTCCATTCTCTCTCCCTCTGAGTGCTGAACAGATCTGACAGACAACATGGACCTTATGTTTATTACTGCAGTTATGCACTGTAAAAGATCTTGCACATGGCTGAGAAATGCATTTCATCTATTTCCTCCTGGATGAACACAGAGCCCTAACCATGTAATTTTTTCTCCTTAGAAAAAGAAAGCAGACATGGGCAACTTCCAGGTGGGTGAGATTAGGAAAAAAAAAAAAAAAAAAACACAACAACACAGTGAATCTTAGAATTGATATAAATGTAGACAAATGTTTTAATTAGTCACCTTTACCTAGTAACTCCTCATTACTCACTCCAGCCTTGGGATAGTTGTGCCAAACTGTCATCTCCTGATGCTATTTCCAGTAAGTGAAAGGCATGACTCCGTAAACCTGCTAGAATACAACAAAAGAAAAACTGTAAGTTCATCATCATATATTTTTAGAGAAATAGGAACAGGTTTTATATTCCTTTAGAGAACCATTTAGAAATAAATGCCTCTTTCATTGGCAGAGCTCATAATGAATCACTTTGCACACACAGATTTCCAACCTGAGTAGTGTTATTAAGTCCTACTTGCTAGCACCAGTAGGGTGCAGAAATTTTCAGACAAACAGTGAATCTTGCATAAAATAGTTATTGTAGTTTGGTACTTTAGACTACAGTATTTTTGAAACAGATCTGTAGGCCAGTCTCTGTTTGTGTAATAACAAATCTACACCCTAGCATTTCAAACTCTTTATTGTCTCCCTCCTGCTATGTTTAGATTAGCGAGACCCTTTTTTTTATTTAGGGTCTGTAAACTGACATTGGCAGCTGGTATCCAGGCTGCCCTTCTCAAGCTGTCAGATATTTGAACCACATTTATGGCTTCCTGTTTTGCAGCCTCCCTAACCATAAGGCAAGGGGCTTTGTGTAGGGCCGTGTTTTCCAGACCTGACCTTCCCAAATGAGGAACACTGTGAGGCTCATCTTTCTCTCCTGTTCTTTACATCCAGCTTTTACATTTGTTATCACTTATTTTGAAGGATTTTCTATTGACTACTGGGTAATTTGTTTCCATGACACTTCCCAGGAGTTGTTCCTTATACATTAGACTGTTTTTCTACTGAGAGCAGCTAATATCCCATGTCTTTCACAAAAGTTTCTCCAGTATTTACCCCCATTCAATTTAGATGTTCATAAAAGTTTTGATAAGTAACAAATTCCACTAAATGACTTGCGTGGCACCAACCATTAATGTAGATGCTCTTTAGAAGAGGTGCTGATTCCTAAAGCACATTGCAGTCGCATTGCAAACTCCAGAACAGTTTCTGAGTTCACACTTTGGCATAGCCCATGGCAGCATTAAGTGGACAATTAAGAGTCTAATATTTGAATGATCTTAGGAACGGGAACTGTTGAAACGTGAAGATATTTGTTTTGGTCTTTTTTCTGCTATTTCAAAGATTATATAAAACGCACACAGAAGGAAAAGACATCTGCTTCTGAAGTACAGCTTTTCTGCTGTGAAATGTGAGAGTTTATAGGAAAACAAGCAAGAGTTGGCATGTGATTTAAGTGAGGGAAGCCAGGGACCTTCACCTTCACCAGTACTCCTGGGTGTGCTCACTTCAAGCAGGTTTTTGAAAGGCTTTGAACAAGCCAAAGCAAAGGACCTAACAGCTCCCAAGTTCACTATAGTGGGGTTTCTGGTCTTGTAGGACTTCTAATGGGAAACATTTGTGCTACTAAGAACTTCAGCTCCCCCTTTCTCATCCAGACCTCATCCCACCTCTGTGGAATATCCCCCCAACATGTACCATTTTTAATAACCCTTCTGTCCCCCATTTCATTTGCTCCCTTCTTTGATGTGCCTTATGTTCATACTTGATCCTGTGTTAATTTATCCAGTGTGCTAGTACCAAGCAAATCCCTCCTGGATATGCTCCTTTAAATTTCTACAGTTGTTTCCTAAAACCCCACAGATGTTATCAGCACAGGGCCAGTCTCATGAGTTACCAGCTCCACTTTCATCTGGTTTCCACCTTGGGCTCTGACAGCTGAACCTTCCCTTTAATGCGTATTTTGCCCAAGCCTTGCCCTTGCAGGGGCAGGAACTGGAAAACCAAGCAGACTAAAGCACAGCATTTCTATATCAAAAGGGAAAACAAAACAAAACAAACAAACAAACAAACAAACAATAGCACTTTTCCTCTTTGCTGTATTTCTGGCACTTTGAATGAATATTTAAGTGAGCTTCATGAGGAAGCATGTATTTGTCTGCATGAACCACTTACTGCCTCATATCCTCCTCCATCATGAAAAATACCCTTTAAGTCCTCTAAACCCTTTTAGACAGAAGAATAAATATGTTTTTGGACTAAAGCTTTACATGAAGACTAGTACAGTTCGATGTTTTAGTGTTGCACAGTATAAGCAAGCAGCATCAACAGGCCAGTCAAGAATGAACTTTCACAGGAGCATTTCTTGTATTTGCTTTCTTTCCTTTCCTTCTCTGTTGTGTGACTGTTTCAACATGAGAACATAGAAAATTACATTATCATTTTGAATAAAAGGCCATGAATTTTTTTTAGTTCACATTGTTTCTTTTTTTTAAGTGATCACATAAGTACACCAAAGCATAAATAATTGCTAAGCCAAGAGCTATTAGTTAACATCAGCTTGCATAATGAATAAAGGCTAATATGAAAAGTGAAAGGAGCCAAGTGACAAGTTGTAAATCTGGTTCTGACGTAAAAAGAGGTACAGTAAATGCATGTGTGTAACTAGTACACACATCGTTTTCCACGCAATAGTGATGTATCCCTTTTCTATTAATGCACTCTTTATTACCAGGAGTTCAACACTTTTACAGCTGTGATATTTCAGATTACAGATGTTGGGAATTTGTTTTCCTCTTCACAGAAAATTCCGCATGGGTTTTGCATCAGAGTACAATAATTCTGATCAGGTATCAAATTATTCTGGTTATTTAATCTAAGGACTGAAATAAGTTCTACCAAAAAGAAAGTAGCTTAAAAGCAAACATTCAGAGATACCAGCAAACACTGAATCATTAGAATATGTAGTATATATAACATTTTGAAACCATGTACCTTTCCAAATAGTCTAAACACAGTTTGTTTTATGATTAGAAACTCAACGAACCTGCAGGTGGATTTGCCTCTCATTCTGGGAACTAAAAATAAAGGAACATTGCATTGAATTTCCTCAAATATTTGTTCAAATGTTTCAGCAAGATTGCTTAATTGTCTTTTCAATCTCTTGATACACCTTTTTAACAGAATCATCTTAATCTTTATTAATACTATTCTTTGTTAGTACGAGATAATATTACTATGTCAATGATATAATATATGTGCAGTCACAAAAGTTTGATCAGTTACTGTTTGAGGTCCTTGTGCCATGGGCTGGGCAGACTCCAGAGCATGGGACATGGTAACACTTGTGCTCTTGTTAGCCTTTAACTGAGCAGCTTTTTCCCTGGATGGACTGTGTAAAGTTTTCTGCTACACATCCCACAATGTTTAACGTGATATCTGCTGACAGTCTGCTGACACATATTGAGCCTGTTCCTTGTTAGCAGGGCACAGGAAGGCTGTATAGGATCAGCAGGCAGCCTGATCTGTGATGTGCTCTTCGCAGCAGTGTTTGCAGGGAGCACAGATCACAGGTAACACAGGTAGCATGTCTGCACTCATCACCTGGTCTGCATTCATCTGGACCACACCTAAAGAGTCCTGATGATGAAAAATTAATGAAAGGAGCAGTGGTTCTCACAAGTATGTTTTAAATGTTGCAGTAATGTAGAAAAATAAATGTAGAGATATTTTCCCTCCTTTACAAGATCATAAATTTCTTAAATCTTAACAAAGATATTCTGCAAGACTGGTTAACGAATATATGTATTTATATTGACTGAGTGAAATGTGTGACTGAATAGTGTATAATTATGTTCTTGAGGACTATTTCCTGACAAATTCAAATCTTCAGGAGCAGGAAACAATCTAGAACAGGAAGAAGTCAGTGTTTAGGTAGAAGTGGGGGACGTCATCTTCAGTTTAGCTAGAGAGTTAAGTTTTATTTAAAAAAATGATTTTTCTGAATTTTCTGAACAGTAATTTTTCATGGAAGTTCAATTAAAAGCTTATTTCTAACTGCAAGCCACGTGCTGAGTAGTGATACACATTTGGAAATAATTTCTGATTAGCTACTTGGGAATAAAAACTGAAAGAAAAGAAAGTAAAGGAGTAAAAGCCTCTTTTTGTGCTAGAGCGAGATAAAACTTTTATCTGAAGAGTTTTTCATTCTTTCTTAAATCCACACCCACTTCTAGAAGACTTCGTAGTCACCCAAATGTTTTTTTTTGATCACTTCAGCTGACTCAGGGGTTCAGGAGCAGTCAAAACCCGTCAAGTTTTTAGTGACTGCCACATCTGGGCTAAAGCTAGGAGCTGGGCACAAGGCTCTGCAGAACCTCAGGGGGTTTTGTGTCTGCAGATGGAGCCTGTCCAGGAGGTGTGCTGGGCTTGATTCCCACCACCAGCCCAAGAGCCTGCTCCCGGGTTGGCGTGCAGGCAGGGTATGGCAGGCTGTGAGGCCTGCACTGAGCGTGTTGAGGCTCTGTCGTGTGCTGCGTGCCCTGGGAGGCCAGCTCCAGCTGTGTACAGCAATACCAGTGATGACCATTCCTGCCACGAGCAGCTTCTAATTAAAGACGGTGATCATCTGCCAAGCACATGTGGTCAGGCTCAAGAAAGCGCCACTGAGTCCAGCCCAGCTCTGCACACAGTCCGTAGCCAGCTCACGCTGACTGAATGCGTGAAATGAGGTAAGAGCCAGCAAGTGAGCCCAAGTGCTAGGAAGAAAAATGAGAGAAGAACATACTGCTTAAATCCAACAAACAGAGAAACAAAAAGACCGTGGAGGCAGATCCATCTGCTATTGAACTTAGCAGTGATCCCCATCTGACTCCGCAGGAGCATAAAACCAGGAGAACCCCTCTGTTATGGGCCCAGGTATGCCTTGATAACCACATCAGAGCAGGGCTAAACATCAACACCAGAGTTGTACATTGCACAATATTTCAAAGCTATCAGGCAAATAGAGATTTCCCAAAGGGAGGGGACACTTTCCCAGTAAGTGTTCTCTTCATCCCATATTCTCTGCCAGACAATGTGGCAGGTAAGCTAAATAGCAATTGCTCCCTGGTTTTTAATGACATTTGATGAGCTATTTCACAGGTTGATGCTAGTATCACAGAAACGTAAGGTTTGAAGGTTTTGCGGTAGGGTGGGACCAACCCATCTCACCTCTTTCCCTCTCTCCTGGCACTTCCCAGGCTCCTGACAGGAGCTTGTCCTCAAGGCCTCCCATGAAAGGCCTTCCCCCATCCCACCACCAGGTCTCATCCAGCTCTCCCTCTGCCAGGTGAAAAAAAGGGCAGTATGAAATGTCAACAGTTCCTAAAGAAATGGTACATTACTTCATCTTTCTAGCGTTATGTTTCCATTAAACAACTTTTGGAGACCGAATAGGATTTGCCATTTTTGGATATACTGCAACATACTCATTATCACTTCTGCTTTGGCCATGTAGATAAGGTTCTAGTGTATTAGATACAGCTCATGCAAATGAACATTTATGGGATCCTTTAATTTTCTGAGGATTATATTACTGAGCAGTAACTAGAAAAAAAAAAAAAAAAGTCTTTTTCTACTAAAATGCCAGCTGTGAAATCCCAGTTCTCAAATATACAGTTCTAAATTTTTAATTTTACAAAACATAATCTTATCCAAGCAGCTAAATACATTATTGATACTATTGCACACAATCTAAAGAATTAGCCACCTAAAAGGAGATAGGAAAATAACATTTACTTCTAATGTGTTTCTGAAAAATGCTTACATAGAGGTGCATGTACTTTAAATGATCATTTTGTTTATTTCTGCCCGTTCTAAAAAGAAATTACCATGTGATGGCAGAAGGGAGAACAGCATCTCTAGATTGCATACACTGCTCCTCTTGATGCAACAGAAAAAAGCAAAGCCTTTTGTCTTGAATAAATGTATATGAGTGCTCACATCAATGAACATCTTTTTCTGAACAGATGAATAGACACAGAAAATCCACTGAAATAACATACCCTAATCTGCATTCAGAAAATTGACATTCAGTGGGAGGCAGTGTGTTTGCCTTATTTGTTCCTCGCTGCTATTGTAGGTGGCAGTATTTTGCTATAAACTAATGAGATTTATTCTCAGCTAGATGGATTCACTGCTGAACCCCAGCAAGACCTGAACATAGCCCCTCTGGGAATTCGATCTGGACAAATTCCTTATGAAGAGACAAAGGCTCTCACCTGGATGTAAGAGCATCTGAAGAACTAGAGAGAGACAGAGAAAGCACATTGAAGGTACCACTCCCTTTCCCCAACTTCTTTATGTTGGGAATATTTCTCATATTCAGAAGGCAGAATGTATTTTGAGTCATGTAAAGCAGATTGACCTGAGGGAATACAATTCCACATCCAAAAACTCATTCAGGGACACTTAAAATGATTCCAAAGCAGATTACCTTCTTCGCAAGTAATGCCCATTATTGCCCATGCAGGTGTTGTGGCATGAAGAGACAACCATTCAGTTTCAGAGAATCTGTTCAGAAAGATCAGCTAGATTTATCACTGCATTTTTTGAGGTTAAATGGTAACACCTTCATTTAAGAGCTTATCTCACTTTTCAGTGGTAAAGATGGAGTCAAAGGCTGAAGCCCTGCTGCGTGCAACCTTTTTAGACTAGCAGTGCCTGCTCAGTTTTCCAGAGGAGGTATGGCTGCAATGACAAGGAAATTGATGTGTGGAGACAATAATCTCATTGAAGGCATCTTTCCCACACTCTTTAGAAAGTACTCCACATATTCCCAGCATCCTGCAACGCACAGGTTGAAAAAAATCTGTTCTGGATCTCTCACTCTCATTGCTGGAGTGCCCTCCTGTTTCCAGCAGATAGCACAAGCTCAGTGCTCACAAAGAAAGAGATAAAGAAAGCTGGGACAAGCCCCTTTCCCTGTGTAGTGCTCATTCTCTTTTGCATTTTTCCATTTGGAGGCACAGAGATCTGGTGGTGGGACTAATCAAGCAAGAACCGTCCCAGTAAAAATTGCCTCTACTTACAGGGATACAGTGGTAACTGTTGGGTGGCGAGTGGTTAAGCCAAGTGTTTTGGAGATGCAAGATGAAAGGAAAGACAACCAAAACAGAGAAAGAAAAACGTGACTGGAGGTGAAGGCACACAGCAGCAGTAGAAGGCTGATGTTCCAGGAGCTGTTCGGGATCTACCCAGAGCTTGTGGAAATGCTGGAATAAGTGTTTTTTTCTCTTTGATTTGGCCAACTTTGCATGTCTTCCATAAAAACATCAGTGCATTCCCACTGATATCACAGTGTTTATAGGAGTCTACTAGTTTCTGAGGTAATAACAATCACAGTAAATTTAATTCCTTCTAACACAATTATCCCGGTCTCTCCCTTTTTATGTCCCAAAGGCGAACACTGTCTAAGAAAGGTGGCAGCATCCTTCTCTACCAGCTAATCAAAATACAAGAAAATAAGCATGTTTCCTTGTATTTCTCCTTTCTTCTAACTTGTTCTGCCAGCCTGCAACTCAGTGGGAGGCACAACAGCTCCTTATCACCTCCTTTAATTCTCATCATCCAGTAATGCCAGCCTACCAGCTGTCATTTATCAACAGTTTCACAGAATGAAGCCAAGTCAGGCTTTTATCTCTTCAAACAGGTCACATCACTGGTGTTTGCACAACAACTTCCAATGCATTTCCTTGAATGTGTGCTCTTAATCTGTGTGAACTGTCCCTGGAAAGCATATTTCAATTTCATGTGTATGTAATAACTAGTAAAAAAAAATAGACAACCTCCATAAAACAATTCCAGTGTGTACAAATAGCACTAAGAATACAAGATACATAAGGACATGCATCTGCTATTACTGTGACTGATTAGGACAGCTGAAATAAATTAATATACATATTGAATTAATGTTTATCATTTTCTGGAGTTTTATTTTGCTTCTTTATTTGCTGGGTCTCTATTTTCATGAGAAGCCTTCCCCACAGACAAAACACATTCATTTAATAGGTAAGCAGTTAAGCATTTCCAGCAGCTTCAGAGACAGTCCAAAACAATAAAAAAGAATATACTTAATCTGGATATGCACATTTCATAAATTTCTCCAGGGCAGTGCATTCCCACTGCAGTGTTTTGCCAGTTTAAATGTCAGCACAGCTGTCTTTATCTTGCCTTCTGGGTACTAGTGTTCTTCCTAATATTTCAGGGGGGAAATCAAAAGAGGAACTTTGGTGCAAATCATTTTAGGTTTTAAATGAAAAGAGAAGTCCAGGACTTGCATTCAGTTAATGAAGCTTTACACTTATTTGTAGGTCATTTGTGGGAGGAACCTTATTCCTCAGGCTTCCGAATCAATCCTTTAGGTCTGTTAGCACCAATAAAGTTGTCACACACATAAAATTTGAAAAAAAAATATTTTGTGCTACTACAGAGACTCTTAAAACATTTTGTGTTATGATATATATATAACATATATTTACCTGATGTCATCAGACAGCTTTTCCATATTTCTGCCCTTAATCATTTCGGGAATTCCTTTTATGAATGATGTACCAGGTGTGTGTTTTTTTTGACATCGCTCAGTTCCCAGATTGTCTTTTCAAATATTCTAGTCTACAAAAACTTTTTGCAGTTACTACTATATCTTTTTCTAAATAAATACTGAAAAAAAATAGTCTGATTACCAAATTTAGAAGTTAGCAGAGATCCTGTGGGGTAACTGGAGCAATGCACATTTATGCTAGCTAAAGACCCACCCCTGAGCTATTTGTTTATATGAAGCCTTCCTTTTCAATGTGTTGCCTTGCAAACAGTAAGCACAGGGTGGCATTTCACAATAAATACAGGTGGCATTTTGGGTCACTGAAGTGCTACCTACTCCATAACTGCCTGGCCTCCAGGTGGTTCACCATGTAGAATACAGTCAGTAACCAGGACATTCAGTCCTGGTAAGTGCAAAAGATTTTATGGCTTTTTTACCAATTCTTGCCACCATTTGAAGTTTGTATGGAAATTATTCTGACAGATAACTATACCACATGCATTTTAAGGTTAAGCGAGCCTGTTTGGTAGTGATGATTTTGTGCTATGAAGCCTGTGAACTTCAGTAGGACGTGGTGTCACATGAACTTCAGTAGGGAACAGGTTGCCCAGAGAGGCTGTGGAGTCTCCCTCCTTGGAGATCTTCAGAAGCTGCCTGCACATGGTCCTGAGCAACCTGCTCTGGGTGGCCCTGCTTGAGCAGGAGGTGGGACCAGATAGCCTCCAGAAGTCCTTTGCCCCACAGCCTTTCTGAGATGCTGTGACATGGAGGTTTGAGAAAGCACTGGAAGAGATCTCTTTTGCTACTGATTTCTGCATAATAGCAGCACTTCCCCTGTTTATTTTTGAGACCCTCCTCTGTCCTGGGGATATTTTAGGATGCATCAAAGCAGTTCTGGCCCAAGTGGAAGACACTGTCACATTAGGGAAATATCTGGATGGGACAGCAGCTTTTTGCCTCATTGGCCTCTCTGTTATGGCTGCAAAGGACAGCATGGAAGAGATGGCTTAGTGACGTCATTTTGTCTTTCTAGGAACCAGTAGCTGTCTAATAGACAGACCATAGAGATCAGAGTAATTCTGAGCATGAGGGAAGTCTAAAAATTGGCTATCACACTACTGCAGCACACCAAGAGAGCTGCAGTTATTGCCAAGACATTCCTGACACACGCAAGAGCTTATTTTGGAGACCACGTTATTAAGCTTGAACTTGTAAGTTATTGCGCAGCAAGGGAACAGCATTGGGAAACTACTATATTGCTAGCCCACAGTTAATCACAAAGGTCTTCAGTAGCAACGCTTTATGTGCATCCTAAAGCCTACCTAGAGTAAATGAATATAGGCAGAGGCACTTGTTAGTCAGGCAATACTAAATTAAAGTAAAAATAATGGATTCTTTTTCAGGATGTGTGATGCTGTTCTTAATATTTTATAGTATGAAAAGATCAGCTTTTTAAAAAACTTTGTTCTAAACGGCACATATTGATTGTGATGAGGGATTTTTCAAAACAAAAAGAGGTGCAGGGTTAACAGAGCCTTCAATTCTGCATTCCCTGTACCCTTTTCACACTCCTGACCCCCAGCTCCACAGGTTCCCAGAAGGCTTAGCAGTGGGATGCAGGATGGAGGACAGTTGCACCACCTCTATGTTGGGTGTGCTGCACCCCAGCAGGGGGTGGGGGTGCTCCAGCCCTCAGCCAGGAAAAGGGAGGTCTGCATGGTGAAGATCCCTTCTTTTCTTCTTGTTGCTGGGGTGAATGGATTCAATTGCCTTTAACGTGCTGGGAAACTTTGAGCCAACTTTGCTCACAAGACTCCTTCTATGCAGTCAGGAATGAACCTGCTTTGCTTCTTGTATACCTTGAGATAAATCGAGGTGAAATTCATTAATTTCATGTACCTAGGTAACACTAATTCAAGCACGTGAGCATGACCTTGCTCACTTTCTTCTCCCTTTTAATTACTCCTGGCTATCAGGGACACATCACAGAACTGGTGCTTTGAAACACAAAGTTACTCCTTCCTTTTGAGGGTATTGTTGATGTGCCAGTACCTTGTATTTGTCAGGAGGAGTGACTTGAGATCAGAGGAGAAGTGTGAATCTGTTCTGCAGATGCTATATGTTTTTGGAAATGTTCCTTTTAGAGAGAGAAAAACAAACACACAAGGGATACACAGCTTGCTTTCTTCAGAGTCAGGTCTGCCGCAAACAGACAGTAGTCAGTCAACCATCATATAACCAAAAGTTAAAGAAAGAAATCTGGATAGGCCATTATTTCTGAAGGAAACTGTCTACACAATATAGATCATAACACAGAAAGCATTTTTTACCACTGAATAAACAACCCCTTTCTTTGTCCCCAATCTAGACTCTAATAAAATAACTACAGAGGTAATATATCTATATATTTATCTGCTGACTGCTTACACAATGACTAAGTAAAATCAATTACTCAGAACTGGTTGTAACATTTGGTTAATTGTACATATGTTCCTAATCCAGATAGAGATAAAAAGACTTATAGCACAGTGTAGTATTACTTTCTTGCATTTCTGCTAGATAAGTGACTGCTATGAGTTTGGAAAGTTTTAAGATTACATATTCAGTTCAAATGTTAAGTGAAATTCAGTTTTCTCCTTGATGAAGAGCCATTTTCAAGAGAGAAAAACAAAAATGTGAACAGTTTACCTTTCAGAACTAACAAATCTCAGTTAATACATCTGCATGGTAAACTTATAGGAAATTTCAGTTATGCTCTCCCAAGAAGAATGTTAAAGGTTATAAAGGTGTGTTTGTTTTGTGTTTTGTTTTGCCTCAGTGCTTTGGATTGGATCTGTCTATATTAGACAAATAATTTTTTTTTTTAGTACAATTGTGATCCATTTGTTTGGTTCTGTAGAAACATGAAGGAGGGGAATGAAATTTTATCTGCAAAAGAGAGGGTTATTTGGGAACAATGGCCATGGACATTTGAAATCTAGACAGTGCAATAAAGAAAGCACAAGTTTTATCACGAAAGGTCTTAAAGTAAGACATTGAACAAAAGTTAATTTCAGAGCAATTCTGCTACAGTTTTTCAATCTCAGTGGAGAGTGTACAGCACTTCAGGGATTCTCCTCTTCTCCTTAAGTATCACTTCTAGACTGAGAGGTATTAATCTGGGGTGCTGTGCTGTGAGCTGTTCAGAATGACAACCATTTAGGAAAAGTCCTCAAGAACACTTCAGTGAACAGCTCTGGAACTACAGGTGAAATCAGAGAGAAGGAGGTGAAATAAACTTGGAAACCTTGAGGATATCTGTTTAATTTCTAATGCTGCCCAAACTAACAAATAGAAAAAAATATGGTATAAGAAAGGCTGGGACAGGTCCTATTATGTTTATCTCTATACATACCATGGTTTTCTACAAAAGTAATATAAACTGATTATATCATTCTTTAGAATATATTCAGTATATGACTTATCAAACTGATGGCATTGGAAATCATGGTCTTCTTTAGCTGGAAGAAATATTGCTCCATGATTATTTTTTTGTTTCCACTCTGTTTCTGTAAGTCTGTCACAATAATTCTATGGAGAATAATTCTTTTTTTTTTTTTTTTTTTATATCCGCCAAGCCCCAACACCTTTGTAAAGCTCTGTATTTTCTGGAATTGAATAATAATAATTAAAAAAAAAACCTTTGTGTTATCCCTTTTGATTCCTGACAAAAGAAAAAGTGCAATTAGATATGCTTGACTATATCCCTACCTACAGGACCTGAGTTCAGGATGACCTGTCAGAGTCTGACCTGTAGGGCTAGTGAGCTGTGTATTAGGGGTAGGGGAAGAAGTTTTCAATATTGGCACTGCTAACAGTTAACCATATCTATATTTCACCTCTTCTCAATCCCAAGACTCTTGTGATTCAACATCCTCCTGTTCATATTGGAAATTGATTCTTCAGAAAATGGCGCATAAATCCATGTTGAACTAGCTAAGCAGAAATGTTTAAGAGCAGAGAGCTTTCAAAAGGTCTGTGACATTTACTGCTCTGTTTAGGATGCGGATCAGAGATGTCATTTGGTCTCCTCTAAGTCCAAATGACATTATATATGAAAAACAGAAAATCAATCTATACTTTATTCACTGTGCAACAAATATAATCCCAAGGTCCTACAATGGTTTGATTGGGTTATCAGAGTATTTCAGTGGGACATTAGGAACGTAAATGTTTATTGTCTCTGGTGCTTATCACATCTTCTTAGGAGTTTTAAGGGACCCTCTGCCATTTCGGTTTACTCTACAAGTTTATCATCAAGAGCTATTGCTAGCCATATCCAGGTTTGTCCTTGAATACAGAGTTAAGAATATGATGGAAGAATATGATGGGGAAAAAAAAATATGGAAAATGCAACAACAAAAGCAAGAAAATTGCAGTCCCTGGTGCTTCATAAACACAAAGTCAGTTAGAAAGAAAAGTGCAGCTGTGGAAGCAAACAAGGATTACGTTTCAGCTGTTTTGGAGCTGAGACAATTACAGACGAGTTATCCTATGAAAATGGTTAGGAGCTAGTCGGAAAACCAAGAAGATGAGGAAAAGGAGAGGAAAGTTCCTGGTCAACCTGGGATTATATGCTGTTAGAGCCATAGATGTGAATCTTGGATCTGAAAACATGTCTTTAAGATATTAGGTTGAAAGAGTTGGAATTCTATGTTCATTTCTGAGTTTTCTTTTGACAAGGAATTAGTTCAAGGATTTTTTTTCTAACTCAGAAGTGACTAGAAATTTTAACCAGAGTTTCTCTGTTGGATGTCAGTTACCCAAATAAGCCCTATGTAGTCATCATTCAAAACTGTTGTAAAATCCACTTTTACTGTTCTCCATCTCTAGAGGTTTAGAACTTGCTCAAAATGTGGGGGGAAACATTCCTTGAAAAGTTCCCCCTTCTCTTGGAAACCTGCCTGAAAACCCAATTCTGCATAGGTTCTAAAATAAACTTTCCTTTCTTATCATTTTCTGTCCTTGTCTCCTAACACTGATGAAAAACAGCTGGATGAGCTGAAGCTGCTGGAGCAAATCCCTCTCTTCCCAGAGGGCAATGCCTGCCTGAGAACCCTAAAACTGCTGGGAGCCCCCTGCCCTTTTATGCTATCTGAGAGCCACCAAATCCTCTGTCTCCACAGCTGGGTGCTGACAGTTCAGGACAGCTGAATCACTGCAGAAAGTCTCAGATGTTGGTGCCCAAGGACTTGTCCGTCTGTACCATTGTATGTAGGCATGATAAATCCAAATGTAGCATTAAGAAAATGTTTTCTTTTAACAAAGCATGAAAGCTGCATTTACCCAGACATCCTTAATTAGAGCAGCTGCCACTAAAATAAGTGCTTTGACTAGAAAAATAAAGAGCTGCTGTGCCTTTTGCTCTGCTCAACCCACTTGAATGTGGCCAAAATGTAAGACAAATATATTAATTGAATTCATGTTTTACAGAATCAAATCTATTCAGCTGTTGAGTACTCTCAGCCCTAAATAATGCCTCTATTAATTACTACCCAGAATCCTCTACTTAGAGCCACAGCTGTTTTTACATTTTGCAGACATTTTTCACAAATTACTAACCTACCTAAATTAATAAAAACCTAAGTATATCCGACATTAGCTGGAAAGAGTTTCAGCACATAAGCTGTGTGATGCCCACCTTTGCTAATTTAAAACATCCAAGCAACTTTGCCAATCAGCTTTCATCTCTTAATAAAGTCACCCAAATATTGAAAATCGCAGCCTGGATGTCTTTTATGGGGTGGGGGAGATGCCTGGACAAGCAGCTGCCATTTCGCAGATCTTTTGGAACATACACCCTGTACGTTCTCTAAGCAGTTTCTGCACTTCACAGTATCATTACATATATCTGCCCAGAAGGATTGTTACCAGGAAGCTCATACCAGGATAGTGAGGTTTTCAGAAAACTTTAAGTGAAATCTGGGAAGGAGAAGACTTTGTTGGGAAAACAATGGGTGGTGTATACTGCCAGCTACCAGAGCCCAGCAAAGGAACAGCAAAGAAACAGGGAGCAGTGGCATGCAGAAGAAGATTTCACCATCATTTAAAGTTTTGTCCCATAGAATAATGTAGACACAAAAGTGACAGAGGAGAAATGTTCTTTCTGGCTGTAATGCTGCGGTACTTCTCGCCTGAATGAGGGATAGGAGTTCTGCTTTGGTCCAAGTGGCAGTGGCCATAGCACCAGAAGTGAGTGAGTTGTGCAAATCATCACCTTGACTCCCTCCAGCCTCCACAGCAGCCACTGTCACCTTCCTGTCTTTGAGTAAAAAATTATACGAAGGAGAAAAATACATAATTTCATTAATTTCCTTTTCCATTCCTTCTGTTTCACTCTAGCTCAATTTAGAACATCAGTAATATACCTTTTAGGTTATCTTGAACATATTAAGTAGAAGGCTTATTCTCTTGTACTGCTGAGCACTCTCCCGGTCTATCTCATTGTTCTTTCCAGGAATCGAAGGTACTCTTCAAACATGAAGGTTCCCCCTTTGTTGTTGTTGTTGTTTGTTTGTTGTTATTGTTTTCCTCCTGATACGCTCATTTTCTTGATTAGAGAAAATAGGCCTTTTCCCTTCAGTGTCTTTCCAGCATACCATTTTCTAATTAGATTTACAGCAGCTTTCTGATGTGGTTTACATCATGCCAGTTTCATCCCTTGGGATTTTCAGCTGACACAGTGCCCAGAGGGTACTTGTGTTTCCAGCACATGCCTGGGCCATTCTTGTTTCCTTCTCAGGAAGGAAAAATTGGAGAGGGCAGTAAGGATGAGTGAATCAACTGGAGATCATTGTGAACTAGCTATAATTCAAATTTGTCTGCAATTTTTCCCACAAGGTCCTTTAAAAAGCAACAATGATTACAACTAGGAAGTACCTTGGACATACTGTATGATGGGAACAGAAGCACCTTTTTGTTATTTCGTGTTATTAAAATCTAAAAGATAGAATTATTACACAGAAAAAAAAAAGGATTTTATTTAAAAAAGGACAAAAATTTTATCATAGATATCCTCGAACTAATCTCTGTAGTGTTCCCTCTAAACTTTAAGCCATTTTAAGCCATTTTCCTTTATTTGTTATTTATATTTTCCTTCCCATTTTTTTCTGTCTAAGAATGAAATACTTGATTTTGAATCAGGCTTGGTTTATAGACCCAGAACAATATTTCACTGTGGAACAGGCAATTCTATGGAATTCATGCCTTCTGCACACATTTACAGAAGAATTGAATATAAACCATAGGAAATTTGCTTTCTTTCAGGAAAAAATAAATAAATAATAATTTCCCCAGGCAAACAAAATCTACATTTGTTGTGGGGAAACTTCATGTTGTCTCTTTTACGATCTTTTTTCCTTTACCATGTAAATGTTTGTTCTAAATGTTGTCATCTGTTACCATCACTCACTTCCCCTGTACCTTTGCAAATGACATAGCTTTCTGAAGCTTTCCTAGAAAAAGTCCATATCTTGAAGAACTCTGCTAGCAAACAGAAGATGTTTCAATAAATGTAGAAGACCTTTCTGGTGCTTTCATTCCAACAGATCTTTTAGCTATTTATTACTTGCTCAAAAGTCAAAGCCACCTGAAACAGGGATATTGTATTTTAATGTTGACTATAAAATAACTAACACATTCTGAAGTAATATATTAAGTCTTGGACACGAAGAGAGATGTTTCCTCAAGCTTACACACACCTGATTTGAAGTGCCGAAAAACCTTTCTGCAGTTAGGCAGAAGTGACAGAAGGCTCCAAAAAAAGTCCAATTATGACAGTGATTGAGATGTCAGAAGTGATATAACTAACAACTAAAGAATGACAAGTCAGAGAAACAGAAAAAATATCACAAAAAAGATTAGGATGTATTGATGGCACTTAAAGGAGAAACATGAAAAGCATACATGCACAATACATTGCTTAGCATCCCCCCTTTTCTTTTTAAAATTAAACTTTTCCACCAAAACGATTACTTTAAAAAACTATAATAATGCTATTCTTTGTTAAGTACAATGGGATTTGATTGCCCAGCCTTTTCCACACTTTTTTACTTCTAGCTTCGCCAGGTACTGGAATATACTTAGCACTCTGTGCAAACACTCCAGTTTTACTGAATACCTTCCATGCTAAGTGACAGCCTCAATCATATCAGACAAAAATGGAGTGAAGTTTGCATTAATGGAATACATTAAACATACCATGGTGTTCATTCATTGAAGAAATATTTGCATAATTGCCCTAAATTAGAGGCATTTAAATTTAAACGATTTACTAAAAGATTAAAAGGAGTTTTTATTCTCAATTGTATATAATCCTTTATTGTATGTCACACAGGACTTCTCTATTTCTTGTCAAGATATTAAATTGACAGCAGCTTTTCTACCTGAGAAGTTCTCTGGGAGACTTTTTGATACTGAGGTACGTTAGTCTGGATACTTGTGGTGGCTTTACCCAGCCGGGCAGCCGAGCTCCACCACAAACACTCTCTTGGTCTTTGTCCTCAGAGAAAGAAAAAATAAAAATAAAAAAATAAAAAAAATGGAGAAAATAGAATGGAGAGGGCTCCAGGATTGAGAGAAGGACAGGGAGATCACTCACCAGCTATCATCATGGGCAAAACAGCCTCAGCATAGGGAGATTCGTATAATTTATTGCCTACTACTAACAGGCTAGAGCAATAAGAAACTGACTGCGGTCAGTCCCTGTTGCTTCGTCTCCGCTGCTCCTTCACGGCCACTCTGCCCCTGCTCTCCACAGGCTGCAGGGGAACTTCTGCATGCTTGGAGCACCTCCTGCCCTCCTTCTGCACTGACCTGGGGGTCTGCAGGGCTGGTTCTCACTGCTTGTTCTCCCAGATGCTGTTGCACAGCATTTCCAACCTACCCCCCCTTCTTCCTTAAATCTGCTCCCCCAGAGGCCCACCCAGTGTCACTCCCTGGCTCGGCTCTGGCCAGCAGCAGGTCCCTTTTGGAGCTGGCTGGAGCTGGCTCTGATCTGACATGGGGCAGCTGCTGGGCTCTGCTCACAGAGGTCACTCCTGCTGCTCCCCTGCTGCTAAAACCTTGCCACATAAACCCAATACAATACTCTAATCTGAAAGACAGAAAGGGAACTGCTGTGAACTTTCCATGGTATTTAAAGCTTTCTGTATAGCTGCCATAAGCAAACACAAATAGTTACAAAATAGTATTCATTTTAGATATGTCTTCAGATTCATACGCCTTGATCAGCTTCTACCTCAAGACAAACTAGTCCATATCTGTTCTCAACCAAAGACCAGTTCTGATGCAGAAACGTGTAAAAAGGGATACAGCCTCAAAAGCTAGAGGACAAGCAGGAAGGTTTAAAAAATATATCTTGTGAACTTTTCTTGACCATCTCTGCTGTCTTAATAGGAAACGATTGAAGTAAGGTTGGGAAGGACAGCATCTGTTCCCTCCTTTGACAAAAACATTTCATATCCACTGGGCTATCCAAGCATCTGCATGGAGCTAGCCATGGTGACACCAGATCCTTGAGAGACCTACAGCCTTCTGGGCTGCCAGCAGGTTGTACACCAGCCTAGAGCTATGCAACTGAGCCACGCCTTTCATCCCAGATTTCCCTGTCACATTCAGTTAAAATTATTTTTACCTGGATTTGAGCCGGGATGGCTTGAAATAACATACCATGAACACCAGCACCTGTTTGTGAGAAGTGATCAGCCACCATTCAGCTGCTTGGGCATGGAGGTAAGTCTTCAGGTGGATGAGTACACATGATTATTGAGGATGGATATGGAAGAAGTTGGGAAATCTTCCTAGCTAGGAAGAGTAAGAGTTCTAGCAATGGCTGCGGATTATCTTCTTTTATGTTGCATTCAAACAAAATCAGGCATCAGCCTACTTCTTCAACATCAGCCTGGTAGATGGAACACCTTCTGCTAGACTACCATGCAGGACATGTCACAGAAAAGGTACAGCATCTAAACTGGGCCACCAGCCAGTTAACCAGGCTGGACACATGAGGAAGAAGGACCCTATGATATGTCATGCACCTACATGCCAGCTCACACATGATAATAGTATCTCATCTCTTCATTTACAACTCTGTACCAGATATGCAGCACCAGTAAAAATGAAAATAAACATAAATTTGGCTTCTAGGATCTGTTCATCTCTCCATTTTTTCATTAGAGAGGTTTTAAAGAACTCAGAAAGTCTTCATTTTACTTAATGCAGATTTTTTTTTTTTGCTTTTGGTCAACATGAAGTGAAGCAGAAATAATGTCACTAGTTTCCATTAAATTTCCTCTGATTTATACCAGTGTATCTGATACCAGATATTGGGCAATGCTGTAATTATTTGTGCTTTTTAAACATCTTCAAATTTATAAAATTCATTTCATTTGAGTCTTCTATTTCTGTCCTGCTGACAAAACAACATTTCACCAATGTACCTGGGTGAAAATGGTGTTCTCTGCAGTAGAAAAAAATGTTTTCAGTGTTTAGTATGAATTCTCTCATAACTAATCCATGTTGCATATGTGATTAATTCTGTGGCATATTAACAATGCAACTGTAATCATACTATGTACCACAAGAGATTAAATGATTAAATGTAGATAAGAAAACAGTCTTTATGTGGATTGTTTATGCCTACAATGCAGAATGACGTGATAAGAAAACTAAATTGTTTCTAGAAGGTAAAAATCCTTCAAAGACATTTTTTTTTCATAAAAATGTGTGTTTTGTTCTTTCTTAGGAGAAAAAGCACATTATGATCCTAGAGTCTAGTGAATGACAAATCAGAATATTCTTTAACACTCTAAGAAGCAGCACAGTGCAAAAAGAAAAAGATGATGTGAAAAGCACAATGTTATGGAACTGTTACATTGCTATGGGGAAAACGTTGTGCTCATATGATTATGTTTTGAAGCTTTGCTTCTTTTACATCACTTTTCACTGAATATGGCTTATCAAAGTCAAGAACAGTCTTGATCTTGATCTATTCCCTGGATTTATCCTGTTAATAGATGAGTGGAAAAGGAGCAGATCTGCTATTAATTTTCAAAAACAATTTGGCAAATTTTGAATTAATTAATCCATTTGTGAATGTTGTGATTTGTGTTCCTAATCAGTTGAGAAAAACACAGAATCCTTCCTGCAGTACAATGTGAATTGCAGACTGTTTACTAAACTCAAATGGTCTGGAAGATAAATAAACTAATATATTTGCTTTTAAATTAAGGCAATTTGGCAAATTAAATATCAACACTTTTAACAAGAAATTTACTGACTTTTACTCCAATATGTAGAGTATTGTAATACTGAAGATTTCTGCATGATCTCAGCAAAGCAGAAACATAACTTGACTATGTTGCTCCAGCTTTCAGTTTAGCTCTCAGAAGTAATGAAGTACCCCAGGTGATGGAGTCCCATGGTTCAGGGAATAGGTGAATTAGATTTTCATAATCAAATGGAGATTATGTTTTACTTCTACTTTTGTGCCATTTGTTTGGTCTTAAGCCATCTGTCATTTACCATTTAGAATGAATTTAGAATGTGATATAAACTCATAAACTTATAGATTATGAATAGAAATCATGAATTTTCCTCTTCAGTGAGAAATACAAAAAAAAATGTTATTTTTTTTTTCCTTGCTACACTGAACACTTTGAGTTCCATTCATCCTTCACCTTCCTTCACAGAGTTATTACAGCCAGGAATGATGAAAAGAAAGCATAGAGGTGCATGTCAACATTGAATACAGCTGTCCACATGCTTCCTCACTAGAAGTCTGAATAGCTTCCTAAATGCCTGCTGATCAGCGGGTATGGTAGAGTATGTCAGTACTTTGAAAGAAACCTGAATTGTCAAGACTATTTTACCTACCCTAGCAGAAACCAGAAAGCTCATTTACCAGCCCCCAAACACCCAAAATTATCTGGTATAGCAAAGTGGAAATATTATTAAATGAATGCAACAAAAAAAGGTATTTTCAACAAAGAAGGCTCTGCTACAATACTTTCTGCATGTTACATGCTGATAGTAAGGTATTCACATAATCACAGAATGGCTGAGTTAAGCAGGGATCTCTGGAGGTCATCTGGTCCAAGCACCCCTTGGTCAAGCAGGGACACCTACAGCAGATTGCCCTGTTAGGTTCCATATGTGCTGGATTCCTGTTGGTTCACTGTGACTTAAAACACTGTAAACTGTCACTGCATTTGCAAGAACTATAAATATAAAAGGCAACAATTCTAAATTGTAAGAGAAAAAAAAAAAATTCTGGCAGAAATCAGCTACTGACCCACTACAGATTAAGATGTTCCTCTCATGTGGTCTTTCAATCTCTGACACAAGTTAATTGAATGCTAATTTTGAAATTACAAACAGTAGGAGGAAGAGCATCTGATATTCCCATGGCTTCCATTGAAACACAAAACTTGCACTTTGTTCATTGTTACTTTTGCTCCAGTCATGAACAGCACTGAAAGTGACAAAGAACGCATTCAGAAATTTAGGCAAATTAACTTATCTAATATCCAACAAACTGATTATTCTGGAGATTTTCAACAGAAGACCTGGCAGTAGATTGACAACCCAACATTATATCACCAAATACTATAGCACTAGCAAAGAAAAGAGAAATTAAATGATAATGCTCAGTGAATAATTCAACTAGCAAATACTGACACCTTTTCCTGCCTATCGGACCAAAAGAAAACTACACAATTACACCTAAGATGCAAGCAATGGCATCTCATTTGACACTAGCCTAGAACTGCTAACCATGGCACAGACTGCTGTGGACAGGTCTTCATGTTTTCTGATTTCCAGTCTAAATTACTGCTACATTGTGCCACACATCTGTAATCAGAATTTAAATTGCGTGGTTATCTCACCAGAAAATACTTAAATCCCAAGCTATCTGGCTACCGTTTTGTAACAGAATTTCTATTACTGTGTTCCATACATATGACTTTGGAACCTCTGAAACAGAAAGAAGCATAAGAGCCAAGATGTTCATTTGTGGATGGGTAAGTTAAAATCTTAAATGCTTAGCGACAAATCAGTGACAACAATAGAAAGAGCAAGAGATTCTCACTTACTGCTCTGGTTACCGTTGGTTAACAGAAATGATGAAAAGAAAACAACAGAAAACAACAACAAAAACAAACAAATAAGACACCAGAAAAGCACAAAATGAAAATATACTCACAGGATAATGGACTGATTTAGGTTGGAAGGGACCTCAGAAAGTCACCAAATCAAAACTCCTGCTCAAAGCAGGGCAAACTTTGATGCTAGATTGGGTTGCACAGAGCCTTGTCCTGTCAAATTCTGAATATCTTCAAGGACTGAGATTCTGTAACACAATAAAGGAAACAAAGTCTCAAAGACCCATGCCCTAATATAGCTCATTGTATTTACAAATCTCTGTTTTTGACTTTCAGACTTTTTAAAAATTCTCTTGAGCAGTTTTTAGATCTTCAGAAACATCTTCAAACATGAAAAAGTGGAATCTTCCAAGTAAAACATTGTATAACACACATGAATCACACTTAAAATGCTTCATGGATAGTTCAGAGAGATGTTGCCCCATTAATGATGTGTTCTGATAACCTGTGCCAGTAGGACACTCTTCCTCCACCGTCACTTTTATTTCACTTGCCCAGATTTTGCTCTCTATAATCAGTTATCATTACAATTAGGCAAGGCTAAAACTTCTGCTTCGTGCGAAAAAGAGAAGATTTTTGATAATCATCTGCAAGCTTCACAGTACAAATTTCTGGAGAATGGAGGATTTGGTTATGAGACCTTCAGAATATTCTGAAACTTGGACTCTTCACCTGACAGGTTATTGAAAAAATGGGACGCTGTGTGAGTCAATGGGGGAAGCTGGCAGGGAACATCTGCACAGAGAAAATGTAATTGAAATAGACTTACCTGAGGAACATGCCAAATCTGTAAAAAATGTCTTTTTTTTTCCAATAAAAATTTCTGACTGACTCAAATTCACATAGCTAATTATCCGTACTTGCATTTCTTCATCACAGGTGAGAATTACTAAAGGCCCGTTTGGACCATTTGATTTTCTATGTGCAAAGGAGACCAAAAGAGATGGTTTATTTGGAAAAAAATGGTATTTCTCTCTTTCTTTCCTGCTTTCCTGATGGAAATTTTTGGGTTCGTACACCAGTACATTTGCATATTTTGCACCCATGATACTAAGTATGTTAAAAGTTGGTTTACAGATACTGTCTTAACTCCAGAGGTGGGAAGGCGAGAATAAAATGGCAGAATCAGTTTTTAGTTTTTCTTTGTCACAGAAAGTTTATAATCTCCTACCCTGGGAGTTAATTAATACAAATAAACTGACCAGCTGCTTTTTCCATTAAAGAGATCTTCTTTATTCTCTAAATTGTTTGTAGAAAACTTAATAGCAGAAAACAATGAAAACTGTTAACTGGATTGTCATGCTTAACTCTAATAATCACGTTTTCTTAATGATAGAGAGCAAATAGGCAATGAGCAAATGTGATAAATTTTGCCAAACCAAATATTGATTTTTATGAGTCCTGTAGAAAATTCATTATAGTCATGAGCCACCCTTGAATTTTTAATGTCTGCCCATACAAAGAAAACAGACATTAGAGCAGGTGGGGAGAAGAGAGGGAGACAGAGACGGTGAGTGATGATTTATGTGAAACTCTCATTCCCTGTGTTTAAGAACAATGAACTCTTACAAGTTACAACAGCACAAGGCAGACACATGTTCTACATTTATTAACTGTCATAGTAGCATTATTGTTCATTGTTTTCTTCCCCTCATCTCTTTTGGTCTATTTTCACCCATTGTTCAAAAACAAAACCAACAATCAAACAAGCAAACACCAACAATAAAACAAACAAGTAAACAAGAGAGTTTTCTTGAGTGCTGTTCATGTAACTTTCCACCCATTGAAACAACAGCCTTGTTCATACATTATTCTGTTTTTATTAGTTAATTCCTTTAGTTTCATCATTTCTGCTGGTCTCCTCTTAACATTCCTCTAGCTTGCAAATATGTTAATAGAAATGAATGTCCAAAAGTGAAAACGCTGTTTCTGCTTCAGTTTTCTACTGCACGCTAAGCCTTTTCATGCTTTCTTGATGAATGCAAAGATTATATGCACCTGTTTTAAAGACGTGAAGAGAAGTGACCTGTTGTGCTTGAAGGATTAGCATGTTTATTTTGTTCCCTTCACGCTGGTGCCTTCAATGTCACCATCACCTGTTTAGTTCATTGGTATCTTTTATTTAACTTTACCACCAAACCCTAGATCTCCTCCACCAAATCTTTCCCCATCATACCATGTTTCTGCACATCCTCTGCCCTCTGTGTGTCTCTCTACTAAATAAAAAATGTTCTATATGAAGGCGAGGCTTAGTAATCCAATGGATATTACTTTCTCTGCTTTTTCTGGCCACCAGTCACCACTGATACAGCATACTTCCCAGCACATATAACCAGTAGTGTATAGGCCCAGCCTCCTCTTGAATTCTCTCTCCTTCCTTTGGGTGGGAGAGAGAAGACCTGTCCTGAGCTCTCAACAACTACCTTCTGTGCTGGGACATGGGGGAAGACAGGAACCAGGCACTGCCAAGCACTCAGAAATAAAGGTGGATTCTGAACATTTCTACTCTTCAGTTATTTTCTCTTGGTCTCTACCTGCATTTAAACTCTGGTCCAGTGCTACATCATTAATACCAGCAAATGCAGCAAGATTAGTAATAGACTCAGCAGAAAGCTGCAAATTTTCAAAGCCATGTAAATGACCTCGGAGGGCAGCGGGACCTCTGCACTCTCACAAATATCTCATGAAAGACTTTGAAGCTGCATTTTGTATTCTCCTCTACAATGGAGACTTCATAAGCACCCAGACTGTGAAAAATCTCCACTGTGGAAATTGTGGTCCTCCTTTTGTCATATATGAGTAATCAAACACTGCAAGAGAGGATATTTCAAAACCATAAAAGCACATGTCCCTCACAAACACTCACAGGAGTCCTCTATGGTTTGATAAACAATGGTTTTGCAAACCGGTGTATCTAGGGATGAAGAAGTATGAGCGTGTGTATATTTTTGTGGGTATAAATGCTATGGATGAATACATACTTTCAAGTATTCATGTTGTGTTTTATTTTGTGTGGAAAAGTACTTGGAGTTTGTTGCATTGTGAAAGGAAAGCAGGATATGATGTGCCATCTTCCTGACAGAGTTTGGTTTCTGGACCAGATGGAAGCTTTCCAATAAAATCCTTCAGTATCCATGGCTCGCTTCTTAACTAAAACTCAGAGGCCTCATTTGAACCTCATATCGGTATTGTACTACTGAGTTATGAACAGTGTAGAAGGGATAGAAGTGGCTGTTACAGCAGCTGCTGTGATCTGAAGTCTGCAGGCTGGTGGGAATCTCCCCTTAACTGGACATCTTAGACAAATACAGCTCCTATATTTTTATCTTTTCCTTCCTTTGCTGAGCTTTGTTTAATTAAAAATAAAAATAAAAAATATATATATATAATTATATACATATATCTTTTTTGTTATATTTTTATTTTCCTTTTAGATCGTTTTGTGAAATTTAACATAATAATCATTAATCAGGAGAATATTTTTTCTTTAGGTTTAGTTGGTACATTCAGGGATTACCTATAGGCTAAGTTTATGAATGTTGCTGCTGAAATTAAATTAAAATACTAAAACTATAGAGAGACTAATAAATAAAAGCCTGGCATTGAAAAGTGAAGTTGATGCCTCCAGTGAAATCAATTCTTGCCCTTCTCTGCAAACATTGGAAACTTAATTATGTTTAATCTTGAATATGCAATTCTAATCTCATCCCCAGTGGTACATCCTATAAGGTGGTTTAAATCAGTGAAAGACAGCAATATAAAACCAGGAAAATTGCAATTAGTAATAGATACTTTTTTTTTTTTAACGTTTTCTATATCCCCATCAGATATGGCAATGTTTTGGGGTTGTTTTGTTGGGGTTGTTGTTGTTTTGTGATATATTTATATACTTTTAATCTCGCTGTTTGTTAGCATCTTAAGCTTGCTCAGTTGATTAATTTATTACAGTTTATCCCATTTTCCACCCCTGGATAACATACAGCCTTCCTCCTCGCTCTGCTGATTCTACTGTACATGTGTTTTTTTTTCTATTCTGGTAATGAAGAGGTTTTGATAAGCCTAAGGATACATGGGAGGCCATGACTGCAGGGCATACTATCCCTGTTGAAAAACCTACAGGGCTTGAAAAAACAGGGTGTCTCAGTACTTTTTTTTCAGTTCTGAAATTGTATCAGCAAACTTTAATGTAAACAGTGTTTGGGAACATTTGTTCTGACTTTAACTTAATTATATTTAGCTTAACTATGTTTATCAACTAGACAAGATAAAATTCATGGCTAGTCTCATTAGGAAGGGAGTCCTTTTGGAGAGAAGTTAACAAAGAATTACTGATTATAACATGAAATTATCACTTCAGGGCAAGGTTAGTTGTGGAAAGACTCAGCGAAATTGTTTGTATGTCATCAAATCATTACCTGCACCAAGTTTCTATGTTTAAGCATTCATATGAAGTCTGAGATGTTCTCCAGCACTGATATCATTAACCCAGACCTCATTTCCCAGGCCTTCTCCTGCCTTCTTCATAAAGCCTGTAGGCAATTCCTTCCCAATTTACTCTGTTTTTCAGTGCTTGTACATGCTCAGGAATTTTTCCAGTACATTTTCATCACAAGGATGCACTATTCTCAATAGTTTCGCTGATAAGAGGATTTTCTTTTGAAGAAGTACCAGGTCTGGTCTATCTGACATACTGAGGGACTGTTGGCCCTTGAGGGACTTGCTTCCTGAGGCCTGTTTGAAGACTTTGCATTTTTGTTCAAAACTTCAGAGAGTTTTTGCCAGTCCTAATTTTATTTTGAAGGAAGTGATTTCCTGTAAGATTTTAGTATATATAGTGTTTAGGTGCCATATTGAATGGGCTTACCATTACAGAGAGGGTAGTTTTCATATTAGGTAAGTTTGCATGTAATACTTGATGGCATATTTAGATATTTAGAGAACTGCCATCATATAGTGAACACTATAAAGGAGGCTACTAGTCTTTTTTGTCTTCATATGGTATTATTTAGGTCTTGGTTGCTTCACAGATTTTTTGGGGTGTGCTATGATTGTAGCAAGATTTGCAGGAGAATCATTGCTCCTTGGATTTTTACAATATATTGTTGCCATTTTTATGTTATTCCTGACATCTGGAAAGTCAAAAGATGATGGTGATTATGGATCTTGCAGGTGAAATCAGTGAAAACATTGAGGATGTCATGTTAGTATCCTAGATGCAGCAGGAATTTGGTGGGCTTTTGTGTGTTCCTTCTGAATATTCATTTAGTTAGTAGCCATTAAATCTACAGTAGTCCAGAATTAATCATATTTATTTAGCTTCTTCCAGCAGCCCTAATAAAGTCCTTGACAGTAATGTAGGCTATAGTTATGTTGCATAGTAAATACTACATAGTCCTAAAATGTATGTTTGTAGTGTTTTTTTTAACCCTAAGAACAATAACCACCTTTTAAATGTTGTAAGAATATATTAAAATATAAGCATAATGATGGTTTTTATATCTATGCCAAAAGCACAGCCTGCACAAACATAATCCAATAAACAAGAAAAAAATAATTGTCTCCACTGCTGATTCTCATTAAATAGGGATAAAAATAAAAAGTATGTTAATATAATGTACCCTGTAACAGATTCCACTACATAGCCTGTCTCCACCTACAGCATCACTTTTTTTTTTTTTTGCTTTCACCTATTACTAATTCATCAGGATGAGCAAAGGAATTAGAGATTTTCCTGTTACCTGTAATTATAACGAACAGCAGTGATTACATGTCTCCCTTCTGTAGCTGTCCTTGAGATGATTATGTGCCAGGGTTTCCAAAGGACCAGCAGCTCCTTTTCAACTACTTAAAGCTGTGTTTTAGAGTTTAATGCATGTAATTATAGCCAAAGTTTCTTTCTTCCCTCTAATACCATGCTAAATTTCCTGCATGCAATGATTTTCAGCAAAAGCTTTTTCACTAGTTTTGATGTCTTTTAGAATTCTCTACAGTTTATTTCCTCGTGACGTGCAATATTTTTGCAGGATCCTTTCACTGTGCAGACATCCCTCAATAGTACACAGGGAAAGAACCTCACTGATGCTTTTACAAGGATCAACTCCCATGAGTATGCATCAGAATTAACAGTATTAATCTCAGTCCACTCGAAGCTGTAAGGGAAGTGCCCCTGTGAAAAATCTGTGTGTCTTCTGAGCATCACTTTGTGAAAGAAAAGGCAGTGATCAGGTAGGTGGCTATCTGCTCCAGGCTGTAGCTGTGCTGCCAAACCTTTGTGCAAGGAGGTCAGTGCCTCTCAGACCTGCCAGTTGAATTGCTTGGGTGGTTGATCCTTTGACTTTTAGTCAGAATAAGCTGTTGGCGCTTAAGATCTTTAAACAGAGGATCTTTATTACAAAGTAATTTAGCAAATAATAAGCCCAAGCAATATTGTTTTGGTGTGAGGATTTACTCTGAGAATCAGGTTAATTAGCAGCTGCAGGCATATAGTGTTTAAAGGCACTAGGAACTATATAGCCCTTCCTGCTTATTCAATCCCAGAGAGCAATTTGCAACAGCTGTTAGAAAAAGCCTCCAGCAAACTGTTTCTGACCACTAATGCCTTTTCACCTAAAAGATGTGCAACGCGACAGTAACAAGGCGCGCACAGCTCCATATCTTCAGTCCCTGCCACCCCCTTTCCTCTGACCCCACCACCGACTTTCTGCAGATTTGCCTTTCTCTCACCTTGCATATGTTTAATACCACTTTAAAAAGACACCCAAACCTGAGAGCTTAGGTTACCCAAGAGATCCAGCTCTACCAAGCTGACTGTCCTGCTGGTGGGCTGCAGTGGAAACGGATGTGCTAGAGGAAAGAGGAGCAAGTTCCCTGGATGTGCTTCAACAAAGCACTTGACTAAATCTGTGTTTCCCAGGAACGTTCTGGTTTTATTGAAGAGCAATTTTCTAAATATATGTATATATACTTATAAAGCATAAAAATATTTTTTATCCATTTCTATTTGGTCATTAGATGTTCCTGCCCTAATATTAATCTCTTTTCCCCTCTTCTGTTTCAGGGAGCTAAGCAGGGTTGTCAGAACATCTGCCCTTGTTTGTCAAGGGCAAGGAAATATGCCTGGGCATGACAGATACAGTGAAAGTTGTTGGAGTTTTGATCCAGCAATGGTCTCTGCTCTCTGCTGTTACTCCTTTCATTAGAAGGTGCTTTTATTCTGGGGGAGGGGATATTTTTCTTCTCTGAAATATGCTTTTCAACTAGCTCCTATACCAGCCTTCAATCTGCACTTATAAATGGACTACAAATATATTAGTTAAGAATCTGTAAAAGATTTCTTAGCTAAAGGTTATATACTCACATATAATCCAGTTATTGCAAAATGCTGAAATGAGTAATGTTAATAAAAAAGATACAGTAGTGTCAAGCTTAGAGTGAAAAAGCATTCTCAGAGATGTCAGCAATACAGTATTTCTAGAAATGTCAAGCTTTCTTCCAGAACAAATGTATCCTTCTAAGGTGATATACTTTTGGAACAAGATACCACTTAAAAACACGGTGATAGCTGCACAACAATTTTAATGCCAGTTCTAAGCGCTCTCTCTCTCTCTCTCTCTCTCTGTCTCTCTCCCCCCCTCTTTTTCCAGAGGCATCCACGATTTTCCTCTTTAGAACATCACAACCACAGGTATCAACCTGAACCAAAAATAAGTAAGTCCTGAACTCGGGGTAGGGGAGCAATACCTTAATTCTGAAATCAAATGAGCCAAGACATCGAATTTCGTGCAATATGGCAGCTTAGTAGAAAAATGCAATTCATGCAGGGTATGTATGGGAGTGAACATTCGACTCATTAGGATTTCCAACTCAGGAGTCATGCTGGACTACATAGCACAAAACTTATGCTGTTAGTGTGGAGAAACCACACTGTCCAGAAAGTGGAGGTATTTACAATATATTCAAAGTTTGCTTGACTTGGTTATGTTAATTTTAGAAAAAAATAAAATAAAATTCACATGTAAAAAAAAAAAAAGCACTAGATTACATTTCTTCTGATGAATACTAGCCATTCTTTATGGCCTAGTAATAACAGTAGTAAGTAAAAGAAAAAGAGACAAGCATTCTGTTAGGAAGAACAATTCATTCACCCACGTTCACTAACCCTAATATCTCTAACACTTTCTGTTTCTTTGCCTGCATCTGGAAATAAAATATCTCTGGCCCTAGCCTTGATGGAACAAAGCATGTAGGGAAATAACTGAGAAGATACGCTAAATTTGACGGCCTGCCCAAAAGTGATATCTCTTTAAAATATCATCAGTTTTGGCTGATATAATGTCTGTAGTAATTTTGACAACCTCTGCATTGTCAGAACTTGTTCTGTGTCTCATTCCCAACCAGCAGGCATTCTGCAAACTGTATTTACTTATTTGTCTTAATTTCCAAATTCTGGATTTACCAGGCATGGTAAAAATGACAAATATATTTGTGAGCTGTAAGCTTCACACTGCCTTATGAGGAAGAAATTTAAAAAGTCAAAACAATGATTTTAAAGGAAACAGGCAAATGGAAACAGGCCTCATATTATTATTATTATTATTACGTCTAAAAATGCCTTTTGGTTTGACTCAAAGAAGAGCCATATAAAAGTGTTGTTTTTTGTTGTTGTTTGTATTGTTTTGTTTTTAAAGGGGCAGGGGGGGGAAGGAAAATGGTTTTATGAACAATGTCAGAGTTCAATCTGCCCTGTTAAAGATAACCTGAATATCAAACCATCCCCCAAAGAGCTGTTTCTCTCTTCACAAGGTAGCTTCTGTTTCCACTGTAACACCATCTACAGAGAGCCTTCCCTCCACAGTTGCTTCTTCTGTTCCTCTTGGAAACATAAACATAAGACAACTTTATTTGTTCCACAAAAGACAAATGTACTCAATGTGCAAGTAATTTCACCAAGTGCAAGCTGCAGGTGCTTCTTCATATGAAACTATTGCCACATCTCAGGCAATTAAAAAAGGCGAAGTATGAAAGATAGTATGCAGTTAATAAGCAGGAATACAGAGCCTTTAGGGTGTATTTGATTATCTTTACATTACAGCTAATCTCATTAATGTTGCATCATTTGTGATTAATATTGTAGGTGCTAATGAAGTGTGGGCTTCTTTAATGCTTTTAATACAATGAAAGGCTTAATCTGGATCCTGCTATTACACTCAGAGGTAAAAGCTTCTAAGAGTTCTGACAGCTGGTGGCAGGCATTTAAGGCTCTGATTAAATATATTTAAATATATATATATAAACCACATGTACATTGTTATGTTTCTCCAGCAGTTTTGCTTTAGTTTAGGGACTTAAGAAATACTGGTATTTTCCCCAGTTAAAGCACAACCACAAAGCCCCGCTTAAGCATCTGTGTGATGAAACAAAATTGCAATAACAGCCAGACTGCAGCATTACACAATGTCTGCAGGTGTATACGTAATTGCTCCTTCACTACATGTTGTCAGAAGTTATTCCTGGGTCTGTCAAAAGGAGTCATATTTTCTCAGTCACAATCAAAGCTCTAGGTCATAAAAACACCTCAGGATGTGTAAGTAGTCCCATTGAGTATGGCGAGGTAATTCACTCAAATGGACTATTCCGAATATACTTGGAAAGGGAGAGATTTGTGACCATAGGCCTTTCTGTAAATACCTACACAATTGTTTGTCTTTATGGTTATAGTCTCAGGCCCTAAATTTGCTTTCCTAGCTGTCCTAAATATTGCACAGTGGAACATCCATAAATTCCTAGGCAGATATTCAAAAAATGTGTACCAAAAAAAAAGTATTCATCAGAATTTCAATATCCAGAGTTGTAGAGGTCAGGCCCTCTTCTGTATGTATCTGTAGTAAACCATTCATGGCATATGAGAAAACATGCTGGAGCTTTGAAAAATGGGGAGGATGAGAGCTACTTGGGATGATTTCAAAGCAAAAATAACTGCTAATTTTTCTCTTGCTTTTGGTCACACGTGTCACAGACCACCTGGAAACATCACTTGAAGGAATTGGTTTGATGACCACATGTGAAAACTCTGCTCTCATGGAAACCCAGGCATTATGCTTCTCCAGATCCCTTTTCTGCCATGTCTGCTATCCTTTTTAAGACTTAGCAGCAGCCAGATGCAATGAAATACCTCTCCTTTCCTAGAGCCCTATACTTGAGCATAGTCTCTGTGTTTTGTATTTGACTTGGGTAAAAGGAGCCTTGTTACTGTTTCTGTTTAATGAACTTCTGACATTGGGTTTTCCTCTACTTCTCTTTTCTTTTGAAATAGTTTGGCTTTGGTACAGGAAATTTTACGGATTTTTAACCTTTACTGTCCGGTATACGAATGTGGAACTCATTCAATCTGATTAGGCAAGTCTGAGTACATACAGCAATGTCTTACAAGGCTGTATTCTAACCCACAAGGCTGACTGTGATATTGCCGTCATGTTTTGCAGGCACTAATTAAAGACTGTGCAGCTTCATTAGTTTGGGGACAGGTTTGTTTCTGTTAAATATGCTGCAATTATATCAATATTATGGGACAGACTTGGAGAGAAAGCTGCAACTTGCATGGTTGAGAGCTTGTGCATATTTTGTAAGAGTTGAATGAAAGCATTACAGCTAAATCACTTTCCCAAATAAAAAGTTTTATAAATTAAAGGTGCTAAGCAAACAGAATTTTGGTGGATTTTATGTGATTTTGTGCTAAGTCATCCATTGGTAAGATACTCCTACTCTCAAAGGATACAAAATGCTGAAGAATTACTCTTTTTATTGTCACTAAAGGTTTATGTTCAGATAAACATAGATGTACAAAGAAAAGGTAACACACATGAGACACATTGGACAGTGACATCAAAGATTACAAAATGAACCCTGCTAAACAAGATCAAATATATGTGCAATTCCAAACGTTCCATCAATACAAAATAAAACAAACAAACAAAATTGCAGATTCCAGTAGCATCTGAGAATTTCCATGCTACAAGACACTGCCTTCAAAATTCTTGATTTCTGGAGCATCTCTATATCCAACAGGTGCAAAATGCTCTAAAGGGTCTTTGCTTGAATCTCATTGTGAGAGTCAAAGTCAGCAACAAGATCAGGTGAAGTGATTATACCTATTAACAGTGACTTCCAGAAACAACCAGCAAAGCTCATGAGCTTCAGGTGGGAAGAAGAAGAGAAGTTAAGCAGCAGAAGATAGAGATGAGCTCTGCCAATCTGCAGTTTTGGGACCAGAGAGCAAGCACATGCTACAGGGTAGGGAAGAACCTGATAAACTGAGGTGGTTAACTGTAATGACTCAAAAAAGTCTTCAGGGGCTTTAAAAATCTATTAATAAAGGACAACTTTACAATAAAATATAATAAAGACCATTGTGTGTATTTAGAAGGCTATTGAATTTCTCAGATTCTCACATGTCTGCCCATACCTAGTGGCACAGCAGGACAGTAGAGGAAGGCAGATATATTCTCCTCCCATGCTCTCATTTCCTCCTAAATCTGTTGTTGCTTTTAAGGTTCCAGTTCCCATTTCACCTTAAACAGGAATCATGGCATGTTAAAATGTTATGTTATTCCTCTCCATAAATTCTTAGAAGTTTTCCATTACCATATATACAATGGGTTGGAATGGGAGGCCACAGTCATGTTGCACTGCACTTCTCCCGTTACGGCTATTATGGTTATTTCTGCTCTTGCACTTCCCTGTTTGGTACTAGTCAAAGGGGAAAATGACACAATTTCTATGTCTAGATGGGAAGATTTCCTTTGAAAACTGCAGTTGTATTTTTAAAGTTTGAATTGACTAGCTAATGAACTGGTCCAACTATATAAATGAAAATGAAGACATACTTATTCAACATCATCAGAACAGATAAGGTTATCAAAAGTTTCTCTATTAGTACAGACAATTATAGTATCTGCCCTTCAGTTAATTCACTGGTTTGATTTTCCTCAACAGTTTTGAATCCAATACACACCATGCAAATATTATTTTTCTTAAATGATCAAGGGGCAATTACAAGCTTTTTTCCTTAATATAGACTGTGAGAATTTCCATGCTAAGCTTTGACATGAAGGTTTGCATTAAAAGGATTATTTTTCAGTCCATTCTAGAAGGTCACTTCCTTGGATTTCAAGAAACCTAACACACTGCAAGACCTCAATGTGAGAAGTTTCATGGGTAAATTCATGGAAGTAAAATTTATGTTCTCTCACATTTGAATGTACCAATGTAAGAGTGCTGCATAAAGTCACACAGAGTGGAACTACTAGAATTTTTTTTTTCTGAGTTATGTGAACAATTAATTGTCAAGAGAATTTATTAGTAGGCTGCAGTATATCATTTTATCTTAGGTGTTTTGCCTTTGAAGTTAAACTGCTTACTACAATTATACTTTAAGGCTCCTGCAATGATTATTCATGGATCTTTCCTATTATTACACTGAGTCATCAAAGGAAAAACAGTTAGATTGATTTCTGAAAAAGATGAGCTTTTCTCAAAGATAAGTTTCAAAAGCAGAAAGAAAAGTACAATTTTTTCTTTGTATGGAAGCAAAGGTATCAACAAATACATGGATAATTATGTTCTAACATCGGAGTTCTTTTGTGTGTAAAGAACAATCTTTTACAAGCAATGCATAGGGAGTTAAATATATTAATCACATCATTCTTTCTAATGAGACTTGTCCATGTTTCTCCCTGTGTGCTGCAGTGGGTTTACTCCTCCAGGACTCAGCTCAAAGGCTTTCTGCTAAAGGCAGCACTACACCAGGTAGGAAATGCAAAATGGAGAGACTGGCTTTAGCTGCATCAAAGAGAACATGAATTTTACTGTGTTTAATAGAGACTAGATGAAAGGGAGAAGCATTATTGCCGTGCAACATTCTCTTCTTCCTAATTATTGTCATAGCATGGAGATGAAGTGCACTATATTGGGCAACTCTTATTGACATGGAAAAGATTGTTTAGGTATTCTTTACATAATTGCACAACAATTAAAGCAGACTATCAAATTCTTCAAAAGACTTTTTAAAAACAGTTTTTGTGAAACCCATTATAATGAATTCTGAGCAAAAAGCAGACAGGATCTGTTCTGCACTTTCTAATCAGATTTTCCTTCTAAAATTGGGGATTATTGGACCAACCTATTGGGCCAAGTTGAAACCAGGGTAGCACTAAAACTGCTGATGCTACACAGCAGTTAAGATTCAAAACTATGTCACATTTTGATTGCATTACTCAAAATTTGTATCAGGAACAGAATCACACTGTCTAAAAGGAGCCTGGAAATAAGTGTTGGAATTACAATTTTAACTGTGTTGTTGCTACTGCTCTTCTGAAATAAAGCAAGAGATGACCAAAGAGAAAAATTAATTTCTCATAGTAAGGCTTTGTGATGCATCTCATTCTCATTTTTTTCAAAAGACTTAACAAATTCAAACATAGAAAACCCAATGCTAAATGTATCAAAATTTCCTAAAAGCTTATATATTCTTTATCATTGCATGGAAATTAACCACCAATTTACAAATAATACAAAATCTCATAAATTATAAAATCTCCTAAATTCTTGCAATACCAAGTGTGTCTTAATTAACCAAAGCTCTTCAGTTTATATATAGTATACTTCTATATTCTGAACTCATGCTTTTGGACCAGAAAGGACTCCGATGGACCAGCCTGCACTTTCAACACTCAGTCCAAAGCTGTTTCAAGAAGCAGATTGCCTTTGCCCATATGGTTCTCTCTTTCACCCTCTTATGTGCCTCTTTCACAATTAGAGAACTGTCAGAGAGGATCTAATAATGCTTCTGGTTTTAGCTGAGTGATTCCTGCAGTATCACACATGGGATATCCATATTGCACAAAATGTCAGGGGACTCACCTGGCATTCAGTCAAGCTATGCAAATCACAGGAATGTGGTGGTAGCAAAGCAGGAGAGCCTTGGAGTAAACAAAGCTGGGAAAAACCTGGTAAAATGAAGAGTGGGAGACTTCAAGGCCGATTCACATTACAAGGTGTTTCTGAAATCTTCAATGCAAGCAAAAAGAGGTGTGCTCTCTGACATTTTTTTCCTCCCTATAAATGAGAAATTTGGTTGGGGAACAAATAAGAAGTGAGGGCTTGATTATGGGTAATTAGTTATCTGTGAAAAGTAGCAAACTTTATTCTTCACTCTCCTTCTGTTGCTGCCAGCCATTTGAGATGAAATAAATCAAGACAAATAATAAAGGCAATGTCAACAATGTGGTATTTTGTCATCTTAATTGCCTATGTTTCCTGCGCTCTGGCTTACTTACATTTGTCCCAATATATTCAGAAAACTTTTTTTCAGAAGTGTCAGCCTCCCCACACAGGCAATATTTCCACAAGCAAATAGCTATGCTGCACATCTGAAAAATGGGTCTTAGCCTGCAGTATTGAAAGAGCAAAAGAGAGCTGTGTTGTCCACAATTGCTCAGTGGCACAAAATAAAACAATCTTGTCACATATACTCTTCATCAACTGTTTATTGGATGCTATTCAAGCTGCTACAAGAAGGAACCAGATGATGTGCCAGAGAAGGTAAAGCTCTGATTTCTAAGGATAAGAAGGCTCTTCTGACCATGACTGCACACAGGTTACTTATAGGAGAGCTTGTCAAATATTCCTCATGTTTACAGGAAATGGATTACATTCACTACGTAAATTTGCTCCATTTCCTCAGATCACCACTTAAATTCTTTCAGCTGTGTCCATTTTCAAGAGGAAGATTTCCATTTTTAGTTTACTTCGCTTATATGTTTCAGGATTCTCCAATAAAACCCATTCTGTATCAGTTCAGCTATTTTTACAACAAGCATTAAAGTTCACAATTAATGTAACAAATAGATGAATGCTTTTGTAATTAGAACTTCCTATGAATTAATTTACTCTCAAAGACCAACTTCAATGACTGTAAGAAACTAATCCCGTAATGGCAAAATTGCAAATTAAATGGAATAACCCACAAATGCCTGAATATGGGCAGTCACCAATCTGAGAAAGAAGTAAATCAATACAGACTTTGTTTGGGAACTTTTAATGACTTTTTAATATCTTGGGTGTTCTGATCTAACCATTGACTAAGGAAATTTTATTTGGAAAACATTTGATAGGAGGTTTTCATAATGTGGTTCAGTTAACACGCTTTTCTAGAACTTCCAAATTTTGCGAACTGGATATGAATACAAAAAAAACTTTGGCAAATTTTGCACACTGGATATGAATACAAGACTGCTATTCATTTCTCTTTCTTAACCTATTGTCACAAAGCCAGTACAATTGTGAATGTTCAACACAGACTTTTTCTTTTCTCTATGCTCTCTTCTAGCTTGAACTGTTTGCAATGACTCCTCTTTGAATTCAGTGTCATATTCAAATGAGAAAACAAAACTTGGGCATACATTTATTTTACATTCGTTTTAATTCCCATTCCATGTGCTTTTCACAGCTGCTCATTTTATTGCATTGCTTTTCCAAATGAAAACTCCAGCTGCTCCAGCCTTGCAAGCCATATAATACGTGCTGCATGAGCCTGTTTCAGAAGACCATTCCAGAGACGCAGTGGTTATTGTTTTCCTCATTTCCCACCTCTAGCCAGGAAATCAAATGTTTAGGTTTAAGTTGCAAATGCAGCCTTTGAAAGTCCCAGTAGTTTTCAACTTGGATTCCCAAGAAAATGAGGTATGTCTGTCTCATGTCTGTTCTTTCTTTATTCTCCCTAATAACTTTTAGCTTATATGTCAATTTTAAAAAATAAAATAAAATTCAACAGATGCAGATGTTTCCGTATGCCTAAAGGAAAAAGTTGTCTGGGTCAAGAAGAAAAACCTTTAGACCAATACATTAATTGAACCCTTTTCAGACATCAAAGAACCCATGCTCATTCACAGCCTTGAGACACAGTCCTTTAGGAAGCAGGAGTTATTGATCCTGCTGCTGAAGTAGGATCACATAAGTGGTCCAACTGAAAACCCTATAACTTACTGGGTTGCCTGGCTACCGACCATTGACAGTCGATATGAGATGGGAAGATGTGCCTGTGCTTGCAAGGTCCCTTCAGTTTAACATCCCCCAAGAAGCAGTTCCATAATGCCAGTGGTTGAGTTACTATGGAGAGTCTCAGCTCCAGGGTCTAGTTACAGTTTTCCTTGAACACAGCTTAGGGAAACTAAAGAATCATCACTTACTTACCCAACAAGATAAGTAGATCAGACTCTGAATTCAACTCATGCCTGAAAGAGAAGAAGTAGAGTATCTGCAGGAAAACTGAATCCAATTATATCCCCAGTTAGTATGCACACCTCTGCTTCTTGGTAAATTCTTTTTTTTTTTTTTTGCCTAATGAGATTGACAGCTGCATCTCCTGCGGTGGTGTTGTGAAGTCAGTGTACTTGACAATAATCCTTTACATACAACTCTTCCAGTGTACCTGGCAATAAGCCTCCTCATTGCCACCATCTTCACAAGCTGCATGCCAGTATTTTTTCTTTCTCACTGTTGCGCAAACTTCTAGAGACACTTGCCAAAGGATTCTGCCAAGTCTTTGTAGTACTGCCAGTACTGCTCTTCAGTCCTCCCAGATGGTCATGACCCAGGTACATGCAGCACAGATCAGTCTAGTGACACTGACTGATTCACTTCTTTTGGCTGTGGAGCCATTGGGGAAGACTGAAACATCCTAGAAAAAATGCCAGTCATACAGCTCTGAGACCAGCTCTGCATCATCAGCTTCAAAATAGCACTATTTTGATGGCTTGGTCAAGAAAATAAACTTCATAAACAACTATTTGGAGTGGTTCTATTGAAATGTTAATGCCCAAAACATGAATTTCCACATCTTGTTCTTTAGGGACCTAACACAGGAGAGCACATAGCTGCCTAATGTGGCAGTTTTTGTGTATTTGCAGGGACTGAAGTTGTCACAGAATAGAAATTATGTTATGTTTTTTGTTGTTGTTGTTTGTTTGTTTTCCAGTTATAAAACCTAAAAGTAAATAAATAAAAATCTTAATTCTTTGCAAGTTTTGGTAGTAAGAAGTTGGTTGCAAACATTAGATGATCCCTAGCACTCTGCTTTTGACTCTACTCTTCTGTTCTACTTGCCTGAATGGGTAACATCAGAATTAGTGGTGGTTTGCTGTCAAAATCTTAGTATCCTGCATTAGCTTTTCACTGGAATCCACTGTTCTACCCCAGCACAAAGAGCAGAATGAAGGAAAAGAAAAGCTGCCACTGCTTTTTTAAACTTTTCTCACTTTTCTTTATGACAGCAAGAGATGAGAGCTAAGACTGTAGAAACCAGGACAATTAAACCATGCTGTTCCTTGACCTTAATTTTGCCTTTTCTGATTCTGTAAAATATTGCAAATCTTTGGCCTTTGTTTTTACTGTAAAATACCACACAGTTCAACTTTTGCTTTCTATTTACTTTTACAAATAAAGACTGTTATAGTTACTGTGACCTTCAGAAGCATCTTTGCTGTGGAACAGTTCTGTTAAAAAAAAATAATGCATGTAATTAAAAAAACACTCTTCTCTTTTCAATTAGGGAAAATTAAAAAAATGCTTTTCATATGCAGGAAAATTCTTCCAGGTTCACTGCAAAACATTGATGCAATTTATTAATCAAATGCATTAACAACACTAATTGCTGAATACACATTTACTTGATAGGGTTGATTAAATGTTTAAAATTCTCTCCATGCCTATTTATTTTTATACAGAGGAAGATTGTCTCCCAGGATTTCACATTTATTTTATCACCATCAGTTCTCTCTTACTGTCTTTTCACCATGATTTTTCACAAAAGACCCAGTCCAGTGAAGTGTTGGAGCCTTCTGTTTCTGCTGCTTTAATAAACACCTGCAATCCTGTAAAGGTGATTAGCTTCTTCTCAAGATGGAAGTGCAACATATGAAATGTGAACTGTTTAATGAGTTATAATGTTTAAATGAGTTATAACACAATACATTTATTTTAAATATTCCCCAGTCCCCTCCAAGCTAGCTTCTTTCTGTTATGATACAATAGAACAAACCAGAATTGAATCAAATTGAATCAAAAAAAGAAAGGGAAGGGAAAAAGCAGGTACCTACTAAGAGCCACTATTATAGCTATGAGTACCAGACTCCTCTTGCCCTTATATTTTAAGATAGGCTCCATCTATTTGGTTGGGTATATTTAATTTTCTATCTGCAGTTCAGTTTTTGCCCTTAGCCTTCAAGATTCTTGTGCAAAGAGTTAAGGTTTACAATTAAAACTTAGAAGTAATCCCTTCCAGAAACGACAGCTCATAGAGAAAATAAATGTATTTTGAAAGTGAGCGAAAGCTCCAAGTCTGTCTACTAAATTGCAAAGCCCAGAAGACATTGCTATAATACAGCTCAAACACCCACCCGCTGAACAGGGTGAGCGTTCCATTGTGCACTTTGCTTATGGATTTGTCTATAATCTGTCACCACTGATGTCTTGAAGCAACTTACCAAAGAAAATGGGAGAAATCATTATGCCACTCATTATGAATAATTACCTGTTTGTAAGAAACATTCATTTGTGACAGCCATAGATTTATTTTTTTCTCACATGCTCAGAACTCAATAAAATGTTGCTCTCTTTCATTGGTCATCTGCTTTGCTGTGGTGGTGATTAAATACGATTATCTACTTGATGTGTTTTTTTCTCAAGTGCCTAAATGGGTGGGTTAATCAAAAACAAAATCCATTTATTTCCTGCTCTTCTCCACCAAAATGCTTTGGTTTTTATTCGTCCAACTGCACTTTCTCAAGGTTTATCCCACTGACTGCCAACCAAGTCTAAATCAGTATCACGAGCTCACAGGATATCTCCAGGATGTCCAGACACACCCCAACTACCCTCTGCATTGAGTACCTCTAGGAAAAACAACAATCCGGCAAGCCTTAGTACTTCAGGACCTGATTTGTTCCCAGCTCTCCTCTGTATGGCATATCACAGTGATTTAGCAGGGTCTCTGCAGATCACATTTGCACCAGCACCTGCTGCAGCCTGTGGACTGATGAAGGGTAGGGCCTCCAGAGAGCTCTGGCCAGAGGGAAGAAAATCCACTGCCCCAGCATTTGTAACCCCACAGATCGTTCTCTTTACTCGTAGCTCCTTCACGGCTGCTGGTGAATGAACTGCCACAATGACAACATTGCAGATGTCCCCGGGTCTTTCCATCAGCTGCTGACGAGGCCCTGGAGGAAACTACTTTCTGGTGCTCAGAGACAGCAAAGGAGCATACAGAGCAGGAGCAAGGTCATGGGGATGGAAAGATTGTCTTGTGGTTTTCCTAACAGATCCAGACAAGTTTTAGAGATTACAATTTTTCTGTTTTGTCTCTATTGCTGGAAAACTCATGATATTACCAGCCTTCCACCTTATTTGCTTGGATATTCTTGAGTACAGAAAACTAGTTTTCATTGCCTTTCCTAGCAAGAGCACTTCATTCTTCAACATACCTTTCAGTAGGTATCCTTCATGGCCAGCTGAACTCATTCTGGCAAGCGGAACTGGTATGCCCTGACTCTATGCTGCTTTTGACAAATCCACAACTAATTTCTGCCCTCCATCTCCACATATTCCTTGAATAAACCAGGCAACAAGGCCCTCATTTCTTTCTGGGCTGGAGACAGTGCTCTGCTTGGTGTTTGCAAAAATGGCCTTTCCTCCACTATGGAAAGTAGCATGCAGACCTTTTCACTCCAGGTTGTCCCTCAGGTGGGACTGCTTAGCCCAACGAAGTGCCATCTGTTTACAGATGAGGTGACAGTGACACCAAGTTAGCAGAGAGACAGAAACGTGCACAAGAGGACAGTCAATTTCTGGAGTAAATGCAGCATGATGTGTAGCACCGAAGGCCTTGAGGCACATTTCAGGCAGAAGAGCTGAAGGTGGACCCCATGGAGCACAGGTGCTTTTCGGTCAGGGTCACATGGTGCCTCAGCTTTTCTTCCTTCCAGCTGGAAGGGCCCATCACCAGGACAGAGGCCCTCAAAACCAGGGTGCCGCAGCTGAACAGCGTAGGCCCAGCCATTAGGGTACAGAGAGATTTCTGGGTTTGGATGAAGGAAATAGGGAGAAAATGTTAAAAAACTTCTGTATCTCTATTCTCTTATTTCACTTTCTGTCTGTCTAGCACAAATCCAAAACAAGCAGGTTAATAAATAAAATTTCTTTACATTCAAGTAATACCTGAACGAATCTTCACCAGACATGATGGTACCATGTGGTACTTATGAGCAAATAAGAAAACAGCTGGGAAATCTGATTTCTGCTGTCCTTCTGTCGTCTACATCTACACCCCAGAGAAAACCCAAAGTGCTGTAAGGATGACAACTACTTTCTCCCACAGTATTTTCCCCAAAATTTCTGTCACTCTGAACCAATCACATTTCAATCTGAAAAGGAAACATTTAACAGACTGGAAAGAAAAATGCTGATCTCTTCTTTGCTCTTTAGGCACTGCCAAGCTCACTAAAGTAAGTAGAAGCCTTGGAGAGTGAACTGGAAGGTGGCCAGCTTTTGAATCCACGTGCTTTTGACCTCTGGCAGTGAGATGGTCATTTCAGTTCAAATACTCTGCCCCCTTTGAGAAGGATCCATTCATCCCAATCTCTGCTTGACAGAGACAGATCTTTGACATATCAAAGCCTTAAAAACAAATCCCTGTATCTAATACTCTAATTATAATTCAGGTATGGGAAATAGATTTTAAGCTATTTTCAACAATTTTCATTTTTTATTTGCCATAGGGTATAAGTACATTGCTCATTTCCTTGAAAATGATGTGAAGTCGTTTTAAAAACCAAGCTCGTGACATCACTTTCTGACATCCACTAATATCAGAATCTTTGTACAGAGTCTTTTACTGGTATACGTAAAAATTAATCTTTCTAAATTCAAACAGTTTATCTAAGTAAGTGAGATAAGATATCTAAGAGATTATCTAAGTGACAAAGGTCTCTGCAGCCCTATTTACAATGACAGAAAAAGACAGAACTTGTAGATTTTTTTTGTTTTCATAACTCATTGTCATAAGTCCTCTGCTTAGAAGTCATGTATCATAATGACTTTAATTCAGGTTTGCACGCAACATAATAAATAAATAAATAAAGGAGTATGGCATCTGTTATTAAAACTGAGTTTTACGTCCCAGAGGAGAACAGCTATTTGAGTGAATTTCGTCTTAAATTTAGATGTGACGGGAAAAAAAGTCACTGGAGGATATAAATTTGTAGGTGGCATATGTCTTGGTTTACAAGTCCCATACAGAAGTATGTGTGTAAGCTCTGTGTCTTAGACAGGGTGCAGGGACACATCTCATATGAGTTATATTCTGCACATACACAGAAAGGTTGTTGTGTCTCAAACCACCTATGTATCGCATGCCAAGCCATCTCAGTGTCTCTACTACACTTGCACGAGGGAGATAATCTCAGCAGTCCAATGCATTGCATCAGGTTGCTTGCAGACCTGAAGGAAATCCATATATGACATTTGCATTAATTCCATATATCTACGCAGTACTACCACTCTGGCCATTTTTCCAGCAATCTGGAAAACCCAGGAAAATGGCTAGAGTCTTCAAATTCTGATAGGACAAAATTTCAAGGAGAAGAAAGAGGACAAATAAAGAAACACAAGTAATTTAACCCTAGGGGAAAAAAAAAAAAAAAAAAAAACTTTTTACACGCCACTGTGCTTATATTTTACTGTATTCTCTCCCATTATTCGACTTTCAGTTTTCTTAAGCTTAGAAGAACTCAACCTTACATGTCAATATACAAGAAAAAATAGCACCATGTGGCCTGAATAACAGGTTTTGTGCAATGTTCTGCTTCTGGCAGGAATTCAGTGTCATGAATGAGAAAATAACTACAAAATTTTTCAAAGTAATTTTTCATGTGACTGAATTTTTCTTTAAGAAAGAGTTTTTCTTTAAGAACAGACTGCAGGATCCTGACACAACACTAGCACATTTTATGATCTGAATTTCCCTGTTCTTTTACAGAATAAATGAAGAGATGCTAATGTATTGGGAATATGGTGAGAGCAACAGTGGTATTCTTAAGATAAATAAGTGTTAGAGAAATTAATGTTTTGTGGGTTTGCTGGGGAAGGAATGGAAGGCTACATATTTAAACGACAAAGTCCTTTCATTTGGTGAGGACATCATGTTCTTCTTGGTCTAGTCTGGTAAAAGAGAAAGAAGAAAATGTCTTCTTAGATTTAGTTAGATGCTAGTTTCTATGGAGACAAGTTTCTCCAGTCATTTTTATTTGCAGGCTTTAATAACCTAGACAATACAAAGCAGCAAGAGTTTAACCCTGGATTGAACCCCATATTGAGCACATTCTGTAGGGAGACAAATGAATCTCTAAATTAGATACAAGAGCCATTATACAATCTTGTTAACATACAATCTTGTTAACTGGACTCTGGCAGTACAAAGTAAAAAACCTGAAGAGTCATGTATCTTCATAGATCCTACCCTGTCTCCTCTTTCTCAAACATGCCTTGCACAGAGACCTGAGCAGGCAGCATCGTCTGCACTCTGGCTGTCCCCATACAACCCATCACATACATTACTATGGATTAATTATCTAATCTCTAGCTGTGCTGGCACTCACAGAGAGGTCAGTAGTTCCCAAGCCTAAGGAAGTGACTAGCCATTCCAGGAGAGGGGAAAACAATGGAATACTCTAACTTTTTTTAGTGTAATTTAAGTAATTTGTTGTGTATATGAATACTTACACCATTTTGTGAATTGGAGTGATCACAAGAGAAAAAATGCCAATTGCTTTCATTAACAGACAGTCATTAGTGTCAGTGAGGATTTTTTCAGGCATATCTTTCTCCCCTCCCTGCATATAACTTTGATTTCAACTATATTATTTTAAGTAGAACAAATAATTTAGAAAGAATATTTATAACTATCACACTGAACTCAGATTGATAATGGAATATGCAGATCGGAGTATTAATTTTCTTGAATTCTTTTTGCATGGATCAGGGGGAGGGAGGAGCTGTTTTTCTTTAAAGACCAAACTGTTCGCTGGCATTCAACAGCAATGTTTAATACAGGAAAGCTGAGTTTCATTATTTATATGTTTAATTATATGGAGAAATTGAGCTTATTATTAATAGAATCTCCAAGGAGGCAGGCAGAAGAGATAAGTTAGGCAAACATTTTTAAACTCTTCCAGAATACACAAAGACTGCCCAAGGCCTGATTCCTAGTGTTAGCTGTATATTCAAGAGGTACACAACTTTAACTCTCTCACACCAGTTGGAAGTTAACTGCAACTATACCGTGCCCAATCTGAAGGCAGAGGAATTGCCTCACTTTTGGATGGGCCTTTGAAATATACAACAGGATTTCACACCTCTGTGACACTTAAATGCAGAGAATTACTATGGTGCCGTACCAGAATAATTCCCAGAGATAATACAAAGGCCTGAATTTTCTGATTTTGAACAGCATAGTCAAATCTCCTTGTAATTCACTCTATCTCACTTCATTTTCTCCATCAGAGTGCTGGACAAAGGGTTAGCCCTCATGTTTAAGAGTTCTTCTTTGCCTGTAAAATGTAGTAATTCCAGGACAAATACCTGTTACTGCACTTCGTTATATATTTCGGCACTGGTGTTTGGCGTGGCTGAAGCCCTGAAATGTAAGAATATTCAGTAGGATATTCAGAGAGCAGAAAAAAGTAATAATAATAAAAGCTAACTGCACACAAGACATGTTACTTAAAAAAAGGCCATTCTTTGGGAGGAATGATACCACTTTTGTCTGCTTTAGCTTTGATAGATAGTCTAGTTATTAAATAAGCAGAAATTCACCTTCTTTTTCTATTTTTCCAAGAACACGACATAGAATAACAGAATCATTAAAGTTGGAGAAGACCTCCAAGATCATCTGTTCCTACCACCACACCACTACCAATATCACCCACTAAACCATGTCCCTAAGCACCAAATCCAACCTTTCCTTGAACACTCCCAGGGACAGTAACACCACCACCTCCCTGGGCAACCCCTTCTAATGCCTGACTGCTCTTTCTGAGAAGAAATGTCTCCTCATTTCCAACCTGAACGTCCCCTGGCGCAACTTGAGGCCATTCCCTCTAGTCCTATCACTATTATCTGTGAGAAGAAGCCGACCCCCAGCTCCCCACTACTTCCTTTCTCTTCCTAGAGAGCACTAAGGTCTGCCCTGAGCCTTCCCTTCTCCAGACTAAACAACCCCAGTTCCCTCAGCCGCTCCTCACAGGACTTGTGTTCCAGGCCCTTCACCAGGTTCATAGCCCTTCTCTGGACATGCTCCAGGGCCTTGGTTGCCCTAATCTGAAAACACGGAAGTAGCAAATAAAGGAATTTCATATTCAGAATTAAAATGACATTCTAAATATCAGTACAATAATACAGAAGGGCTCTGTCAAGCACACACCTTAAATTAGGACAGGACACAGCTCACAGTTTTACAAATGTATGCTTTGATAAGTTCTATAACCAGTAAGTACGCAATTCGGTAGACCAAGTGAAAGCTGCATTCTTGGTGTTCTCTGACTGGATTGTCTGCTGTCTCAAACAGCATGAACCCTCACCAAAATGCTTTCTGCAGACAGAAGCTCTCTTGTTCATTTAGGAAAGATATCTGATAAGCACTGTGTTTGCACAGCAGCCTTTCCCTCAGCAGAGGCATTAAAAACATTTGTCAAGATCCTTTTGCTGTCAAGAGGATCTCTTTCTTCTACACAACAATCCACTTCTATGAAACTTGGAGTAGTTTCACACCCCTGAGACTGCTGCCATGCCACATTTGGCTGAACTTGAGCTACAGGTCTGGAACTGCAGCTGAAAAGAAGACCAGCAGATGCAAAAACATCACATAAAACTCATGTCTTTAAGAAAGTGAACTACTAACTAATTAGACAATACTCTTTTTCCCTCACAGCTTAACAGGCTGGAGCCCTCAGTCTTCCTAGACCAGTTATAGAACTTGATACAGAGGTAATACAGTTGAGGAGTTAATTCTATCTGAACAATGTCTGTGTTATTTCTGTGGATATTTGAGTAATTAACTCCTATTCTCCCTTCACACAGAAGCTCTCTGGTGGTCTCCATTTGATCTAATCTATCCAGGTCATTTGCTGCTGGATTTTTTTAACAGAGTTTTTCTTTTTACGTCTTAACACTCCTGTTCCCAAACTGTACAAAGAAAAGACACTGCTGTGAGAGAGTTTGAAATCAGACATTGTGCTCTGAAGCACCAAAAAACATCTGGAAAGAAAAAAAAAAACAGTATACTCACACATGAATTAAAAGCTTCACTATAGGCTATGTGAAATTTGTTTATTTATCACTGGCCAACAAATAAAGTTTTCACTTCATTGTGAATATCCGAAAACATTTTTTCTATAGAATCTTACTTCGAATTGCTCAAGGTTAGATTTTAAAAATTGCATTTCTGCAGTCCTGTATTCCCTTCATTAAGAGAATGAGGCAGATATTAGGCCTTAATCTGGAAGTTAATGGAAATAGAGCCATCAAAATTTATTAACAAAAATATCAGAAATGAGAGGGAAGCAACTAGTAAACTGTACTGTCAACTTGGAGGATGAGCACCTGTAAGATGAAGTACAAAGCTGAGTATGGAAAAGACATGGCTGAAACCACAGCAAAATCATGCAAATGTTGAGGGAAGGGAACTGCTGGATGACCTGTGAGAAGGACGAAGACGGAGCTGATCTAGAACAGGCACATGCAGAGGTGCAGGAACAGGCAGCACTGACCTAAAATGAACAAGCCAGGCAATTCCTCAGAGGGATGAGTGGGGCTTTGGGGCACTGTGCATTCAGGAAGGACAGCTATGCTAGCTGCATGTGACCTGCAGAGAAACCTTGACCCTATAATGGGGCTCTTCCCCAGTAGCATGCAGGGCAGTTCTGGCTACCCACAGAATCACAGGACCACAGAATCGTCTAGGTTGGAAGAGACCTCCAAGATCACCTAGTCCAACCTCTGACCTAACACTAACAAGTCCTCCACTAAACCATATCACTAAGTTCAACATCTAAACGTCTCTTAAAGACCTCCAGGGATGGTGACTCAACCAATTCCCTGGGCAGCACATTCCAATGCCTAAATTGCCTACCCCATGCAGGAGTGGCCAAAGCCCATGAAAAACAGAGGAAAAAGGTAGAGAGAACCAAAAATGAGATGGAGAAATCTGTCCTGAAGGAACAGTGCAGAGGACAGCCAAGGTCTGTTCAGTGGTGCCCAGTGCCAGGACAGAGTCCATGGGCACAAATTGGCACACAGGAGGCTCCCTCTGAACATCACGAAGCACTGCTTTATATGTGGGTGTCAAAGCACTGACATGGTTTGCGCAGGGATGTTGTGGAGTGTCCTTGGAGACATCCAAAAGCCACCTGGACATGTTTCTGGGCAACCTGCTCTGGGTGGCCCTGCTTGAGCAGGGGGTTGGAGCAGATGGCATCCAGAGGTCCCTTCCCACCTCAACCACTCTGTGATGCTGTGATTCTGAGATACAGCGCATCTGAGCTAAAGGTGATGAGCTATTTAACAGTGAGATGGTGGAGGCTGAAAAAGACACTCAAGAGGCAAGGCAGACCTTGAAGAGGTGATAATTCACTGAAAAAGATGGAAAATAAAAGGAGGGAGGGTGAAGAGCTGTGGGAGAAGAGAATATAACACATTTGAGCATGCTCTTAGTACATCAAGGAATCACTTTCATTTTCAAGATATTTAAAGAGTGGAGAAAATTGCTGTTTTCATACCAATGTACCCGTTTTTATAGATTTATATTCTGTGAATTTTTCCACTCATAAAGACTGACTCTCAATATCAGCCAAAGAAAGGTGAAACTGCTATAGAATGCAGCACACCTTCTACAGATAATTAGAGGAGCAGCAAAAAAACTAGCTCTCCAGAAAGGAGAATATCCAGTCATGAAAGGCATCAGTCATCTGATGTATAAATACCTGAGGTGTGGGAGACAGAGGGATTTGGCCAACCTCTTTTCAGTGGTTTGTGGGGACAGGACAAGGGGTAATGGCCACAAGATGGAGCACAGGAAGTTCCGCACCAACATGAGAAAGAACTTCTTCACGGTGAGGGTGATGGAGCACTGGAACAGGCTGCCCAGGGACGTTGTGGAGTCTCCTCTGGAGATATTCAAGGCCCATCTGGATGCCTACCTGGGCAGCCTGCTCTAAGGAACCTGCTTTGGCGGGGGGGGGTTGGACCCAACGATCTTCCAAGGTCTCTTACAACCCCTTCAATTCTGTGATTCTGTGATTCTGTGATCTGTCCTTCCTCATTTTGCACGGCTGAACAAATGAGCATCTCACCATTAACAAACTGTTGGCTTCCTGATGTGCATGCAACTCCTCTTGAAAATAACATACATCCAGCACATTAGAGCTTTCCAAAACTGGTGGCAAAGCAATTAGAAAGAAAATTGGCACATTATCGATTGTAAACTTGGCAAGGTCTTATGCAGTTACTTACAATGATTATACTGCTCCCTTTCCCTCAACTAATTTTCCACTTGAGTAATCAAGAAATCAGTTTGGATTAAAGACGGAGTATGTTTGACAACTTTGTTACCCAGTTGTTGTGCTCTGCAATTCAAATATGCCCAATGTGTCAGGGAAGACTTTTTCTGATGCTCTTTTTCTAGCACACTCACATTGCTTCTTGCAGCAGTCTCAGGGTTGGCTACGCAGGATATGCTGTAGGCATGACAGTAAGCTGCCTTTTCTCTTTGCTTTTATCTTTACTGTGTTTCTTCCCACACTGTTAAAATGGAAAGGATGAGTAAATAGTTTCCAGGTTGATTTCAGTGCTGAATGATGTAAATGAGTACTGAACCGGCAAGCCATACAGCAGTTAGTGCCCTTTAGTTGAGCTTTATTGTTGCTATTAACAGATTCTACATAAAATACATTTTACATTATTGAGAAAATGACAAAATGAGCAGCATTTGTTCATCTCAGTGAGTGGGAAAAAGAATGCTGAATATATTCAAAAAAACTTTAATAAAACTCTACACAGCTGCTCCAGTTTAAAATTTACTTCTGGACATGATGATCACTACCAGAGTTCCTTTCAAATGATACTGTGTAATTAACTGGTGACAGATTTTAATTATAACTTCTTAGGATTGAGCTTCTAGGACTCTTAGTATAATCAGGAGAACCTTTGCGCAGTAACCTACAGGCCACTGTTCTCTGATGGTTTGACTGGTTTCTGAAATGAAAAGCAGGACTTGGTTCATGCTGGCACACTCGTTATTTCTTACTGTGCCAAGGGACCCCGGTACATCTGCCCTCTAACTGTAACTTTAAGAAACAGGGGCATCAACTTATGCACAAGCTGTAGAGCAAATGACAAGATTTGAGGGCAGTAAACACTGCAGGGGATTTTCCAAAAATTGTTCATACCCCCAGAAAAAAAAAAATCTGCCTAGAGACTATATTTTTGATAATGATAGATAGGAAAAATCTCTGGCAGATGAAGAAGACTTATATTCAGTTATTCATCTTATTCCATTCTCATCAGCAGGAAATTCTTCAGGAATATTTCATGAGAGAACACTGAATATAATATGCATTAGGAAACAAAATAGTATACAAAGACATAAAGATTTTGATAAGACATGAAGATTTCAGTAAGAATAGACCTTAGTCCACAGGCTTCAACATTAATTCTGATGAGACTTGCAGCAGTCTCAAGAGCTGAATGTTGCACTAGCAGGGCGTGAGAGGAGTGGGTCCACTGGACATAAATAGGGTCTCTGTTACCTTTTTTTTTTTTTTTCCTGTTTAGCACCAACTGTCTCACTCTACAGACGTTCTCCTCCTGGTGTGCACTGCAAGAGAAACAGCTGCAGTCAAACATCCCCACTCCCTCTAGATGCTACAGACATGCCACATCAGGGAGGGAGAGGATGGCCAACGGGTCAACTGTTCTCTACTGCCTACGCCTTCCCAACCAGTAACTGATAAAGCATTAAAACGGGTGTGTCAAGTGGAAAATAGAGCAAATCGGGTCAGGGGAGTAGTGGGTTCACATGGCTGCTTTATTAGAATAGGTATTTGCCACTTTTACCTTGGTTTACTTCAGTTTGCAGTCAGCAGAGAAATCAGCACCTGCCACCCCAAGAAAAGCCATCATGTGGAGGGCTGCTGCCTCTCCTCATCACATCAATGAAGGTCTTAATCAAGTCCCTGTCCAGGCTATGGGGATGGGAAGTGCTGTCAGGAGTCAGGGCAAAAAACAATTCCTACAGGTCATCCTAGTGTCTGTCCCACTTCAGAAATGTCTTCTTAATAAACCTCATCCCTCTGACCATTCTACAAACTGATAAAATCCATGAAGGGAGGCTTCTATAACATTGTAATTTATTCTTTTGCAGCAATGTCCACACAAAAGTTTGCTTACTCAAGCATTGTAGAAGAAGGGTCTTGCTCTGCCTATAATGCTGCAGCTGTATCAAAAGAACAGAGCTACAGCTCACTTGCCCTTTGCGTGGGACAGTGGAGCCGTGTTTGAAGAAGTCTGTTCTCTATCCAACAATAGTACTAGCAGCTTTTTCAAACCAGAGTACTTGATAGAGACAGCATCAACAAACAGAGGATGCAAACCCATTATTTCTGTGTTGGGATAGAGAATTTTATTGTGTTTGTTGGATTTTATTCAATTTTCTGATAGATGTTGTTCTCAGTAATGTCACCAATGCTCCCTATGATATTGTCAGAAGAAAAGATGAAAGAAACCAGCAAAACAATTGCATATACAACAGAAAAAACAAAAAAAAAAAAAAAAAAAAGATAATAGCTTTACCTGACAGTAAACACAACTCTCTAAAGCACATGGTAAGAAAGACAGGACTGAAGCAAATAAAATACATTCCCTTGGAGATGATTAAATGGAACTGTGCTGTAGAGTCAAACAATGTGGGTTTCAAGCACAGCTATCACAGCTAGAATGCCTGCTGTTTTCCCATGCCTATGTGCTTGCATCTTCCCAAAAGGGCAGGGCACTGACGGTTCAGTCTATATTAAGATATTTCAGAATAGTCATGATTAGTTACTGACTGACATCTGAAAGTTTATCTGTAATGGCTTTTGGTTTTCTAAGAGATTGTTGTAATTTTGACATATCCTTTACAACAAGGATTTTATTTTGGTTAAAGGACTTGGTTTTACTGACGATGTTGGTTTTACTTTAGAGAAAAACATGGACTAATAAGAGTTGGATTCTGATCCTGAATTAAGTATTGCTTCACTTTCTATTGGTTAAGACTTCATATGCCTCGACAGCTAGTTAATTCATTTTTTGTTCTAAAAAATAAAACCCAGACATGAATGATTCATTTTTGCATTGAAGACAATTACTTGCAACTGTCTTCTCATAAGGTAGAACAATATAATGGACCTGAAATATTAACACAAATTCACGCAGACACAATTGTTTGCATATATAAATTTTGGCAACAATATGAGTTAATGCTTATTTCTTATGGTATATTCTTTAGAACATCATTTTGGATATAACATTTACTTATTCAACTTTCACTGAAAAAACAGATCTTTAATTTTTCTTAAATCTATCACTGCTGTTTGACCCAGATATGAAAGATTATCAGGTCATTTCCAATTTCTCATTTCTGATAATATTGACTCATGAAAACACATCAAAATATTTGATTTTGACTAGCCTTAGCTGTTCGGGATATCTGAAGTGTTACTACTGAATTTTTCTAGTTATTCTTGTAACCCTTCTGAGAAGAACAAATTTAAAATCTATCAGAAATCACAAATAAATTTGTTATTTATAATCATTGTCCTTTTTATTTCATGAGTGACTTGATTGCTTCGCAATTGGTTCTCAATTGTCAACAATCATGAACGACTTTATAGTCCCCCTAATTTTTTCCAGAAAATGGCAGGCCATTCAGAATAATATAATGAACATTATTTTGAGGCTGAGAGAAAAAAAAAATATCCGTTTTTCTGATAAAGTCACAAAAGTATTACTTTCTTGGAATTTCTGAGAAAGAACTTTTTATTTTGTGAGAAAATAATTTCCCTACTTCTAAAAAAATTTGGTAATACTAAGTTTGGCTATTTTCCCTTCTAGAAAAATCTAAGAAGTAGGTGTTTAAAAAAAAAAATCATCTTTTTCTCCTTTTTATATTAAGTACTGTGTTTTATAACTCTTCTAACTCTTACTATCTATAAGCCAACCAGGAAGAAACAAAGAGAACTTCTGACAAATTCAGTTTTAGGTGAAATTATCATTTCATAAGTATGTGAACTACACTTAAGTTGAAACCTAACATAATATGGGTAACATAATGCAAATTCTGTGAATCAATATAAACATCTCTAAACATAGCTGAATGGGGGAATTACCAAGTCATCTTTTATATCTGCCACAAGTCCTTAGATGATATTTATTGTAGTTTATGGCTGCCATGTTCCTCTTGGAATACCAACATGCAATGTTAAATGTGATGATCACTTTTTAAAAATCTGAGTTCTGGTTGTGCAAGAATACAGTATGAATCTGCTAGGAGGAATAGCAAAAACAGAGATTTAAAATGGGCTCATTACTTATGAATTGTGTTTATGTGGTATTACAATCTGTGCTGTTAAAAATGAGATCACATCTGACAAATTTATAACAAGGAGGGGGCAGATGCCATCTGATAAGAGGAGGAAGGGAGAAAAGAAAGCAAGAAGAAAGATGCCAGAGAGAACACAAAGCTGATCTGTTTGCATTTTTGCAATAAATATTTTGATAGAAAATAGTTTTATTGACATAGAGAAGACAGCTGCTGAAATTTAAAAATTAAATCACACACTTGCAAGTATTTTATAGAAATAACGTTCATCACTGTATTTATTATTATAGTTTTTAGGTGTGTTATACAAAATATAGGAGTCAAGGAACAGATTTCAGTCACTCAGTATCACATGCTGGAGGATGAAATCTCTGAACTCAAGAATATGTTTTCTGGTAAGGAAAATAGTGCACAAAATAAAAATGTCCGTGTTGCAAAGTACTCGATTCAATGAATTTTTCAATGTGTGGTGAGGGACATGAAGATGATGATTATATACATAACTTGGATGTAGAGCTAGTTGAGAGGGTTAGTGCCAGGAACACATACAGTAGATTATTTTTTTAAGAATATTTGCTAAGAAGATTCAATCTTTATTATCTCCTTAGCTGCCAATTGTTAAGGTGAAGACACCACAATGTGCTTGTGAAACAGGCAACTTAACTAGCAACAGGACAAGAGGGAATGGCCTCAAGTTGTGCCAGGGGAGGTTCAGGTTGGAAATTAGGAGAAATTTCTTCTCAGAAAGAGGAGTCAGGCATTGGATCGGGTTGCCCAGGGAGGTAGGTGGTGGAGTCACCATCCCTGGGGGTGTTTAAGGAAAGGTTGGAAAAGACATGGTGTAGTGGGTGACATTGATGGTAGGGGGGCAGTCAGATGAGATGATCTTGGAGGTCTTTTCCAACTTTAACAATTCTATGATTCTCTGAAATTTGCTTCTAAATACTGGGCTTAAATTAATCCTAGAACTCTGGGTAAAGAAGCTTGACTACTACATCAGAAAGTTGCCAGCTCAAACCTCAATTCAGATTCAAGATGAGAAATACTGGAAAGGAACTAGCTGCAAGCTGTATAGTGCTGGGATTTATTCCTCTTGCTTCTGGTAATTCAGACCCAATGACTTTCAGTTATGTGCCTCCAGACCTTGTCTCTTCTAGGTTTGGCATTTCTCACTCCTCTTTCTCCCAGCTGCTGTTGTGCAGCAGTTTTTCCCTTTTCTTCAATCTGCTCTCCCAGAAGCCCAACCAGCGTCGCTCCCTGGCTTAGCTCTGGCCAGAAGCAGGTCCCTTTTAGAGCCGACTGGAGCTGGCTCTCATCTGACATGGGGCAGCTGCTGGGCTCTGCTCACAGAGGCCACCCCTGCGGCCCCCCTGCTACTAAAAGCTTGCCGTGTAAACCCAATACAGTTGAAAAATATATTCATATATCATGTAATTTTTGTTATTGTTGTCTCAAGCACTGCTTGTTAAAAGAAGGTAGGATTAATGTCCCTTGGTTAAAAAAGCACTATAATTCATACATACTCCAACTAGAAAGCAAGTTTTGCTGGGTAAAAATGTTAAATGCAGATTGAAAGGCTAACTGCTAAAAATGTTTTAATGGCTGCCTTGTAGGGACTCAATTCTGGGGTCTTGATTCATAATAATTAAGGTATTTTAACTTGAATTCCCTCACTATCAGGTAATTATCAGGGAATAGGAAAGCTGGAGTAAGGTGATGCATTGCACAGGGCTGTAGCATGTTGGCATTCCAGGCAGCCAGGAGGCCATGGAAATGCAAGGATAGGATTGCGTCGGAGACCAAAATCTGGGGGGAGTAAAGATGGATTTGTAAGTACTACTTCATCCCACCATTTCTGTAATGGGTAGTTTAGGCTATCAGTCCTGTACATTTCACTGGGAATCATTCAAAATAAATTTAGCTGGACTTTGCCCTGTGTTTTACTTATAAACAGTTAAGTGTAACTGCAGTAGTCTAGAATTTGAAGAAGGAGGAACAGCCAAACTGATATTCTCATGATATCAAGGCTTCCAGATGCAGAGTGGGAGCAGAATGCATGAAATTAATATTCTCCAGAAAATATACAGGCTGCTTGTTGGCTAAGGTGCATGGGTAGCAGACCAGATTTGGTTTAAACTGCAAAACATGTTGACCAGCTGGAGCAGGTTGCATTAAAGACAGCAATGTGTTATTTTCCTCTACAAAGACATTTAGGTAGGAACACAGCTACAGTCTAGCCCCGCAGAAGTCTTTGTGATGCACCATTGAAATAAAGGAGAAGGAAGAGGACCAGAGGGAAACACACACTGTTGTGAAACAATACCAGCTGAAAGTGCAGCATGTGGTTGCATGGAGGTCAGGTTGACGGTGGGACTTGATGATCTTGAAGGTCTTTTCCAACCTCAGTGGTTCTATGATTCTGTGTCACTTGATGAACCAGTTGGACTTCTTTTAAGAATAAAAGATTAATGTTTTGTTTTTAACATGTAGGCACAGAGATTCTGTTATGAAGAAACAAACTAAGTGTAAGATGTTTAAAACCTGTGTGATGTGACTAAGAGGCATGGCTATGGGAATTAAAGTTACTCAGCAATGTAAACCCCACAGAGAGAGACTTGGCATTTCAAAAACTGGTTTCAGCACATCATAGTGTGATTAGGAGGACACAGGCCTGACCCAGAAATTATGCAAGTCTGTAGAAGTATCCCCAGTGATTTAAATGGTCTAACCGGTGATGTCCAGACTCTGGAGTAAACATGGGATAACATGACATGTATGTGTGTAGCTGTGATCATGCAGTAAGATTAATGGGAGATGCAGCTGGCAAGCCAGCCCAGATATCTTCAAACTCTTCTGGATATTTAATCCTGTATAAAATAAAGAGCTAGGAAGACGGCAGAACAGTTATCATAGGAGAGTTATAAGCATCTACCACATGGTTGTGATTTTTCTCTTGGGCAAAGTAATACTGCACCACAAATTCTGGTTTTCATTTATTAGCACAGGATTTGCTTCCACCTCCCCCAAGAGCAAGCATTGCTGCAGTGAGTGGTAATGCAGAGACAAGACAAATATTCTCCATCTGCACAAGGACTTTGGCTGTTTTATCTAACATTATATTATCTAAATGTTAGATAATATACAGTATAGCATCCCTAAGCCATGTGTGAAGAAAAACTAGGTGCAAATTCATCCCACATCAAAATTTGAACACATTAAACTTATTTTCTACCAGGTTATTGGACTTTCTATACTGTGCTGTGGTTCAATTTCACAGTTTTCTTCTAGATAATATTTGGCTAAAAATATTAGATGGAATACAAAGAATTACAAACTTCATACTTGTTCATAAATTTGATGAACATATGGCTCAATAGTCCTAGCCATAGCCTAAAAGCTTACTCACTGCCACAGTTTCCCTTAAAGTGTGGAATTCTGAAAAACTACATTCCCGGAGAAGTTGCGTGCCACTTCTAGCTATTGCATTTAATAACTAATTTGTTCTTTTACACTTTTACAGTTGATTTGTTTCATTGAGACAACAGAAAAGTTATTTACTCTTAGAAGAATATTTTCCTTTCTGCTCTGCACAAGAATGCAAGAGTGGAAATGCAATATTAGCCAAGGAGTACTCTTTCTCCTCAAAAATATATATAAAAAAAAAAAAGGTTTGTTAACCATCTAGCAAGCTCATTGGGGATACTTTCTTCTTCAAAGGCTCTCCATTTTCCTCTTAAAAAAAAAAAAAAAGAGGAAGAAAAAAAAGAAAGAAGAAACTTCTACAGTTTTTCTCCCAGAATTATAAGTGAGAAAGCACCCAACAGCATTTTCTGTTGTTAAACTGCCTTTGTTTGATCTGAATAAAAAAAGATTAGATAAAATCCAAAACTAGAGCTTTGATTGCTAAATCCCTCTTCCACCCTAACCTACACCACCCTTTCCTAAAAACACTGAAGTCCTACTGAGAAGATTTTTCTGTACATGAGACGGGAGCCTGAGAACAAGTCTGAAGCAGTCTGATAATGCACTCCACACAACAGAATATGAGCTGAGGGGGACAGAGAGAGGGCACTTTTCACAAAATGAGGTTAATAGTGTGCCCTGACAACTTTATCTGATAGATGATATCACATTAACATTTTACCTGCAGCTAATGTAAAAAAAAAATAATAATAATCTCAATTTACCAAATGTGTTTACCATATTTTTGTCTCAGATATTTGTTGATACAGGTGATTTTGAACTCCATAGGTTAAAGGTTAATTTCATGTCACTGTATACAGAACGAAATGAATGGATTAAGAGTCTCAAATGTTTCAAGCCCAACTTACTTGTTCAAACCCATACCAGGTAAACCATGAGCTTCTGCGGATATGGCCATGCCCCAATTTGTGCCACATCTGTCATCAGAATTTTTGCATTTCCTGTGCCTGTAACATGACAAATTTATTGAATAAATGCATGATAAAAAGTACAATGCTATTGAGTGTCTTAACATTAACCAACACATTTTCAGAAGGAAAGTTTTTTTGCCAAGCCAAGTTGCATCTAAATTCGTATAATTTATTTGCTTCCCTTATTCTTCTTAGTTTGTGCTACTATTAGGAGATCAAACTAAATGGCAATTTCAAACAGTTTTTCGTAAATATCTTTGTTATTAGCAACTACTTGCCAGCATGTTTGAATGGTCTGTAGTTTAGGCTGTTTGTGTACTATTTGCTTCAACTACTCATTTTTCAAATATCTGCTAGGTCCCACAATATTATTTTTCCTCTCCAAAAAATATGGTTGAATTTTTAAAACCAGGGACTAGTAAATAATGGATTTTCACTGAAAATTTTCAGATGAATAAACATGAAATCTGAAATCTATGAATTTTTCAAAATTAACTAAGATTTTTTTCTGGATAGAGTAGACTAAATATGAGTAGTGTAATTTCTGCCTTCTTGCTGCTTTTGTTCACAAAGATATCTCTGAGTTAGTTTGTTCCCACTTAGGCAATTCTATCAAATGAAAGAGACAAATATTTGAGCAAGAAATATGTCTATTAGTAAGCCCAAGGAGTGAAGTTGTACCAGCTCAAATGTTTAACCACTTTGAAAGTCTGCAGACAGGAGCCAACTAAAATAATGCAAGTTGCAATTGTTTTGGTACAATCACAGTAGGATGAATCACATGCTTATACTATTTACTGAGGAATGGAATCCCAGATATAAGAGAATTAGTAGTTGATATAAATATAATATTCTCAAAAAGGGGTATTTGGTGCACACTCTGAGGCTATTAGATATTCTCCCTCATCATTTAGTTCAGATTCTTGTTCTGTAGAACAAAAAGCCTTGAGTATTATGGTCTTAGGGAGAAATCCCTCTGTATATAGGATGACAAACACAGGATAATGTATATTTTACAGCAGAGCACACAATTACTTCTTTTGTTTCTTCCCACCTTACCAAATTCATACCAAATTCATTCATGTCAGATCCATAAATAAAAGTTAAAGTATAATTTCCAAAACCAACCAGCAAGCAACACCTTAGTGAGAAAATACTGTAGTATCCTCATACTTGTGAAATACTTTTGTTTAGTTATCAGTTACAGTAGTCAACATCACCATTATTAGTGCCTGATTCCACTATGTAGAATCTTAAAAACAGGATAATTTTAACAGAGAAGAGGTCACTTGTTACAAGAAGTTGAAAATGTCTGTAATTCCCCTTGATTGACCTTACATGAAGCAAGGAAACAAACTTAACCCTGGAAATTTCTGACTACAGGGAGATGTCTGAAAACTTTCCTAGCTCTGTCATGTGTAGATTGTGATGTTAGATTTTGTTGAGTAATCAAAAGCAATTTAGCCCTTTCTAGAAACTGTTTGAAAGCATTAAATTTACAGTGTCATTAAATAGACCAACCTCTTTAGGAGCTATACAGAACAATCCACCAAGATTTCTAGCAATGTTTATTGGGTTTTGTACAAAAATAATAATAATAATAAAACATTCCCATGTACAGGTAAGACTGACTCCTTATGATGAACAGAGAGAGGCTGAGCAGTGCCTGATATCTGCACAGAAACTAACAAGATGCAAAAGAATTACTAGCGAAGCCTCAGAACAGGAGAATAATTTAAGTCATTGCAATTTTGCTGTGATGAAAATTGGTTTTCCCCAAAATGTGAGCAGAAGCCTTTTTTTTTTTTGTTGGCTATCAAATTGTGAGAAATTCCTCAAATGAATAACAATATTAATTCAAAAAAAGTCATCCTATGCATGTAGGAGGAATTTCAAGCACTGGAGCTCTACAGGTGTCAGTAGGATGTCATGAGGATAAAAGAGAAATTCTAGCAAGAATTGGGGCTGGTGTTGACCTCCCTTTCCCAAAGACTGTCCCATTAAAAGTCATACTTTCATGGGTGGGAAAACAAAAGCAAGGTGATTGGACAGACTTCAGCAGAATTTCCTACCCTTGCCACAGTATGCTTTTTACTTTGCTCAGTCCTTGGAAACACAACAGCCCAACTCTTTTCCCCTATGGGGAACACAAAACAAAGAGAATTGTGAAGGAATCAGAACTGTGTTATCAGACAGAGAAGTAATCAGTCTGTGGATGGAGAGGTGAAAAAGTAAATTTCACCTTAGCAACCTGAGATAAACCCATGACAAATGTTGTGTGTTCCCCCTCAGGGAGAAAATGACTATCAGATTAATATTGAATCAAGACATTTTTATTCAGGTTCCTGGAGCAGGTGAACAATTTGCTAAGTGGCATGAATACATAAAATATTTCCTTCTTCTCTTTCTACCGTGGCCTACATATTCTAGCCATTACTGACATATCAACATGTCAAACAAGTTAGAAATAGGCATGCGAACAAATGGTGATTGAATTTTATTCTGGTATCTGAAAAGGGTACTCCAGTGAGGAGTTATGTTATCGCTGTTTAACTTGGTTTTCTAATCTGATTTTGGGATTGGTCAAAGAGGGGTGAAGACAAAAGATTTGTGATTAATATTTGACAGAAACTTTAGGAAGTGCTTTTCCAATTCATGTTTTGAATTTTCTTTTCTTAGTTTGAGTTTTGACTGTTGGTCTTTGTTCTTGCCTTTTAATTTGCCTCACAGAGATCTGGCAGCTTGCTGAGAAATTCTCTTTCCCCTTCTTTGTGCTCAATGTTAGCCTTATGCTCTAGGTTTCATTTCAGTCTGAACAACAGCTCAGAAGGTTATATAATTTCACTGCCACAGTACTTGTTTCTTACCCTGTTGTGAGGTAGCACATCAGCTTCCCAACAAATGCTGGTTCCATGCAATATCCTGGTGATAACCAGGAGACAAACTCACACAGTCGTGCCAAAGCCCACACACAAGTTGTCAATCTGTAAATTTAAAAGACAGCTTTGTCATTGGCATGAGAAAATTTGTAATGTAAATTGCAGAAATTTCCTGAAATCTGGGCATTGATTTTCTTTGTTTATTTTCTTTCCTGACTTTTGGCTGTATTTCAGTATCACCCTCTAGCACTCATTATAGATTCACATCTGGGTGTATTGTGCATACACTGCTTTTACAAAGTCTCTGTGCATTTGTGTTAACATTTTATTCTTTCAAATTATCAGCAATTTCAAATCCCATTGTTCCATTATAATTATTCCTCTGCAATTTGTGCAGACAGTCTCTTGTATAGTTTAGCTGCAGTAGGTTTTCTTTTAAGTTGAACAAGAAAAAATACTTGGGTGGAATAAAAATAAGTGGCCAAACAAGGTACTGCGCTACAGCAAAGCAAATATTGTTAATTAATATGTATTAAGGTAATCTTAAAGTAGTTAACTAGTCTGATTTTAAAGACACTGAAAGACCAATTTTGACTGTGTATTATGACTCCCTGAGACAACTCATATATTTTTGGCTAGCAGTTTCCAAACCTAATCCAAGAACTGAAAAATCAAATTCAAACTAGGCTGTTAGTGAGCAATCAACATTAATATTTAAAGAAAGCTGAGAAACTATGGAAACTGTCGCACAAGAGCTAAAGTTAGAAAGATCTCACTTCTATCTTTTCTACTTATATATGTATTTAAAGTTAAGATAACAACTGTAGAACCCAATTTAAGAAAGTATCTGTTCAGAACGGCATTCGAGCCTCTGTATAGACAAATAATATATACGAATAATATATATATTATATATATATTATATATTATATATATATTTGTATATACAAGTAATGCTGATTTATGGATCATTCTTATTTTAAAGTACCTATTTCATCCTGGTTATGCAGGATTTCATTTAGAACTTCCCTACATCCTCATCAGACTTGATAAATTACATATTTGCAATTCATTAGTATGATCCTGCACCCAAAGGAAAGTCTCTGTTCATATCTTTCCTTTGGGATAATATTTGAAGTTGTGATGTGTATTGTATGGTCTTGGCAATAACTTTCTCAAAGACACTAATTGATTGCCACTGGCAAGGAAAAGCCATGCTTCAAATGGATAAATATATAATAACAGCAGCTCATTGAAATGCAGGTGGATTTTCTATAACATCTAACCTGTGGCATTTTAAACAGACTGCATGGATTTCCCCAGCCCTTACACTGAGAGCCCTAGGACCAAAGCCTGCAGCTGCGCACATTTGCTTGTGTAGAAAGCCTCCAGGTCCGTATTTATAACCAAGATCTGTGTCAGGTTTGTTTCTCAGCACCAGAGAACACCTCATCTCTCCAGATTTATTTTTTTTCTGTCCCTGAACCACACTGGTAATAATTTATTGCTCCCCTCCCCAGCTCTGACTTTGGTCCACAATAGGCTCCAGGATGGTGGCTATGTTCAATGGCAGTTGGAGGACCTGGACAAAGCCCACCAGTTCCCATGTCCTCATGCCAATTTAGGGTGGAGGCTGTTCTGGGTTATGTTGTACCTGGACTTTTCTCTGAGAATGAATGTTCAAAACAGGAGAGACAAAAAAACAGTCTGGAAATTCAAGTTAATTTTCTTTCTTTCACATTGCATAAGTCAAATTGAACAAGAAAACTATCCCAGAATTAGTAGCAAGTAGTAGCAAGAACATTACTGTAGGATGTTGGAAATAAGAAAAATTCTAGTTTTTACAGCATCTGACAGTCAGACTCTATTAACACACAATCATCTTGTTTGAAACAAGTGACTACAGTTTTATTGCTCATAGTGGGGCAAAGTTACCTGCTTGGTTCTTCATAAATCTGAGCAGTAACTTCATTTTCATCTTTAAAAGTACAGAAAGTCAGATTTAATGAGTACACACCAATGCAAATTCTTCATTATCTTACATCTTCATAGCAAGAATCTCCCCCAGACGATAAATTAATGAAGAATGTAACCTGCAGAAGCCAGGAAAAAGTGCATCACCTGTACTTAGTGTTCTGTTCATCTTTTTATCTGTTCATGTTATAGTGCACAAGCCAGTTGGTAAAGTGGTTTGAATTTTTTGTGTGCATGGGACAAGTAATGCTGTTATAAAGAAAAAAATATCTCTAGTTATCTTTAAAACTGTTATATTGCTATGCATTCCTGAATTCACATTCTTTTCCTCTTTTTAATGTAAATTTATAAGAATATTGATTTCAAATATCTACAAGCCTAATCTTAATAATAAGAGAGATTCATCTGTTTTCATAAGCAAATGTAAACAATAATAACACCATTAGTAATACACAAATAAATGGAAAACGAGGATTATTTGTTATCCCTCACAAAGTATTTGCAGAAATGCTTGTGATGCATTGAAGGCTGACAATTTGAATTTCCTTTCATAAGTTATTACAGATGATCTATCTAGGCTTCAAACAGAATTTTCCATTTATCCCTTGTCTATGAGAATGGGAAAATACAAGTAGACAGATATAACAATCTAGGAGAGTTTGGTGTTTTTCTGCATCATTGTAATGAGGCATTTTAACTGCCATAAGACTATGTATGGAGAGAGAGTTGAAGCTATATTATTTCCTATTACCACTGCATAAAGATGAGGAAGTCCCCTGTTTTCATGATTATTCTATACATAATAAATGATGAGGCAGAGAATATTTAATTTCTTCCTCAGCCTGTCAGAAAAGGAAGACTGAATATTGGAATTCTTTTATGCAATCCTAACTTTCTGATTAATTTCCAGCAATATGGACACATTAAGGTTGGGTGTCACTCAGACCCAGCAGACAATGAGGAAAGTGACTTGGGGAAAATTTTACAGATGAGATTGCTTTGAAGTGTGGCTACAGTAACACTAGAAAGAGCCTTATGCTTTCCTCTGTAGTCTGGCACCAACCTTTCCCTCTCTATAGGCTCCTGAATGCCATCCCTAGCATAACACCAAGGCTGAAAGAGCCCATCCTTACCTGTCTTTTAAGCCCATCTCAAGTTCCCAGAGTTTCCAATCACATCCAAGACTGTGACACTGTTCTTCATGGCACCTAACCCACAGCTCCTGCACATCTATCACACAGTCCACTATCATTTGTCTGCTCTATCCATGCTGTGGTATCCTACCACCAAAATAAAAGGTACCACCTTTTATTTTGGTAACACTACTATCTGAGTTAAGCACCTTTTAACTCGAGTGGATGGAAACCTTGTCTAGATTGTTGAGACAATCGGCTTTACTTATTGCTCTGCCAGTGCATCTGCATCTCATCTCACACAGGGACAGATTTTGGAACAAAAGCCCAAACATAATGAAAACTGCATTAAGGCAAGCCCTTTGAAATATCCCTACTTCCATCACCAGCCTGGTTTCTGCAGCCTACTTATACATGATAATGGAGAGAGCTGGTATTCTTACTTGAGCACAAGTTGGGAGCTGAGGAAGCAAGGAAGAGCCTTGGTGTGATGTGAGACCCTGGGCACATAGGCTGTACTAAATTGTATTCGCAAACATGAGATTACTTTCTATCAAATTTGTCTTGGGATTTCCTCCTCCTGTTTGAGAGAACTTCTTGACATTCCCTGCAAGGTCTGGGTATTCTGTAAATTTCCTGGCAGTCTTACCAGCTAGACCTTTCTCATTTTGCCAAGAGCAGCCCAAACACAAGATATGGTGGAAGAGGAAGGACTTTGCTGGAGTACCTTCTGCCAACAGTTCATCATTTCTTAATGAGTCTGCTGTCCATCCCGAATTGTGCTCATACCTAACCTCACAACACTAGTAACAGGTGCTGTAGCACATATAGAAACCTCATCTTGCATAATGCCTGACTGATTTACGAGACCTTAAACCAAAGCTTCTTAAATGCTCTTGAGAGGGCAGCCAAGCATTGGCACAGACTGACGAAGGAAGTAGTGGAGTCCTCATCCCTGGAAGTATTTAAGAGATGTATGGACATGGCACTAAGGGACATGGTTTATTGACAGGATTCAATAGTTTAGGTTGACTGTTGGACCTCATGATCTTTTCCAACCTAAATAGCACAGATGGAAATTCCAGAGATACTTTTCTCCTTTATATTCTCACATACTCCCTTTCTGGAATGGTGTTCAAAAGAGGCAATTCCTGCATACTCATCATCAACAAGTCAAAGTGAGCTTACCACAAGCAGCTTGGCCGCAGCTGACTGATGCTCTTGTATTCCTTCTGTTGGTTCCAGTGAGGTTTTTGTGCTTTGCAGGAGGATAAAGCAGAAGCGCAGATGTACACTTCTAAAACATTCACAGTTAAAAGCCTTTTATAGAAGTTTTGATTTTATTTATTTATTGTGTTTTGTTTTAGAAAGGAATGTTTGATTGAGCAACGATTACAGGAACCTGGTGTCCTCTGTAATTTGGATTTCAAAGTTTTATAGAAGTAGCTGCTTTACATAAATTTGAAAAAAAAAAAATAACCTGTAGGAAGTCAAGTCTGATGATATATTATTTGCTATTTTTGATTGGTCTGTGGTTTCACTTGGGATCTTCACATTAATTAACCTCAAAGGTCCTGTTTTCCTGAGCAGCCTTATTAGAAAACCAAAGTAATCAATGCTCATATAAAATGATTTAGGAAGAACTGGAGAGGCTGGAAGCTATTTTATAAAGTACCAGGTGTTCTTCCTTTTCTCATCATCTGTAATTTCTTTTAAGCATTTTATTTATTTATTTTTTTACTCCAAAGAAACATACTCTCCTGTGATTTTTCTTTCAGCCTTCTTCTCAAAAGAGAGCCATACAATTTTCTTGGCTCATTCCTACAGCTACTCCCTGAAATCTTCCTGCTTTTCTGTGTACACATTCCTTCCTGTATTTTGCCATTTGCTTTTCTGTAGACATAGTTCTTTCAGCCCAGGCTTCCTACAGTGCTGTCTTCCTCTGGCTGAAATATCTGCCAAGTACTAATGCAAAGGAAGAGACCTAAGTGTGATTGCTGGGGCTCAAAAAGAGCAGCTACTGCAGATCAACTTTGTTGCTAATAGCACTTAGCACAGAAGACAACGGAAAGGATCCAGCTAACACTTCAGTGTTTTTGCTGAGTGTGAAGTGTGCAGTATAACTTCTGCAGCCTGATTGCAGAATAAAAATATTGTGAGCTGCTATACTGGGACTGTGTGCTCAAACTTCTGAAGAGCTCTATTGTTTGTCTTGAAACTCTTGAGTAATGGTTAATTGCTGTGCCAGAATAACAGAGAAACCTTATAATCTAGTAGAACAAGAAGTGACGATGGGAAGATTTCTAACTATGCTTTTTTCGCCTATTATTATGAATATTGTAGAATTGTCAATAGTGATGAAGTGATGAGAGAAAGCAGAAGTTTTTTCTAAACATACTTAGCTGTAGATTGGAGAAATATAGGTAAAGAATTCATCTCCTTTGATGGTAGAAATACCATTCAAATATTATATTAAGCCAAAACAATTAATGCTTAATTAGTAGATAGAAACAATGTGCATTTAGGAGGTTAAAAATGCTTGAGAACTTTAGGATGTGCATTTAGGAGCTTAAAAAATGTTGAGTCATTTAAGTTGAATTAAAATAGGCTTCAGAAATCTGAAAGATTATATTGTTATGAAATTTAAGTTAACTGAATGATCCAGTCAGTTCCAGGCTTGTCAATCTGACACCTATCTGAATCAGATAGAGAAAATTGTCATAGTAAAATATAAATAAAAATGAAAGAGTAGAACAAATAACACAAACCTCCAGAAAATAGATCTCGACAGTCCAGCTTGGAGTTAACTGAGCCTTTAGCAGGTCATCAGTTTGCTTAGACGGGACAGGGATGCTAGTTTCATGATGAGAGCTGGGAGTACAAACGCAATAGAGCTTAAAAAAAAAAAAAAAGAAAAAAGAAAAAGTTATTTATCCTTGGAACAAAACTTCTGGATCTGCTTACATTTTTAAAATTTCTCTGGCATATGAAACCAGAAGATTGCCTTTTGTGCAGATACATGCTCTTCAAAGAGAGGAATAATGCAGTAAGTTAGGAACAGTGGAACAAACTCCTTTCTTTCAGCTGAGATTGATTTCTTTCTTTATTTTACATTCATACTGAAACTTCAGGCAGTGTGCCTGCAGGATAAACTGTCAAACTTCTGTTCTATCCTCTAGCAAATCTCAGCCTGTTACTTTTACAGCTGCCTTAAGAATCCTGTAGAGAACTGCCTTTAAGATGATCAAGCATGGAATGTGCTCTTGCTATATGAGTGGCCTGGACAACAACAATCTTATGTGGAGCCTGTAGTTGGACTCAGTGATCCTTGTGAGTTCCTTCCAACTCAGGATATTCTGTGATTCTGTGAAACTGACATAATATCCCTAGAACAGTGTAATGCATTTTAATAGGTAGAAAAAGATGTCCTGATCAGTAGAACAGGAACGGTTTCAGGTGTAAAGTCAGAAGGAAATAGTATGGCCACATTTGAACAACAGAGTATAGGACCTCAGAGGCATCCTGAAATGAACCCACACTTCATGTCTGATACTCAGTTGGTAAAAAGGGGTATTGCAGTCTTGCAGTGTTTAAACTGAGAAGCAGAGGCTGGAGCTTATGTATTTACTGTTTGAGGCAACTGCTACTGAAACACCCCCCAGTTCGAGAAAGATGTTGATAAGGTAGGAAAGTTTTGGAGAAGAACAAAAGAATGAATTTAGACATAGGAAGCACGGTTTATGGAAATATATGAGTACTAGATTTGTGAAGCTTATCAAAGACAAGACAAAGAAGGAATTGATCATACTCTATAATATATGTTTGAGGCACCAGAGCTCTTCAGCTTAGTCTGCAGATCAAAAACCTAATGGTTCATATACGACTTCACTCAAAGATAAAATACATTAATGAGCACAAAGGGCAAGCTTGTTGGAAATTTCAATGTTATTTTTATCAACAGAGTATTTCTTTTTATATGTTAAACCATGATGGAAAAGTACTTGGGGTTACCTCTGCATGGTAGGAATCTTACAAGCAGAAAATACAACTGGTGTCAGTTTGTGGAGACAGAGGTCACAGGTTTTCTGCAAAGACTGTCTCCATTACAACTCTTATGTCTACATTTCTTTCACATGGGATCTGTGTCCAAAGAAATAAGGTATCATGGATCCATGATGGCAGAGATTATTTCTACTTCTACAGACAACCCTGGATGACTGTAACTGCAAGGAAGTCTGCATAGAATTACTTAGTCTGAAACCTAATGCAGGCAATGAGTCTTCAGTTCAGACCCCTGTGAAATAAGATAGCCATAATCAGAAGAAAAATATATAAGTGTGTATTAGTAGAATTAATTCTAAGCTGTTCACATTGCTAGCATATCTAAACTGATAATTTTTAGGAGCGTTCAGGTGTGTGTGTGTTTTTTGTTTGTTTTTTTTTTAAATTAATTCAGATAAACATACTTCAGCATTTTCAGTTTTCTTTGGGAGTCTCAAATTGTATTGTTCTTGATGCAGATGGATGAAACAAACGAGTGTAAAGTTTTATCTGCATACTGTCAAAACACATTTGAAAGCATAACCTCAAAGCTTTTAGTGAGATAAAACAGTACCACAATTTATTAACAGGACTATTTTATGTAAGAAAGGCAAAGAGAAGGAAAGAATAACCTTTTCTTATAAACTTAAACTCTTATTCTGTTTTGAGGAGAGGGCTGGGAGAGTTTTATATTAGTAAAAGGTAAGCAGAGATGTTACTTCAAGTACCCTGTCATGTATATAACCTAACCTCACCTTTGAATTAATGTGCAGCAACTTTTTGTGCAGCAATATTTCCTAACTAATGTGCACCAATATTTCCATTTCCTTTCAAAGGCTTTACAGTCATACTAGTTTTCAAAGTGCTAATATTCTAAACAACTACAGTCACATCCTAACTGATAATACGAAGAGGAGTATATGCAACTATCTGAAATATTGCCCATGCTTCAACTAATCATGTGAATATCGCAGGTACACATTATTCTGCTCAGGGAAACAGAAAATTTCATTGCTAATTGTTCATAAAAGGTTTACTTAACTGGAATTTACATTTCTTTAAGTGACACTTCCAGACAGAGGATGTCTAAGCTCTCATTAAAGCACACTTATTAACAATTATTTAGTACATATCAATTAATTTGTCAAAGAATTTATTTCCCTTCTTCCTATCCTTTTTGCATAACAGCTTGTCTGCATAAAGTTGTTTTTTGTCTTCTGTTCCAAAAAGTGGTTCTAAGGAGATACACAAATAAATTATATATATATATTAAAACAAACGAACAAACAAACAAACAAAAACGGAGAATATTCACTAACACTGAGCCAACCTTGTTAATACCAGACTGAATAGAGAAAATCTGGTATGAAGTTGATTACCCTGATTTTGGACTCTGTGTGGCTTCATCTTAAAATACCTGAAACACAGACATACTTCTCACTGTGCATACATTCCTACTGCAATAAGCACTTGTGCAGCAAACATAAATCAGGGGAAAATGACATCCCATTCTTATGCATTTTATATTGTACCATAATTAGCAAAGCTAAAGAGGGGGAAGGAGGTGAAGAGAAATCCATGAGATCAACGGCATTAAGAACTACTGCAAACCAATTTCACAACAAGAAGGCAGACCTTCCTTGACCACAAAGGATCTTTATATTTTTAACTTATTCCAGTGAATCTACATGGGGAAAGGTGCAGGGCAGCTGCACCTGGGTGTGGGTTTTCCCCGTTACCACGCAGAGCAGAAATCCCCCATGACTTCCTCACCAGCACAACTGATTTAACATAGCACAGGTTAATGTCAACATTCAATGAAGACTGGAATGTGCTAATTGTTTTCTATAAGGAAAATCTTATCTGAAAGAGGAGGGTTGGGGAGGAAGCTGGCTTCTTGTAAAACAAGATCGATATGCCAAGAAAAAAAGGGATAATCGCTGCCAGTCATGAAAGGACTTAAGGTTATCAGCTCACCAAGCCTGTGCGCAGGGATGCTGAAAGAGTGTGATCAGGCAGGGTTGGAGCAGTGCAGGACATAGTGGCTGCTCACAGATAAGAGATAGTTTGTATAATATCTACATAAAGAACCCAAACCTGTCTATCCCATATAACCTCTGTCCTGCTCCATCCTACTCCCTGCACTGGATGGCGATGTGGGGAAGGTGGCCGGCACAGCAGTGACCTCACTCCTTGCTCCCAAGTGGCATCATCTTGTAGGAGAAGGCAGTATTCTTCAATTCCTCTGACAGACTTTTTATTCCCCATGTCTTTCTGGACCTTCCAGAGAAGATCAACTCCTAGTTTATTAACGCAAAGAATACAGCCTGAGAACTGCAAAATTTGGTACAAGTACAGGCAAAATTTGGTTAGGATGACTGGGAATGTGATAAACTTTGTGTAAATTGCTATAAAATTACCATTTAGTGTGATGCAAGCTAGGCTTTGTCTCTCCTTTTCTCTTTTCCCACTTATTTTTTTAACAGTTGCTAATTACCTAAGTGAGGGAATACAAAGTACTGATTTGTGTTTTTCAGTCTGCCAACATAATAAATGTTCACAGGGTTTTATTTTTAAACTTTAACAATAGAAAAACAGATGGCGTGTGTTATTCTGTGGTGTCCTGTGCACTATCAGTATTCTCAAAGCGGTGTGTACACTAACCTTAAAAAAATCGCACAGGGAGGGGAGAGGGAATATCGTGGCAGCTGTGTTGGTATTTTCATTAACAACATAGTGGCCATTTCTGCATGCATAGCACCAGGGAATCATACAAAGGCTCATGGGACTGCGTAGGTTGGAAGGGACACCTAAGGTCACCACATCCATCCAGCAGAGCCTGTTACAGCAAGTTGCTCAGGGCCTTGTACAATCAAGTCTTGAATATATCCAAGGATGGAGATCCCACAGACTCTCTGGATCACCCATTCCAGTGTTTGATCACCCTCATAGTGATATTTTTTCCTAATACCTGATGGTAATTTCTGTCATTAAAGCCTCTGTCTGTTCCCTCTTATCCTAGCACTGTGCACCTCCAAGAGCAGTCTGGCTCTCTGTCTTCTCTACAGCCATACATTACATAGTTACAGACAGCAACACCTCCTCTGAGGCTGAAAAAAAATAAAATACAAAAAAAATTCGTCTTAGCCTCTCCTTGTATGCCATTTCTTCTAGCTCACCCAAACATCTCGGTGGACATCCACAGCACCTCACGCATCCTCCAAGGCTAAAATCTTCGGTGTAAACTCTGCTTCAGAGATCATGCAATTCCCCTGTCCAACTGATCCAGACCCCAATCACATCCCACATGGGCAGGCAGGATATAATGTTGAACTATAACAAACACGACCAGAATCATGAATACTGATTTTTCTCAATGTTTACCCTCACAGGCATTTTGGGCCACCTTTGGGGAGCCAGTAACTCTTAGAAACCTGAAACTTCATCTTGTTCAGAAGGAAAATGTGAGAGAGACAGCACAACTAGGGGAAAATATCTGCTCTGTTCAAATTTCTTATCCTTCCCAGGAAGTGTTTAGACTGTCTTCTGACAGTCTTCCTCTCAACCTACTCTCCTGCTTTTCTGTATTTTCCAACTCCTCATCCTTTCTGGATTGGATTATTTCCATTATTTTCCTATTTGTCAATAGTTTATATTTGTTTAAAGTGGCTTAAAACTTAAAAGCATAAAGTTAGTAGTTTATTCCTGTTGGATATCAATGAAACAGTGACAGTTCTTGATGTGTGGTGGCTCTGTCTATATGGGAGTTCTGCTACTGCACTGAGATATAACTCTTGTTGTGTGGGACTAGTTAACCCTTTATGCTTTGAGCAGAAGGCAACATTAGCTCCATCAAATAGAAGTCCATCTAATGTGCTTAAAAATTTTAGCTGTCTTCCTTAGGGCTGTATCTTGAGTGCAGGGAAATGGGTACTTATGAGTACTGTGAAGTGATTACTGCAGTAGCCCACATGAAACAGAATTACAGCCTGACCAAGGGATTTCTTTCTTTCTATCCACAGATCATTTTCCATACAAATGTGATGTGGGCTTGGCCATAACCAACCACAGGCTGTATTACATGCTCTGTCTCTTGGAAAGCGCAGAAGAAGTTGTTCCAATTTAAAATTAGGTATAAATTTATTTAAGAACGAGGGTAAAAATATTAAATTATGGGGAAATATGATCTATACTTTGGGTCTTCTTTTTGTTTACTTGCCCATCACTGAACAGCTATAGTTTGCTTTTGATATAAGCGCTGTCTCATGTCAGTACATCAATGGTCTTAAATGATTAGGCTTACTGGGATTTTGTACAAAATATTTAAGGATAGAGGTGGATATGCAGCATATCAGTACACTAGTGATTTCCATGTAAAAAAAAGATATTGCCTGTAAAGCTACATTAATTTTCATTCAAAATCCACTTTAGTAAAAGTATGTAGTTTGAATTCTTTTAACTCATGAGTACAAATAATCCATCCTCATATTCTTACATAGCATCTCTGTCACCTCTTTCCTGTTTGTATTCTATAATAGCTTTTGTATTCTCTCTTGCTTCTCCCTAGCAATTTGTTTCATTTATCCTTAAGTGCATCCAAATATTTGATCACAAAATTCAAACAGTAGCTCTGCCAATTAGAAGGAAACATCTTTGATGTGCCTGATTACAGATGAAACAAAAATAAATATGGGTACTCACAAGAAAGAATTTCAAGCAGAAAGACAAACAGTCAAGATAACAATCTTATGGTTGTGAAGTCATGACAAATGCAAAGGCAAACTGAAATAAATAAATAAATATACTACAATGGAACAAGATTGATGGGCAGGAAAAAAAAAAAAAACTTTGAAAGTAATTAATATTTAATTCAGGAAAGTTCTTCCTAAACAATATTTACATAGGAGGCTGAAGTATAATACCAAATAGCAAAATTGTCAGTGACAAGGAACATCTGGCAATATATGCTCAGTGTGTATCAAAATAAATGAGCTGGAAAGTAGGATTTGGAAAGAAAGATTTCAATTGATAACAAAATCAAAAAACAAATTGATGGATGTTGAACAGATTTTTTTTTCCTATTCTATAAATTCTTTTGATAAAGTCTCAAGATAAAGAAATAATATATATAAATATTTCTAGAATATTAAAAAAAATAGACCCAGAATAATTTCATATCCTCAGTGTGCTACATACAGGACTTAATCCCAAACCTTTTCATGTTTTAGGCTCTCTCTCCATGAATTTTAATGGTGATGGGATTCCTAATGTCCCCTGTTTAGGATTCCTTCTCTGGGGCACATGTTATCAGGTGTGTAGGGAGCTTTTTCTGTTTTCTTCCTAATACTTATAGCACAGGTGACATCATGGTAACAAAACACAGGAACTGCTACACTGCCCTTGCTTTGCTTTTGTTCCCTTTTCACTAGAGCTAATATGCAATATATGGTGAATACAAGGAAAGAAAGAGAGCTTAAAAGTTGATGTGTGAAATAAGAGATTTATGTATAAATGGACAGGAAAAGTGAGGACTCTTTAATCCATGGAGGGGAGGGATGGCAAAAAAGCAAAAGGAGCATGGAAAGAATGGAGCATCAGGGTAAAAGGCAGACCATGGATTTTTACCTATTCCCAATACAACCCATTAATACTCACTAGATAAGTACATTGTATATAGTGTGTTGACACATCTTGACAAGAGTCAGAAATGCTCATCTTCATTTGTAACAATAAATAAATTGTCCAAGTGTTCATTTAATGCCAAGCTGAATTCATCTGATCTTGAAAACTAACAGTTCTGGACCCAATTTTTGGACTGGAGATCTCCCAGATGCCATAAACACAGGCCACGAATTGTGGCTGAACGCTTAGCAAACGCTAAACCATGGAAATCGAATGAGTGGAAAGACTTTTTTTGGGCCCAATCACAGCTGCTGATTTGACAGATGGGAATACTTTGTTTTTAGCAGGACCTGGTGACATATTCATTTCTGACAAGTGCCAGAGGCAGAGTTGAGCGATCTGACCCAGTCTGTCAACTTCCAGTCTTTAATGACACCACTGGGTGAAAAATGAAACATGTGAGAAAACTATGGGCAGATTCCAGAAAAACTAATTAGTGATATTTTTTGAATATCTGAGTTTTCATATCTTGATATTAAGTATTCTAAAACCAGAATCCGTTATATAATGTTTTTTAAAAAAATGTGTCATCTGACATCCCAAACCTTCATTTCCTGAGCTGTCAATTTGTCATGTGCTTTGTGGTCACAGTGACATTTCACAGCTTTTGGGCAGAGACTAATATGATTCACATTGTCATAAACTGGGAATCATTTGTTTGATGTCAGCAGAATGACAGCAAGGCAACAAAAATAATCAGAACCGGGTCCTCCATCTGTAAGGATTTTTTGACTTGATGATGATAACCAAATGAGACATACCCGGATTCCCAAAAGTATTTTTATGAATAACTGTCAAATTAGTTAAAAGCAGAATCTAGAAACTGAGATTAACAAATTGTCTTCATCCATGTTTTATTGTTCAGCAGATAAATATTTTAATGGCTGTCTTTAAAAATGTGAATCTTTTTATGCAGTTAGAGAAAATTCACATTACCCATCATTATGGATTACATTGCAAATTCGAATCATTTGAGATCTACGTAAGCACTCTGTTCTTATGCCCTTTACAGTACTTTGTTTCTTGCAAGTGTTACACAAACACTATTTGCTTTACAGAGCCATAGGTCCCTGCCAGATGATCCCTGCAGAAGTTGTGGTTCTCACCTCCACCCACTCCTCCTGCTGTCCCCACTCACCCAGCTGCTGGCTGCTGCTCCCTCAGCTCACCCAGATGAACAGACTCTGTGACGCTCCTCAAGGGGTTTGGTCAAGGCTGGAAGAGCTTCTTTGAAGAGCACCAGGGGTAATTTAAGGAAAGCAGCCGGCTCCATGTTGAAGATGATAAGGAGTGCTCATCTACCTTCTCCTGCTGGCTGAAATGAAGGTGAATACTTAGTTGTAAAGAGGGGATGAATTATCTTAAATGACGTGAGACATTTTCATCTCAGTGATTAGACCAAAAGCCTCATGCAAGTGTTTCCTCCAGACTGGAAAACTGAAACAAATGTACATTGCCCAAGACACCAAGACAAAAGTTAGAAATGTAGCTATCTGTGCTACTTCTGTTTCCTCTTCACTGACTGCACCCTTTAAAGTATTTCATGAAATGTGGCAGAAAAAAACATGAGAACAAATCTTTCAGGGTGAATTGACACTAATGCAGGCTAAAGGGGAAGCAAGAATCTGTTTGAAAGTGTTCTTCAACTAGAACCAGGCTGAAGAAATAGCTCTATAAGAAGTCAGTTTTACAGAAATCCATTTGAGGTATCCACTTGTCAGCCAGTCCTCAGTGAAAAGCCAAATTTTTCCAGACTTCTAATTCAAACACAGCTTATTCTTTTCTGTGTGTAACGATGATGTATCAGCAGATGCTTCTAACAGGAACAGAAGTGAATTACGTTGCAATCCTCACTAGTATGAGGTGATTCTCAGGCAGGCACGATTTGCCTGTGGGTTGGTAGAAAGAGCAAAAGGTCAGCAACATGTCACATCACTTCCAGTTTAGAGGTTTCAGAGATGTGTGTCTTTGTACTAGTCCACTAGGAACAGATTTACAACCATTAGAAATAGTCTGCAAGAATTGGCTTTGATTTTCCAGCCTTTCTGAAACTTTCTGGTGAGTAATTACGGGAGGAACAGGAGTAACTAACGGACGTGGAGCTGGGTTGAAAAGATGGGAATCCAGCAGACTGTACAGAGGGCTCAGCAGAGAAGCAATGTAGGCAACTATGCTTGAAGGTCTTCTTGCATTTCTAAGGGCACATTATACTAATGATATTTTAGTGTCCTAAGAGTAAAGTAGGCAGCTGCAGTACATTTAAGCAAGATACTAGAGGGAAGACATCTGTCCCAATATTTTAAAGTTCTCATTAATTACCACCAATTGCTTTCAGAGTAGCTACAAAACTTTGCCACTGCTGTCCCTGCTCCAAGTTGTGTGTGTGTGTGTGTAGGAGGAGAGACACAGAATCCTCCGTATAATTGGTATATACAAAACTATTTCTCCAGTACTTCTGACTGAACTGAAAAACATAAATAATTCTGGGTTATTTATCTCAAAAGAAGTTATCATATAAAAGATCTTCAGACATTCACATCCCTAATATGTATATTTAAATTTAATTATATATTGAGAATATGACTCAGAAAAGTGCTAATGATGATTGCATCACTTGCATAATAAATATTTTCCCATTTTTTTCCCAAAAGTCCTAGTACCTGACCAGCTGTATAACATGTGAACATCATATATCAAACACTCCTGATGAAAGGAGAATAAGTCCCATGTTCTGTACACTAAAGCAATATCCTGTCCCATCCTAATTTCTGTCATAGTCTTCTTTCTGTGCTACCTTTAATATTCTCACTCATTCTTTCCATAAAAGCAAAGCTGAGATTATAGTCCTTTATGATTTAAGACCCCAAATCCCAATTTATTTGAAAAGATTAAAAGCACTGAGTGGGTAATGAGTCTCTGAAAATTTTACTATAGATTTATCAGATTTTAAGCTACAATGGGAAATCATCAAAGACATAATACAATGCAACAAAGTGAAAGCTTGCCCACATGTATTCTTCATACGGCATTTTGCATAGAATCCAAACTCAGTATTCCTATTGTCCGCAGGGACATTTACAGCCAGGTGTTAATTTTAGTTGATCACCCAGGGGACAGTGAAAGAGTATTTCCAATCCAATTAAAACAACCCAAATCTGTGTTCTGATAAGGCAGTAATTCAGGTTTGTATAATGAGGCTGTATTCTGAGTTTCAAATCAGACTGTTAATGCTCCTTTTGCACTGTTTTGCAGTTGCCAACAGATTGTATCACTCTGCAAAGTATGAACATGAATAAAAAGCATATCTTGGAGTGTATTAGCTGAATCTTGTTGTGACCACATTCATCATGCAGACTTAAGTGTTTTTATTGATATTTGTGCAAGAACAAGTGAACACAATGTGGGAATGAGAGAAACAACATTCATAGATGCTATCCTGTACAGCTGTGGGTCCCAAAAAAACACCTCTTTAAGCTACATCAAGGTACAGTAGCCAGGTTGTGATTGTGGGGTTAGGGAAGCCAACATGTTGTGTGTGCAAAATTGTTATTAATGGAAGCATATTGCAACAAGTTGTCCAGCACAGCACGTCTCCTCATTTTTTTGTTGTTTTTCTATTATTTTTCAAATCATTCCTAATGTTTCATATACTTTTTGACTGCTAGTGACCAGTGATGACACTTTCATAGAAAAATCTCCCGTTTCACTCTCAGTGATGACACCCAGCTCAGAATCCATACAGCTGTATTAGTGATGTTGAGATTTTCTTTCCCATGCATGTCACCATATTATTTATTCACAGTGAATTTCATTTTATCTGCCAGTTGCTCAATGTATTAAATACATCTGTAATTCGGCATTCTGCCCATCTATCCTGAACTTCATATCATCACAAACTCTGCCACCTCACTCATTAGTCACCCCTTTTCCTAAACAATATAGTGGTAAATAATTTGATGTATTGACAGAGTAAAAACAACAGAAACAAAATTTGCACATATTGCTGTCCCTGCACAGCTATACTAGGGGAGCTATTCAAATGACAGGTTACATGCTTCAGGAAAAAAAAAAAAATAAAAAAAAATAAAGAGAGAGAGAGAAAAAAAGTGTCAGGCAAAGAGAGACTACAGGGACTAGAATGAAGAGAAAATATTTCAATTTCTTCTATGATAAACAAAAGGCCTCCAGTAATCCTCAAATAGACACACATTTTAAAAGAGTTCAAGAAATTAAAGTGGGTAATATCTTTTTTTTATTTTATTTTATTTTTATTTTTTTTCCCCAGGTATGATTTGAAAGCAAAATATCTGAAAGCAGATTGATTTTATCAATAGCATAGTTTTCTGACTGGGTCTCACACTAGTGTGCATGGTTAAATACAACAGTAGGTAATGTGCTGAGAATTGGGGTGGCACTGTGAATCATATCTCCAGGAACATCCCATGCTTCTAGGAGGTGGAAAGAAGGGGGATAAAAATAAAGAAAGGTATTAATCTAGAGTGGGAAATGGGGCAGAACTGTATAAAACTGACCTCAGGATCTTATCCTACAGCAGCAGGCAGCCAAATCCAGCACTGTCAGGCTGTCAGCACTGGTCCAGGATGGATCCATTCCCCATTCCCTTCCTACCATTGTATTCCATGACTTGTTTGTCTTAAGTTTCCATTAAAACCAGCCAGCAACGCCTGGCCTCCACCCATAACCAAACCTCCTGCACAAGCCTGGGAAGCCCAGCAGTTCCCAGAAGCGCCAGACTCCCTGCAAGCATGCCGTGGGACTGGTCCAGGGAAGAAGAGCCAACTAGCACACGTGCAGAAAAGCCAGGCTGCACGCTCCCAGGAGACAGGGCCCTGCACTACACATGCAAAGGCAACACAGGGCTTCTGCACTGCAAATCCTGACCTGTCCTGGGGTGAGGCGGTCATGCCTGGGGCTGTGCATTCCTCCGAAGTCTGCCTTAGAGAAAACAGCCATTATAAATTAGCTGTGTTAATTCTAATGCTGTGGAGCTGAATACACATATTATCACATAGGTAGAACACAAAAAAAAATCTTACAGAAAAAGATATGTCACAGAAACAGCAGCTAGATGCAGTATATGAGAACTTAATGACTCGCATGCAAACAGCAGTTCCTTTGTTTCCCTTTGTTTTATTGACTTGTTGCTGGAATGTACCAGAGCTTGTAAATCACTTCCTTTTGTCAATACACGATAAACCCATGCTATGAAGCATAGCTACCTTCCATTGTTTACCTGTGGTGGTGAATTTAAAATGTTGGCCTTCAAAGAGAAGATATATCAAATTTTAAGTTCAATGAAAAAAAAATGATAGCAATCAATTTGAAGTTTAAAAGCAAATTAATGGGAGAAATAAATGTAGTTACTGGCAGATGCATAGACCACTGAAATTGCTTCAGTCAGTCATTTTATTGGCTTTTAAAAGACAGAGGAAGAAAAGTCAGAGGCAAAATGAGGTTTTACTGCATTAACAGCAAGCCAAATGCAGCTGGACTTACAAGCAGAGCTGCCAGAAACACTGAAGGCCCCCGTTTTAATTGCATGAATATCTGAACAGTCATGTTTGGCATAAAGTATTCAAGGAGTATCCTCAAAAGTCCACTTTTAGAGAACAGGCACAAATTATAACTCTGGGCTTTATTCACAACAAATTAGTCATACGGGTGTTGCATAATTTTGCTTTAGACAAAGAATGTGCAAGTGGGGAGAGAAGCTGATGCACTGGCATTTGGATGAAGTTTGCACGCATGAAGGAGTGATTTTCTAAGTGATGGGGGAGACAGGAACACAAAATCCAAATAGAAGGATTGGAGTAGCTTCAGCAATTCCCTCTCCTGCTCTGAGAGGCTACTGAGCATTCATTTGACTTGCAAATAACAGCTTCGATAGGGTCAAGCAAAATGCACCTATAGAAACTTGAACCAGAATGGGAAAGAGGAATTTTACCCACTGAACAATAAATAAATAAATAAATAAATAAATAGACATCGTAAAGTGGTCAGATCGACCCAGTTAAAGAAGCAAAAGTGCTCATTTCCAGAATATAAGGATGCAGAGGGTTTTAACGTTTTGCAGTGCTGCTTGTTCGCGTTTTCAGTTTTCACAGTAAATATGTAAACGATGAACAAATTCTGTTGGCTGAAACTGACTTTTTAATATGGAATTAAAAGCTAGTTCTTTGGCTGGAATGTGTACATGAAACTGAGGGAAAAGCCACAGCTGAATGAAGAGGGTCATAGAAAGGGAAGGATGAGGACAGGTATGCCTGTGGAGCACTGGAAGGCAACTTGTAAAAGAACTCTCCGAGGAGTTGGTCAAGCCCTAATTCGCCTGTTTGTACTCACATCTAGCACAGAAATGGACTGCTGGTGTTATGAAATCATGGAGTCAGGAGCCAACATCTGATAAAGCCCACCCAATGAAGGCTAAAGTCAGCAGTAGCTGGGGTAACAGACATTGTTTATTACTAATAGAACAACATATTTCCATATGATTCAGGGCTCTTGATGCATTGGCACCTAAACTATGACTGTCTTACTTTCAAGCACCCTTCTTTCCATTTGTTCAATTCACTTGATTGAAGCTGTAGGCTGGAAGCTCTTCAGGCCAGAAACAGCACTCGCCAATGAACATGTTCAGCAAAATACAATCTAGGCTGAGACTTCTGAAGGGCTACTCATACTCAAATAATGATGCAATGCAAGAAGAATAAATTATTATCAGTCCTGCCTTGCTTCTATGATTATTTTTTTTAATCCATTTCTATTCTTTTGTTAGCAAAAGTTCCTGATGTATTGATGAGCTGTGAAAAAGTGAATGTCTTCTTGCTTTGTGTGAGCTTTGGCTTTTTTTCTTTCCTTTTTTTTTTCCTTTTTTTTTGTTCTTATTTTTTTTCTTACTTTACCACTTCCATTTTGTTTCAGAACTTTGTTCTTCTCTGACTGAAGAAGAGAAGTTCAGGTAGGTTTATTTTGATGCTAGTTATTACAAATATGCTAATAACTAGAAATGAAATTGTGAAACCAATTGTCTGGTTCTGAATTCCTGGAAACTGCTTCCTTTTACCCTCCAAACACACTACTCCTCTCCTCAGCTTGACAGGATGCAATAACACTTAATGTTGGCTGGCATGTTGAGATCTCTTGGTTTAATCACAAGACCTCCAGTTAGCTGGCTTAGTGGGTATTTATATTAGATGCAATCTTTCTCTTAGACATGAAGATGTACCAGCAAAATGTTGTTCTACCAGCCAAAAACCTTATGAATACTTAATGCATGTCCTTTTGTAAGATGATAAGGAAAAAGAAAGGTATATATCTGATGAAAATTAAACACTGGTATGTGTGTTTGTTTTTTTTTGTTGGTGTTTTTTTTTCAATTACTGTTTTGTTTTCTAAAATGTAGTGACAAGTTGAATAAAAAGCAAAGCATCATTTGTTGTACCAACAAAACACCTATTAGCTTTTATGATTTTTTATTGGCTAGTGGTGACTGTTATTAGTCGACGAAGCAAGTAATCACTGAAAAGATCTGTTAAAAATGTCAGAAATGTTTCCTAGGTCATAGGTCTTGAGGGTGATTAACACTTTCTTATCACACTCATATATATACACTATTCCAAAAAGGTAATGTTAACAGTATCTGTGAGGAAAGAAGATGCTGGGAGAAATGGTTTGTTTAGGATTTTTTGTAATTGTACATCTAACTAATAGTTCATACTCTGGCTGTGGAAATCTGAATACCAATTAGAAAAAATAACCCTCTCTGCCTCTTCTTGGTGAAAACTGTCATGTTAGTTGTAGAGTTACAGCACTCTTGATACAAATGAGCCCTTAGGAACAGTAATTCTAGGTTCTCCTTAGCTCACATTTAGTGATGATCAATAGTTTCTCTTTTTACACTTTCAGTATTAAGATACCTGAGACGTCTCCTATTGGAATCTTTAATAACAAGCAAGGGAAACAATTACATTTCAAACACTCACACCGGGTTCCTAAGCATCCACACTCCAATAAGCAATTCGGTCAGGACTCACCTCCTGCCGCAGCTGTGCAATTGAGCAATTTTATCATGTGCACAAATAGATTGTTTCTTTGGAAAAGTCCTTTTAAGGCACATAAATTCAGAACTAAACAGCAGGTTACAGAAGTGAAAATCATTTTGTTTTTTCATGAAACCAGTGCTTTGAACCTTTGGAGACTTTTCTCTTGAACAGGATTTAGCATTTATATGTCAGAAACAATACATTTTAAAAGATATCAAACTAAACCCTGGCTGGTACTAATATGAATCATATAAAAAGATTATATAACTGTCTCATGTCTTAATTTGAAGTAAATCAATTTTTCTTTTAATTCTTGCTATGCTGTATATGTACATTTTGTCTATAAAATATCTTCCTATATGAGGTGAAAGTTTCTAGAGCTAGTGAACGGAAAGACAAGGGTTTTATGGCGGAAAATACATTGTTCTAGCAGAAAAACCTACTACTAAAATCACCTTGTGCACTTTGTTCTCACATTTGCTCCTATGACTCATGCTAACAATAAGTATATTTATACTGTTAAATAACTTAGCCCCATGATTAATTCCAAGATCCCACTCTCCTGAGTATCTTCACCTTAAATAGTTTTGTCATAATGGGCCAAAATAGCTTCCTTTGAGGCAGAGCCCAGGCAGTGGCACAGATAATTCACCCCAGGACTGCTCTGTGTCAACAAGTTGTTCTGCACCAGGGTCAGGGGAGTGAGAGAAAGAGACAGTGCAAGGCTCATTTTGGATTTCAGTAAGAAAGACCCAACAACAAACAGCTTAATAAGATGACTGCTTTAATAAGACCGGGTAAGAAGAGGAATACAAATAGTGAGTAAATCTTACTTCCCTTCAGATGCCGTGCACACAGTGTTCGTGCAGCATCAGACAGAGCAGATGCTATCCGTGGAGTGAAGCTCTCCCTTTTGCTCATTCCAGCTACTATATAACTTCCTTGCAAGAAAACATCTGTATCCCTAAAGGATGTTCACAAGACCTTCTTGCTGCATGGTGAGGTAAAGAGAAGGTGGCATAATCACTGGCAGCCAAAGAGTGCTTCCCAAGGGTCCTCTGTTACAGTGAATTGGCTGAGGCAGCTCTGCAGCCATGGGATCTGTGCAGCATAGCACACGCCTGAAAGCCAGGCTGGACATGCAGCAAAGGCTCAGGTTGACTGCTACATGGGTCAGTGGAACCAAAGCATGCAACTGGCTTTCAGTCAGGGTCAATACATTCCACATATGGCCTAACATTCCAACATATATTATAAATTGCACATTATATCAGTAACATACAGGCTTCCCAAGCCAAAAGTACAAAGCCCAGTAGAGCAGACAAGGCCTGTTGAAGATCACTGAACCCTCAGATAGAATATGACGTTTCCCACACAACTCCCAATATGCAGGCCCAGGCTAGGCTGTGTTCCCTTCAGCCCCCACAGTCCTCCAGCCCCCTTTCAATGGTCATTGCTCTTGCATGCTCTAACCATCACCTGGACCACACCACACTGCCCTGACATAATGCTGTAGAAACACCCACTACTCCAGCATGTACATCCCTCCCATACCCTCTGGTTGTGCTTTGTTGACCAAAGCACACAGGCACAAAATAATTACAGAATCACAGAATCATCTAGGTTGGAAGAGACCTCCAAGATCATCTAGTCCAACCTCTGACCTAACACTAACAAGTCCTCCACTAAACCATATCACTAAGCTCAACATCTAAACGTCTCTTAAAGACCTCCAGGGATGGTGACTCAACCACCTCCCTGGGCAGTCCATTCCAATGCCTAACAACCCTTTCAGTAAAGAAGTTCTTCCTAATATCCAACCTAAACCTCCCCTGGCGCAACTTTAGCCCATTCCCCCTCGTCCTGTCACCAATTATTATGCCTTAAGCCACAGGGGCAGGTCTCAGGCCCATTGCGAAACCACACCAGATGCTATGCCAGCAAGAATGGCTAATAGTCTTGAGGCAAGGACACCCCTGACTTGTTTGGGGTTAAATGACTTATCACTTGTCATGTCACCAGGCAATGCTTCCTGGAACAGCACCCTCTGGTGGGACAAGCAGAGCTAAGGAAAGCATGTACTCTATTTCATCGTTAATTGATGAAAGCACGTTTGGTGCCTATTGTAAAAATCTACCTCAGAAAGCAGAAGCAACAGCTACTTAGTAGGAGAGTGCAAACTTGCAAAAAATGCTTGAAATTGTCAGAACTTTCCAGAAACAAGTTACTCTGAATTTGCATATCAACTTTGTGGTATACCTTAGAACAATAACCTTGGGCAATTCATCCTGCAGTATAGTTTGGTCCCATTTATCATGGTCAAATTCTTTTGGTTTTGTATTGCATAAACTATTAACTTTTATAAAATTAACAGTTAATAATGTCAAAAAGAGTCAGAGAGAGCGCTGGTCTCTGGACAGCTATGACAGATGCCTTGACTTAGAAAAGTGAGATGTCAGACGCCTATTTTCAGTGACTTTTACTTGAGTACCTTCTGAGCAGTTTTTTAAATCATTTTCTTCAGACACCTACCACTTATTAGCAGATATACTGCCAAATGGGATTTTGAATTCAATATCATTGGTCACAAACTTGATTTCCAGCTTCTAACCTGTAGGCACCGAAGTCTTCTGCTGGAGTTAATTTGAAAACAGTGCAAATCCAGTTACTGACTTCTGACTCCAGTCCATTGACTCATCCCTCCTTCTTCTTTATTGTGGATTCCTACATGACACTTTATTTTCAAGTTACCCTTCAAATTAGGAAAGAATTGTCAGTGTTTGTCAAAAGAATAAGTTGATACAGGTTCTTTCCTGATCCTTCAAGTAATATCTACTCTATTCCAAACTGGTTTTTGTAAGAAAACTCTCCTACAAGTTAAAACTTTTGTTATGTTTACCTTTTGTGATGTGATTCTTCAAGAGATTTGAGGATTGGAGGTTTTTTTTGCATCATAAAGACTAAGTAATAAAGTCTGTTTTTTCCTCAGAAAGTCTTTTATACTTGCCTCTCTAAAAACATCCAGCTTACATATCCTTTTCTGTTGCAGAGATACCTATTAGTCAGATGAAATATATATATGAGAGTTCTTCCTTATCTAAAGATTTCAGACCAAGTGAAGAATATGTTGGAGTAATTAAAATGGCACAGACTTGTGAGAATAGCATTTGAAGTTGAATATCCTTAAAGGAAGTACAAAGTGAAACCCATTTTATAAAATGTCTTTCACAAGAAGAAAAAAATAGTTCACTGCCTTCAATTAGACCAGCCAAAAGGCTAAAGAGAAAAGAGAAATATCTTCAGCCTACTTTCTAGCTTGCTGTGGATCCAGGAAGTGCTGGCTAAATTAGCAGGCATGCTTGTTCGGTGAGGGGCCGGAAGGCATCACAGCACCTCAAGAGATCTTTGTTAAAATTCCGCCTTCAGATTAAAGGAAGAAATGAGACAATTTCCCTGCTAAGTTGTCCTTACAAGACATAGCTTCTTTTTCTGAAATTCCTTTTTCTTTTTTTTTTTTTTTCCATTAATAATAGATAAGATTGCACCAAATAGCAGTATTTTCAAGAGGAGTGGGAAGAAAATCTTAGGAGAGGTTTTTCACCTTTCTTCCCCTATTATCAAGCCATACATTGTCTGTACTATTGCCTGCTGTTGGAAAAGAACAAAATATAAACCCGGATGAGCACAGTGAATAACTATGCATGTTAGAAAAATGACACTACTTTCTTGATTACAGCTGAGGATAATTTATTTCTATTTGGTCAGATATTCCTTTTTTCATAATCTTTCATTCTTCATCTCCAACCACTTACAGTTACCCACAGTTTCAGTATTTATCCCGGCAGGCCCCTGTTAAAGAACTGACAGGAGATTATCAAAACTCAGCAACACGGGGGAGAGAATGGTGAAAACTTTCACAGTGTGTTATCTATCAATTTTATCTATGCTTTAGGTAGTCATAACAGTTAAGTTAGAATGGAATAAAGTCAATGTTAATTCAAAATCTGTGAAAACAGGCTGAAAAATTCATGTCTGCTAATGCAAAATAGGAGTCCCAGCTGAGTTTTAGTATTAGGTAGCATGTTTCACCCCTTAGAGGTAACACTCATTTTTCAATCCATTTGGGCAAAACTTAACTATTCGGGTGATTTCCAAAGGCTCCCAGATTCCCTTACATTATCCCATACATGTGATGACTTCTAAGAAATCTCTTTTTCCCAGCCAGGTATTTCCAAAATGCTCTCAGCTAAATGGCTCTTTCTTCTACAACAGCCATTAGACTCCTTTCATGTCACTTATCTTTAGCCATAGATAGCCTTTTCTGACTGTTTTTTCTCATCCTGTCACATGGTTTCATTTTCTTTCATTTATTCTTCTCTTTCATACTTTTGTCTTTCCAGATGCTTTCCTTAGAATTTAAGGAAGATTAATCTAATTAATGGTTACCAATTCATCATGGGTTACAGTTGGATTTCATTATCAAGGTTTCTTTAGGCAGCTCTAACATGAGATACTATATATCATAGCAATGTAGTTTCCAAAGCCATATTGAGTAAACATCTTTATGTAACTGTCCTTCATCAATTAGTTCAACTAACAGCACTAAGAACAATGAGTATCTAAGTGTTAACAAGTGTCTAAGCAGTCAAAGTAAGTAGTAGGTAGCGTTGCATCTCCTTATTCTTGAGCCACCAACCAAAGTAAATAACACAGAAAATACAAAAACATCACAGCCTGAAGAAGGCCCAGATGAGATGAATTTTAATTTCTAAATTTACTGTAGAAAACTCATATTACATAGATATCTGTGTAAGTTTTGAAACTATTTATTTAGATACTGTTTCTAAAATCAATGGCTATTAACCCAATATTCATCTTAATCAGTTTATATCATGAGATTTTGACAAAGAAAAAAAAGGCTTTTGAAAAATTTTAGCAGCTCTTGCTATCCTTATATTTTCCACATGCCACAAAATATTGAGATTACAGTGTCATAACACCTAGAAGGGGTGCCCAGGTGAGCGCACAGCTCTACCAGTTTGCTCCAGTAACAGCTCTACTCAGTTAGCTCCTCTGTATAGTGCAAGCAACAGGGGCAGTGGTAGGTCAAGGGTATTTGTCCTCTGGAATGATCAACCACCCAACCACCCTAAAGCTAGCATATAATTCAGCTTTAGTGACCAAAGTTTACAAAAAGAATCCATGCTAGTGATGAGCTTACCAATATTGATCACCATAATGAACTGGGTTTTCTACATCACAGTCACTAAATCAGAGTTATATAGAACTTGCAGAGCAGCTAGTTCCCCTGAAGAGCAACAAACACGGTAATTTCCACTGGATATTTTTCAGACTGTCATCTGAAAAAATGTATTCAAATAATTGCGAGATAACCCACTCTTATGTGCGACACAGTTCATCCTGAGAGTAGATTTTTGAAGAACAGTTTTAAAGCTTTTTTTTGTATATTGATTTGAATATTTTATTGACACTTTTGTGTTTTAATGAAAAAATGGAATTTCATTATATGAAACTTAAACAAAAAAAATACGAGACAGTCTTCTAATTAATCTGAAGTGGAAACATCATGCCTCCATAACTGATCTGTGAGCAGAAAGGTTTTGCTAGGCTTGTTTGCTTCTTGAAAATCAAAATTTGTGATAAAGTATTTAATAAATACTCTTGTATTTTCACTAATTCCTGAGTTTGTGAACCTGCTCCAGTCCTGCTGAAGTGTTTTTCCTGTATGAGGATGTTTATGGAACCAGAAGACTTTGATCGTCTTAAGAGAGAAACCCTTTCTCAATGTCTTCATGCATAGTCCTTCACTGTATCAAAACCTGATTGACAAAGTAAGCTCTATTGCAAGAACAGCCCCAGAACACTTCTGCACAGAACAACAGGGGCTCTTTTGGATCCAGCCATCCTAATTTGTAATCTTTAAGAAGGTTAATGACATTGATGAGTCTGGTGATGGCATTTGTTCAAAAGGACAAAGAAAAAAACTGTCATTGCTTTATTTACCAACACAGCCACAGTATAAGGGTCTAAAGAAAGATCACCACATACCACACATGCATACTTTGTAGAGTAATCTACTTTAAGAGTAATGTAGCTTAGATCTTATCTAGGACTTCTTAATGCTGTAAAACACAACACCATTGCTTATAAAATCACTATATCAAATGTACGGTAAAGAGCGAATCCTAGGTCTTTTCAACTGAGTCAAGCCAGCTTTTGACAGGCAAAGATCAATATTAGTATTACATTATTTCAAAGGCAAACATCTAGGCCCAGTAAAGCAATAGCATGAAGTACATATTTTGTATGTTTCACCATTGAATCACTGCCTTTGTGATATTTCCAAATCATAAGCAAAAAGTGGTTCTGAATACGCTTAAATTTAGTGTAGTGTTCTACACCCTGGACATCTCTTTGGAGGGAAAGAGACTCCACTTCAGGACATGCTTAAAGACTTTGATTCAAGTAGAAGCTAAGCTCAAAATTCAGGGTTTTCCTGAATCAGAGCTGCAGTCTACACACTAAGTGTTCCCCTTGTGAGAAGGGACTACATATACAGCTTAAGCCTGTAAAACCTTAAGGCTGTAAAAGCTTCATCAAGTTGGGACACTTGCACACTCAGCCAGGGGGAACCTGCATGAAATCCTGGAAGGGGTAAATGAAGAACTAATCAAAGTAAAAATATGCTGTGTTTAGTTACTCACTAAAGGGAAAAGATAAGATCAGAAAGAGATCTCTTATTCATAACAGAAGCCGAGCCATTGCAACAGAAAAGCAGAAAAGTGGCAACATGAAAAGGCTTCTATACTAAAAGCACTAAAACTTTATTTTCTTGTAATCTTTGTGGTTGATTTCATCATGCATGCACTGAACCTTCACATAAACTCCTATCTAAGACCTTTGGAAGGACACCTGCTTGTTTCAAATGGTGAAAATGCCAGGTAATCCAGCAGGGTTGGAGCACACTATATAAAAAAATGTAAAGACATATAAAGAGGGATATTTAAAAAAAAAAAAAAAACATGACTTGCATCTTCCAGTATAATCCTTAAATACTGGAAATCCATAGAAAAATACATTTGGCCTTCTTATACTGCTAACTGCAGGCACATTTTTACATTCTTACTTTCTAGTTGTTGCTTCCTCTCTGCTCTTTCATTTAATGGCATATAGATGATCTTGCAGGCTTTCTCTGACTCTTCCAGTCATGTATGTGAACTTTAGTGCCAAATACTAAGGAGACAACTCTGTAAATATGGACTTCATTCGATGTTTGCATAAACTCTTCTTTGCCCAATGAAATAATTGTTTATTTAGGTCTGGCTTAACAGTTCTCTAAGAATGTATTCATCCTAAGCACAAATCACTGTTCAGGTATTTTCCAGAGCTGAGGCAAAATCATTTTCATTCTCAAAGGAATTAAACATTGTAGTTTGCCAAACTGGCATCTGGGGTGCGGAGTGAGGGGCTGATCTAACTTTGCCAACAGAAGCATTAACAGGCTGCTGGGCAGTGGGAAAAATCCCCAAACAGCTCCATGAGCTGAATGATTATTTCCTCTTGAACTTGCTCACTGTGACAATTTAAGCAGCTGAGTCCAAAGTTAATGAAAGTCTCCTGTAACTGCTCTCATGTAAAATTCACTTCCAGTGATATTTGCAGCTGGCAGGGTTGTTGCTCATAGCAGAGACAGTAATAAGGATCCTATGTGAAAGAACTCAGCTAATCTGTGCTAAAACCTTAGAAATTGTATTATCCTGCTTACCCTTCCATCTATTTGCTTCTTTTTGCTTATCCTTCTGTATCGTTTTATAGACTCCGGGTCTTAGTTCTCCCATAAATACTTGTTTGTACTGCACTTGGTATCAAAGAAATCAGTATTTTTTTATGCGGTCATATGGCTAATGTTATGAATTAGTCTAAAATTCAATCTAACCAGAATAGCTTGATTATCAAATATTAACACCCTCCAAAAACTGCCTCAATTCAGTTCATGGGGAAAAAGTGAACATGCATACAAATCACCAGTTTAACATGCATACACCTCTGTGTACAGAGATGCAAAAAATAGGTTAAGTTAAATAGATATATTTCTCCTAAAATTAGTGATTAATATTTTACAGAATTCTCATAAGGTTTGTGCACATTCCTGTTTCAAAAATGCTGCAATTTCACTTTTCCAATTCAACACACTTGATCAAATAACAATACACAAATAATAATACACAAATAGAATAAAGCAGCTAAAGCAGAGTTCATTAAGAAAAGACTGATGCATATTAGGCCAAGCAATATTCAGATCAAGCTAAATTTGTTGTGGGTTTTTTTCAGCCATTTGCAGCAAGGCTGTAACTCCTTAAGTTTCATTCAGGTCCCTGACACAATTAGGTGTAGAAAACAAACAAATATTAGTATTCTGGATTTCCCACATTATCTAGAAATGGTAAAGGTAGGTGTTGAGTGGGCTGTTTCTTTTCTTTTTCTTTTTTTTTTTTTTGTCTGGTCCACATTTTTATAATAGCTACTGATCTTTTCCCTGTGTTCTTTTCTGCTTATCAAAATTTTCATTTCTCCTGTAAAATTATTGTGAAGAAAAATTTAGTAGTCACTCAGGTGTCCTTGCAAGGTATTGTGTTTCTCATTATCTTCTTGCATAAGCACACTTGGCAATGTGTTTGCTGATGTATGAAACACAGGAATTTGCACTCTACAGCACATAAGCCTGTCAGCTGTGTGTCTTAGTAACACCAAGTAACATCCTGATCCACCTCTAGTTTTCTGAGTTTTGGCCACTTCCTCGTCTTCACTGGACCCTCTCTACCCTGTAGACCTGGCTTGCCAGTGAGTGGTAGAAAAAAAAACATCACGTTGTAACCATCTAAGAATCAAATGTCCATTTTTTATTGCTGTAATACAGATATAAATTCTTCTTGAAGTGCTGTGAATAAAAAGCCAGGTATAAATTCTTAGTTTCATTATATTTCAAACTTTGCAGGAGTTGAGTCATCTACTGAGGTAGATGGCATTAATACAAAGTCATACCACATCTCCTCCATCATATCACATCTTCCAATCACTTTCCTTGTGAAGCCTAAACATGTTTGTTTAGGCTGCACCCTTATTCGTTTTGTATCCAGTACTCATTCCTGTCAGCTCACCTTTCCCTGAGTCATTTCCATGTGTTAATGCCAATGTTATACAGTTGCCATTACTAAGCCAGGAAAGGATGAATATTATGGTAAACAGGCTTGCCATGAATATTCATTATTATGTACAGAAAGGAAAACAATGAAGCCATCTGAAACACCCCTTTTCTTCAGGAAAGAAGTGACAGAAATCAGTGCACGAGAATTTGTATGTAAATGTTTTTTTGGAGAATTAAACTTGTGTACAAAATCATCTGACATTTTATAGAATAAGTTTACACAATCCATAAGTTGCAAATACTCCTTCAGAGACTTCAAAAGAGCCTTCATTTTTTTAATTAGCGAGAACATTTAGGATCTTTCACAGCTGTTATAAGGATTTTCAGTATGTTGTTTCACAATAAATTGAGCTATATAATATGGTTCATGAAGATGTTCCTGTGCATACAACTATTAAAATGGATAGTCAACTTTTTTAAATGAATGGTTTACCCAATTTATGTAAAGTGTCTCAGCATTATTATCCAACTGATCTTAAAAGAACCTCTTTAAATTGAAAATACCTCTGACTTCTTCAGAACGAACAAGCTACACGTGTTTTATTTCGTGTGTGGGGCTGATCTACATGAAAATGCATAGGAAGAGTAATCTGGAGTCATTAAACTGCATTAAATTCCTGTGGGAACACTTATTTTGAATTTAAGTTGGTTTGTTCCAGCTAACTTATCCCTCTTCCAAAACAAACTGAAATAAAATAAACTAAGTTAATTAAAAATAATCCAAAATTAAGGCCACTTTATTGTCATATAAACAGAGATATGTATTGTGATTTAGGATACTCACTGAAATGTTAATTTGAATTTCCATTTATTTTAGTTTGCTTGCATTGAAATATATAGAAGAAAGGGACCACTGATATAATACTATGTATTCATTTTAATAATTGAAATTTAAGACATGACCAATGTAACATAAAAGAGTGAAATGAAGATAAACTCTGGACAAAATTTTCAAACATGGATATCTCAATTTAACCACCATGTACAAAAAAAAAAAAAAAGTTATCAATATCTTTTAAGAATATGAGAAAGGATGGCTATCACAACAATTCTTTATAACAAGAAATTTTCAATAGGTCTTAATTATACTAAAATCCCATTTAATTCAATCACATTTCAGATGTGCCCACCTTATTTCCCTTGAAAATTTACTAGTTAACCTGGAGCAATAACATTTCAATATGTCCATACTGCAGAGTATGCAGAGGAAGACTACTAATTCTATCCTGAATGCAATTAATAGGATCTGTATCGGCTTCATTTGGAGAAAAAACAACAACAAGAACAACAAAAAACAACAACAAAAAAACACAACGAGAGAACGAGAGAAAGGGAGGAAGGGAGGAAGGGAGGGAGAAAGGAAAAGACAGATGTCAGAAAGTGATGCATATTTAGTTCACTGTCTACAAATCCCATTGTATTTATCCAAAAATAGTGATCCATAGCAGCAAGTCAGTTGGAATGCAGGTTTGCAATAGGTCATGGAAAACAGACTCCGCATGCATTTTTTTTAACAGGGAAAGATGGAAAACTGGTGTCAAATTAGATCCCCCCTAACAGAAACCAAAGGGGGGGGGGGGGGGAAGAAAAAAAAAACTATTTTTATAAGAATTGAAATTTTTTTTTCATTTTACTTTTAATCCTCAATGTATGCTCACGCGTTGCAGCAAGAAATCTCACTATCCAGCTTGTTTCAATGTGTTAACATTTACCAGCTATTTTCTAGAAAAGCTTAGAAGATTTGAAGGCAGCAAGTGTACTCAAAAGTAAAAGCTCAAGTATCTCTCCAAACTCAATAGAGAATTAAGAATTTTCACAGGACTTTTTAGAGTACATAAGACAAGTACAAGTATGACTGAGCCAAGAAAAAAAGACCTAAGTGAGGCTCACACCATCCTTGTGGGTAGAATTGAAATGGGCACTGGGATTACCTGTAACTCACTGTGTGAGACAAAAGATGATCCTAGCTGCTAACAAAGAACAAGGGATTCAAACCTGAATGCTTAGGGTGAACATTTTGATGGGTGAGAAGGAAATGTTAGAAACTAAAAGTATGTGTTAGGTAACCATTGTCCCATACATTCTATTTTATTATACTATATTATATTTTATTATACTATATTATTATATTATCCTGTACTTAGTTTTCATTGATACCTACCCCTTTGTATTTCTGTAGATCAGTTATTCTCTTCCTTAGACCTGAGGATATAGTATCTATCTTTTACCCTTTGGCTCTTTCTTGCTAAGCTAGAGTTGCTCTTTGTCATTGGGTTCTAAATATACCTCAAAAATGAAAGGAGATGTGATGTGGAGGAACAGGAGAAAAGGAAAAGCTTAGTATGTTAACAACAATTAACTACAGAAAAACCCCAAATGGCAGTTTATTGACAGATGGACAAATGAAATTGCAGGTCCCAAGGGCTGCAACTCAAATTAGATTTAACATTAAAGGGATGACAAGGAATTAGTCTTATCAGCATACATGCCTATCCTGGATTCACTGGATTCCTGGATATGCCTCTCTTCTCATTTGGCTGCCTTTTAAATATATGAAGTTGCAAGAACATTTGCAGTACAGTTGGCTGACAACACACACACACACACAAATCAACATAGAAGTAGAATATAAAGGAGTAAAATGAACTTTCATCTTGCACATGGAGAAATTGTTCCAGGAACCCAGAAACAAAAAGTCATCTGTAGGTGAAGCAGGCAAAGGGTTTTCCTAGAGGGTACCTAGTGCACTGCAGAAAGCTGGAAACATACTGTGTTTGGCAGTATACTTTGGTGCCTTCTCAAAGATTGGCACAAAACTAAACACAACAGCTCAGTGATGAAACAGGAGGTAATATCTGAGGGCAGGTGCAGGGGTGGAGACATAAGAGATACGCCAGTTGCTCCAAGGATGGAAAAAATATCGCAGTGGGGAGAGGGCACAAGCAAATGGCATTAAGCTCTTGAGCTTTGCTGATAAGGTCCAACAGGCATGTTACCTGGACTGTCAGTTCTTTGTGGGATTTGGAATTGCTTCCATTTTATAATATTAAGTTGGGATCTTTAACACCAATGGACTGAGCATGCAAGTGGGGAAAGGGAGGGATGAAGTGAAAGGCAGAGGCGTGGTAGTTTCCTCCAGCTGGGCAGCCAAGCTCCACCACAACCACTCTCACTCCCGCTCCTCAAAGGGGAAGGGGAAGAAAATACAATGGAAAGGGCTCAAGGGTTGAGATAAGGACAGGGAGATCGCTCAACAATTATCGTGACGGGCAAAACAGGCTCAGCGTAGGGAGATGAGAAGAATTTATTACCAATTACAAAGAGACCTTTTCATGGAGTGTGTAGACAGCTAGTAAAAGACCATACATGAGTAGAAGTCCTTAAAAGACTGGGGGCACACTGAGAGTTAAAAAATGGTCAAGAGCAACAACCTGAGGTTTGTAACAAGTTGCTCCAAAACTATGAGATGTAGATGTATAATATTAATGAACCAAGACATGTTCTATATAAAATAGTGTAAATGTGTATTAAATAATGATCTTTCAAAGAAAATACCACATATTAGTTGAATGGTTTAATAAATACCACCCAATTGAGCATGCATGTTGAGAAAGTGCTAATCTGTAAAAATCAGAAAACACCATAAAATAAAACTAATTCAAAAGCTTTCTAAAGGGTTTTCTAACATGTATACACAGAGTTTGTGCATCATCAGATCACTCCATGTAAATATAATTTTGAAATTTCAGCCCAGCTGATGCCGTTATCTCTGAGGAAGCTTTTTTTTTTTTTTTCTTTCATTCTTTGTGGCATCTGTCACTGCCTTTACAGTGTTTTTCAGCATGGACTAGTAATTCAAGGTTTATTAAGCTAGGGTTCCCAAACTCAGATGTATAAATGAACAATAATTGTAGAAAGTGTCGTGCAAATGGTTGTCTCTGAAAAGGTGCATCAAGCAAGGATCTGAGAAAGTTGTTTTGTTTCTGAAACTTGCCCAAGGAGTTTCATCTGCTTCAGAGCAGCGCCTTGAGGAGGGTTTGTAAATGAGGGGAGAAAATACAGATCCAAACATCAGTGTCTGTAAGACTGAGGGATTGTTTTCTTGTCTACAGAATGACCAGAAATGAAAGGCAATCCACTAATATGTATATGCATTACTTTCTACTGTTTTTTCCTGCTCCAAGCCATCAAAGACCATAGATCTCCTCTTAGAACCCCTTCCTATTCCTTTCATATTTCATTTTATGTGGCCTTGTTACCAAGGGACAAATCTTAACACTTAAACAGTTGCAATGCCTTTATCTGGCGACAGCATGATATCTGCAATGCTTTTATTTGGCTACAGTACCAAGGAGAGGAGATCTGAAGATGAATGTTAACTTCAGAAGGTTTGTGAATACCTAAGGGATGCAGTCTACACAACATATGGCATTACTGATGCTCTGTTGAATGCCCTGAAGATTTTGAAAGGTCTGAAGTGAATGCAAATGTGAAAAAGCTTTAAACAATAGACCTTAAATTTTGTTTAGTTCCACTTTTTTAACAAAATGTCTTCCAAATACTCCTTTCTCCTGCCCATTGCTCCCTTGATATCCAAGAAGCAGTGTTTTTCTAAAGAACACAGCCTGGGAGTCATGTGTGATCTTTCCACATTGATTAAATACTTTGCTCTTATCAAACATTAATTTTTTTTCTATTTTTCAAACCACCCACTCTTGCAAACTTCCCATAGGACACTTTTTAAGGATAAACAAACAAACAAATAAATAAATATGTTGTTCAAAGCAAGCCACTTCACAGTTGTTTTTTCTCTTCTGAAACATTTTTGCTTTTGAGAATAGTGCCTCAGTCTTCAAAAATGTAGTCAGACCATTTCATCTGTCTGAAACAGCTCTAACACCTTGCTGTGTGGTGCGTTTGTGTTCCCATTAAATCTCCACTCAGTCAAGACAGTCTTCTGTGCCATACAGCTGTAGAAGCAGCCCAGCTATGGCTAATAATACCATCCTCAGTAAAGCCCCTAAGCAGTATCATCTCCAGTAGCTTTTAGGTAACTTCTACATTAAAAACATATTTCTCCTAAATTTTGTATCAGCCTATAATGTTTTGAAGCAAACTGTATAGGAAAACCTGTAACTAACGACTTCATAATGCAGCATGTAGAACTGTGCTATCTCATGGTCATCGCTATTACCTAAAGGTCCTGCAAGAATCTATGGCTAATGGTACGACGTCTCTTATCACCACTGCAGCATGGAAGTTTGGCACGCTATGGCGGAGCATGTACCATTTGTATCATCCTTGGGAACAAGCTGATGAAACTTTCCAGATGGTGTCTTTTTTTTTTTTTTTTTAAGTTTTTAGCTCACCTTTCAACTGCTGTAACAAACTGCCTTGATGCAAACTGTATATCAGTGTTGGTATAGGAATAAAAGTACGTTTATATATTGAAGGTGATTTATCTGATTTTCTGTGGTGTTTTTTGTGTTTGTTTTGTGTGTGTGTGTGTGTGTGTTTGTTTTGTTTTGTTTTTTAAACTCCAAAGTAGATTACACCTGACATTATTTTGAATGACTTATTGCAGAGGTGGGAACGATGATATCTGTATGAAGACAGAAGCCCAGACATTCACAAGAGTTTGCAAGCATTTAGCACAGGCTCTAAGCAACAGATTTCCTGGTTGTCTGCTTTTTATTAGTTTGCTATTGACTTCCAATAAGAAATGGAGCCAAATCTGGGGGCAGTCTATTCCTTCTGATTTATGTAACACAGGGACTATTCATTCAGCAAAGGAAGATTTGACAAAAAGTAATAATTGAGAATTAGTAAATTTTGTGCAGTGACTGAGCTCTGAACATGTTTATAAAGCTGCCTGGAGCTGTCTTAGTTTGAGGAATGGCGGGTCATAGGTTGTCACTCAAGTGTTGAGTGACCAGGGAAGGTTTGAGCAAGAGAAACTGTGCCAGTGCATTGTTCGATTTTAGTCCCTTCCCCAACAGCGACCTGACTTTCAGTCAGCTGAAATCAGTAAAGGGTTCCCATGCTGTGATAAAAAACAAATGTTACAGCTCCCCAGAGCTGCTGCTTCAACAGTGACATGGGTGAGAGCTTCTCTGATTCCCTAAATAAAAGAACTTGCATAAACAAAGCCACAAGGGGAATAGGGAAAGGAAAAATCCAGTCTTCCTCTGGTAGCACTGTCCATGGACTACTTTGTCAGCGGAAAGGATGGTCACCTTTAGCTCTTCCTCTCCCTATGATGGACAAGCCATTATTCTGTATATGCTGCTAAAAGAAAAGGATCCTTGAGAAAGTAAACATTTTCCCACTCATGTCAGTCCTTTCTTGTTGAAACTTGAAAATGTGCAATGAAAGGATAGCAAGGGGAAGAACAGATGCAAGAATAGAAATAGGCAAGCTAGAGTTAAAAAATAAAAGAAGCAGCAAGGTAAAATAAATATGGAGAAAAAAGGCAATTAAATATAATATTAGAATGAAAGGACAAACATTAGAACATACGTAAAATTGTGGGCCAAATCTGTTTCAGACATACATTCAAACCAAGGGAGGGAGATGCAGGCAATTAAAAAATAGAGTAATAGGGATATAAATATATATATTTAATAAAAGTCTACTGTAACTGTGCAAAATTTGCTTGAAACATATTTGTGGCCACCACCTGTCCTGATCTTTCCACACCAGGACTGTGCACGGAGAAGAGACTGCACCATCCCCTACAGCTGCTTGAAGTTTAGTTCTTTACCTGTGCTGGTATGCACTGGCCGGGATTTAAAATTTTGTGACCCTGTGCTGGGCAAAAAGAACACAAATAAAAATTGGCAGCAAAAGCAGAGGATGTATTTCAATCTTTGACATCCTTTTCTGACCCTTCCATAGAATTAGCTTCCAGAACGAGCAGTGGGACTGGATCTTACCCAGAGCTACAGCAACAGCAGCAGTTCAATTCAGAAAACAAATCTCTTCTCCCCCACACCCAAAGTGCTTCTGTCTCACACAAAGGATTACCAGACTTGGAATTTTCTTTGGAATGACTCTTTACTGCTAACAGGAGAATGCAATATTATTAAAGCATTTCATTTTCAGCACTAACTTTTCCCCTTGTTTTTCTGTCTATTTGATTAAAAAGTGGAACATAAAATATGCTCAGCAGTGGCTAATGCAGCAGACCAGAGCAATCTGAAGTCTTATTACTAAAATGAACTGATGATTGCACATTGGTAGGACCTCATTAACAATTCGATATTGGGCTCCACGTATTTCACCGAAATCAACACAACATGCCACATAGACAGTATAAGTGGGCAGAAAACTCATTCATTTTCCTGCCTTGCAAAATATCTTACACACGTTTACCCTGGACGCGAGCATGACAGCACTCTGCAAGAGGCTCTGTCCTGCTTTAGGTGGGGCTGTGCCCCCCAGTGCCATCATGGTGTCCACACACAGCTCCCCTGAACAGAGAGCATCCAAAGCACAATCCTCTCCATTGCTCCAGACTAGATACAAGCACATTTTTTCTCTCCGGGGTGTTTTGTTCTAAGTGTCCCTGGAGTATTGTAAGAACAACAACAAATCTCCAAATGCTGAATTTTGTAAAGGGCATTTGCAGAAATGTGAGATTTAAGTATTCAAAGCAATTCAAATCCTGGCACATTTAGTTGGAGCACATAACAGCAAAGCAACTAGCCGGTCCATTATTTTTACTGAAACTTTGAAGACACAAAAAAGACCTCAAAGACCCAGAGGAAAAGTATTTCATTATGGAATCTGCAGAGCTGCTTTTAAGATGTGCTGATTACCATAAATACAGCAAGTAAATAGACCAGGCAATTTGCCTGTGATCTAATGAAAACAGGCAGCCAGTGTTGTGAGTTCACTGGATGTGCTGATAAAATTTTGCTTGAAGTATCACTGAGCTGTTACAAAAGGAACTAAAATCTATCATTTAAATTAAATATTTTCCTTGCCTATGAGAAGAGGTTTTCCTAAGGAACTTTCTCAAGAACAGCAATCCAATTACCTATGCTGTGGGCTTTCCAGTGCTCAGTGAAGCAAAACAGTAAGGTTTTTCACTCAACACCACTGACCAAATCAATAAGAAAACAAAGAAAAAAAAAAAGAAAAGAAAAAAAAAAGAGTGAAATCTGTTTTGGATTTGAAACAACAATACACAAAAAGAGAACACTTTGCTCTTCAGGGAAGTGTCTGCTTCTCTGTCTCCCAACAGGCTCTGGTTCTCAGGCACTGGTTTAATGTAATTCAGGTGGGACAGCTGAATCTGAAGTTAAGGCAGCCATCAAGTTTTATTGATTTCTTTTTGGTAAATAGGTCTGCATGGCTCCTTGTACCGCACTTACTGAGTATTTTGGGAGAACTTAGATACACTAAGTCAGAGAATTTTGGCTGAAATCTTTGAAATTCATGTGGTTTACCAAAATGGTTGAATTATAGAAGTCAAAAATAATTCTATAGTAAAAGTGAAAGGCATTATAAAGTTTTTACAACTGGAATGAAACTCAAAAGTTATGTTCCTAATGCAAAGCAACCAGTTTGCAAGTCTATAGTCATCAAGCCTGTGCCACTTTAATCTTATTTGCAATCGGCTTCTTCACCTTTCACAGATGACCCTTTCCACAGGCTTCAGAACCTGCTTTCTGTAGTCACTTTTCAAACAGCCTGCCCCGTACACTGCATATTAAAGGTAGGAGACAAATGTTCACAGATAATTAGAATTTAATTAAATATATCCTAAATGTAGCAACAAGAATACAGTTCTGGAAGACAAACAATTCAAGGAAATAAACTGGGGAAAAAAAAAAATAAAAACTAGGCTTCAATAACAGAGGTAGATTTGTTTTTGTTTTCTAAATGTTTACCTGCTTATTCCCTGAATTTGATTCTTACTTCATGCTAAATGAATTAGAAAGGCTATGCTTGAATGGGGCTTCATGAGCTCTCATGCTCACTCTAATGCTCTGCTCAGAAGGCTGCACCGTGATCTTATAATGGGCAGTAAAATGTTCCATTTCAAATTATAGGTCTACATCTTTCCTCTGTTACAGAGGACAGGACTGCAGGAAGAAATCAGTAAAGTGGAAGGAAGAAATCAGACCTGACTGACAAAAAAATTACTGCATGGTGGCAGAGAGACCACACATACTCTAAATCAATTAGGAGATCTCTAGTTCTGTGCTTGCTCCATAAGGGCAGCAGCAGGGTTTATAAAGGCTGGTGGAAGTGTGTTATGTAAGACACTGTACAAACACGGAATAAGGACAGTCCTTGTCTTGGAGAGATGGCCATAGAAGCAAACAGGAGAAGACAGTGTTTTATAAAAGACAATGATCATATAAATTACGCTGTATGTGGCTCGCTGTATATGGTTTACAGATGAAAATCATTTGGTGAGGAAAGAATTTTCTGAGAAAAACATGAGTTGAATGAAAAGACTGAAGAAAAGCAGAAGATGTTCTGAAGGGCAGGTAATAAGTTGGGTAAGGAACAAAGGATGGTGTTAAGACAAGGGAGATGGAGAATTCAGGGGCACGATGTTCTGGAAAAGGTGTAGCAGGGCAGACTGTAGGCGTGATGTAGAGCTCAGTGTGATAACACCTCTGAGAGCTCAGTTCTCTGCTTCAGAAATTTCTGCATCCCCATCCTCATGGCTGCTCCTTGTCCTCATTCACCTCCCACAGACAACATCTCCAGAGAAAATTAGCATTGCCCTACTCAAGTGCATCCATGGTCACGCCCCAGTGTGTGAAGGCATAAGCATATGAAGAGCTACTCTACCCTGCAAGCATCTGAGACCATGTGTCTGGAAAGAGGCAACCTTCATTAATCCTTATCATCTATGCCATCTGTCATTTGGTGTGGATTTGCTTTGATACAGGGTAAAATTCAAGAGCATGATTCCTTTATACCTTTTTTTTTCATTTTTATTTTCTTTCGCTTCTCACAAGCTGAAACCAATGTTGATCAAAGAATGTATAGTTCCAGGAAGCACATTGCTCTCAGTCTACCACCAGACTTGTTGCTCCATTTCTCTCTAAATTCAAGTGAGTACTTTCAGAGACCAGTACCCATCCTAAGGACACTACTCATTCAGCACAAAAGGGCAAGTAGAATCAGACACCTTCCGCAAGCCATTATTATCTTAGTGTGCAGGACACTAAGAAAGATATTGAAAAGGATGCAACAAAAGAAACTGAAAGGAGCACGATCTTAGGATACTGCTCAGGTGAGTGGTGTCTCTAACTGGATTACATCTCTCCAGATTCCCTATGGATAATGCCAAGCTATTGTTTAACTGGGAAAAAAAAATAAAAAAAAAATGCCTGTTTTCAACTGCCTTTTAGGAGCACAAGCCCACACGCTGCAGGTGTCTCTACCTGGGTGATCCATTGAGCGTGCCTACTTCAACAACATTTCTTCTCTGACATTTTCAGTTGCAAGCCCTCAGACTTTGATTTCTCCTCGTGTGGTTAGAGCAGACAGAGGAGAGGAAGAGTACAGGAAGCAATTTCCCAACTCCCTGCACATATTACACTCAGAAAATATCAGAACAAGTGTTGCTGATTTATGCTTGAGACTGGAAATTGGTATAGCTAAAAACTTGCTACTGCTCAGCAGGAACAGGAAGCATATTGGAAAAAAAATAAATTAAAATAAAATAAAAATAAAATATAAAATAAAATAAAATAATAAAATAAAATAAATAAAATTAAATAAAATAAAATAACATAACATAAAGAAATATCCTTCAGGTAGACAACACTCAAATTGCTGTGGGGAAAAAGAACATAACAATCACAAATACAAGATCACTTCTGCTAACATACCTCAAACTAGATTGCACAGGCAAGAACATGGATGCACAGGGAACAATAGGGGCTGATGTTAGAAGGCTGCAAGACACCACAGATGGCAAAGAGGGAAGTTCTGCCATGCAAGAGCTACGATGTATCCACACCTCTCTCTGTCCCTCAGGGATCCATGTCTCTATGCCATGTCTACTTCAGACCCTAAGCTCATTGATTGATCCTACAGGAATTAAAAAAATGAGGAAATCTTCTAGAGTGCTTAACAGTAGATAAGTATCCAAACTAGTATGAAAAGCTAATTTCCTCGTTTGTAATAACACAAAGTACCTAGTTTGGCGAATAAGACTCAGGGTGTGTAATAGGAGATAAGCCACCATTAACACCCTGTGTTTGTTACACAAAACATTTTTTTGGTAGACTGTGATGATTCTCCTGGAGAAGCTGGCAGCCCATGGCTTGGACAGGTAGACTCTGCTGGGTTAAAAACTGGCTGGACGGCGAGGCCCAGAGAGTGGTGGTGAACGGAGTGAAATCCAGCTGGTGACTGGTCACCAGTGGTGTTCCCCAGGACTTGTGCCTGGAACACAAGTCCTGTGAGGAGTGGCTGAGGGAACTGGAGTTGTTTAGTCTGGAGAAGAGGAGGCTCAGGGGAGACCTTACTGCTCTCTACAGCTACCTGAAAGGAAGGTGTGGGGAGCTGGGGGTCAGCCTCTTCTCACAGGTAACCAGTGATAGGACTAGAGGGAATGGCCTCAAGTTGTGCCACGGGAGATTCAGGTTGGAAATGAGGAGACATTTCTTCTCAGAAAGAGCAGTCAGGCACTGGGACGGGTTGCCCAGGGAGGTGGTGGCGTCACTGTCCCTGGGAGTGTTCAAAGAAAGGTTGGACGTGGTGCTTAGGGACATGGTTTAGTGGGTGACATTGGTGGTAGGGGGATGGTGGGACGAGATTGTCTTGGAGGTGTTTTCCAACCTTAATGATTCTATGAATCTGTGATTCTATGATTGCTCAAAACACATCTCTATCAACATTATAAACAGAGGAAGATATGCCTGCTGTGGACCACATTTTCATTTAATAAAATGGTAAGGCACATCAACAAAGAAAGTCATTGTTTGTTGTTGCTTCAGAAAGTAAAACCTTTAAATGCTTCCTTTTGTTTCAGATGATGAGATCCAAATGAGGCTGTTTCAGTTGATTTTGTGGGACTGCTGGGACAAAACAAACAAACAAATAAATAAATAAAGGTAATGACTTTACCTTATTCTAAGTGTCATGTCTTTTTGAGATAGGACAATGTATTAAGTTACTTAAGCATTTTTATGGCATCTAATCAGACAACTGAAAGCATCTTTGTATCTACTGTTAGTTTGCATAAACATTTAATATTTATATATCTTAAGGCACCATTATCTGAATAAATTAAATGAAGTTCTAGCTTATAACCATGGCAATGGAAGTGTTACCTTTGATTTTGGAAGGGCAAGGATTTCACTCAAGATACAGAGTTTTTTCAAATCATTAAGCTGTAATTGTCATTCATAACAAGATCATTCAGCTGCATTTAAAAACTTCTATTGGTATTTCATTTTGAGTTTAATTAATGCAAACATCTGCATATACCAGGACAAGTTAGATGAAGGTTAGGTTTTCCAATTTTATAAATATTTCACTATTATTATTTAGATAAACTATGAATAAAAGGAGGTGATGTGGTCAAAATTACAATTAGTCCAAGTAACGTGCTACCAAACCAAAGTTAGTGGCTAAATACCTATTCCTTTCTGCAAAATTTCTAAGTAAAACTGATGCTGTGCTGTATAAATTTTGTCAGGTATAAAAAATTAATTTATCCTTTTGCCTCTTTTGCTTTATGCAGCAAAAATCTGTTTTAAGCAGGTTTTGGTGCATTGACTATGTACAAAAAGCTTCTGGTAAATCATTCTATACAATAAATCTCTTGAAATTAGAATGAAATCTGAACAGATTAAAGGGATAAATATTGAAAGAGAAGATGTTTGAAGAGAAAAAGATTGTATGATAGAATCTGATCACAATACATGAGGAAAAAATGGCAGATATTAAGGAGATTTTGACCAGGAATTGAACTGCGTCAGAACAAGAGAAATGTCACCAATTTTCAGGACTGCACTCTTGTGTCAGAAGTCTTTTGGAGAAGTCATGTCTGGCACATGAAGAGAGCAGGAAGATACTGAATGCAAAGGAATAAATATACCTCAGAAGATGTCCTATCCTTAAAAGGCTTTACGTGGAGTAATAGACCTGTACATGCATCGAAAACAGTATTACATGCTAAACACATTTGGATGACTGTACACGATGGCTACAGTTTGCTTATACTGTGATTTCATCTGTGTTCTTCCTAGACAAGTGCTGCATTCCCCTATCTTTTTGTCCTTGGATTAAAAAATAACTAGAGGGACATATATAGAGAGGCAAGGACTTGCCACGTCATGGCTGTTGCAAACTCTGGTCTGTCCCCAACGTTGTGCACTAAGTGTCTATTATCATGGCTGGGGAACTCAGGAGGCAGCTCAGCAGGTACTGAATGGGTCTACAGCCCTGTGCCCTGTTCAGTGAAAATGAAGCCATTTTACTGGCACTCCTCAGCCCCTGCAAGTATGAAGCTTAACACAAAAGAATGGTCAATGTGGTCTGAAGTGTTTTCTCTGATATCTTTAACTGTGTCCATCATTTTAACAGATTTTAGATTTCTCACTTTTCTGATGTGTTTGGCTAGCAACTTTTATAGTGCTTTACCTGCTATTGAAGTTTGATGCAGTTCTGCAGTTACTCCAACACATTTATGGGAAAGAAAAATTTATTTTTTATGGGATTATTGTTATGTCTCCTCCTGGATCTCATCATATTTTTTAAAAACAGTATTGGTCTTCTGTATGCTAAATAAATTAGGGCTGATCAGTCTCTTGGCTTATTTTGAACTGGCCCAACAGAATTCTGTATTTGTCACTTCTTCAGCCTGATCACTTTAATAGGATTCTCCGTATCTTTTTCTGATCTCCAGACTAGTCCATCTGATTGAAGATAATTAACACTTCAACATTTTCTGCTTAAAGTCCCAATCAGCTGGGATTAAACAGTGACAGCCTGCCTGTGTAGTTCACTTTTTGGTTCACAGGCACAAAGAGCAAGAGCCTGGCTTGTCTGGAGATCTCTGCCTGGAGAGTTTCTTTTGCAGGAAAATGATCCTTCTGCAGAGTAGCTGAAAGCTCTTTGTGATTCTTGCTCAACAAAAATATTAAAGGAAGGAAATATAATTGGTGCCAGTCAGTACGGACTTTACAGAAAACAGGTTTTGTCAAACATGCTTGATTTAATTCCTTGAGGAGACTGCAAGTTTGGTCAATAAAGGTAAATGTAAATGTGTTAGACATTGTAAACTATTTGTCTCGGTGCCACATACATTTTGATAATATTGAATTAGAGTAGGGCCAGTAAAATATATTTCATGTACATTAAGAGCCACCTAATAGACAGATTTTTAATCATTCTTTGGACTTCTTTCCAGCAGGGTTCTCTTGGGAGTGACATTAGTCCTGATGCTACCCAAAAATGATTGGTTGTGATCTGAATAGAAGTATAGTTACATTTTATAAAATATAAAATATATGCTGCATCCACAAATTTGCCAGGTGAAGATTAGGAAGCTGTACGGAGCAATACAGATTTCTTTGTGAAATGAAGTCAGTTTGAACTGCATTTTTGTACCATTTAAGGCAAAGCGTTATGTCTAGAAGCAGTGAATGAAGGGCTAGAGAGTGGGAACTATGCTTTGGAAACCAGTGACTTCAGGGTAATAGTGAATAAGCAATTTAAGATAAGCTCCCTGAAAAATTGTTAAAAGCCTATCAGTAACCTTAATATGACTTGTCTTAAATACATCCCGTATCACCACTTTAATTTCCCCTACCTATGGTTTTCTCTCAGTGTTGAACTTCATGCTTCATTTGGATAAAGAAGCAATAGCTAAAATAAAATTCTCAGGAACTAGAACTTATTTTTTAGGACATTTATGAAAATTTGGGCCTAAGCATCCTCATGTCCTAAAACATCTGAGACACATGGTAGTTTACTTGAAACACACTAGTAATTTATGGCGTGTCCACATTCCACTAAAATTACAGACAAAATTGCTATAGGAATCTTGTTCCATAAACTCCCCAACAACCTTGAAATGAGCACTCTAAACCAATCTTTTTAATTGCTCAAGCCACAAGCCATAATCACATAATTCCTTCTGATTACCAAAGCAGACTGGACTATTAAAAACTATGCATTGCAATTTGAATAGATTAGCCTTTAGGATATATTAACATCAATTTTCACATGATATTAACTAATAAATTATTCTAGCAAAAGAGTTCAAATTCTAATTATCAGCTAGTCATTATATGTGTCCAGTTAGTTATATCAGGCAGTGCTGGAGGAAAGGAGGTTTGTGATTAACTTGTCAGCGAAATACAGCTCTGAAAGCAACACCATCACTGTCTTACAGGACTTCAGTTTCTAATTCATACTAAGATGTCAAACATATCCACAAGCTGAAAACAAATCAAAGCCCTGTTCTGTTAAGCCAAATATATGCAGATGGCAGGAGCAAATCATTACCTAGAGTTTCTACAGCAATTGCATAAGAACGGTTTCACCCACTGTTTTAAAAACAGTGTTTATACATTTCATGGTCACAGCTAAGCAGATCAGAATTAGTACACCCTGAAGGTGTGCCTCTCCCTGTGGGAAACAGTACATGATCTACAACCATGAAGGTAATGAAAAATTACTTCGTACGTGTTGAAAAGGACTGCTTTCATGTAATGGATTTTACTGCAAATGAAAGACCACAAGAGCATTTCATAACATCACACCTGTCCCTCCAAACCCAATCAGCTCTTTCAGTTACAAAATTGTGAATATTAGCAAACTTAGAAACACACACACACAGATGGAAAATGTAGCCTCACATTGTATGGAAGGGGAACATGTCCCTCAGTATGTTTCCTGGTTTGCCTCTCAGATTCAAACCATGCCTGTAGGCATGCCTGAGTCGCTTTAACATCATAGAAAAAGCTTAAAATTATATGTTATCTTCATTTGTCCTTCACCATTGATGCAAAAAAGAGTTTGCATTTCCTGCATACTAGACATAGACTGAGGTGGCAAGACAAAAACAGACATCTCTAGCAACATATTCACATTCATTGATTTAGACTGCTTCAGAACCCTTCAGTGGAAATCTTCAAAATATTTTTTCTCCTATATTCTTCACTTGAAAAATCAACATATATTTAAAAAATATATTATTCCTGTTGGTATACCTTGAATGCAAGCTTACTTAGACACCAAACAAAGAGGCAACTAAGCCATAAAAAAGTGCTCCTTTCTTATCCCCACCCTGTTTCAATTTGTTCTTTCTATCATCAGGAGTGGTTGGGGGGTGTTTTGTTGTTGTTGGTTTTTAGGTGTTTTGTTTTGTTTTTTTTTTTTCTTCCTCTGAGCAGAAACAAATGTCTCTGTTGACCAGCTAATCAAAGAACCTGAGAGTTCTCCCTCATTCCCCCTTGCCCAAAGAAACAAAGAAAATGCTATTTAATTCACTGATGTGAATTTCATCAAAGATTCAGCTTTGCACATCCTGATTACAAGCAATCAACATTTAACACTGATGACTGGCAAAAGTTCAACTTAAGCAATACTGGTTATTGCATATGATATCATGTTAGGATTCAAAACAACAGCAAACATAGAGATTGTTCTTGCTCTTCCCTGCTTCACAGGGCTACCTGTATCTCAGAAAGAAGAAAAAGAGATGGATTGTCTGTTTACTGTCATTATATTCAATTGTCTGCTTAGTGTCATTATATTCAAGGCATTATATGATATGATTTGGTCATTTCCTTTTCTTTCAATGGAAGTAAGAAGACCAAGATGATACCTTTGCTGCAAACCATTGATATTTTCACCATTAACAGCTTTTCAAGAGTTCAGGGTCCATAGCACAATGCTCTCACTTTGGTGACCCTCAGAAAGGACTTCATCCTGTCCTGAAAATACTTAAGTGTTACCATGCCTCATCGCAACCTTTGCATTATTCCTATTTGTACAGTTAAAAAAAATACACTTGATAGTTGATAGGCAATATTAAATATTTGTTGTAGTATACAAGGAACCGCCAGGCAGAAGAGAAACTTAACCTGTGGATGTATTCTTTCTTTCCTTACAGTGCACTGTGAGAGCAATTGTTAAGGCGTTCAGTTTATTAGATAAACAGGAAATGGTTCTGGTTATCAGTCCCAGTGGTCTCTGGTGTTTCTAATGGAGACAGCCATGATTAAGGTACCATAGGCTTTAAATCTTCCTTTATGATTAAATTAAAAATCACAGAAGAAGTTTGGAAAATTCAATATATGTACCATGTCAAGATAGAAAGTTATCAATGACCCCAAAAAGGATTCAGTTTAGCCAAACCGTTTTCCAAGATATGGCAGAAAGTTTTGTTTAAAGACTGGATTCCAAACACAAGACTCTGCAAGCGTTCTAAGAGATCACTAGCTGAGCAAAACAGAGCTAGGGACTGCCAGATAGACAGATATAAGGTATATATAGTCTTATATTCCTCTATACTCTTCCCTAAATTTTGTATTATACAGTTAGGAAGTAGACAACAGTAAGTAAATTCTTCCTTCATTTTTAATTTCTAGAGTTAAGGGTTTAATGTCTTGAGTTAAGGGTTATTTTATAGTGTCTGGTAAAAAAAAAAAAAAAAAGGTATTCCAATTTTCTGTTTTCCATTTTTCTCCAACATCAAAACAGAATGCTTGAGATTATCTAAAACATAGCCAGTGCTCAGCTGCTGAGCTGGAGAATGGAAATAAGATGTCAGCAAGGTAGAACTGTCTTTCAGCAACTGGAATTATTCAGAAAATCCTCGAAGTCCGGTCAGATGGGAAAATACTCTGGAATCTTTGTAGGTAAAGGCCTTATTTGTATAAGACGCAGGGCAAAATGTTTTATATTCAACGTCTCTTAGAATGAAAGAAAAAGAAATGAAAGGAAAGAAATGAAAGGAAGAAAGAAAGGAAGAGAGAGAGAGAAAGAGAGAGAGAGAAAGAGAGAGAGAAAGAGAGAGAAAGAAAGAGAGAAAGAAAGAAAGAAAGAAAGGAGAACATAAAGCATTAAAAATGCAGGCAATAAAGGTTAGAGTATTCTAATCCTTTGTCTTAATTCCTTCAATTTGAAAAGAGCCTTTTATCATTTGACAAACCTTCTAGCTACTCTTCCTGACAAATCAATAGAGACATGATGTTTGAGTAAAATATAAAAGAATTTTCTCACCATTCTAATGTCTTTTTTTCAGTCAGTCTGAAACCTCTTTAATATTCAGTGCAGAAGACAGCTATCAAAAAACAGACAGTAATGATGATGATTTTATTGATTTTGACTTGCAAAGAAGGCTCAGATGGGACTAACAAGTAATTTCTTCTTCTTCGGCAAAATCTTTGTACCAAATCATCTGTCAGAAAAAATATGCATTTTTGGTGTCACATCTCATACTTTTTTGTATTAATTACATTCTAGCTATTGTAAACTTTAGGGCCACATACCTGGCTCCTCTACTTGTGTATTTATGCATAGGTGAATCTTCTAACTAATTCAAATCAACTCAGTTCCTCCAATTGTCAGCAGAATATAAAAATATATAGATTTTGTTTGCCTCTAAATTAAACTCCTAATCTGAGACTTGAAATTTATTATGCACTTTTTCATATAGCTCAGTTTTTTAGATACAGAAAACTCATTCATACTGCTGCAGAGATGAGAATGATTTGTATTGAATTAGTTTCCCTGTTCATAGATAAATGCACATACAGACATTTGGAGGAGACAATTTTTTAATGCAAAATACTGCACAACATAAATATGTTTGTTATATATTCACAGGAGACATTCTCCAGTAGAACTTACAGGAATATTATTATTTCATCAGTATTCTTCCAGACTTGTATGCTGTATTACTCATTCTTTGGAACACTAAACTGAACACTCACCACCAGAATAAAGGTTTTGCAGTGTGAGATGATCCCAGTGGATGGACCATTGTTATTTCAGCAGTACTTAGCAAGGAGAAAGTAGAGTGTCTTTCTAAAACTTCCCAAAGCCAAACTCCAATATAATGGCAAATTATATTTTCTAGCAATTTCTCCCACTTCTTATCTTCAGTTCAGTGACTGACCTGAATAGAACATACAAAATATACAGGCCTTTTAACAATACTCCTTTTATTCTGACGGCACTCTCTTGGAATTCATATAATATGCATTCACACTGCTTCCATCATGTTCTGAATCAAATGCCACTAAGAATGATTTTTTTTTCTGAATTTCTATTTCAATACTGATAATGGTAAGAAACTACATTCCCTTTAATTTAGCAGCCCACTAAACTGTTAAAAGAATGTAAACAGATAAAAGAATCACCAGAAAATTTGTGGAAGAAAAAAAAAATCATACCACCACCAACAAAGAAACAAACAAGCAAGCAAAACCCCTAGAACTAGCAATAGAGTTGTTTGAACTGAGGTCTCGTAATAGTTGGAGATATACAACCTATCAATACTCTCAATGGCTTCCACCTCAACTGAGTAGGAACATTTACTAACTATCTACTATTTACGAACTGAGTAGGAACCTTTACTAACTGTCACGGGCCTCTTCAGAAAGTGAAATAAAGCTTGCATGGATTTTAAGATCTTTGCACTTGCCTTTAGGGATATAATTTACCTAAATCTTAAGCCCACTTTGACAAGGTACTAGGATTTAAAACAAAACAAAACAAACAAACAAACAAAAAAACTCTTTCTCAAGAAAAGTGTACTGTATACTAAAAATTTTCCATGCTTAAAGGGTTAAAAAAAATGCATTTCTACTGCCTGATATTTCTATAAAATACAGTCAGCACACTTAAGGGATTTCTCCTTATCAATAAAGAACCAGAGTAAGGTATACAGCAGTCTTCAAATTGATTTTGTAACACAAGAGTGAAAGCAGTGATTACATCTACACCTTAATGTGCCAATGCATAATTTTTCATAGTTTATTGATGAGTATAAAGAGTTGATTTTACAGGCATTTTTAAACATACCTACTTTAGAAAAATTTTCACTTATGCGATGAATTAATTCTTCTTTATAAGCAATATTACCAGTCATTTCTGTTTAAGGACTAGGAAAGAACAGTAAGTGAAAGATAATATACTTTTCTATCATTTGGGGGGAAGTGGAAAAGGGGAAGAAAGAGAGAGAAAGAGAAAGAAATGTATTCATTGCTTATTCAGAGCCTTTATTCATTTAAGACTTCCTGAACCATTTAATGGACCATTTAGATATTTTTCTTTAGTCTTGCTTCTGCTTCTCAGGAGCCATTTGTAGCCCAGTAGCCAGACAACCATTTTTCTTCCCAGGTGATGTAATCAAAACATTACAGCATCTCTCTTCTGCAGGCAAGAGAGTCTCTAAAATAGCAAACATGTTTGAGGTCAATGTATAGTTCAATATTGTAACTTTCTCCTTCTCATCTTTCCTTCCAAAGCTACACACTCTCCTATTCTACTCCTGTCTCCTAACAATTCTCCTGTTCAATTACTCCATTTCTTTAAAAAATGAGTTTTCTAAGAAGTTATCATACCATGGCTTACAGTCCTAAAGGACCAGTCTGCCAATCAAATGCATAACATTTGCACAACAGCTCTTCCCCAGCCAAGCCCGAATACCTGTTTAAATACATCCCTAACAGAAAAATAACTGAAGTAAATTCAGTCTGGAATTTACTGGAAAAACACTCTGTAAGACACTGACACTGCCACACTTACTGTCATTTCTGTGAGTAGAACTGTCTTGTAAGTAAAAGCATTTCCAGTTGCTCAGGAGCAACTGAAGAATACATCTGTTCATAGCTCTTCTTTCATATCTTCAGATGAATCTTTGTTGCATCACTTTGTTGCATGCCTCTCCTCTATGGTGAATAGCAAAGCCCCAGGGGCAGCTAGCTTTGCCTCATGCCTCAGAGGACAGGGCAATTAATCTCTTTTATATGGCTTGAGTACATGACCTGAGGATAGACTTTCCTTCCAAAATTTTCTCCATTTTAAGGGTGTCTCCTAAATTACCTTAAAAATTGGAAAATAAAATATTAACAGCTCTGATCAGCAGACATTATTATTCAAAAAAAAAAAAAACCAAACAAAGCAAAAAAAACTTTCTAAAACAAATCCTGATTCTACAACCCACAGAAGTGAAAAAAAAAAATCTGTTCTTTTTCTCTCTAAAGCAACATGGAAAACATATCACATGGCCAGGTGCTTAACTAATGGGACATTTTTTTTTATTATTTTCCAAGGGAATCTATGTACTAGATTAATAGATATCAGATTTATCAAAAATGAAGAGAGGGAAATAATTTATATATATATATATATATAAAATAAAGTAAATCCTTTTCTCAGGCATCCTTGAATGCCAAAATCATAGATTCTGTTATTTTACCCCTTTGTGAAATTAACTATTGTCTTTACTAGTTTAAGGATTATTCTAGCAAATGGTTTAATTATGTTTATACCTAAAAACAATGTTAGCGATCACATGTGCCTCTGTGAAGAATTGTAATCATGTAGCCACCCTCTCTCATGCTTCCTATGTGGTCTTTTGATGACACATGACATTAATACCACAAGGTATTAACTAGTTTTCATTTCATCAGATTGACAGTCTGAAATAGAAGTGTGTTTTCCATTTGGTTTGTCAATTACTGTACCAGTATATGCCTTCAGCAACAGTGAACTTTAAATTGCATCTTTTCTAAATAAGATAAAATATGAAAGAAAAAGACAAAAACATGAACATCCTAATAAATCATGTGGCACAACAGCTACAAGCGAATACAGCATTAAGAGATAAGCCACCATCAATAACAAAGGTTTTTTTAACAATTTCTTTTCTATTTTTTGGTCATTTTCTTATTTCAGTAATGAAGGAATATAAGTCATGAGTCCTGGCTCAGGCTGGCTAGGATGCTCTGGAAATTAAATGAAATGAAATCCAGTGCAATAGCTGAATCTGTGGGTCTGCCTTTGTCTTTAAAGGCACTGATGCTAAAACAAGGTCCACCTGGGCATAATAATTTTTTTCCTGTTAGAAGCTGAAATAACAATTCGATAGGGACTGTAGAGAGGTTTATGCTCTCTTCGAAGGATTTCTTCGGTTCTTCCCTCTCTCTTCAGGGAACAGTTTCCTCCTCGCTGTTTCTCTGTTTTCTTTTATATCTCTTCACTAGTGGGACTCTTCACATGGGAAGGACTTCAGAGGTGAGGCCACTCTTAAGGGGGAAACAAGTCTGAGTTCACTCCTTTGGAGGAATTCAGAGGCACCCTGAGACACATGCTGGCAAAACCAAGGTGGTGGCCTGTTTGAGGTCCCTTCCCATGGTTTCTGATTACATCTCCTTTTTAAATTCTGGGGTACTTTGTGAATGGATGCTCACTGGAAAGGCATTATGCAAGGTGTGCTCTTTATAAAATACATCTTAATGGGGCTGAAATTCTGAGTAATTAACTTTCCTCCTCTGCCTCCTTGTTTCTCTGAGGTGCTGTATCACCAAGCAACACAGATGTTCCCATCAGCCTGCAGTTGAAGAGTCTCAGACTAGTTCATCACTCAGTCTGGCAGGGAATTTCTTGAAGACTAAATACAGACAGTGCTGAGGCTTTCCCGGCTGTCCTGGCTTGATACAGGCTTTCCTTAAACTTCATCTACCATTGCTAGTTTTTCCTCCTGTTCATAAGAATTAAATTCATCCACCTAAAATGGAACAAATGAAGAAATTAGCTTTGTTTGAGAAAAAAAAAAATCTTTGGAACCAATATCAGACTAAGTCAACTGTAGCGGAATGTAATGTAAGTGTATTTACTTTAATTTTATTGCTACACACACTTGAACGAATATTGCAAATGTGACACTTTCTTGGGATCACCATCTTCACAGACATCAAAGAGCGGAATGTAAATGCAATACTTGATGTTGCGTGTCATTTCACAGAAGTCATTCTAGCTAGGAAAAGCTAAGGAAAATTAGATTCCCCAGCATTTAATGGGATGAAAATAGCTGTGAATGAAGAAAGACATTAATTGTTTTATCGGTGAGTTCAGAAAAACTGTTATTAGCTCTGTAAGACTGCTTTTGCATTTTGAAGGAAGGCTTAGGATACTTTAAGCAGTTCATCTTCAGAACTGCCCTTCTATGAAAGACAATTTTTTAATGAGAAGCTGTGATATATTAGAGTTGCACTTGCTCACAATATGTGGGAGATAGATGATTCCTAAACAGCGAAAAATAACTACTGGCTAAAAGATAAATTCAAATACCTAGTAGATTGGAGTGGAACTATTCTATACCCTGTACAGTAAGATTTCCAGTGCGTTCTTGCTGTATTTCATGGCTTATAGCATTATCTTGAAGAAAACTTACAAAACAACTCAGTTTCTCAGAGGCCTAGTTTTTCACAGAGTATCTAGTAAAGGTGGAAAATATCAGAGCAGATGACCGTACATTGTGCTTCTCTCTCCAGAAGGTCAGGGGCAGGCAGTGAAGGATGCCTGTTGCTTGCCATTTTTCTCACAGCTGACTTGGCCCACCCTGGGTTTGGTTGTGTGTTCCTTCAAAAAGAAAGCTCTCTGAGTTGTTACTCAGTCAGCATGACTATTTTATTTGCAGGCAGAGCACCCCCCTGGTTTCACTTGTGCTGTTTGCTGAGCAAAGGAAGGGACAAGAGACATCCAGTTGCAGCATTGCTTCAGCAGTACTATAAGGGGTTTTCCTGGGTATCAAATATCTTCATGTGGTTGTCATAATATGTTCTAAAGGAAAAAATCTCCCTACCAGCCTCAGTGTTTTGATAATTGAACGTCAATGATGGTCCTTTCCTTCCATCCCTGTTCCCTATTGTTTGTTTGTGTTTTTTTTCTTTTTTTTCGTACTACCATTTCAGACAGTGATTGCAACATGTACGATTTTGCCTGGTGTTAAAAAGCAGGGTTTTTTTTCCTTCTTTTGTAGAAATTGAAGGGCAGTCTTAGGAAACTGCTGAAGTGTTATGTGGGGTTTTTTTTAATTATTTTAATTTTAATTTTTACCAAGCCATTTCAGTAATCAGTTCCACATATTTAATTAGAGTATTTGAACAGGTAGGGAAAGCTTGACTGATCAGTGCTTATAGCAACATATAGCAACCTGCTTTGAGTAAGCGCTGGAGGTTTGAAGGTCAGTGACTGAAAGGAACAAAGGAGAAAGCAGGACTCGTGCAGAAAGCCCAAATATCTGGAAGAGTCAAGCAAAATCACTTTTAGCTCTTAGTCTTTTGCTTTTTATATTTCTCTTCTGCTCTGCTCCAAATGATGTAGAATTTCCAATAACATTTTAAAAGATACTATTAGACTCTGAAGAAAACCACTGAAGTTCTGTGGCCCCAAGACAAATGCATACCATTTCAGAGGAAAACATGTTTTGATCAGTAAGACATAACTACAACTGAATTTAAATGCATCATTTTGCTTTATATATATATATATATATATATTTTTTTTTTTTTACAATAGCGCATACCTTCCCATCCCTCATTTTGGAAATTCAGCTTTGGAAAGAAAATTAATTTTGTTGCTTCTTTGGCTCTTGAATATATTCCTCTAATATCTGAGCCACAGAATCACTCACGGAGCTTAGAAAGGCTCAAAATGAACGAGATTTATAATAGCATCACCTTCAAGGATAGGCTGCAAGCTTGTGAAGCATACAAAGTTTTATGGTTTCAGATAAAAGTCAATTCCTAAATACCAGGAGCTGAAGAGCAACTTATCTCATAATACAATGCCAAGAGCCAGGCAGAGAAGAGCAATTCTGCTTCATGATGACTTGGGAGGTTTTGGAATTTGTTTTCATCCTTCACTGGAATGAAAATGAAACATCTCCTGTATTTTCACAAAGCAGAGTTGTGCTAATACAAAAACCTTTTTTTTTTTTTTTTTTTCCACCTCAAATTCAGATCATTCTCCCCAGAAATGACCAGAAAGGCTACCCTGAATCTTAGAAACCAGAAAACTTTGCCCAGGTCACAAAGCCCCTAAGTGACACGGTGTTTACACACATGTGTAAGCAAAGACTCATGCCAAACAGCACAACAAAGCAGCAGCAGCATTCACCAGCAGAAGTAACGCTGTCTGATTGTTGTGAAGTCTCTTGCAGCAAGGCAACAGATGCCGGCCACTTTCTGGAAAAGGGGTTGGGACTGTGCACCCAGTGGGAGCTGTTTCTTGGTCTCTAAACACCAGAGCAACTAAAGACACGTGAGAAAACTCCTGACTCTGGAGCATGTTGTTTCTCTTTGGGAGATGCTATGCTCCACATGCTCATGGACGGATGCAGCCCCATGGTACAGGGAAGTGGTGCCCAATGGCCACGTGCACTCCACCAGGTGACACGGAGCACTTGGCCTCAGTGCAGTGAGCAACGCAGTGATACCTTCCCTTCAGCCACACACCATGTGCTGGGCACCTCTGCTGGCTCCAGCACATCCAGAGCTCAGGTAGGTCACGTCACACGAAGCAGACCAATTGCAATGCTTCATTAGAAATTTAAAAAGAGCATCTCACTTGTTTCTCTCTTCTGGGCATTGTTTCTTAATTTATTTGCCTGCCTATGTCTCTGCTAGGATTTCTTTCTTTTTCCTCCCAAGATTTAATGTGACCATTGGTTTGGCTTCATGAATGACAGAAACAGCATCAAAAAATGAGAGAAGAGCCCATTTCTGGAAAGGATTAAACAGCATGAAGCCCAAAACAGCTGCTTTTCCATGAGGCCTCCTCTGCCCAAGCGCTCCCTGCTGCTGCTGCCACCAGTGGCGAAGAACAAACAGATCTGACAATGGAGAGAAAATTTAGGGACAGGGAAGTGGGGAGAGGGGATGTTTGTGCCACCACAGCCTTTGTGAACATACGCAGCATGGATCCAGAGGGGCAGGGCAGCCAGAAGAGTCATTGTGGAGACCTGTTTCAGATTGACCTGGTTTCTTTGCCAAAAAAAAAAGCACAACAATTTGAGTCACAAACCTGGCCCAAACAGTCTGTACAAAACACCTTTCTACTCCCATCACCATCAGACTCCTGACTGATATAAATTTTTAAATAGGCATATGTTTTGGGTGAAAAATATTCTTCCCCTCTGAACATCAGGACTAGGGGATCTTTCTACTTATTGTGTAATGGCTTCATTGTGAACATCTCTATGTTGCTATTTTGAGGTAACTTTAAAAAGCAAATGACAAAATGGTGGGGGACACAGTGCTAGATTCAGGGAACAGCTGGATTTTGTTATATTGGCTTTTAGACAGCTATTGTTGTGCCATTTTTCCACCCAGCTCTTCTGAGAAATGCTGAAAGAAATTGTATGTGAAACCTAATGCAACGGTCAGCCTAATTCAGAATAGTACAGTAGCTAAAACAGAAGAAAATATTACTTTGTTTGCTTAGCACAATCTGTACGTTCAGGGAGAGAGGGAACATAACAGAAAAATAATATGACTAGGAAGACATAATTTTGCAAGTAATAAAGTTGTAATACATTCTCTTGTGTTATGCAGCAAACAAGGGAGAAAAAGAGGGGGTAGCAGATACAGATCTTTGAGAACTCAGTGTCTCTGCAGACCCTATAGGGGCAGAATTCCACAGCCAGTTGGACCTAGAAACACCAAGAAATGAGGTGACAACTCAGTCAGTGTTCATGACATGATGTGGGAAGCTTACATTACAAACGAGGACCTATAACTGGAAGAGAGCCTTGAAGATCCCAGTCTCAAAGACTCACAGTTGGGAAGCTCTACGTATGTGGTGACCAAACCATCCCAAACCTGGGGTCTTCTCTGGCGGGAAAGCTTCCCGCACAACCCTTTGGAAACAGGGTGAAATATCAATTCATTTTCTGTAACAGTCAAACCACTGCTAGTGGATCTGGAGAAAAGTATGGAAACAAGTTTTTGTCCCTTGGGCCTGCTCAGCCTCTGGTATTTTAGGCTTAGCAGGTAGCAACCTTCTTCGAGTGGTCATTTTCTTGCAGAGAGGGAGCAGGTTGGCAGCTGAATGCAATGAATCTCTTGAAGAATATGTAGTCATGAGCAACAAGTAGTATTTTTTTTATATGTGGTAAGTGTTATGATGGCATATGTAATCCAGTGCAGGCATTTTCTTTTTCTTTTTTGACTAATAGCAAATTCATGGTACAATCAGTGTTTCAGGGAAAACTGAAGTATTTCTAAAAACTGAATAAAATTTCATTACAATTTCAGCCAATGAAGTGTATTCATAACATTTTACTTCAAGTGGTTTTGAGCATTTCAAGTAAGAAACATCTAAGTGTTTAATACCTATGTTTTTAATTACTTGTTTTACATTTTCATTTTGAACAGTTTGTTGTTGTTGTTGTTGTTGTTTTTTCATTAAAAATGTCCTGAATTAAGAAAAGGCTTTAAAATGAGAAACCTTTCTGTGTTTGGATTTGGGCCATTTATTCAACCAACATTCAGGGATCTCACCAGTGAATTGATGAAATACTGGAACAATTTTTACTTTACCTGTTATTAAAATTCACAGATCAAGCATAGCCTTAATACTTGCAAACATCAGTATATAACCTCTAGAAGATATTTGGATTCTTTCATGAAAATATAACCTTCAATATCAAGACCAGTAGTACTTTAAGTACATGCAACAATTAAGACTAGATATATAAGAGCTAAAAATACATAGCTGGGAGTGTTAGGTTCTGTGATAAAAGCTCCTCTGCACTCCCACAGTGGAGCAGAGAGAGAGAATGGCAGGAGGGAGCCACTGAGGAATCAGAGGAACACCCTGTCTGATCCCCTATCAGTGCTGTCCCAGGAGGGAGCCCCAATAATACCCTGCTGGGCTACTGCCTTGGGACCTGAGACACAAGGAAAGAGCATTTTGAGATTGCACAAGACTTACAATGGGATGTTTAAGGGAAGAACCAGAGGCAGGGAAGGGGATGGATCTAGGTGATTTGGTGATCAGAAAATGGAGGGACAAAGGGATAAAAAGGGCCAGTTGCCCACCAGTATGAGCAAAAACAAATGTTAGCCACTGCGGTGGGACCAGGGGTCAGATGACCACATGTCTGTGGTGCCACTTAGGTCAGGGGACTGGTATCCAAGGGGAGCTGCTGGTCAGACACAGGTATCCACATTTTATATATATATGCATATATGTATATATATATATTTATTTAGCTAGTAGACCTTCATCCTGCTAAGCCAGAAAAGGGAGGAGGGTGAGGCTACTGGTGCTGTCTGTGTTCACATGAGTGCTCCGTGTGCCTGTCAGCATTGATCTCTGTGGACAGCCATTTATATATGGATATATGCAATGTATATGTGTGATATGTGTTCATGTGCCTACTGCGAATACATGCTCAGCCTTGCTACTGGTTGGACCTGGGAGCATGGATCTGTGGCAGCCTCACTTCCATCAAGCAGTCAGATCCTGCCCAATTCCCCTAACATAGATAACTTGGCAAGCAGTTGTAATAACAGAATATAACAAAACCTGAAATCTGTGCTGATATTTTCCCCATATTTTTAATTCATATTAAATTATTTATATTAGGCAACCATGGATGTTCCATCCCAAAGAGACAAATTCCAGATTCTTCGAAAAAATAATCATCAAACACATGTGTTATCTAACACTGCAAGGCTGTTCCCCAAACTATCATTTTCTTGTGGTATGTTGAGAAATAGATTGTGCAAAACTTCAAAAAAAAAGATCAGTCTGAAAACCATGTAATTTTATTTTGCCTCCTCCTTTTAAATTTTATTCCACCCTGCACTTAAATCTTTTCTCTCCAAGTGGGAACAATTACCAAACCAGTTTTGTAAAGGTGAAACGGCATTTGGCACTAAGGCAAAGGTACATGATCTAGCCATGCACATACACTGTAACAACTGGAGGCATTCAGCTCTCTAGCTTTATAACATGACTTTTCCCCTCAGGAAAGTCAATTGCTCTGTTATGGTTTCAAAAATAGGAACAGAGTTCACCTTGTCTTTGTGAAATGTGCTCGGTACTCTTTATCAGTTTAATCCCCCTGAGCTGTACTGTACAAGCAATAGTGTTACATGATTGCAGGAGAAAAACAAGGCTTCAGGTAATGGGAAATGTGATGATGTTTCCTCTCCCACCTGCTCCAGGAATATTTAGAGGAAACAAAAACTTGTGAAATGTTTGAGCTCTGCCCAGGTGATTGATTAACAGGTTTCTGACTGCTGTGTTGACATTCACTGGGCTTTCATCAGTGCAGTTTAAAAAGAAAGAGTGAGGAAAAAAGAAGCCAGAGATTTTCATCCTCTGCCAGTGAGTCTGGCTTGTTTGTGCCTGAAGTCCTGGAGCATGGTTTTAAGGTGCCTAGGACAGAAACAAAACAGCATATTTATACTGGAGAACAGTCAATACCTGAATTTGCATCACAGGCTTTTGTTCTTAATTAGGTCTTTCCCATATTTAATTAAATTCATCCATTCTCCTATGGGAGATATCCAGTGACATTTCCTTTCCATTGTTGCAGAAAGGGAGATTAACAGTGAAATATTAGCCACTAACATAAAGATACGCAATTCATCTGTTCAGAAGAAAAGAAATCACTTTCAACTGACTGCATATTTTTATTCTATTTTTTAATCTGTCAAACTGGTAGGCTCACTTAGAATTTAATTTTTCAAATACAAACACCCTTCCCAAGTATGATTTCTCCAATTATTCAGAAATCAAAATAAAATGTGAGTAAGGTAAACCAACGTTACCTATGCGGGCTGACAACTGAACACTGTGCTTTTTACATCCAAGGTAAAGAAGACCATGAATAGGCAGACTGTATTTTGCTCACAACGTGAAAAGGGAAAGTGCTGAAAGTCATAGCAGAACCTGATGAGGTAAATGAGGGTTCCTTGGTCATTGCCTGAGGCCCAAATCTCTCATGCATGATTTGTGCTAACACTGGCACAATACAAGAGCAGATCTTCAAGGTCAGAGTCCACAGCCCATTCCACAATGGCTGATCCCAAGAGCCAGCTGAGTCTCCAAATTTTTCCATTAAAGAGTCAGCATTGTCCACTAATATGCTGTGATGGCGTCTGAGACTTTCTGTACATTGCTTACAAAATGATGGTGTGCTGCTGGTAAGTATGTCTGGACAGGTGATGGCTTCATCATCTCACAGAAGATATGAGGGTTTGATGTTTTCTCCTATCCCACTTCAGAAGGAAAAACAATTTCAAATATTTTCACCCACGATCTGTAGAAAGGAGAAATCTTGGCTCAGATCCCTAAAAAAAAAAAAATTGTTTGCTTTACTTTTTTTTACTATTTTTAACCTTTCCTTAGTTGACAATAGGGTAAGCCATTGCTAACATTTTGAAGGAAAGACGTCTTTAAAAAAAAAAACAAAAACTATGATTTTAAGATGTTGATGTTTTAGCAACTACCATTATTACTTTTTATTTTTAATTAGGAGTTTAATTAAAAACAACTTCTTAAAGGGAAGAGCTTAATTTTCTTAATGCGTATCTGTTGCATATGCATGTGCATATGTCTGAAGCATATGCAACTAAGTGGTCAGAGGCACTTGAGTCAGATGCTTTGTAACCAAGAACTGTTTGTTAATATTAATAACAGATTTTCATGTGACCCTAACTTGTAATTTCCATCTGCTCTAACATGGAGCTGCAATAGCTCACATGAAGATCCTCTCACCACTTGTATTTGCTAACTGCACATTAGCTTCCTATTACATATATCATCTATGAATGTAAAACTGTATACTTTTTGGTATAGAGACAGTAGGTCAGGGGTGACAACAGCCCCACAAAAAGAAATCCAGATTGACTTACTGGAAAGTCAGCAAGCAATATTCCCCTTAAGATTTTCATGTCTGCAACTCCCTCTGTTTCTAGACGTGTCTAACTTTTATGCCCTGTCTTCATCTCTCATCTTTTAGAGACCATAATCATCTTCTTTGATGTCCAAATTTCAAATTTCAGAGTCTTCATCCACTGCTGCCTGTTATTCCTAGGCTTCAACTAAACATTTATCAAATCAATGAAGAAAAACAACATAGAATCATCTTTCTCCTTTCCTATAAGTTATCCTTGTACAGTACCTAATATGCCATATAAATTCTTCTCCCCTTCTGTCCAGTCAGAGTAACTTATATGAGAAACTGTTAAACAGATGCATAGTTGCTTTCCCTGAGGAAGCCATACTAGAAATTCCAATTTAGCAGATGTGAAATGAAAAAGCCTTTATTTCATGTACATGCCATCCCAAATATCTGTGAGATTATCTTGTCACAAAAAATGGATTAATGTTGTCTCTTTTTTTTTTTTCTTTTTCTTTTTCTGGTATTTTTATTTCATATCAGATTAATCTGCTCACAATTTTTGACATAAACAGCGTCTGAGGAAGGAAACCTGAATGAATGAAGCAAGCAATAGACTGCAATAAGCCATTCTGGTGAGACACAGTTTTGCTTTGAATAGAGGTGAAAGGAGGGTGTTTATCCTTTATGGAAACAATCTGAACTTGAAATGAACACAAACAAAAGGTCCAACAGCCATCATTTCTCATGACAAAGATGAGTTGAGAAAGAGAAATGATACCCAGTCCACTATCCACTATCATGTTTGGTGTTCCTCACTATTGGTAAGAAAAGGCAAAACAGTGGAATTAGTCTACACACAGGAAACTCCCTGAAATTATGCTCTCAGATTGACCAGTGCAGCAGGTTTTCCTACTCCACTGTGAATCGCTCAGCTCCCACGCTGACCATCACTCTTTGCCTCAGTAGTTCTGAGCTCAGCTGCTGCTGGTGATGCCAGATACAATTCCCTTCTCTTTTGCCTCCAGTATCAGCAAGTGGGAAATCTAATTTCAGCATGAGACAAAGGGCCCACTGAAATCAAAATTTGACTCTTCAAAAAATCATCTGTTACATCATCCATCTTAAAATGGCAAGCACCATCACACATGCCACTGCTCAGTGGCTTGACGTGGCCTTCAGAGAGCCCTTCCATGACACCCATTGATCATCTGCTATACGTCCATCAACATAGTTCTGCATTGCACTTTCACCTCAGTTAGCAAGATAACATAATATTCCACCTCTCAACATTTCAATCCTCCGTGCTTTTCTTTCCAGTCCTCACTCCGTCTCCTGTAGGTGTTGGAGTTCCTACGGGTGCCTTTGTGACTGGCAGGAGCCACCTGGCAGCCCTGTGGTGTGCCATGGCCCATGCTGTACCGCACTGGTCTGTTCAGGCTCAGCTTGGAAGAGGCAGACCTCTGTCAGGTTTCTCAGCTTTGAATGTGGCTGGAAACCGCATAGTAAAAGGGTAGCATCGACTAAGAAAATAGAACAGCTGAATTACAGAGTATTCAAAAGACCCAGCACAGCTAAAGTTTTTGGAAAACTTGAAGGAAGCAATAATGTTTTATGACAATGTTTAGGCTGCCATCACCACACCTTTCTGAATGGACAAAGAGATCCCTTTGTAACAGTGAACAGGAAAACGGTGCTTACTTAGCTAACTGAACCAAGGCCCTGTAGCCCTTTCCTGCAGAAAGGGGTGGGTTTGGAATACAAAGCTTAATACAGAACTCAAGAAACTGGAGGAGATAATTTAGATACCTCTCTTCTGAGATACAGCGGCAGCAAAAGAAAGCAAGGTTGTTCTCAGATGTCTCCAAGATGGTTGTTTGCACAGTTGCCAGATAAAGGTGTACTCGGAACTAGAAACCAGCAGTTTGTATTGCAGTTGCACCAAAGCAAAATGAGCATCTTCTGTTCAGAAGGGCAAGGATGGTTTGACATGGGGGGAAGAACTGACACACATGAATTTTAAAGTACACAACTGAGCTTAGATTTTCCTTTAAGTGAACTGCGTGCATTTATCCTGAGCTGCAGGTAACACTGACAATAAGGAAAATTGAACAACTATCTCATCAAACCTAAAATAGTGATTTCAGTGCTGTGCATGGTTGCCAGCTTTTCAACTCCATACTAGAAAAATACAGTGATTTTCTGATTAAATCTGCCACATAGAGGGCATGGCAGGAAACATAATATTCCAGAGTGTGTTAACTTTCCCTGAGTCTTACTTCTGTAATAGGATGGGAGGATTGGGAGGATGCCCAATTTCCACTCCTTCTGCCTGAATACCAAACCTAGAAGGAGACTTTCAACATTTGAAAGAAACAAAGAGGACGTCAAAGGCCAGTACGAGATCTATATGAAAAGTTTATCCTTTGCAAATGTATCATAGGGGTATAGTCTAACTGCATCACTCTCACAAGAAAGAAACCATTTTTTTTGGATGGAATCTGTGCTGCCTTAGAGGGATTAAAGTAACTTCCACTGTAATTGCTATACACTCCACAATGATTTTAATAACCTCTTTTCATAATCAAGTTCTCATAGATATTTAAACTTAGTATTATTCACAAATGAAACGTTCAGTTTACATTTACAGTCACATGAGCCTTTGCAAACATTTAGAAGGGATATGAAGTTCTATCAACAGGTGAAAAGGGAACAAGGCACAATAGAACAAAAGACGATTTTTGTATTTCTTCAGCAAGGCTCAATTCCTTCTTTGAACGTAGAACTGGAAGCCCAACACTCAGCCTTTATCAGTTAATCAACCAGTTTTAAATTTAATTCTCTTTTATTCTTCCTTTACCAGATTAAGGCTACATAAAATGTCTAATTAATATGGCAAATTACCTACAAAGCTGATTTAAGATCAAACAGATCCAGGATTCATAACAATACTTGTATGTTACAAAAAGGGGAAAGAGTAATGTATTGAATGAAAGAAGCTATATGAAATAAAGCCTTTTAGCAACATTTCTTTGATCTGTTTCTATCTAAGCCCACTCAGAGCAAATTTTCATGAAAATTAAAAGTTAGGTTTATATCAAGGAATGAAATGTTGTTGAAACTATAAAAAATCTCAATAAGATTATAACTTGGTTAAAAAAAAAATGTCCCAAATAGGGACAAGTAAAATATTAACATGTTTTAAGCTAATGAAGAGGACTCTGCTGGTGTTTTATGGAACTTTTCTTATTTATTTTAATCTGAAAGACAAAAAGTAAAGAATAGAAGATGACATAATTCATTCTTTTTACATGGTTTTCATTTAAAAAATATACTTGGAACAACATAATTTTTTCAAGCTGTGCAATTGTTTCATGATTTATTTTGTTTTATTTTGTAAACTGTATCCTCTTATTGTGATGTCATATGAGATCAGAAATTCCTCAGCTCAGTCTGTGAGCTGTTACAGCATTCAGTGATGGGAGAGGAGGCTGCCAGCACCGGTCTTAATCTGAGGTCTATAGGAAAGTCATAGGAATACAAATGGTATTTAATAACATAGCTATTATGCAATAGGCTTAAAAATGTTTTCTAAAATGACATTACTTGGTTCCTCTAAGGAGTGTTGTTGAGATGCAAGAACTTGTCCAGTAAAGTCATAATTGCTATGGCTATAGAGCTCCCTAGGATAGTCTGGGGACCATTTTCTGGCCCAGAATCCAAGTATCACAACACAGATCAAGTCCATACTTTAACCCAGCACCTCCAGCTTATTGGAAATGGCTGCTGATGCAAGCTGACCCCCAACCTTGCCTGGCCGTTGCTTGAGAGAACTGTAGGGCACGTGGGCAAAAAACTCCAGGGAGCGTGCTAACAACAGTACAAACCAGAGCCCTGACACGGGCTCTAATTAGTTCATTATTACAGACGTAACCCATACTGAACACCTATCCCATCATCTGGTGTTCTGCTGACTTCTGAAAATAACGCCCACAAAGTAACAGAAATCTACTTTTACCTTTCATGACATATATAATTTAACGAGCTGAAGAGAAGTGACTGAGGACATCAATAAGAGAAAAACAGGAGACCAATTCCCTCGGTGAGAATTAGCCAGCTGAAATGTCTTGTTGGCAGTAACACTTCCTACCTTACTGTGAGAGCTTTGCAGGATCTACCAGAGATGTTGCTGTGGGGTGAGAGGAGCAGTTCCCATATGCTCACATACTGAAATCACTCAATGCCTATCAAAACTAATGAACCAGCAGCCTTTTCTGGGCTGCTTACCCAAACCAAGCATTCTGAAGTTTCCCTTCCAGTTTGGAAACAGCCCCTAAACCCCAGTCTGCAGCTCTCAGTCTGATTCAAGTATGTGAATACAAATAGTGGTTTGCAGCAGGCTGGTATTTTTGTGGCAGTCATTAAATATCATTTGTGAGCATGGTGTTCTCTATCGCTGAATTTGCAGGTCATGTCTTAAAATCATATTACATATTCTAAGTATAAATAATACAAGAAAACAAAACCACTTTTTCATTCTGTTTTGGCAAATAATGCGTAAAACCTTAAGTTTTCACAGCTACAAAGTGTTTGACGCTTAATGATGCCTAGTTCTTGAAGAGGACTTTTTACCATTCAGTCTCAGAACAGTTTACATAGGATGGAAATACCATCACTGATATCACTGGCAACAAACTTGAGGAGTAAGATAATAAAGTCGTATCTCCAGAGTCTTTCCAGAGAAATGAACTGAAAGCCATTGGTTTCACATTCTATACATAAGATTTTATCTTACCCTACACATAAGACTGTATCATCTATGACAAGTGATAACAGAAGTGCCATAAAGCTTTTGAATGATTCATGTAAATGGCAACTTTTATCTGCAGATACTGGAAATGCTTGGGAGACCATAAACATGAAGACTTATGACAAAGCTCCTTAGGCAGAGTCTGACTACACCACATTTCTGTCAATGCTAAAGACTTGTGCTTCTGTGCATCCAGAAGAGATGCACACCTGTTTGCAATCAGTCAGCACAGCTACCACAGCCAACTCTTCATGAACCACAGTGAAAATTAAGAAGGCAGGAGTCTATGAAATCTCAAGAGGTACAACATGATGTTCCCCTTCACTGTGCCAGGATTTTGCATAGGTGCAGCTGCAGCTACAGTCAGCTTCCATGAGCTGGACCAGGATAAATTCTAAATATAGGCAAAGTGACAGTGTTCCTTGCTTCATAGTAGTGGCTGGCAAAGCAAAGCCAAAGGATTAAGATGTAACAGCGGTGCTTGAACCAATGGTTTTTCTTTTAACAGAGGTCCTTATAAACAGAAGAGAAGGACAAAGGCATCAACCTTGATGCACTCAGAAAATGAAGATATTTTAGAATATCTGTAGCAGTTATGCTGATTTCTAAAGAATAGAACTCACTTTCTGACAGAGGATTTCTCGTGACGCTCTTTGCTCTGATTTCAGTCCTGACAGTTCCCGGTGAGACCATAAACAAGAACTGTGAGTACAATTCTGATGCAGTAAGTCTCAGGGCCATGAGAGCAGCTGTGCCTGAAGGAAGCTGCATTTAACAAAAGAACAACATGCCACAGGTTGCACTTAAAATTTTATAGGCATATCTGATGAAGGAGAAACAAGGGCTGTTCGGTTAAGAGCCCACACCACTGACATACCAGGGAAAACCTCTGCTGTCATTTCTGACTGCTGCTTGTGTTTGATACTAGGGAGGGGATGGATTAATGAACTTGTTAATGACCTTCCTGCCTCCATCTGTAATTTAGCTTCTGTACTCTGCCTTTCACACATTATTGGAAAATAATTGATACTGCACTATGATGGAGCTAAGCTGTCAAAGTTAATCAGGCCACGTTTTAAGGTGATCAAAGCTTCATTCATTCTGAGCCTTTTATTATTTTATTCTCTTCAGGCTTGGCACTGTAAATCTTTCCAAAGGGGATCCCAATGCATCTCTCTTACCATAAATGCAAGTATTTCTGTTATTCCCCATCTGCTTGAATGAAGATCACACATGTCAACAGCCAATCTTAAGGAATCAGTCATTATTCCAGTATTGGGAGCCATCTCAGGATTTCAGCTCCCTAGACCAACTCAATATCTGTTCTAATTAAATATTTTGTGCATGCTTTAAGTAAGTTTATATATAGTTGCACATTCATTCCAAGGTGAAGAAACATCTGGCTTTATATACATACAAAGAGAATCATCTCCATTTGAACATGTAGAGCACAGGAAGATCTTAGCTTTCCTGCTGAAGAAGTGTTAATTTTCAATAAATTTAATAAGTAGTTGAATTAGAAGAAATTAAAATGCACTGAAGGAATCTCTTCTGTTGATGACTATAAAGTCGATAACTGCCATTCCAGCACCTTTGCTGTAGTGCCATTCTCTTTGTGTGTCATATTTTAACCATTTGTTTAAGTCCTACTGTGGACCCTCTTTCATTATAGGATTATCTGAGTTCTAAAATGGCAAAGGAGGAAACAAGCAGACGATTCAAGTATTTGAGTATTTTCCTTAGGGAATATGAAAAAGACAATGCAAGCTGTAGAAATCACTTTGACACCCCAGGATGCTGGCTGGGGTGTGGAAAGCAGCACATCTCCACAACTTATTCCCTCCTGCAGCCAGAGTAGGAATAAGAACAGAGATGCTCTCTGTCCCTGGATATCCCAAGGTCTGTGGCAAGCTGTTCTTGGGACCAAATAGCTGTGTCTTGACTCCTGGGGCACTAGGGCAAGCTACAATTGAGCTAAAATGAAAAAATGTCTATGAATGATGAGTTCCTACCTGGAACAATTTTTTACTGTGAAGCCTGTGACAATATTTCAGTTCTTTAAAACTTATGGAAATAATACTTATATAATCTTTAATGAAGAGAGATGTTGACTTCATTGAAGGATAATTCATACAGCACTTATTGGGGAAAAGTAAGTCTGATGTTCATGAAAGCAAAGAGATGCTTAGAAGTACCACTTTAAGAACACATTTCAATCTCTAAGAAGAAAATGATATCTAGAGTTATCCCAACAGTTTCATCTCTTCAAACTGGCTGGATGACAAAATGACAATAGTGTTTTTTTACTGTTCAGTAAAATTGGTTTAGCCAGGAATAGATAATCAAATAGCAAATCAATAAATTTTGGGCAACTGAATGAAAAATATCTGTTCAGATCACTATAGACTGTCTAGATGCAAACGAAGCTTGATGATACGCAAATTTAAACTGATGGAAAAATTATAAAATGACTTTCTAGGTTTCTTCTTCCATATTTGCTCTTCAGCTAAACAACATAGTCTTTGCAAGAAGATAAATGATTGAGCTTGTAATTTCGGTATCAGTCTTCTTATTCACACCTTTTATACTTACAATGATGGCAAAATTCTGTAGGCTTTAGTAAATTGTCCATTGTAGATACATCATATTGGAAGTACTTACCCAGGAACAGGACTACATAATCATTTTTATTTAAAAGAAAACCAAATAAGCTTGCCACTTACCAGGGCATGGAGGACTACCAACAAAAGAGGAGCTGCTCCTCAAGGAAAATTTAGCCTCTGACTTCCACTGGAAAGACATAAGATTTCTCCTTCAGAAACAGCCAGTTAGCTGGTTGCTCACAGGAGGGTTAAGGAAGGGACAAGAAGGATGTGTGTCAATCCACAGAAAGCATGGGGAATAAGCCAGCAGGGCTGTAAGCTTTTAGCCAGAACAACGATTTAATTGGTGTAACAGGATATGGCAGGATAATACACATGACTAATAAATTGCTATAAATGAATTCAAATTAATGCAAATGGCCTGTTCTGGAAGAACAGGCAAGGCAATAGAGAGGAAATGCTGGATAAATTGAAAAAGAGAATCCAGGCTGCCTCAGTAGGTGTCAGTTATAAACCAGTACACCAGGCAGGGCAGAACCCCCCAGAGCAAAAAACGTGGTCCCCCTGGTGGATTCTAGCTGATAAAATGCCAGATGAAAAAGGAATACAGTAGGACATAGCCTGGCAGGGTCATGAAATGTGCCATGAGATCTTTCTGCGTGGAACCTAGGGAAAAATCAAACCAGGCCTGAATCCAGGTGATTTTCAGAAAATCCATAATAGAAGGATTCCAAGCACCTTTTCATCTCTTTCATCATGACTTGATATTCAATATTTTAAATGATTTTACTTTTTTGTTGTTGTTGTTCACAGAAATGTCAGATAATTCTCTGCATTTTCATCCTGGCATCCAATATTTTTCATGAAATTCTATCATTTTGTAAAATCAGAATGTGCGAATCTGGAAAGCAAATGAGAACAAAAAGTGGAGTTTTGCTTAACAGAATGTAAAACTGATAATTATTGCTAATATCCATTTGTGATATGTATCACACTGAGCTGCCAAAGAAAATTCTTGCTGCCCTGCAATGTTGAAATGCTTTCCACCGAGATCTGAGTAATTTTGCTTGTCAAGAAAACAGTCAGCGTGCTTTATTCCATAGACCAGTTTCACCACCATCTCTCATTCTTCTTCAAGGGACAGAATACACTCTGCTTAACTTTCCCTGCTTAACATTTCTTTTTAATACCACACATTGTCACTGTGCGCAATTAATGATCTTTGGCTAAGTGAGGAACCTTATGCACATCTCAGACAGACTGACAGTTGACAGATTTACTTCCCACATTCATACATTGTTATGAAGCATAACTCCCCCTCAGAAGAGTGACAGCTGCCTCCATTTACAAAGCCAAAGACCTGCTCAGACTGATTTGTACCAATACACTAGGCAGAACTGGGAAAATGTTCCTATCGATTCTTCCACCCACACTGGAGGTGATAAAACAGGTTAAGTGATCAGGTTTTCATGCTGTCATAAGCAATTTGTCTGATTTAACACCCAGAGTTCCTAGATCAATTCACTGTTATTTCTGTAGGCTGTTTTGCACCTTTCCACAGAAAAAAAGTTTAACAAAGTACTGTTGGCTATACATTACGTGTCTTCACACTCCTTCCTACTATTCAAAGGTACAGAATTAAAGGTTTACCTTCATGTAGAGCAGACTATGTCATAGGCTTTTATAGTTTAATGGCTATTTCACCAGAGCTCATTTCACATGAAAGACTTGCTGATAAACTTTGTACTTTGCCTGGTGTATGAAGACTTTCCATGTGACTGAGCTAACTGAAGCACAAGACTATCTGGTGTGACATGTAGAACAGCAATTTCATTCAACATTGCCAGGGGACACAAGAGAAAGGTCTGCCAGATTAAGACCTTTATCGCAGATTTCCAATTACAACCTCAGTTCTGATGATGTGATTCTTCCACGGGGTTGGATGAGATCGTTAGGGGCTGGAGAGCAGATAAGATGAGCTCGCCTGGGGAAAAATTGAGGATGAAGTCATTCAGTTTAGATTGATAGTCAAAGAAGTTTTTTAAAATTAAATGAAAGCTACATTTAAGACATTGGATATATCTGCTTGTCCAGCACATAGTTCTTGTCCTTATTTTTCCTGGCTGTAAATCACACTGAGTTAAATCTCACCCTGCAAGTAGCACCCTGGAAGCAAGCAGAAACATCCAGCACGGTGTTAGTCACTGTCCATAAGAGCACCAGCTTTTGAAGAGCATTTCCATGTTCCTGATTTCTGAAAACTTTTTTTTAGGTTGTCAATAAGTATGTTGGCAGAGCTTCTCCAGGCAGACCAGGCAGTCAGCCATCCCAAGGGGATCTCAATCCAGCCTCATCTGGGCTTTGATCTGCACTGCAGGAGAGATGGGGGAAAGATCCTCTCCTCCTGTGGTAGCTGTTTAAACTGCTTCTCCTGCCAGTGGAAGGACGGGTGTACCTTGAGTCCTGTAACTTTGGGTCCAGTCATCTAACGTAATGGTTTCCCTTATTCCACTGACTGCATAGGTAACTTCAGTGACCCTAAGCACAATGCACTCCACTTCTGTTATATGTTAACGGGGAGATTCTAACTCTACCTGGGCTTTCTGAAGAAATGTTATGTGTTGACTGAGGAAGAACAGAAGAATACGTCTGGTAATTTAAGAGATGCATAATAGTCATGGTGTTAATGCATTTCATGTGACATTAAACTGATTGAGATAAATGGAGAAAGACATAGAAGCTTATTTCTCTGGATTGTGAGAAATTCCCAAGAACTACCAGGGGGATTTGCAATTTCTTGAGCAAACGGAAGAACTGTTGAGGAAACAGGCCCACTCAGATCAGCTAATCTATGCCCAGAATCTATTAGGCAACATCAATCCTTGTTTTGACAGAACTTGATTTCAATTAAATCATGAAATGAATGCAAAGCCCTTTGTTCCATTATCACTGAACAAATCCACAGCAAATATTTTAATTAAATTATAAGGTGATTAAAATACCTTAGAGATGATATAATTATGCCACAAAGCTTGGCATGTGCATTTGCGGATTTAAGAAAACATTGAAAAATAACAAGCAGAAACCTTTTTGCTCTGTGATGAAAAAGAATATAAACTTGAAGACAGATGATGAATTGCTGAAAACTATTCAGAAGGTGAGAATTAAAATTTAGAGATTCTATAATAGAGCTGAAAAATACAATTATAATAAAGCGCTTGCTTTCTAGCAACAGTTTCCATTTTTTATCATTTAAATTATATATTTACTTCAGGGTTCTCCTCATTATGAGGAAAACTTTCAAAAACACCTAAGCGCAAGCTTCTGTCTTTCCAGGTATTTATGCAAATCTGTACTGATAACATGCAGTCCTGTTATGTGTTCCACCTCTATCAGATGAGTCTAACCCAGCACTTGCCAACATGGAAGGTGAGCGCAGTGGGAGTCGACCTGATTACTTAAGACAGGCGTTTAGTATCCTACAAGAGTAGCTATTATGGACTGTAGCAAACTGCAGCATGCCCAGACATGCAGAATTTGGGAGCTTTATGCTTTCTAGTGTGTCAAGAAGGAAGACCAAGGATAGACCCTAAGGAGTGTCTGTCTTTAGCTGGGTTTTAGTTACAGGCTTTCCCCTTGGAAAATTTTTGTTGACATTTAGTCCAAGCCTGCTGCCTCAACACTTTGGAAGACAGCTCCCAATCACCAATGACAAATTTCTTTCTTAAGTGAACCTCTGATCAATTTAGGACCGAAAGCATATTTAATTTTGTATGGGAAGGTGATGTTTTGCTGGTCACAGCTTGCAAGGGATTTGAGGACATCATCTTGGCCAAGGTAGGGCAGCCTGCACCTTAGTCTCCAGGCCAGGGGAGACTAGGTCTAATTCCCTACCCTGGGGGCTGTGCACATTCACAGCAACCAAGAGGAAGTGCAGGCCCTTTTCCCAGTGCCTGGAGTACCTTCTCGAAGACCTCGAGGCTCAGTGCTACCCCAGCATATGTGTAAGGTTCTGGCTGCAATGGCCAAAGTCAACAAGGGTGGTCAAGTGACCCCAGAGGGACAGTGAAGGCCATCGTGACTCACTTCAGGTCTCCAGCCTTGGTGGGAAGGGCACCCTGCCCCATTGCTGAGCTGCCTGAAGGTGGTGGGACAAACCAGCACCTTACAGGCTGCCACACACATGCTCAGAAAGGTACTACTGGAGAGTCATGCACAACTGATAACCCAGAGGGTCTACCCTCACTCATCCCCAGTGTCCACCACCTATCTGTTGGTATATGGTTATGAAAATCAGTGAGTTCCCCTTATACAAGGGAGTGTGTCCTGGGCGTAGAAAGCAGCAAACAGGGTGTGGGTGCAAGTTACCCTGGTGGTCTGTCATGAGGAGAAAGGTGGAACGTAGTAGCCTGTACTGCCATTTTTGAGGTTTCTTGCTTTTCTAAAATAATATCACCAGCCTGGGATGGATGCTGAGACTTACTCTGAAGAATAAAAGTAACAAAGTCAGTGCAGCATGTGTACTGTGAGAGGAAGAGAGAATGCAGCTCTGGAGTACCACAGATTATAACTGTGTTCCAGAGCTCATCCATACGTATGATCACAACAAAAACATGAGAGAAATACACTTGATATTTTAAGATTGCAAATGTTTCATTAAACAATGAGAAATAACCTCAACAAGATAATATCACTGGCAAGCTCTTAAGACATTCTTACACTGCATAACTAAATTGCTATTCATAACCAGCAGGAAACATTAAGAATCTCTGCATGCAGTCTACTGACATATGACTGTTTGGTCTTACCAATATCATATTTCAAATGCTCATTTCATTGATATTTCTTCTGAAGGTAGAGAAAAATATCATATTCATCAAAGATTCCCTATCACTGCCAAGGCATAGGCATAGCATCAACTCTATTCTTGCTTAGCAGAAATATATCATAAAACTATCATCAGCAGTGGCATTCAGCTATTAATTGACTTAGTGCATCCCTAGTCAAAACCCTTGTGGTCAAACTTATTACAAAATAAATCCCAATAGATATTAGTACTGCTTTAAAATTATAATCAGTAACCAATCACACAAAAGATAACAAACTCTTCTAGTAGCAGAAGTTCAGAGTATATTTTTGTAGAGGGGAAAATTATCATTTTCAGCCCACAATGAATCACCGGAACTACTAAGAAAGTACGCTACATTCATTTCCTTCACTCTGAGAACTTATTTCTGTTCCCTCATTCCATTTAAATAGGATTGAAATCAATTATATTGCAACTGAATCCGTTCACAGAACAAAACCAGATGACCGTTTCTCTTTCCAGAAAAATCAGAACATGTGTGTGATCCAAGGGTCAAAGGTGCATATACCCTTGTTAAAGCAAATGTGTTTTTGAGAATATCTGCTGTAAGAATTGGGACTGCAAATGAAAGGATATCTGGAGAGGTACAGGTAATTATAAGTAAGAGGACTGGCCAGTGTAGAACAGTTAGAAGATGTTATAGTTTGTTCCTGATGAGCCCAGTATAAAGCCTTCAGAAAGCAATATAAGTTTTCTGTCACCTCTTGTGGATTTGATTTCAGACTCCCTCAGGGCTATGTAATGGGCATGTTACCTAACACAGTCAAAAAGCAGAAAATTGAAGTGCATTACCAGAAAGCTTGAATCAAATTATCAACAATTCTTTGATTATTGCTGAAAAACCACAGTTTTGTTCATGGGAGAAAATATTAGTTTCAGTTGCACAGTTTTGCTACCCCTCTGAGAATTCTTTTTTAAAACTTTATAAATATGGGTGTATTATGAGATTCACAGTGCATTATGTTTTCATGAAGAATAGTAAATCAAAACAGTTTTGAAGTTTCTGGTGTTGGAAGCATAAAAATAGAAAGGGATTTTTTTTTTTTTTTTTTTGCATTACAGGTCAAGAAATTAAATGTCTAAGAATTATTTCCATCTTGAAAGAGGTAAAATTCAAAATCTTGAAAAAAAAAGTAAAAATAATCTTTCCAAAATGCATATGAAATCAAACAAAATTATGTATTTTAAGTGATTTTAAAATAGTTCATTTAGAGTGTGTTCTTTAAAAGTTTATCTTAGTTTATCTTGCTATTAACTGAACTGTAAAGTAAAAAATATAAGTTCAACAAAATACAAGACTTCTCATTTTGAAAATAACCAAAGGAGATACTCTGATTATTTAAAAAAAAATAAATAAATCACAAGTGTGAAAGACATAAAAACTGAAATTTCCTTATGAAGTATGAAGTGGGCAAGGAAATTTACTTTTCTGGAAAATTTTAGTTTGAATCTTTGTGAAAGTTCCCTTAGCGGTATTCAGTTGTCACTTTAGCGTACATTTCATCCATACCCATGATAGAATCGGCGTTATACTGCCAGATAATCAGATATAAAATGCTTTTTAGTCCTATGTCTGCATCCACATGTAAAGCAACAGCTGGTGCTCCTCCATCATCTATGCTGAGTTTAAAGGTATGTGTAAGTGCTTTTGAGACCCTAATGAATTTCTAAATAGAAATTAAGTAATTTCAGAGACTGCTTCCTTTGACCTAGAGACGAAACAGCTGGAGACAAAACTCCAGCAGTGAGACATGAGGAGGAGGAGGAGAAGGAAATCAAACCAGCACTATTACAGTCCAGGCTGTGGCACCAGGCAATCAAACGGGCTGGGAAGGCAAGAGGCAGCAAGCTGGACAGCCTCAAATCACCCCCACTCTCTGCTAGGACAGGTCTCAAGTCACCACTGGTGTTTGCACAGGTTCAGCACAAGTTCTCCTGTCCTCTAAATCCCCCATGTAGTCTCCACTGACCCTGGGGGGATGAGAAGGGACTCATCCGGCCTCCTAACCCTACCCTGCCCTATTACATGCTGACCCCAAGCATAAGGGAAGGCCCATCCAGCAATGTTTGTTCTCACATCTCTCATTGCCTGGCTCAGAAAAAGACACAAACTCAAGGCCATGCCTCTATGTGGCAATAGCCCACAGAGAATATAAATCTCAAATTTTCTAGTTATAAATTCTAGGAAGGAAAGCATCAGCCACTTCCAAGAGCAGCAGGAACATCCCCATGAACTGGACCAAAGGGACTAGTACTGTTCTAAAAAGAAAATTATAGCACAAGTTCCCCCAGCTTTTCACTCACTGTTAATTTAATATTTTCCCTCTTGATTTCAACATCTGCAGAACCATTATGCAGCTGAACAATGCTGAGACAGACGTTTGACTGACTGCTTATCTTCTACAGTCAAATACAGCTTTTATTTTTACCATGCCCAAGAAGAATCACAATAATCCACATTAAAGATGGATTTCTGACATTAGCAGTCAGATCTGATAACTGTTTACAATTCCAGCTGGGCAATTAAACAGTGTTAATTTTTGGAACCCCACTTCACTCAATAATATAATAGGCACTTTTCTGATTAATAAGAAATTAGATTATCCATAAACTCTCTGCTGGATGCTAAAGTCTTCCACTGTGTGACAATTAAGGCATGCATCTAGTTTCCTGGTTTTCAAATCTTCTATGTACTGTTATGCTCCTTTGTCGTAATCATGTCCATGGAAAATGCATAATGTCTTCTCATAGACATCTGCTCTGCATCTGACTCAGAAAAATGCTCCTTAAAAAGTGCTGTTACTCAAACTCCTTTTCTGAAATATGATCAAAAAATCTAAAAATCAATTTAGCCCAATAATGAGGAGAATTTACTTTGCTGAGTAAAATCCACCCATGAGAACAAGACCAAGACATGAGCCAGGGTGCACTCCGCCAATGTCTAGGCTGCAGCAGTGATTGCTACGCCTTCTCTCTCATACCAATTGGTCTGAGTTTTAACTTTTAACTGTTCTTGGTCTTCATGACTTGGTCTTACTCCATACATGGCTTACTCCTATATGTGGCCAATGCCGAACAACTACAAAAAAGGTGATTAGGAAGCGATGATACCCCACAATTTTGCATGTCCAGCCATGGCAAGGCTCAAATGAGTTTTGCCCTATAGAAAGCAGATGGACTAACATGTAGAGTTGATTTGCCATAAAATAGTTATTCCAGTCCACATGTTACGAAGGTAAAAGTCATTCTAGTTCTTATTTTAATAAATGATCTTTGTTATATATCTCAGAATCTCTTTTTAAGGCAATAAAATCAAAACATATATTTCACTTTTCTTATTCCTCAAGAACAGTGAAAGATAAGATGCATGGAAAAATTACAGGTATTTCAAAACTCTTTGGAAACCAACATTCAGAAACAAATCATAAAATTTCCCTGAGTTAAAATGCCATTTTTGTTGCTGAATATCCTCTTCTAAAAATTGTTGACTGTATCATAATTTCTTAAGCACCAAACATAAGTGAATTCAGAAATTGCCTCAAGAAAGAGGACAGCATAATATTTAATTCTCACAGTTACTGGTTTTCAAGTTCATTATGGCTTGATTAAAATTATCCTCTTCTGCAAATCATTTACCACTGGGGTGTGGACCGACGTCACAAACAAAGATTCAAGCGCTCTGAAAATAAAGACATTGAGATGAAAACCCAGGTTTTGAAACAAGAATTCTGTGAATCATTTTTCACATGTCAGATGCTTGCTAATGAAAAAAAAAAAAAAAATAGAAATATTAGTATTTTTAGAAACTTGAAATTTCTAAAAGTCATGGAGTAATTTTTTTAAAAAGCGAAAATCCCCATGATTCACAGACAGGTTTTGTGAATCAGATAATCTATCATTTATGATCTATCTGTTGCATCTTGAGATCTCATTAAATAGGCCAGTAGTTTTTGTATCTATGCCAATTTACAGTCTCCTGGATAGTCCTGTCCCTGTTGGTCATTCCCACTGTGATGCAATAACCACTTCAGAAGGAGGCATAATCCTACATCATGATTTAGCTAAATCACAGGAGAAGGAAAAGACAAAGTAAAATTTAACAATACCTAATTACAAATCATAAGTATTATTAAACTTGCATTTCAAAAGGACATTGAGGATATTACGGACATTAAGATACTTGGGTTATCCACAACAGAGCTGGTAAAAGATCTGGGAGGCATGTCCTGTAAGGAGAGACTTAGGACACTTGGGTTATCTAGTCTGGAGAGAAGGAGGCCGAGAGGAGACTTCGCTGCTTGCTGCAGCTTTCTGAGGAGGGGAAGCAGAGGGAGGTGCCAGCCTCTGCTCCCTGGGATGGGATGATTGGGAACAGCACAGATCTGCACCAGGGGAGGGTCAGACTGGGCGTGAGGAAAAATGTCTTTACCATGAGGCTGGAACAGGCTTTCTAGCGATGTGGTTGATGCCACATGCCTGTCAGTGTTCAAGAGGCATTTGGATAATACCCTAAATAATACGGTTTAACTTTCTGTTAGCCAAGAAGTAGTCAGTGGACTTGATGATCTTTGTAGGCCCCTTCCAACTGAAACATTCTATTCTATTTTAATACAAAAAATCCTAGTTTTTTCACTGGCTTCGTATGGAAAAGAAAAATCACCGTTGGTTGACTGATACTTGCTTAATTGTCTGAATTACAGGGATTGAAGTTTTCCGTACATCACAGTTGCCACCGAACTAAAGTAACAAAAGGAAGATCTATATATGAAATTACAATAAAGGTTGAGGCAAGTAACTTGACAGTAACTTTAATATAGCTTTTATGACTAAATTGGTAGTGAAGAAAGAGTGACACATGCATTAGTACAAGATTGCAGCCTTGTTTCTTATCCAGGGTCAAACTTTTTCAAGGGAAAAAAGGTCATTGAGTACAACCCAACACAAGGTCTTATATAGAGAGCATGGACTTTAAGTTCCCTGTGGTTACTCAGCTGGGCAGAGGTGGAAGGTTGGTGTTTTAAAATGTTTGTCCATTTGTTTCACGACTGCAAAGGAAAAAAAAAAAAATTTTTTTCATAATAGTAAGGTCAAAGAATTTGCTTTCTCTCCAGCTAGAAACAAAAACAATAATGGAAGCTCTTCAAACTAATGTTCAAAAGAGGAAAAGAGAGCCAACATATTACTAACATCTCAGCAGGGAAGACATTATTACAGTCAAAAAACTTCAAAATCCCTTTTCTTATGCAATTCATCAACAGTCCTCTTTACCCTCAGAAGAAGAGTCTATATATTTCTTCAGTGGCCTGTCTTTTGGGGGGTTGGGGCTAACAGTGCAAAGCCTATTGTCCATTTGTCTCATATGTGGCACTTTTGTAAATGTCAGTACTAGATGGATATTAAAGTCATCCATCTGTACATGGTCTCTGAGCTTTGCTAAACAATAAGGGAAAATTATATCACTGCACTCTGGGAAAAAAAAAGGGGATTAAATCTTTGATACTTCCTCACTACCTAACATACTAAGTACATAATGCAAATTCTACAGATTAATGTGACTTAGAATTTTAAGTTCATGGCAAAATTACAAAATGAGAAAAAAATCCATCTCCTTTCTGCCACAAAATAAATTATCCTAGAAATTATATTGATTTTACACTATTACTGTAATTCCTATTGTTGACCACCATTTTATGGGTTTGGATGTATTTTATTTTCAAATAAAAATGTGTTTCCAAGATCAAATTTAGATTGTAAGTACTTGAAAGTGCCATCTGAATGTTTATCATGCACTAATAAGCCTATCATACTCAATTAATAAAGGTATTCTATTATCATCATTAATAACTCTGTCACAATAGTCTTGAGTATTCTTAAAAAAAAAAAAAAAAAGTTTACTAGTAAGAGGGTCATGGATTTTGTTTTTTGAAACAATAAATACCCCCTCGATATTTGTAGCAACTTCAAGCTCACAGCTATGAAGATTCTTACTACCATTTTATTATGTTACACTAATCCAGATGAAAAAATGCCAAAATGCAAAATGTGCTGTAAGTATAATCCAGACCTATATTTCAGATATGAATACTCATGATGCACAGGGAAGAAAACAGTATCATTAAGACATTCAAAGAAATCATGATGTGAATAAAATCACAGAGAAATGCTGATTACTTTCATACAAATCAATATAGATTTTTGCTATATTTGTGGTATGTTTTAAGATTGATTATCTCAAACACAAAAATGATAAAAATGTATCCTCTAGAGCTGACTCATTCTTAAAACTGTTAATGGCAAAATTGTTTACCTGAACTGTATAAAGTGACTAAGAAAACATTTGAAATGTTTGGATGTTTTAACAACATCCCCCTTAAAAAAAATAAAAAAATAAAGTGGCAAATGAGTGATTTTTGAGTGAGTCCATGGTACATGTAAATCATTCTCCTTGCTACCTAGTATAAAATGATAGCACAGTCTGTATTGCTCATATGTGTCCTTTTGTTTCCTACAAAAAGATAGTTCCTTCTAGAAATTATGTCCAGTATATAATTTATGATACTCATTTTAAAAGAAATAATTAAATGGATAAACTGAAATTATAGAGAAATGTTTTTGATCTGTTCATGCCACATAATTCCATATTAAAAAATACAACCAGACTCTATTTAAACTGTCTTTATTTAACTTTATTAACATTGTAGAGCAAGAACTTTGCCAATCAATCAAGCTTTGTATGAATGCTACATGGCAGAGCATTTTATTAGACTGGCGCATGTAGCAGACTGATACTTAAGTGGCCACAATAAGTCCATTTTGGTTTTGTGACCATGCACAAAACTGAACTTCTTTGCTTTATCCTGTCTTTGTAGGTATTTCCGAAATCTTTCAGCTTTGCGATTCAGAAAGAAAATCCGCAATGCTTTGAAGAAGCTTCCTTTCATGAGGATTTTGAAATTTCTGAGCCACAGATATATCCAAACATTCTAACAGGAAAATTTTAGAGTAAAATTTAAACTTTTGATCAATGGAAATATTTTCATTCAATTTTCTTTTTATTTTGACTTCTGAATTATGTATAGAACATATTTAAATTGACTCAATCATTTCAAAGTCAAAAATTGAAATGTTTCATTCCAAAATTGACTACATTGGAAATGTTAATATTCTCAAGATTTTTCCATGTTCTTTTATTTCAAAAAAATCTTCAATGTAATCAGGAGTTCATTAAAAAGGAAAGTTTTCAAGATCTCCATTCTGCATTAGAAAACAGGCCTATGCGACACTTTTATTTCTAATTGTAACCTATCACATGCAAAACCTTTTGGTCTGTAGCCCATCTCTAATTTAAACTCTCCCGTGACAGGTCTTTTTTGAGTTATAAAACTTAACAGCTATCTAAATAACTCTTCGCATAATAAAAGAATGTTAATCATCATGCACATATCTATCATATCTGCCCTGCACCCAAAGGGTGGATTAAATAGAAACATGAAACATTTTCCTCATTCAATTCTTGCTGATGCAGCTTAGAAGTTATGATATCTACAGTGCAGCTGCTATTATAAGGTTGCATTTAGAACCTCTGTTGTACAAAGCAGGATTGCAGAGCCACATTTGGTACGCCCTACAATCACATATTCTTGAATAGAGCTAGTATTATTCTTAGTTATGGTTGTTCTTGCTCCTCACCTTTCCTTAGGTGCAACCCATACCCTGCTTGAAGCTGAACCCACCAGCCAGCTCTGTCCCAAAGCTTAGTTTTGATTGCCTGTATTTTAGCTTATTCCCTGTTTTTTCAGTCCTGTGCGAGATACATTTTCCATCTGAGAATTAAGTCATGGAAAGAGCAACAGTTGTGTCGTTTATTCTCTGCGTCCAGGAATTCAACCCTTGTGCTTCAACAGACTCTCCTATAGAAGTCATCAGGAATGTCTTATAATTACTCTCAAACTACAGCTGTCCTGGAGGAGGTTCCCCCAGACAGGGGAGCCAAGAAGCCACCACTGGTGTCTGTCTCAGTGGTGTACGTGCTCGCTTTATGTGACAAGATTACGGCCTTGTGACTGCAGCTCTCTCCCGTCATCAGCCTGGGTCTGTATCACACTTGACGCCAATAAACAGATGCAAAATAGTATTAGAAAATGGAGGATTTCATTGCAGGGGAGGGAATAGTACAGCCTCAGCACTATTAAATGTTTGATCTTGTTACAGTTTAGAAGCCTTAACAACTTATCACGCCTAAGCCTGAATTCCTGCTCCCATTAATGTATTCACACATAAAATACATTAAATTAATTGCTGTTATACTCTTGAGTTTTCCCATGTCTGTGCTAATGGGACACTGCACAGGGCTGTGGCAAAGATATATTTTGTAAGAAGACTTTCCTAATTACCTCTGAGCTAAGTGTCAGAAGCAAACAGGGTGTCTTTGAAGAAAAAGAGGGACAGCAATCATTCAGCAGCATTCAGCTGAGCACTGAAATGAGCAAAAGATACTTTGGGCTAGGTTAAAAAAAAAAAAATAGAAAAAAGCAGTAGACAAACATAGTGTTACCATTATTAGGAAAATCATACCAAAATCAATACTTAAGAGAAGATTTTTTTTTTTTAACCCACTCAGCCTCATGGCCTTCTTTTCTTACAGTGACACAATGGCAGTAAAAAAACCCTGTGGTTCTGTCAATTAGATGATGATGTGCTGTCAGCTGAGTGAAAAGGCTCCAGGTGTCCGACTGGGTTGGGGTGCCACCCTCAGCCCTTGTAAGCAGCTGCCTCTTGCAGAGCAGCAACCACCGCCAAGGCTGGATCCAGCTGGGCAGAATCTGGAGTGAAGGGGAGAGCTGTGATATGGGTGATGGGCTGCTGGGCTATGGCAGAACAGAGCTGTGTCCCTCCAGGTCCCTCTTTTGTTGCTTCTACGCCTGGTTGTGACAGCAGTTTCTCTGTACATGCTCCACAGAAACAGTTATAAGCAGAGGTGACAGACACGTACCAGCACAGCCCTCCTCCCATCACAGTGTTCCCCAGCTGCAAGAGGCTGAAGCAGACGCAGTGAAACAGGCTCAGATTAGGATGCAGCCGATTAATTTTGTAAAGCTCGGGGGATTTGACTCTGTGGCACTCTCAGGTTGTGAAATTAGAAATGGAAGGGCAATGAGTTATGAACATTATGAGACATTAACACAAACGATGTGTGACTGTACGTACACGAACATTACCCGAAACTGAGAGAGTAACCAAAGATCTGTAAAACAGCAGCTATTAGATTGAGAGACTGTGTCTCCACTTGTTTAGAGAAGCTCGCAGGAGGAGATGAAATCCACCAACTAATAATTATCGTAGCCATAAACAATAATTTCTAACGATTCTCGAGGCAAACTGAAGAGTGCGTGGGCCTTCCCTAACAAAGCCTCTCAGAGGCTACTCACGATGCAAATGCAAACTGGTAGGCCTGCTTTGTATCTGCACTCAAGCTAAGTGTAAATGAGCAAGTGGAGTTGCATGTACAAGGTATGAAATATGGATGAAATTCAAAGCGAGGGATTCAAAGACAGGCACTGAAAGTATGCCAGATAAGGCAGAAGGATCATTGGGGCATTATATTTATTTCTATTTTAATCATAATCGTAAAGGACAGCTTGAAAAATGCACAGTAAAATCAATCTTAATGTGATAGTAAAAGTAAGGGAGTTTTTATGATTTATTAAAAAGAGCTTCAAGGTGAAAAAGAGCAAACTACCAGCCTCCTGTCTGCTTTGAGACAGCCCCTCACACTTCTAACATCAATATTCATTATTAAAACTACTGCTCCTCAAATCCAGGGATTGAAGCTGCTGTGATATCCCTGTATTCTTCAATCTGTCAGGTCTCTCTGCCTTAGTCCATTTTTATGGGCTGACAAAGGATGGAAATTGATAAGAAAGCTGTTTTCAGAGTGTGTTACAGAGCCTAATTAATCATTTTCCCTCCGCAGCATTAACACTGGCAGGGACGATGAGGGATGCTACGCGATGTCACACAGTCACAGCATGCCTGGGTGTTCAGGGTTGGGGCTGACACTTCCTCCTCTGGAACAGGTCAGAGATAAAGAAGCTACAGATTTTAAACCCAATGGTCATCCAATAAAGATTGTAGGTGGCAGTCTGTCAGCCCCTCCTGATGACATGAAGGTTTCCAAATTCATGACTTAAGCTCTGTGAGGCAGAGCATCATAAAGCCACTGCTCCACAAGCAACATGTTCATGTCACTAATGATCCTACTCATGATCTTTGCTTCCTCTGGCTGTCTGGTCTTCGACCCCTAAACTCTACTGCAAAAATTCTCCTTCTACCCACACATGGTCTGGCACCTCACCCCTACAGCAGTGCTTGTGCAGGCTTCCCAGTGCCACAGGGGTGGCTGCCAACTGCCTGATAGTAACCAGAGATGTAAAACCTGCCCATAATTAATTAATTAATTAATTAATTTTTAAATCTCACCTTCTATTCTTCAAGCATTCACAATCTTACCTGGAACTAGTGAAGGTTTGCATCATGGTTTGCAAATTTACACAAAACATAAATGATCACTTATGCTTCCTTCATTTAGGAAACCAAGCGAAGACTGGTAGAACTGAAATACTTTTCATTTTCTTCTCTTTCAGGATGTTCTGATTTTTACTTTTCAAGTTCTTCTGTTTGTCGCTAAGATAGCTAGAATAATATGCTTCTTTTCTGTAGTAAGCTGTAAGACACATTTTTACATGTATGTCACAAGCCAGAGTTTTAATGAACAGCGCTGTGAGATTGGTGTTAAAATTGCAAAGGTTGGCAACATTGCTGGGATGCAGCCCTGGACCACACCTGCTAAAAAACACTTCAATAGAGGAGCAATATTGTAGTGATGCTGGGGACCGTAAAGAGAACAAAATATAAGTGCTTAATGCATGAAATATGTTATGTGACAGTTGAATATGCATTTATGTAAGCATTTGTAAAGTGAAGTATTTTGTTAAATACATGCAGCAGGGGTAGAATATAACAGAAATGGAGAAGGAGAGAGGGAGTGAAAAGATCTCCAACTAAAAAAACTGAGATCTGTGCAACAAAACACATGCACGGCTCAGCCTGGAAATTTGGCGAGCATTCTGCAACAGCAGCTACTCTTGCAAGTGATCATCTACCTGCAACGTGAAAGAAAAAGAGCAAATGGTGTCGAAATCTTTGTTGTTTCAACTTAATTGCATAGATGCGCATACAAGAGGTAACACTAGGAATATGTGAAAGTTAATGGACTCACAAAACAAAAGATTTACTATGGTCAACTGGAAGACAGACAGTGGTACCTGAAAATATAACCCTGCACTTATCTTCTCCTGTTGATAGTCCACACCTGTCTTTATACAGCTACTCAGTAAATAACTTGGGGAAATGTGTGCAAGGATGATTCAAATAATTTTTATCTTTGGAAACAATTTACCAGCTGCCCAGTCCTTGCTCTCCAACCTACTTGTAATACAGATGCTAGGATGCAATCTTCAGGATGGACCCATTAGCAAGCACTCTCAAAAGAAAAAAGTGGCCAGAGGACTTAGGGGCATCTGTGCAACCTGAAACCACCTCTAAGTCATTTTACAACAGGCGAGCAATACCTTATATCTGTATTTCTGGCCGTAACCCATTTAACCTGTGGGTAGTAGATCTATAGGACATAATCTATAGAACGAAGATGTACAAATAAGTGGCTAGATATAAATGTAGTACTGACTGGCATATACGCAGTGGGGCTGAATACACGTGGTACTCCACACCAGCCTTTTCGATTCCTTGGCTCATAAATACTGGAATTATCCATCTTGCTGCTAGAAGTTACCCAGTACTTGTGTTACCTTGTGTGTCCTTCTCTTTTTAACGTTTCTTTAAGATCTGAAACAAAGAAAGAAATCTGAACAAATGTGAATGTTTTTAAGTGCACCTGGAGAGAAACACTGCTGTTGTGATCTTGTCTGGTTGCCATATGTGGTGAAACAGGCAACCTCTCTCTCTCTGCGGGTCACTTCTCAGTTCTCCTCTTTCATTTCACATATTTGGATTATGTTCTATCAAAGTGATTTCTAGCAGTTTGTGCAGATCTTGAAAAGATATGCATAAACTCTCATCTCTGTGTATCTTCAAATAATACCATAACCAAAGGTGCAGCTTCATTCACGATACAGTTTATAAGGATTAAAACATTGTTAGAAACAAAGATCACAGAACAAAAACAGCTCTGGGGAATTCCTTCATCACTGAATCTATCCTACTAATTGTTCAGATTTGTCTCATTATCTTCTCCACTCCATTAGGAAGGTTCTGTTTTGTACTAGGTAATTATTGGTAAAAAGATTCAGAGGCAATTCTACGTAGATAAGGAGATGAGATTAAGCACACGGACATTTATTTGCCATTTCCATGGCAGTGCAAAATTCTGGGCACCCACTGAGATACCTAAAATGCTGGAGAGAAGGGAAGGGGCTGTGCTGATCTCACTGGGGACAGAAGGGAGCAGCCGCTCAGCGCAGGAATACATGTTGCACCAGGCAGGGTTTGTGTGGGAGGCTGAAAATTCATTACCTTGCCAGTCAGCCTTGGGCCTGGAAGACACTCTGGCAGCATCTTATTTCGTTCTTTTTTTTTTTCTTTTCTTTTCTTTTTTTTTTTTTAAAGCGAAATATAAATAAAACACAAAATTACGAAAATATGAAAAATACTGATTTCATCTCAAGTATGCCTGGAGATATTTAGCGATGCTATGAAGAGTAAGTCCTTCATTTATGGTGCATCAGCACAGCAGACTGCAGCAGCCATCTTCTAAAGACACATCTGGAAAAGCTACGTAGCATGTATGGTCAAGACCCAAACTGTGCATTAATGGCCAACCTGGGAGGGAGCCTGCAGGCTCGACTGGACCAGGACCCCACTGCCTGATCACAGCAGATACTGATTTTAATCATCCTTGCCAAGGATATCACACAACGAGGATATTTAGATGAGGAAATGCCCATGTTCACATGTGAAGTTGGCACTGACCAGCGTTAGTCTGATGACTGAGCATGTGAAGGAAGCAGTTTACCCGTGGGAGGACACAGGGTAGGTAGTCTACTGCTTGCAGCAGTAGACTAACATGGGATGTGATGTGCTGAGGACAAGAAGAAAGCAAAGGAGAGCTCACTGTTGTGGTGACAAAAGTGCTCAGTAGATCTTCCCTCTCCGCATTCTCATGTCACCGGTGCAACACTGCTAGCTGCCCTCCCTCCTTAGCAGAGCAACCTCAGCAATGGGTTGAGCAGAAGGAGGCAGATCCCTGGGATGAGAAGCACAGCAGCTGCTCCCAGTAAGGCAGGTGGACTTGGGAAGGCACATCCAACGGTCCTTTCAAGGTGTGCTTGGCACTGTTATGTGCATGATAAAATGAATATGCAAGAATTCAAATCAAACTGAAATACTGATTTCTTTTATGCTCATGTATTTGTTTCACAACACATTAAAACAGCTTATAAAAGGTAGGTTAATTCTTTCATTCTTCTACAGAAAAAGTGTGAACTAATGCATTTGGGCAATGGGAGAAAAAAGGATTTATATTAAGCTTCACTAGACCTTAAAGTGCTGAGATAATACAAAATCTGAATACATATTGGGAAAAGATTATACAGTATCTCTTGAAGGATAAATAATAATATAGTCTACTGAAGATTTAATACAGATCAAAACAAAACTTCATGATGTAGAAATGGAACAATTTAATGTAAGTATCAAATGCAAACTGTATGTGACCTTTCCAGAGAGTTATTAGAATGAGAAATTGATGAGACCCACACAAAAATGGCAATAGTCATATTGAATTTCAGGAAAGTGCCGGGTCAGAGTGTGCCTGGATGTTGACTTTTACAGGCCATTCACTCTGAAACTTTTCCCACATTGTGGTAAAGTGTACAATCAAGTGTTAGATAATACCATATAACCGCAAAGCCATAGGGAGATACTCATTATAACTGCCAGTGTCCACATCCCCAAACACAGTAGGCCTTTCAATTACACAAATTTGTATTAAACTTGTAATTGTTTTCCCACTGCAATCTAAGGAACATTTGCCTAAGTCTGTGGGGAGCTGGCTGACCTTTTTCTCCAGCTGCCAAACTGCATTAATGGATTAAAAAATATACATGAGAGACATTCCTGATAATATTTGTCAGTAAACAACAGCAGTCATGCCACAGAGATGTTACGCAGCTGAAAGTGCGAGCTATGATATAATTTCCATATTAACAGGAACCCAATACTATGGAAAGGCTTATTCACCCCAGAAGCACAGAACAAAGTGGAAAGCTTTGTCAGCTACCCTTGGTTGTTCCTAGTTTCTCACCATTGTTTCTTTTTGTTGCCACGGGTGTCCAATGGCCACATTTCTTCTCTGCTCACAATAGCACAGGGCAAACCTCCTCTGCAGGAGCTCAACCATCTGAAGCTTTCTAAAAGTGCCAACATCATCCTCTGATCTCACAGGTCAGTTACTTCTTCCTATAGACTATGTCCAGCCAGATATGTTCTGCATGCTGCATTTCCCTATTTATTTCAGCTTCCTCAAAGGAGTAGACACCATACTTTCCCCACTCTTTGCAAAGGTAGCCACTACCCTTCATGAAATCCCTGGAGTAAAGTTTGTTATCAACATATTTTCACTCTTATGTTTTTCAGTTTAGATCAAATGAAATGCAGCTACAGCCCTTCTTCTCTTCAGTGGCCCAGAACATATGGCTTTGACTGGAGGATCTCCCCACCCCCCTCCAAAACAGAAGTACTGCTTTAGACTCCATAATGGTCCATTGCCATGGATTGCTCTGTTCCCTCCTCTCTCCTGGGTGTATGGGTCATGTCTAATGTTTGAGGCTCTCTCAAGACTACTCCAAAGCCCCGTTTGTGCATTCCCATGCAAAATCCTCTACTATCATGCCAAATATCTCTAGCTACCAAAGCTGGTGTGTCTGGAAATGATGCTAAGAGAAAGCTTTTGTGGGGTCACGGGTACCAAAAAAACCCTACAGGAATTATTAGTAGTCTCTGCCTGTGTCCAGATCATAAAGGACAGTAGATGTCATAGCTGCAACTTCTACATGGCAACTGTAGTGTGAGCAACTGGTTGTATCCTTTTCTCTATAGACATCTTGTTCAAAACCCTGCACAATCTCCCAGTGCAAAATTGAATTGATCACTATAAGCACATAGACCAGCAAGGGACATCAGAGAGGCTAGGCTGTCCAGAGAGGTCATGGCACCTCCATCTGGGAGAGTTTCATAACTTGACTGGCCAAGGTCCTGGGCAACTAGATCCACCTTTGAGCAGGAGTCTGGATTAGATGATCTCCAGAGATCCCTTCCAGCCTACATTTTGCTGTGATTCATTATTCTCATATGTATTATCAGGTCTTGAATGAAGACTACCTGCACAGAAGCAAATGTGCCACACTAAGGTCCAGCAGGACTCTCACTATGGGCAACCCCCCCCCAACCCCCCCAAAAAAAAAAAAAAAAAAAAAAGCTGCTGAGTATAACGATTTCTGTGACTTGTTAAAAATCTCTCTAAGAGAGAGAGGTGCCTTGAGATCAAGTATTTCTAACCACTCTTCTCTCACAATTCCGGGCCAGTAATACCCAGTGTGATTTCTGAATTGTTCAAGAGGGATCCAAGATTTCAATAAAGATGGCATTACTGGTGTGCTAAGCTTAAGTAAGAGACATCTGTTTCATATTTATGGTTTTCTCTTTTAATGAGCTCCCCATAAAATAAGACATGCTTGTTTAGAATAAACATATATAAGAATAATAAACATAAAAATATATAATGTTTAGTTCACACAAATCAGCAAAAGAGGATGAATGTGTTATATATGTGGGTATGTAACATAGTATCTAGGTTTGCTGCTACTCATTGTTTTCTGCCCTGAAAGAACCCTCGTAAAGATGTGTTAATTTTTCACGGTGGATGTCACATGCAGCTGCAGCAGTCAGCATGCTCACGTCCATCTTCCTTGGTGATCCATTGTAACAAATAACTTTTGGAGTTTATTCCAGTACCACAGCCTTGATCCTAAGGAACTTATTCCATACTGATGTGAATGGGGCGCACATTCTGTTTCATTATGATTTGGTAATTGTCAGGAGACACAGTTTTTCCCATTTGGATGCTGAAAGCAAGCCTTGTAACAGCTTTCAGAATTAACAAAGTGTTGAAAGGCTGACACTGGAAAAGTTTCTGAAGACAAGCAGTTTGGTAAGGAACAGAACTATGGAAACTCAGATTTCAGGTTTTTCTGACTTTCCTCTCCTCTGTGGATTCTGATGCCTGACAAAGGGTGAGCTTCTTAGCTTTTCTGCCTACATGGGCACCTATTTTCCTAATTCTAGTAGAAACTTGCCAGCTGAGAGGTTTTGACATTTCTATTAAATGGGGTTGTGATTGAGCAAATTAAAAAAAAAAAATAAATCCTGGTTGTTAGCTGCATCTTATTCCATTGAAAAGCTGACATACCTTTAATTACGCTTTGTGTTAGGGACTGACAAGCAAGGTAGGGAGGAGGGAAGGGTGAATTTACAATACCCTTTTGGAGTTACCCAGAGTGACTTCGTTGCGTCCCATTTATTTTTGCTTAATTTTGTAATAGCTAAAGACCTTAAATGAAAGAAAGATCTAAGAAAAGCAGGCAACGAAATATTCAATGTATCTCCTATGTGTTACTTCTGTATGTTTCATAGCAAAAAAGATAATGATAGCAAAAAGCACCTCTTACTGTGACAGGCATTCAGAAATGTAGGGAAAGGAAAAAAGAAAAAAATAGGGGAGGCAGCACCTTATGTGCAATGATAGAAAAGACAGATACATAAACGTGCTACATCCTACTATGGTGCAAAGAGTTAGGGACTGGCAGAGGTCACAAAAATTCTTGCTGATTTTGTCAATTTAGTGGTTCTTGGTAAAACAGGTATAGAAAACAGCTTTTGGATGGGGTAATATACGTATATAAATATATAACTAGCATGTCACATCAAAATGTACCATGACTTTTTCTTTTTTGTCTCCACAGTAAACTACATTTTATCCACTGCTTTCTGAAACAAAATCGTGTTTTTTTCACGGAAGAAAAAAATGTGGTTTTATGTGGAAAAAAAAAAAGATTCTTATCTGATGAAAAATAGCTTTACAGAACATGAAGCAAGGCAATAATTCATCTTTCTTGCCATTGCTTTTACACATTAGTCACTACCACAAGGTTTTCATCCCTCCAAATTACACCCTCCCAAATCACTACACAGAACCACAGATCTTTCTGATTAGCTGCTTTTATTTAGCGACACCATAACCATTTGATTCTCTCCATGCAAATCAAAAGCAGAGCTGTGATCCATCTGTTAAGTTATAGACCATAAGCCTCCATCTGTCATCCATGGGCCACTGGCAGTCCCCCGAGCACTCTCTGCCTGTCTGCAGAGAGTTGGCTGCTCCCATGGCGCTGCCTGCTCCTCATCTCCAGCTGTTAAATCGCATTAAAAGATGGGTGAAAAACAGAGGGGGGGAAAACTGAGCATAACATTAATTTTCCATGCAAACAATTGCCTTAGCTGCAAGAGGGATGTTATACAATTGTGGATGCACAGGGAGGATCCTCGGAGCCACGTGCCTTTCTGGGAAGCAGCTTTGCAAGAACCAGGTCCCTGCTCTGAGCAGGGCCAGCTGCCTCAGCCAGGCCAGCAGGGTGCTCCTGTGAAATCCGCGGCCTTCAGTCCAGCGTCAGCACCATTAACTGGTTCACTGCTCATTGCTCTGGCAGAAATATTGACCCTTGATTTCTCCTCAATAGGCTGGAATTGTTGCCCCCCCCAAACACCAGCTGTTCAACTGGTCCTGCACCCAGAGCACTGGCTCGGCCCACGGCTGGGCAGTCCTGTGACAGCTCTCCCACCTCTACAGCTCCGGGTACGAAACATCATTTTTACTCATTTTGGTCCGCTGAACTACCACAGATGCTGCAGATCCCACTCGGAGGTAGAATATATCCTGGCATTTTAGTCATCCTTCTTCACCCTGACCACATGCTCAAGGAACACCATCTGGTCCCTACCCGCATCTGACAGCCCATGGTGGGGCAGTGGCAGCAGCTTCTGTCCCCTCTGTCCTCCTGCCCCGCCTGCCCCAGGCTACCGACCCTGCCAACAGCATGTGCTCCCTGAACACCCCACTCACAGCCCAGCAGGCAAGAGAAAGTGCCATCAGCTCTCATTTATTTTAAAACGCCAAACTATAACCTGCAGTAGTAGCTCAGGCCTCAGCATCTCCAGTCCCTGTCAGATGACTTGCTAGGCCAAATTCTTCAGCTACCACATCCGAATGAGCTCCTATGCTCTTATGATTTTATACAATCCCAGACTGTCTCACAGATACCTGAACCCATCTGCTGTCCTTCAGCCAGCACCCTGCAGGCATTGCACATGATATTCCCACTGTTGAAAAACAGGCTGATGTGGGAATACTCCAGTACAAAGTAAAACGTTGTCTCTTATTTAACCATCCCCAAAAGTGCCATTTCAAATCTTAAGTCCTCATTCTTGGAGCACGCGTGCACGTACTTGCTCACTACCTATTAAAACCAGACCTACTGATTATTTTTTGGCCAACTCCTTGAGGGAAGATGAACACATTTGTAGGTGCCTGCAGGCTGTAGCTTCTTGGGGTGAGTTGTGCAAGGCTCAGGGTTTTTTGGTCTCTTCAAACTAAACGTGTCTTTAAGCACTTTATAGTGCTTGACTCTGGGTTTATGGGAGCACAGAATATCCCACATAATAAATATGCTAAGCAATTGACAGTCGGGGACCTCTGTGTCTCTCAGTTATTCATTCAGAAAAAAAGGCTGCACTTTTCCTGGCCTTTATGCTTTGCTAGCCTGGAATTAGCATTTTGCCAGACCCAAAAGCCCAAATCTGAGCTCATACAAACTTCGGGAAGAATGGATTTGGCTCCAAGCCCTCCATTTCAAGCCCATCTTTAATCTACAGTGTTAGCAAAAGATTTTTCTTTTTATGCTAATTCCCCACTTTCTTGTCAACTAATGGAACAAAAAGGAGGAAAAACTATCTTGGTCCTAGGGATATTATCTTCCGTTTCTTTTGGAAATACATACGTGGTGAACAAATCATGCTGTGAATAATAAACAACTGCTTTAAATAGATAAGAAGCCAATAGGCAAAAAGACAATAAGGTTATTAAGGGATAATACTGGGAAACTGAGTGACAAATGATTATCTGAACTTCATTTAATTTCATATTTAGCACTTCTTTTATATTAATTTCTACAATTTTTCCTTTCCCTTTTGTTCATGTTAACTTTCTGATATTTTAGTTTTACAAGGTCTTTCTGCAACAAAAAAAGGGGGGGGGGGGGAGGAGGGAGGGGGAATAGATTCAAAATATAGAATATGACATCACCTAAAGAAAAATTAAATGACTGGCCAAAACACTTAATATTTTACCACAAGTCTCTAGGGTTACATGGAGAGACTTATGCAGATTGTATGTGATTCTCTGGACAGAAGACAGCACTGGCTGGTACAGGAATAGTGTAGTACAGTCAGTAAGTCCTGCCTACATGCCTTGCTGCTGTGGAGCATGGGCAGAGATGACGTGGCTTTCCACCTCTGTTCATGCAGGTATCACTTCAGAAACTTTTTTCTAAAAACACAGATTTAAAGACAAAACACCTTACTTTGGTAATTATTTTAACTGTAGTTGATAAAAAGGAAAGGTAAAACTCACTTGTGAGACCTGCTGTTAATTTCCCTCAGAACAAATAGAAATTTATTTAACTGAGATAGTCTTGGCTTTATAATCCTGATGACTTTTTCTCACATACATGGGAAGGGTAAAATGCCTTTCCAAATGTTCTTGATAATTTCTGTAGCATCCAGAGAGACTGGAGAATAATAGTTGTGCACCAAAATCATCTCATGGAAGGAGCAGCAATGCCCCACTCCTGTTGAAGTTGTCTCATTAAACCACTGACTTGCAGCTCAACAGCTCAGTAGTATACTGCTCCCAGTAGAACTGGCTTCAAACCTTCACCAAAATGCACTCGGTTCTCTCTTTGTCTTTGGTCTGACTTTGCATTCCCCAAACCTACCTGGTAGCTTCCATCCAAAAGCATAGATGTTTCTCCCTCTGCACTGTATCTCACCCCTTTAAGCAAAAAGAAATCCTTATCCTCATATCTTCTCCTCTGTCCTCAAATTCTTCCATAATCTTTGGCTATTCAGGGATGAGAAGCTTATAACTTCTTCGAATAAAGTACCCGCAATTTTCCTTTGGAAACCTTTTGCATGGTTTCATTCACTTGGCAATTTTACAGCTCTTACTGCTACTGTGAATAACATCCTTTTAAATAATTCCTGCAAATAATGTGATTTTACCCTCAGAAAGTAGCAGAGTTATGTAGTTGCATTGTTTTGTGTACAAATATGTTATTCTTGAAACAAAAAGGGTCACTAAACTGCTTTAAATGTTTGTTTAAATCAATGCTAGAATGAAAGAATAAAAAATCCTGCTTTTATACTAAGGTAAGGCCAAAACCTCCTGCAATAGTATCTCTGATTTTATGTGCATAGGGCATAAAAAACGATATAATAAGCAGAAATAGAGTGCTGATGTTTTTCATCAAAAGAATAATTTAGTATGCAATGACATCAGCATCCTAACTAACATTTCTTCATTCGTTTTAGGCAAAAGATCAAAGAAATGTTGTGAACTGATTTTTCATTATATTTAGTTAAGGTCCCCAAGAGACATTTAATGACTATTCACATTAGACACTAGCTAGTAGGAAATGTTGGGCTGAAATTGGTAAGCTAAAAAGTCATTGTCTAATACCATGCAAATCAACTTTTCCTTCACAAAAAAATCCAGAGTGTTCATATCCCTTACAGGGATTCAACAAATCAGGTCCAAAAGACCTTCAAAAGGGTTTTAATAAAATCAACCTAAAAACTTAATGCTTTTTTAAGGGGGAGAGGAAGGGGGAATGGGAGGGTTGGTCATTTTTTATGCATCCAGCAGAGAGATTTTACTCAACATTGGGGTTTTTTTGAACTGTGTAACAGTTCTCAAATTCAGCTACACTCCGCATGACTATGGACAAACAGTCCCTGTTGTAACACTGAAGAACACAGACAAAAGCAGGAGAGAGAGCCTTTGGGGAACACTCCTGCAAATCACGGGAAAGACATTTAGCTTGCCATGTGTTTAACTCCATGAGTTTAAATACTGAATGAATTCCAACAAAATCTCAGCTGCGCAGACAAGGAGATAATACAAACCCTTTCTAGTCATAAATTGCTTCATCCCAGCATCTCTTGGGAGTGACACTCATAACAAAATTCCCTGGCATTTCACCGGAATAGCTTTGCAGATTTTTTTTCACAGAAAATACAAAGAAGGCTAAACATAACCTCAATTGCCTTCTAGAAAGTGTGTTAGCTGTGGTCTTTGGGAGACCTTTTTCCTTGACACCAAATTCTTTGGAAGTCAGAGGGAGAGAAAGACAGTTCCCATATCCTCCAAGTAGAGCTGGGGAATAGAACTAAATTTGGATCTGAGTCTGTATCTTTCTACAGTGAGGAGAAGAAAAGGACTACAGCCATGTCAAGTGGGATGGGACATCAAACAAAGCAATGCAGAACAGCTGCTTCAGCAGCAACAAGATAAAACAAAGAAACTCTGTTGTGAAAAATACTGCAAACTTTAAAATAAAATAAAATAAAATAAAAAAGCTGACATGAACAGCTTGCTGTTGATTATCCTCTTGAAAAATACTTTCAGAGCATCATACAGCCAGTGATATTGAAGTATCAGTAATGGTTTGACATGCCTCTACAGCAAACTTCTTAGGAAACAAGCACTGTTCTTGCTGCCAGTGAAGCTTGGAATTACATTTCCAGTTATTCATTTTGCCTACCAGAGAACAATAAGGTAAAAGCTTATTAGTATAAAGCTTATGCAGGACTAGCATCTAGTGTAAAACTAAATCACATAATGTGCATCACATTACTATCTGCTCTACAGTGCCACATCTTCTAGCTACAACTACAACAATAGAAAGAAATCCAATCCATCTACTCTCTATAGTTATTTAATATAGCAAAAAAGATAGCAACTTTGCATGCATTTTACTTTTACCTAAAATGTCTTTGTAAAACAAGCATATGCCTGAGCTGATTAAGAAAAAAAAAATAAAAAAAAAAAGCATAAATTTGTATTTGATAGTGATGTTCTAAAGAAAAGAACCAAAGTATGGAGGAGGAGCACTGCTCATACATAATCTTATACACCTTCAGCAATGGGGATAATGGTGACAGCAGCACAGAGCACAGGAAAGGTTAGTGAGGTTCAATGGTGTTTTCTCATACACACAAAATGCGTTCATTAGTCTTTAAAAATATATCCGCCCAAAACAATTATCTCTTCAGCTCCTAATCATATATAGCAAGTATTTCAGAAAGCAGATATAGCATTGCATGCTTCTTGCATATTGTTAGATACATGCAAAATTTTTCCCCAAACTCCTAAAACAGTAATTGTATTTCTTATGAATATTCACTCACATTCTTTCTAAAGAAAAATAGAAAAGCCCAAACTAATCAAAATGCCCTTAAACATAATAATAAGAAGACTTCACTGTATAAATCTGTGGTTCATCCACATTATGAATACAACACAATTCTGATCTCATCTTTAAAATATACATATAGCAGAACTGGAAAATTTTCAGAGAAGGGCAGGAAGTGGAATCAAGTCATAGAGTAGATTTTGTGTGAGGAACCACTTCATAAGCCAATATGTTTCAGTTTGGGAATGAGAAGTATCATGAAGAATACAACAGAGCTGCAAAATCATGAATAATATGGAAAAGGTGGGTAGGAGTCAACAGCTGACTGTCTTTTCTCATACCTGAACTAAAAATGAAGCTACTAGGAGTCAGCTTGAAAAAGTACAAGGCAAAGTTGGTCCCACACATATGGAGTAGTGAATCTGCAGAGCTCCTTGAGAGATGGCCATGTGAATGCTGAAAATGGACAAGGTTGGCAGGGGAGCTGCTCGTGTGAAGTTTGCTGTGGTGCACACAGAAACCAATCCAACTCGTGAAGACAGAAAACCAACATTTCATCTTATCTTCAGCTCCTGCTAAATTCAAGGGCTCAGCAGTCATGAAAATCTGGCAACTAGTTTGTAGAGTAGGAAGAAAATCAAGTTATTTTTTACAAATATACTAGAAAAAGACTAATTATATTTCCAAGATAAAAATTGCCATAAAACAGGAGTTATTTCATCAGGAGGCTTGAAAAAATCTCAGATGTTCTCTGGCTACTCCCTTTCAAAGACCTTGTGATCCTCAACATCAACAGGCTTTATCAAAACCATTATTGAAGACTAAATCCTTTCTGCCAAAGGGGATGTAAATAATCACATTGGTCTCTGCATGCCACAGACTATAAAACAGCTATAACATTGAGATCGATGAAGTCCATATCTTGTAGAGGTGTTTTTCAATACAAAGAAGTATTTACAAGCTTTCTGTATTTTTCATCTTTCAGTAAATGCTATGAAAACAATTTTGCTTAATATTTAAGTAGTAAAATCATACTTGAGACCTTTTAATTTGCAAATCGTATAAAAGGATTGTGTGGAGTAACAACTACTTGGAAAAAGAAACATAAATCCTCTTGTTAACAAGATAGCTATCAGCTACCTGGACTTGGTGCCTGTGGGTTGGCATAAAATAAAATAGTTGAAAGCTGGGGAGAAAAAAAAAACAAACTGAGAAACAGTAAGGCTCAGTTCTAATTATTTTATTATTAAAATATCTGCAAAGGGAGACTAGCATGAGTCATTTTCTTTGGGGCCAAATTTTTCTTACTCTCAATCAGCAATAATTTGCTGCGTGCGTGGTTCTGCAGAAATCAATGCGACTCTCATCAAATATTATTCAGTGTTCGTCAGAATATCTGCAGGTGGCTTGTACTTTGGGAATGTTGAAAGAGCAATTCCTCCTCCTGCCCTGAAAAATATATTCTGACACACCTGATTCTAAGAAACGGAGGGAAAAAAGGGGGAGGTTAATTGCAAATTGCAAGTTGTTAAGCACTCCTAAGTGCATTAGGGAAAAAAATAAAATAGAACACACTAGTTACTTGGTTTAGTATAAAGGTTTGTTAGAGTTCCCTATTTATAGTAGTGACAGGGAGGCTATTTTTCCAGGTATCAGCTGAAGTAATTACAGATTCAATAGAAAAAAATCCCATAGTATTTAACAATAGGAAAAGTTAATTAACATTTGTCAGTATGACAAAAAAGTTATGTCAAAGACATCTCATTTCCTTCCTTTAGATTATGACATTGATAGAGATCAGTGCTGGAAAGATGAGTCCACTTCTGGAGTCAATATTCTCTAAAGGCACTGGGAAAATAAAGGGACTACAAGAACTATTGGAGAGTTGGAAAAAATCCTTTACCAAACAAGACAGATCATAATAGCTCATTTGAAAAAGTACATTTAGAAAAAATCTGATTACAGTGCATAAATACTTCCCTGCAAAGACAACATCTGATTGGAAAGGTTGTATATCTTGCAAAAGAAGGATTATAATGATCAAGAGCTGAATCCTAAGCAAAATTAATTTAAATAAAATATTAGAGATCACTGCCTAATCACAAGGAAAGAGGTTAATTATTGGAAAAAAAAAAAAATAGCTATGAGCTGAACCTGAGCATCTGAGCATTCTCCATCTCTGGATATTTTAAGAACATTCTTCTTCTAAAGCCAAGATGTTAGCCACATAGCAGGGTAACTAGATGAAGTTGAATGACCTATGATAACAAGAGGATAAGACTAGCCTTAATAGTCAAATCTGGTCTTAAAATCTGCAGAAAGTAACATGATTCAAAATTTCAAAAGCTGAAAAATGCAGCAAAGAATTATTCTGCAGACTTGATGGAATCCAGCCTAAGCTAATACAATCACTGAGTACTACAGTACTTTGGAGCAAAAGCATAGCCTGAGGAGCAATCTGCTGTAGTACAACTTAGAAAAAGAAAAGGAAAAAAAAATGCTTTGGTTATCTTGGTACTTGTAGAAAATGTAAACAAGATCCCAAATATTTTGCAGTGCTGCCCCTCAGAATAGCAAACATGGAAAGAAATATCTAACATCTTAAATTACTTTTAATGGATTGATGCATCTGAGCTGATGGATCTTGATGGAATGATGCACACAAGAATGAAACAGGATTTTAAACGGCATCAGAGTCTTTCTAAAACTCCAGGAATTGGAGGAGGAAATTTAAGTAGACAGTTTTGCCTACATGTGACAAAACACATGACAGAAACTCATTTCATGAACCCCACATTTAACACCTGAGGTTTTCAATGAGAAATAAAGAGTGGTGGAAAATGGCACATGCAATGCTGGAAATGTAGGTTGATATTTAAATATCGTTTGATTTTTAATGACTGATATTCTCCATTGTGTTCTGCCTTCCTCATTTAACCCACTGTCTTAAGCTTTGAAATATGGAAACTAACACCTTCAATTTAAATGAGAAGTTTGAAGGGCCTTTACAGGTGAAGTGTCAACCATGTGGCAGAACAATTTAATCAAATATAACTGGTTTTTATCTTTACACATGTATCAGCATACCAAAGTCCTACAATTCAAATATTTTTAAATGTTAAATAGCACAGTTCTTTTTCAGGTTGCTAAAGCAGTTCATAAAGGCAAAATAGAAAGACCTAAAATAGCAGCTGAATTTTAACACGACTCCCCTTTCTACGTAAAACTTAATAAAGTTGTGTCCAACTTCATTTTAACAACACATTATATATGCACTAACTTCATGAAATTTACTGAAGGGAAATGGCTTAAAAGACTTTTTAGAGCGAAGCATTCATTTTTTGATTTATATGTAGATGATTTGAAATTATTTTTTTTTACATACTGGTGATTAGCTTGGAATGCCATGAATGTGGCAATTTCATTATTCTTAAAATTAATCTTTCTGATATCAGTGGTAAAAGTATATTAGGAGGTTTTCTTCTTCGTTTATCGATATTATTCCTCATTAAAGAAATGTTATTTTCTCTCTTCATCATCTGGAAAAAAAAAACAAAAAAAAAAAAAACAAGGAAGCCTTTGCTCTTCAGAGCATCAGAGGGAGGGCTGGACTTGAAGGAATAGCTAACATTTCTATATGGCATTTTGCAACGATAAGGACTTATTAAGCATGGCTTTAGCTCTTTTTGTTTATCACCTGCAGACGCTCTTTCTCTTTAAAAGCCAGCTAGTCTGAACTCATTCTTGGGTACATGGAGCTCAAATAAATACATATGAACTTATTACTTGTTTTATTTCCTCTCTCATTATAAAACTAATGTTAAATATCCCTATGCATATTGAATAAAGATAATGATTGTAAAAAAAAAAAAAAAAAAAAAGAATTAGCTGAACATATGCTATTTATTCAGGGACTTGTATACCACAGACAGCAACAGATTAAATTCACACACAGCCACGCCACTTCACCCATGTACCACGTTTCTGCAGGAGGAAGTAATTGTGATGTCTGTGACATTAGACAACACACAATCAGATAGGAATTTCTGGCACATTTGACATAAAACTACTATAAAAGTTGAATAGGTGGGATTTAAACCTAAAATGAATTAAAGAAGGAAGAGATGCTTCTGAGCCATGGAACTTCTTGCAAGAACAATAATGACCATTAAAAATGCCTTAATCTACATCTGTTTCTCTACTTCCTTCATGGCTGCAAGATGCTGTGTGCAGATCAACATTATTTGGCAGCCATTTTCTTCAGAGGTTCCTCATTTATTTTTTTTTTATATTATCCTCTGTTTTTTCAGCACTCTGGCTTTGCCAAAAGGTTCGTTGGTGTTGACTCATTATTGGCTTGTTTCACTTAGGAGCCCAAGCGAGTTGTAACTTGTACCTTCTGTCAGTGGCCCTTTTACTCCAGCACTGCACATGCTAATGAGGATGAAGAACTGCTTTCTTCTCCTGGGTTTTAGATGCGACAAGCAGGGTTATATTCCAGGACTATATTTTGTTTAAAGACCTACACATGATGAATAAACATAGGTTTTTATCCCTTGCAAATCTCCTGTGCAACCAGAAATATAAACAGTTCTCTGCTGCTGACACCTTCCCACCTTCCTAGGATATTAATTTTTCAGCAAGAGTCAGATGTGTGCAATATACCAAAAAAAAAAAAAAAAATTGAAAAGGAATCCATCATTGCTCCCTGCAACTTTGTCCATATGAGGCAAACCAACCTTACCCGCTATTTAAATCACTACAGCTCCAGAGTAGAATATATTTAACATCTAATGTGTTGGGACAGATGTAATGGGATGTAGACTCACTATGCAACTCTGTGAAATAAGCAGTAGTAGTAGTCTCTTACAAATGAGATTCTTATTACTAGGCAAGGCTTACCACGGTAATGTACTTCCCAGCTTAATATTGACTGAATTTGAAATCTGGGTTACTTTCCAAAGGTTGGTTTCAAATGGACGTATTTACTATAGAGAAAACTGCTTTCAAGTTTAAGGAATACCTATAACTGTGATGTGCAGTCTGAAATGGAAGAAAACTATTCTTTGTGCCAGTAATCTTATCGTATCAAATCTGTCTTGCAATAAGTCAAGATGGAAAGAGTGATGGATGAGAACTTACTGCTAACATAACCTTACTCTGAGTGAGCCTCTGCAAACTGCAGCTCCAAACTATTTATCAGAGTATATCTTGGACTTGAGAAATGCGGACACATTTCAGGCAAAGCTCTGATTATTTTAACTGAAATCCATAATCACATACCTTTATTTTTTACTTCTTATGTTTTGCATCCCACTGCCTCTCTTCAGCATCAGCTAAAATGGAAAAGGCAAATTTCTTCCATTACAAATTTGTTTTATGAAATGTTGATATTTTCTCTCTCCTGTCTTTGAATAGTAAAAGACATCATTGTCAAATCAATGGAAATAAAACTTCATATCCATGATGTTACCAACAGCTTCTTAGAGAGATCTGTCTTGTTTTTTATAAACAATTCCTGTGACAGGCAGTTAACATTTTCTGATCATTAGCTGTTGCTTCCTACATTTTTAAAATTTGTTTACAGCATTGATTTGGAAACTTCAAGAAATTGAGTTAGCTTTTTTTCCTATCAACATCAAGCATGAAGAGTTATCTGTGGTAGAACCAGTAAAGCTAATGCATGACAGAATAAAACTCAAGCAATAGAAAGCTATAGCTGACTTTAAAACATATGTAAATACTTCTTTAAATACGAAGAATTGTTTTACTTGTATATATATGTGTGTTTATATCATAAATATGCAACTGACATTTAGATGAATTGTAATTACAGAGTAGAATCTATAGCATATCAATTTTGTTGATGAGACAAAAGAAGTCCTTGAAATCTATATAAATCAAGACCTAAAACTATAGTCGCATAAAATATATTTTGATGGCAGAAGAATTTGTCTACTATTCTACAATGCTGCCTGAGATACTGCAATGTAAATGTTATATGGGAAATGCCATTCAAAAGGATAAGGAAACAGGAATTATAAGGTTCTGATCTTTACACTACTCGCACAAAATCTTGGCTTTAACCAATGGGTAGTCCTTACAAAATCAGCTACAAACGTGGGATAACAAAGACATGTCAAATTTCTGTAAAGGTCACATTTGAAAGGGTTAGCAATCTGAAGTAGGTCTTCAGGTGAGTCTCACCTCCCAGAGTTGTTTAAAGGCAAATGGAAAAAAATAAATAAATAAATGACAAAACAAAACCAGAGAAGTTCAAAGCATGTAGGATCACACAGAAGAAGTGAATGACATGCACAGAAAATATATAAAGGTTGATGAAGAAGGAAGAAATTCAGTTTACATGGGCTCTGTAGGAAATTGTATGGATGAATGCATTTGTTCCTAAAGCACGTAGAAAATACTGCCTTTGCAGGGATAAGATGGATGGGAAGTGTTAGAATATGGACCCCCCCCCCCCCAAAAAAAAAAGTGTGAAATTTTAAAAGAAAACAAATTCTGTTGATTCTTTTAAGATAAGTTTGGCCAACAGAATTAACAAGGTCTGCAAGCCTTATCTTTCTTTGCTATATCAATATTTATAGACTTATTTTTGATGTATTTTCATTTAAATATACATTCATCGAAGCCTTGAAATAGGAGATGGAGTGACCTTTCCTAAACATCATTACCGTACTGATATACTGTTCCCATACCCTACTGCATAACTAAATCTACTGGATAAAACTAATCAAGCAATAGGGGAACCACCACTTACTTACATGCAGCTTAATTTGGGATAAAAGTCTAAGCACTTCATTGTATAAAAAGGCTTTCCTGAAAAGCGCATCAAATGTTAGTTCAGTTTAATGTCACTGCTTACAATCATGCATTTATCTTCTTTTTTTGATTATTTCTCTTGATAATAAAGCAGTTATAAACCATTCCCTGTAATGGAATTAAATCAAATGATGCATAGTAACTAAAAAGATCACTGCCATAAAAACTGGCAGACTGGGAAAATATTAACATGAGTACATGACACACAGACAAGGAAAAGTAATTTTGAACTTCATCTAGAATACATAATATGGTATCACTGTAGCTACATAAATTTGGAGCAGCAAGATATTGGCACTAAATTTCCAAAGGGTGACACTGTACTCCTCGGCCACCGAATTATTCCTCACGGGACTGAGACATGGGATTTTAAGTTTTATATAGAGATTCATAGAACCACAGAATCACAGAATGGTTTGAGTTGGCAGGGACCTTAAAGATCACCTCATTTCAAACCCCCTGCCGTGGGCAGGGACAACCCCCACTAGACCAGGTTGCTCAAAGCCTCATCCAACACTTTCAGTGTTGGAATTACGTTAGATTATGTAAGATTAGACAAGAAGGGTGGACAGGCTCTGGACAGACAGGGAAAAGTTGGGCACTGAAAATCTCTCCTGATTTCATGGGCTGTTTTACTGAAGAGACAGGTAAATGCTGGTATTTCCAAGCTACTTAACAAGCCCAGATTGCTCAGCACAGTAAATTACATGTAACCCTTCCCTCCCTCTCAGAACACGTGGAACAAAAAAGGAAGAGTAACTCATAGGGTAAACATTAGCATGGGTACTAATGCCATGAGTCTCTTTTCTGTAACATACTGTGATTGCTTTCTATTTTAAGTTGATATTAAAGAAGCAACGATCCATAAAAGTAGCAATTATTTCATCCTTAGATCACTGCATTTCAGGTTCTATTCCCCTACAACTTTTCTGTGTTCTAATTTATAACTCAGCTAACTGCTCAGTAGGTACTAATCACAATTTAAACAAAGTGAAGAGTATTTTCACATGATCAAGGAGTGAGTACATGATTAAAACTGAAACTCTGTTTTAAATCATCCTCCTGGAACTGAATACCATATAGCTACACAGAAATTAGACATAAATCTCTGCAAAAGTTAAGTGAAGAATTTTACAGAATTGCATTACTTTAATCTTTTTATGTTCTAAAATGCATTTGAAAATATCAGATTCAATTTTATTATTTTTTTTTATTTCAGAGAAAAAGACAAGAAGGTTCTCACCCTGTAAAAATACAGGGACTGCTCACTTCTGCAGGTGCATTGATGGACATTACTGGATTCAGCACATTCATAATGGTAAGCTTGTGCAGAAGCCCCAAGTAGTATTTTAATTAAACTTCTAACTTAAGACATTATTAAGAGGTAAAGTTTCTTTGAACTTCATATTGCTCTATACTACTTATATTTAATTTAGTATTTTTATTGTAATATATGATAAATGAAATCAATTTAATCCACATCTGATAAATTTCAAATGTACTCATCCTTTAAAAATTAAAACTTAAATCTATTTCCATTATTCTCAATCCATTTTTCTGGAAAGATTAAATAGCAGAGCATTTGCCATGTCTCATGTTATAGTTCCCTTTTTCTGAATGGATATGCAATCATACAATTACTGTATTGTACTGCAAAATATTCTCAGAAATACATAAGCCACATATGTCAAATAAATTAACACTGCATTGCCCTGTATTTTGTTTTCATTGTTCTCCTTATGAGCTCACGAACTATGATAATCCAGTAAGGGTCTCCCAGCCACTAGTTTTGAATTAGCTTTATCTTGAATAACTTTCTGATGGAAAACTCTGGAGCAGTAAAATAGAAAATATACATTCCCATAAATGTTAGCAGAGAATGCATATAGCTTATGGCAGAAAGCAAGATGAGATTTTGACTCAAAACACTGAGATTCAGAAGTAGTCGATGGGATCCGCCATAGCTAAGGAGACAAACCAGGCCCAGAGCACCAACATTTAATTTCAAACACTGAGTTATATTCACGTGAAGCACATTTTTATTAAAATGGATTGATAATTATTTGCTCAGACTCAACTGTACGTTCAGAATATGCAACTTTCAACTGCCCACAACAAAGGGTAACGCGAACATCAGTATCAAACCAAACCTGATGGTGGATGGAAGATTTTCACCATAAAACAAAATAACTAGCAGAACTGAAAAACATGATGTGGCTTATACTTCCTCCTGTCTCTGTTGTCAGTTGTGACAGCTCCATTCCTCTTAAGAGCGAATCTGAGAAGATATTCATTTGGCCATGGCCCACAGCATGCAAAGACAGGGAGGTCCTTCTTGGACATGGAGAGCCTGGAGGCCAACAAACATTCAGAAGAAAATAAGTCTGCAGACACAATAAAACAGAATTCACTTGAACTGTATCTATCTAATGATCTATCTAAAAAAAAAAAATCCACCTCCACAAACACTTAATTTTGAAAATCTCAGAAATTAAATTAATGAAGTACTATTGTCTGACATTTTTCCTCATGAGCTCTAACTTTGAGCTTTACATTTACAGTTCTAGTTAACTGATGCATAGTTATAGTTTACTTATTTACAGTCAGTTTACTTTGCAGATCCTTTCAGTAGTTTTACACGCGTGCAGGTTCTGTTGGACATACCAGCTGCACCTCTGCTCTTGAGTTTGTGCACGGTTTTAACAGAATAAAGAACCAGAAGCTCAGGTGCAAAGCAGAGTGAGAGAGTGTATTGTTGTCTTAACAAAAACATAGAAGTCAAAAAAAACATAAATAATAAATCTCAGAGATATTTAGAAGGCAACCAGCTTGCATATTCTGTCAATGGGGAAAGATGACATAGGTCCCCTGGGGATACCTCCACCACTGGCAGGTGTCCCTGTATACTTCTGTCCTGCACAAACAGGGCTAAAAACGACTAAGCTAAGGCTCAAAATGACAGTCAGCTCCCACATATGGGAATTACTTTGTACAACCCCCTTCAAAGGGAAGCAAAGCAGCCGTGTAGCAGCATGCAGCTCTCTCCCAGAATGCTGAAGCCAAGATCTGAACAAGCAGACGGGAGATAAGTCACTCTTGCCCTGAAGCATCCTGACCTCCTTGAAAGCTTCTCACTTCCTTCTGCTGGTTTGAGTGGTGTTTTGATCAGTCGACCAGGCAACACAGATGCCAATCATCTTTGCCACATTCTTTGGTTCATTAGATTTTAAAGATATTCATTAATATTTATTTTTGCAATATTTCAAATAACAATCTTAACACTTTTCACAACTAAACCAACATTAAATGAACCAGCAGAAAAATACCAATACAGAAATCCATTCAAACTTCTAGCACCACTCCATTGGCACACACATTATATCCAATTTTAGTACAAAACATATACCAGACTGATACCAAATATTCTGGAAATGACAGCCTACTTTGATCATAAAAAACAAGATGATTAGCCAAATGAGTTGTTTTACGTATTGCCCTAAGAAAACAGCAGAGCATTCAAGTCAATTTCTTAGCACAGAAACAGCATTTTTGAAAAGAGTAATCCTCAATTTCAGCGAACTATTTAACTCTACTCATAATGTCCCATCAAAAAGCCACCTCACCCTGAAAGTCTGGGTGAGGTGACAAGCCTGTTAGTAGGATGGTCTTGGAAGTAGGTGCAGATTCTGCCTTAGCCACTGAGCAGCACTGTTGCCTGTAGGGAAAGGAGGAATAAGCACCACAACTGAAAAGACAGAGGAAGACAATCAACTTGAGGAATGTTTTAGGACATAAACTAGCTTAATCTCATAAATCTTCTAAACTGTGACTTTCCCTATTCTATCTTAACCTAGCCTCAATTTTTCTTCTCTCTTACAGATGTGAACTCTGCTTACAGTGCTCATTCTCTATACCCAAAGTGGTTCTGCAGTTAAATAAGTGGAAGTACAACTTATTTCTGCTTAAAACACATAGTTTTAGTATTGTGAGATTTGGATTATTTTATATTCTATGTCTTTTTCTGAAATCTTAGCACACACCAGTCTGTTTATCTTAGACACATCTGTACATATCAACTGATTAAATCCTAGGGTATCAGCGTAGACAAGCAACACTCCAAAGGTAGTCCAAATCCCTAAGTTAAAAGTCTAAAGTCTGGTTACAAACATTTCCCATTGAAGTCCTGTCCCAGCGGTACAAACACCATACCTGATACTTCAAACTTGATCAAAGGCCATGAAATTTCCTTATAAGCACCAATTACTTTGTCTAGCAAAATGCTGCCAAGCAAGGTATTATCAGATCGTAACCAATGGCATTTACATTATATTAGAACGAAGTGGTGAATTCAGAGTATCATGTCAGGTGACACAGAAAGATTTTGGCAGAACTACTGATGGTTAGCTGTGTGACAACGACATTCTGACCACTTCCATACCTCAAACAAACTTTGTATCATACCTCCACACTGTCAGTGGTTACCACCCTGATTTTATGTCATCCCCAAATTATCAGACCATCTTACCACATCTCTCATTTTTCTTTACTATGCACTGTCTCTACACATGTTCACTCAATATGATAACTCTTCTGCTTCCCAAACCATCCAGGATACGCTCGTCTTTTGCATAAATTCCATCCCTGTGTTAAACCTAGCAAGATTCACAGCTTCAGCTTTCATGGAATATTTTCAATAGTTCTTTACAGGAAAAGCTGTAAAGTCTCAGCTGTCTAAGGTGGCTTGTTAGTTTCTGGAGTGTTCAATTATGCAGAAGAAGAAACGAAATGAAAATTGCTTTCAAGCATAAAACAAGCAGTTTTAAAGAAAAGGAACATAGACTGGTAAACTGAGAAGGGGAAGGTCACAGTTCAATTTCTAGTTTTTTTTTTTTTTAATAGAAACACAAAGTGCAAAGAAGTACAAACAACAGCAGAACAGTTCAAATAGATGTAAAATGAAAGAATGTGATGATGATATTGTTCCTTATTTCATTTTCAAATGATCTTAGGATGTATTCTTATGTCAGCATCTTCTTCCCTGTCCTAGCTACAAAACCTGATTACTTAAACCTCATCTTTCCTTCCCACAGAGAACATTTTTCGGGACATAACTGAAGACCCAGTCCATGTAAAGCAGCTGAAGATGATTTACATCAAAAGAAAAGTGGTGCAAATTTCATGTGGTGATTGTGAGATCTCTGTGCTTTATGCTCCTTCCTCACTCCATCCTTTTTGCATGAACATCATCTGTTTAGCATTTTCAGTGCTGCAGGGGTTACAACTGTGGCTGTAGCTACTCTGGAGAACTCCACTGTAAATGACCAAAGTTGGTTTTGTATCTGAGGAGTTCGACCCACCATTAGGCCAAGGTATGTGCGCCTCCGTGCTGCTTGCATATGGGCTCAGAGCTACAGCCACAGCAGGCTATATGGAAGACAGATTCCCAGTGTGGATGAGGGAATTCCTAGCAGAGGTATAACGAAATGAAGTAGGACCCTCTTTGTTATCAGCATCACCTATGGGGGATCCTTTCGGGGCAAGAGCAGAAGAGGGAGAGCACACTTGTCCTCTTGCTGCTCCCTTCATGGCCCCTGAGGAGGTGCAGGAGAGGCTGCACGCAGGCCTCAGCAGGGGCAGAAAGGAGAGCACTCAGTGCCCTGCTCTAAATCGCTCCCGTTGGACTGCTGGAAATCACAGCAACCACTGACATCGTTTTAAATTGTGTTTCAGAGCCACTCAAAACACAGGAATTTCAAGTCACCTCTGACTCTCCCACGGCACCAAGCTGTGCCCCGGAGGAGAGCCACGAGGAATCCAGCCAGCCCTTACCCGCTCTGCAGGCAGAGCGTCCAGCTCTTGTTACAGCTCCTGTCTACAAAAGCAACTTGTTTCGAACGCTGTGCAGAAGTGTGAATACAGCACACCCCAGCTGGGCAATAAAATACTAGCAGTGAGAATGTGAGACTGGAAATGGGGAAAAAGCTCCAAAATTCTGTTGTATGAATGTGAATAATGGGAAAACAGTTCAAGCTTGCACTCCAAATGTATCATTTAGGCTCTGCTTGTTTGTTTTTCTTAATATGACTAAAGTGATCAAAATCGCTCATTTACAATTTTCAGCTAATCCTTCTACATACACACTAGACACCGCAATCCTTTTCATAGATGGAATCTAATACTTCCTTAGTAATTCATGGATGAGTTTTCTAAATTAAAAAAATGAGGATAAATCACTCCACTCATGTGGAGTAGTTATTGTTTTAAATAATAATCACTGTGCCTGGATTCCATCACAATGTATTTTGCTACTGAGCACCCTGTTTCCTTCTTTTTTCATTGCAGATACCCATCCCATGGCCTCTGGGGATATGAGCAACATAATGTTTTTATAACAAATATAGATTTTGTACAGTTTGTTCCATTTAACGCAGCACACGCTACTTACTGTAGTTCAGGCCAAATTTCAGGTATCTTGGAGTGCACATCCTCGTGTGTCCATAAGCAACAGAGGAGCACGTTAAAGTGAAGCTCCTTACGTCTCCACAGAATGGTATAAACTTCTCTGCCTTGTTCTTATCTTGTCTCAGAGAACTGCACAAAATAAATAAATGCACCAAAAGTTATATTTGTCGTATGCTGACACTGAATGCATGTCAAGATCTTAATTTCACTCAGAAAAATTAGCGTGAAACCTCCTTCCCCCTTAGAAGACTGAGTGGCATCAGCCATGAGATAAGACCAGAAGTTGTCTGTGTTACATCAGTGGAAACATCTCCTGATTGCAACAAGATCATTGCATGGTTTTGCCTTCCAGAAAGGGTGCGGTTTGTTCAAAGGTAAAAACATGATTAAGAAGATCCAGCTTTGTCTGAGATGATACCAGCAACCCTGTTCTTCATACAAGATTGTCTTCAATAACTATGAGCAGAATTGTCTGCATCACTGATATATTCCATATTTCTTCATATCTCAGACGATACGTATACATATATATTAAGAGAGATATGGGAAGCACTGGATCATCTCTGTCCTATAAAGGTACATTTTGGGCAGCACCATACCAACTGAACATTGAGTATCTCTCCCTATTACAATTCATCTCTGCTTACTTTAGACTTAATTTAATAAAGATATTTTAAAAGTAGCAATGCATACCTTGTGTCCATAGGTCTATAAATGACTTTATTGCTAAGTTTGGTATAAGAGGGTTGATCTGCAAATCCTTTCTTGACACTGATATCAGCTACATATATGTTCCCATCAAAAATTAAATCCATTTGAATGAGCTAAATGGAACCTGACTGTTTGGTCTTAAGAAACGCTGTGACCTTTTGCACTGAGCTGAAGAAAATAATCAACATAACATGCTGTTTTATGTTTCCCGATCCTCATTTTGATTCTATCAGAAAGGCTCTGCGTTATGAGAAGGGCTGCTAGGGCTGCTAACAGCATGCTTATTTCATATTTCCGTAAATCTATCTTCATTTAATGATTCTGAAGCAGCTCGATTAGCATGATGAGTATAGTTTGGAAAATAAATCTGTTCCCGCAGTAAAGATACTGACGTGAAATTCAAGAGAATTTCAGTTTCTAACTCCAATGCTCACTTTTGGCATGACTTTGTAAAGTGATTCAGATTACGTGCTTCACTTCTCTATTGGCAAAATTATGATTTCATCTTCCTTTCACCTTTTCCTAGCTAAAGTCTGGGTGTCTGGAAAAGATTTAGGACAGGTCCAAAGGTGCTTCAAGCACTCCTGTAATACAGTTTGTTTTTGTGTGGTATATCTGGACGGCAGAAAAAAGCTGCTGGTGTCTGGGGTAATTCTGGATTTTATAAATGCCAAAGTTTTTATCAGCTCCAGGACACTGTTATTACCAGGTTAGTAGGGAGCAACAAGTCATCATCATCACTGCTGTGAAAAGTGTTCTCTTTCTTTTTATGCCTCTTTATTTCTTTGTTTCTCAGTCTGCTGTTGCTGAGGAAATATTATCCCCTGCTCCTACAGCGAGCAATTTTTATGTAGTTTTTGCCCTGTAGTCTTTTGTCCAAATAGTCCAAATTCTCTCCTGCTTTTATCCTCTCTCTGCAAAGAAGACTCTCATATAACCACTTCCATAAGGACTCAGGATGAGGACCAGATATAGGGAGGAACCAGACAAAGATTCAAAGAGCAGAAGACCCGAAGAAGCAGATGAACCAAGGAGTGCTGGATATCTTTAGCACATCCAGCAGCCATGGTTGTATTTCTGCCCAGTGCTGGCAGTGCCCACTTACCACTCCTCTACCCCATGCGGTCTCTTTGCACCTGTGCATTTCACACCCAATCTTTTTCTCTCTTTTACTCTTCCCTGGTCCCCACCCAGAAGCTGTAGCACTTATCCACTGTAAAACAACCCTCTCCATTACTCCTCTTCTACACAAAATTTAGATGCCCTTTATTTGGTCCATTTATATTCTTTACTCCTTCTTCACTCTGTCTGTTTTGCTGCTCAGGTCTGCACATTATCTGCAGGGATTATCCGCACTTCTGTACACAGTGAGGTTCCGGCATTGCCTGGGTTTTCATCACGACCAGATTAAACACAATCAGTGGCATTAAATGGCATAATGAAGGACAAGGCAGACTGAGTAGCTGAGTGGGCAGGCTGAGCATGGATGCTTGTATGCACAGCTATGAAAAGAGGAGCCAGTCAGCCCGGGGACGTGGGATGCACACTGTAAAAGGAATAATCATGAGACTACCGGGCTATCTGTCCCACCACACCATGCTGACTGTTAGATTGCGTGCCCAGAAATGACAGCAGGGCTGGGGTTCAGTGAGTGAGTGCCAGTAATTGATCCGGAGGACTAATCTGATGATGTCCAAAAAAAAATATATTTTTAAAAATGGTAAAAAGCATCCTTACAGCAAAAGAGGCATGGAATGTGTCACCTCTGTGTTAGTCAGTGCCTCCCTAACCGTCTCACCCTTACCCAGGCAAGAGTCAGGAGGCCGAGATGTGCCTTCCCACCAGGAGGCTGGCTAGGAACAATCTTTACAGCCTGCCTGCTTACTCAGTGGCCTGGCAATTGGCTTGTTGCTCCAGATGCAACTACAAATATACCCAGTGGGGCAATTTCTAAAACGTCTACCTTGTCTCTTGAGAATTTGCTTTCAAAGTTGGCTGATATCACTGGGGAGACTGAGGGCCTGATTCTCTTCTCACACACCCTGGGTACATGCAAGAGTCTTTGCTGCGAAGGGATGTATTTCTGGCACTTCATGTATCCGTGTGACCCTCCTTAATCTGAGTCAGATGTCTGATGTAAAGACTGACAGGTGGCAGAAGGCACAATTTCCATGCGGTAATGGCACTAGATCTCGTGTTAGTCCTGAAGGATGAAGACCTGTCTGTATCTCAGACCCAGAGGACTGTGTGGCATCGCTGCGCTGCAGTGTTAGGAAAGACAAATGAGACCTGGGGAGGCACAAGTTGAGGTGTCTTCCTCCTCTGGTGGGGATGACTATGTATTAACGTCCTAATGAAATTCCTTTCACCAGGCTGTGCACAGGTCCCATCACTCATGCTCAGAAATGATGAATTCAAAGTACAGCAAACGCCAGGGAGAACATTTACTGGGTAAGGGTCTACCTCGAGACAGAAAGCTGCAGAGCACAGCCTGGTGACTAGAGCAAAAAGAGGGCTGAGAAGGGAAACGATCAGCCAGAAAAACACCATGAAGGGACAAAATCCTGTCTGAAAGAAAAACAAATATGTATAAACCAGCTGCAAATAATTTGGGGCTGGAAATGAACCACAGCTTAATACTGCTGGGGCAGAGCCCTTGTATAGGGGGGATGTCAGGAATCAGGGGGGATGTCAGGGATCGGGGGGGGGGATGTCAGGGATCAGCATTGCTGCCCGAGGCCGGTTCCCACCCGAGCAGGGCAGCGATGCCCCAGCTGCTGGGGCCGGGAACCTTTCAGGATTGTGCCTCTGCGCGTTGTGCTCATATTTGTGCCTTCCCAGCCGCTAAAACCATGCAAATAGGGCGAAGCTGTCCATGCTTAGGAAATCCCAACGTTTTACAACCAAGACCCTCGCACAGACCCCACTAAAACCCACCTCCCCGACCCCCAGGGGTGCGGCATGACTCACTCCGATGCCTCAGCCCCCCCCCAAAAAAAACCTCCCCGCGGGCGCCTTACGGGGCCGGGCACGGGCACGGCCACCCCGCCCGCCCCCTCGGAGCCCCCGACGGGGGCGTGCAGGACATCGGGGGGGTCTGGGGGGGATGTCGTAGGGGCTGCGTCAGCGGGAGCCCGGCGGCGATTGGGGGAGGCCGCGCTCTGCCCGCGTTCCCTAATTATAAAGTGCCGCCGCCCGCAGCCGCTCGGCGCCCCCCCGGCGCTCACCGAGGCCGTCCTCGGTGCCCCCCTCCCCGTCCCCAGCGCGGAGTCTCTCTCCGGGGGCGCAGGCTGCCCAGCCCCGCTATAAAAGGGCTGCGGATCCGACGCCGGCACCGCAGCAAGGCTCAAAAACCCGCCCGGAGCCCCGAGGGGAGGCAGTGCGTGAGTGAACCGGCGGGGGTGGCGGGGGGACCCGCCGCACCGGTGGCTTTGTGCTCCGGAGACGGGAGATGAGGCTGGGGATGGGCGGCCGGGGTGGGGCGGGGAGGTTTGGATGGAGTGGTTTGGGACGGAGCGGTTTGGGATGCAGCGTTTGGGATGGGGCATTTTGGGATGGGGAGTTTGGGGATGGAGCGTTTTGGAATGGAGCATTTTGGGATGGAGCGTTTTAGTATGGAGTGTTTTAGGATGGAGCATTTCGGGATGGAGAGGTCCGGGATGGAGCACTTGGAACTGAGTGTTTTGGGATGGAGCGCTCCGGGATGGAGTATTTTGGGACGGGGCGGTTTTGGGATGGAGCGGTTTGGGACGGAGCGGTTTGGGACGGGGTGTTTGGGGATGGAGCATTTGGGATGGAGCATCTGGGACAGAGCGTTTGGGGATGGAGCATTTGGGAATGGAGCATTTGGGATGGAGCATTTGGGGTGGATCGGTTTGGGATAGAGCATTTTGGGATGGGGCGTTTCGGATGGAGCGCTCCAGGATGGAGTATTTTGGGACGGGGCGTTTTGGGACGGAGCATTTCGGGACGCAGCATTTCGGGACGAAGCATTTCGGATGCAGCATTTCGGGACGAGCGCTGCCCAGGACGGGAGCTTAGGGTCGGGGCGGCTCCGCTCCCCCTCCAGTCACAGCGTCCCGGGGGTTTTGGGGGGATGAAGGGGGGGGGGGGGCGGCTGCCGTCTGACCTCTCTCTCTCTGCCTCTCTCTCCCCTTCCCGCAGCCCCATGGCGTTGCTCCTGCGGCTCGGCTGCTCGCTGCTGGCGCTCAGCACCTGCCTGCTCCCGCGGGTGCGGGCCGACTGCGGCCGCGAGTGCGCGACCTGCGCGTACCGCCTGGGGCCCCGCGCAGACATCCACCCGCTGGTAAGGCGCCGGGGGGCCGGGATCCACCCCCTCCCGTCCAGAGTCCCCTTTCTGGGGGACAGCGGGCCGAGAGAAGGGGAAAAATAAGACACAGTGAGGACGAGGATGGGGTTTTGAAGGGGGGAGAGAGCACCGCAGAGAGCCCCCAGCCCGGCGCTGTTTGGAGGGGACACCCCCCCCCCCCCCCCCCCCCCGGGGGGGAGAGAGGAGAAAGTCGAGTGAAAACTGAAGGGGAAAGGGAATTGTGGCCGGAGGGCAGCTCCGCCGGGACCCTCCGTGCCCCCCGCCTTTGCTCGGCCCTTGCCGTGGGCGAGGGGAGCGGGGCACCCCCGGCACAGCGCGCCCCCGGGGGCCCTGAAAGCGAAATGGAGATTGGGGGCTGTGCCTGGAAACTTGGCCGAAATCTGGCGAAAAGGGAGGTTCGAGCCCAAATCGAACAGCTCCTGCTGCTCTCCCTCCCGGTGCTGCTGTGCAATTAGGAATACGCCTGTAAAAAAGTCTCTGACACTGCGGCATCTCCCGAGGTAAATCATGTTAAAAAACAGAACGCAGGGTGTTGTTGTTTTTTTCTTAATCCGTACTTTTAATGATATTGAAATGATTAAATGGCATATTCACAGAGCCAGCTCAACTCGAAATTTAAGCATCGGGATCAGTGCTGGGCTGTGGTCCCTCAGACCCCCCTGAGGAACGCAGGAACTCGGGCTGCCAAGTCCTCAGCCAGCGGTTCCTGCAGTTCCTGACCTCAAATAGAGGCGATGCTGAGGCATCAGGCTCTCAGCACTGCCAGATGTTCAGGAAAGTTTTCCTCCTAAGGCGTCATCGGTTACTTGGAAGCAAAAGAAAAAGGAAGGACTGAACCTATTCTGTGCAGAATAAGGAGTCACCAAGTATTTCTGCTTAGTCTAAAGCAAGGACTCGCTGCTAACCACAGCAGGTTTATAACGGCAATATTCTTAGGGTGGCTGGCCAACAGTCCAAAAGAGGTTCTGTATACCTATACTTAACCCTTCAAGCTTTCAATCAAACTTTAGCTTTAATATTAACCATGAAAAAGAAAAAAAAAAGAAAAAGGTGGTAATCTGCCCTTTTGGAGGGAGGGCTGCGTGCTTTTTTGGTTGTCTGTAGTCTCTCTTGCATACCCTTCAGTAATTGTTCAAGAAATAATTAAAGTTCCACTCCATGACAACACTTATTAGTTGAAATGGGGAAAGAAGCAATGTGCCATAACATATATTTCTTACACAGGTACAAACAGTTTCTGGAAACAAATGTTTCCAGACACTAGCATCTAGTAATATTAGAACCGGTATTATCATATTGTATCTGTAAGATATAACCTGGTCATTCATACATACAAGATGGCATATGTTCACTTGGCAATATGCTATTTAAACTAACTGAGAAGGGAAGAACAAGGGAAAGACGTGGTTTTGCTTTGACTTGGAGCAATTTCAAGGTCAGGCTGAAGCTGAGACCAAATTCTCTTTATTGCATAACTATAGTATATAGCAATAAGTATGTAGTACCTGTTAAAGTAAATTATTGTGTTGCAAAGTACATAAATCCATGTAATTTTCTTGTGATCATATAAAAAACTGTATGTAAATTTCTGAGAATAAAACAGCTCAACAGACAGGTAAGGCCAGAGGTAGTGAGCTGGTCAGCTAACTATTGAGAGAATTATGCTGAGATTTCATTTCACACTTTTAAAGTATACTGAGATCCTTAGAAGTCATCATCCATAGGCAAAATAACTGTTTCTATTACTAAAATTATTGGTGATTTCTTTTTAATTATTTTTTTTTTTACATGAAAACTGTGGCAAAGAACTAAAAATATTGGATTCACCTTTCTGCAGATGAAGAGTTTGGTTTCACAAGGGGTAAATCTCCCAACACAAAAGTAGCTAAAATGTATGTTAATATTGACAGGTTATATGATATGCATACCGGTGTTGACAGCATTTTTGTCTTAGCCTCAGTAATTTCTTTTCCCGTCAGAAGCAACACAGCTTGGGATTTTTTTCCCTCTTCCTGATGATCACTGCTTTGTAAGTCAAACTAGCAAAATCAGAAGTTTGATCTGCCTCAGGAAGTCTGTATTTCTACATTTGAATTGGTACACATTTGAAAGATGTGCTCCATAAACTAAATCAAATTATAATAGACAGAAATACAGCCTTTAGAGCTATGCAGTGTGTTGAAGATACCAAGCAGCACAGTATACAATGCAGCTGGCTTCTTTGCAACAATGATGCTGTTTTATTAGTTCTAAGTGGCTTTGTTCCTGAAATTTCTGAATGTTACTTTTAATGATGAACATTGCATACACTTCTACACACTCCTTATGAAGTGAACCACAATTGGATTTTAACTGTCCATTCGTAAATAGAAACGTTCATAAAAATGCACCCCACTGTAAGGGAGGTGCAGGAACCGTACATACAGCTTGCTTTGAAACAGAATCACTGGGACAGCCTTGCCATGCGAGACCCACGATCCAGCTGGTCTGGTACTCTCTCTCTTAGAGTGGAGATGCCATGTCCTTTGCAGAAGGATATGAAAGCCTTCAGAGCAGCCCTTCCTGAAGAGCTGTCCTTCCAAGCCACTCGGAGAGAGGCTCGCTCATGGCCTTTTAAAAGCAAGAAAAGCTATGACAAGGTGACAGTGAGGTGTTTGTTGCTATCAAGTCATTCTCAGCAAACCCCATCCGTTTTTCAGGCATGTACACTGGAATGTGAAGGAAAGCTGCCTTCTGCCAAGGCCTGGGAGACCTGCAAGGAGCTCCTGCAGCTGACAAAGCTGGACCTTTCTGAGGATGGCAGCGTTGCTCCAGGAGACAAGAAAGAGCTGGACGAGAACCATTTGCTTGCAAAGAAGTATGGAGGCTTCATGAAAAGATACGGAGGGTTCATGAAGAAAATGGATGAGCTCTATCGGGTAGAACCAGAGGATGAAGCTAATGGAGGAGAGATCCTGGCTAAGAGGTATGGAGGGTTCATGAAGAAAGACTCAGATGACGATGCCCTGGCTAATTCCTCTGACCTGCTGAAAGAGCTTTTAGGAACAGGGGATAACCCTGAAGCAGGGCATTACCGAGAAATAAGTGAAAATGATGGAGACATCAACAAAAGGTACGGAGGTTTCATGAGAAGCATAAAGCGCAGCCCAGAACTGGAAGACGAAGCCAAAGAGCTGCAAAAGAGATACGGTGGCTTCATGAGAAGAGTGGGCAGGCCAGAGTGGTGGCTGGATTACCAGAAACGGTACGGTGGGTTTCTTAAGCGCTTCGCCGACTCCATTCTCCCTTCAGAAGAAGATGGGGAAACTTATTCCAAAGAGGTCCCAGAGATGGAAAAGAGATATGGTGGATTTATGAGATTTTAATATCTTTCCCTTTATCCCTTTTGTCCTAAATGAGAGAGACTGCCTTATTGGTCATAACTTATTGTAACGTGTTGCTTGTACTGTACAGTTTTTTACTGTCCTGGTTAATGATGCAACCTGCGATCTGTTGTTCCAGGTCCCGTGTTCTTTCAAGTCAAATAGCTAACTTCTGTTTTAGTCAAGTTTCAGTCTGTATTGTAGTTACCATGCTATTTTGATTACTGTATTCATTTTCTTTAATCAGGAAGTACATCTACAGTAGAATTGCTTAACTGTATATATAATAAATTCTTCATCCTAATGCATAACTTCTGCAGTGCTTTTTTCCTGTTATTTAATCAAACATAATATGAATTTTTCTTAACACTAAGCAGAGTAATGCCAACCTCTTTTCTATAATTACAGAATTTGTACTGCACACACAACTGAAACAAATTTTTGTCTCAGTTTTCTCAGATCCTTAGAATAGAGGAACAATAAACGTGCTTTAAAGGGGATATAATTGGATTTGCTCTAACTGCTCTCATTTTAACCGATTAGCTGAATCTACGGTGCTTAACCATTTCACGCAAAAACAGTTCATAAAAATCTTTGACTTAAAGATCTAAAAAAATTTATCCAGTGCACAATACAATGCCACATCTATTTAGTTACATCTCTTATCCAATATAGGATTGTACATTTGGCCTTTAAGTTATAAACACTAACTCAAAAAGCAGTAAGTGAATTTATGCAAAATAAACATGATCAACAACTGCATTTTTTTTCCAAAAATCTGATTTTACAGAGCGCCTGATATGACTTTCTGTGGAGGAGCTTTCCATTTGATTCCTCAGCTGACAAAAAGCACTTAGGCACTACTGAAATATGGGAAACTGCTGGTCAGTCTTTTCTGTTTCAAATGAAAGCAGTGTAAGTAAATCGGAGAGCAAATGGAAAACCCATCACTGATGCTATAGATCTTTTGGCATTTACATAGGCAGCAGATAACATCAAAGGGCAGATCCCATCCCCATGTATGCATCTTTGTATAATTCTGCCTGACTATCCCCTCAGCTTCCTAGATCAGGTGTACCAGCATTTTTCTCCCACCTACTGCTACCAATTACGTCACACTTGCAATAACATGGTAAAAAAATCTTTGGCCACTGGCACTGAATAATTTCAGGACATATGACCAAGATTTTTAAAACCACAAGTCTTATACTTAAAAATTTCTGCAGTCAAAATCTTCAAAGCTGTTTAGATATCTGATTATTACTGAAATAGTGTATGGGAGCTAGATGCCTAAAACCACCCGTGGCTCTGGATTCAGTATCTGTATCTCAGATTTGCACAGTAACAACTATTGACACAAAGGGCAGCTTAAGGGTCTGACTTTTCTCCAATTTCAAGTCAGTGGGGTCTTCTGGGTGCTCAGTACTTTTAAATTAAAAGTTAGTTGTTTAAATGCACACTTAAAAGCCTAATCATGTACAACTAGTTTTTGTCTTGGCCTTCAGAGGATGATAGAGGTTGTCTGAAGTGGCCAAAATCCTGCTGAAGAGTTGATAAACTGCAAGGTGTTCCTTTTCCTTCAGTAAAAACCATGGCATCCATTTTCCTGTTCCTGCTGCACATCACTGATGACACCAAATTTTAAAGGGAAAAAGATACAGGTGCCCCATGTCCTTCTCAGGGTTCATTTGTGTTCCCTATCACCTTTCTGGAGAGTTTTTCCCACACTCTGATGTTTCACGCTGTTGAAAGATCAGAGGATCTTTCAACATTTATTCATTTCTCCCCAAAGCTCTCTTCTTTCTAATTTAGCCGGAGAAAGGCCCTTGCCAGACTGTAATTAAAACGAGTCCTGTTGCACTCCTTTGATGATGCAAAAGGTTTACCAGTTGTTGTCACCTATCCTTCATAGCTAGCAATGTTGTGATTTAATAAGGAATAAAAATCCCAAAATCCTAGTGATCTAGTATGTACCTTACAGAAAGAAGTGTTTTGATCTAAACCTTCCTGTTTATATCAATGTATATAGTAAAAAAGTACTTGATACTAAGTACATCTAATGGGGATATACGAATGCAGCCCAAAAGGAGTGAGGGCAAGCAAATGGGTGGAATATGTCTCCTCCAAGGTTGAACAGGCAGGTGGCAATGTACATGGGAGGGGGACAAGACTCTAATTCCCTGAATAAAACAGCAAAACTGAATGGTCTTCATTCCTTCTATTATAATCTAAAGCCTTTTCAGTCAGACACTATTTTTCTTTTAAATAAGTATAACTAAAAAAATGTGAAATTAGAATACAATCTAAATTCTTCTGCTGTCATGGAATTTCTTATCTTAGGACTTTGAGTTATGCCATCACTTAGAGACTCTCTAACACTGAAGTGTCCTAACATTCTCAGTAATTAGCATTTCAGATGAAATCAGCTCAAAATGTTCTAGTAAATCAAGCAAGGTTCCCTGACGTCCACTTTACTAAATCATGAGTCTAAACATAGGCTAAAGATTAGGTCTGCAGGGCTGGGAGATGAAAAAGGGTTCAAAGGTCTCACGCTTGGTCCAAGTTCTCAAAGTGTCCCGTAATTTTCCTCTTACAGTACATTCCTAGAACTGTAACTTCTTCAGATTATTCAGACAGCTGTATTGCTTTATTGAATAAAAAGTGGAAAAGAGGAAAGCCTGATGTCTGGAAAGAAAATTAATTGCAAAAATATTCTCAAGGAATAAATGTCACCCTGAGACCAAAATCCAGATTATACATTTTCTTTCCATGGCTTTTATCATCTTTCTTGGAATCATTATATGGCAGCCAGTATTCCAGAGTTAAATCATATATGGTACCATTGGTCTGAATACCAAGTGTAACAAAAACTGAATAGGAACAATGAATGGTGGAAGGGTCAAGAGCCATCAAAGAGATTAATGCCTTTGCATGAGGAACAAAAGAAAGAAAAAGATAGTCTAGGTAAGGATGAGTTGGACTTTTTCATAGGAACTACTTAGAGGAAAGAAGCAAAAAAAAAAATATATGATTTCCTGAAACAAATGCAGTTCACATACGGGAACCGATCGTGACGGAGAGAGAAGCTGATGCACAGAATGGTTTCTGAGTACAAAACTGCATGCAACTGGACCTCTGCCTTAAAACCTAAGCTTAAATCTTGAGGTAATGAGAAAAGGTCACAGTGCCATTCCTGCATTCTCAGATGAACTATTCTATCAGATGAAATATGGAGAGCATAATTTCAAATTTCCTGTATATTTTTGTTAAATTATATTTAATATGTAGTACGATTCACAATAAATATAAATAACTATAAATTATTATTACAATAATTACTTTGTATAAGTATAATATTTTACTTATAATTGTTTATAATCATTTCATAACTACAAGTAATTATAGCATAAATGTTAACTGTTTCAGATAATGTTTCCCCAGATAGAATCTTTATAAGAACAGAAACATATTCTAATTTAATAAACTGAAATAAATATTATTAATCTGTGTTCAGTATAGACTCTAAATATGCACTGGCTCATTTTATTTCTGAACTGGACTTAATTTAACAAGAACCAAAGTGTTCAATGTACAATGTATAAGGGCCTCTCTGTCATTAAGGATGACTTTGGAGGCCTATGTATAAGGCAGAATGACAAATTCATAGTGCAGCTCTCCAGTTGGTGTAAACATCTCAGCACCACAGAAAGTTTTCTTTACAGCCTTCTTCCTCAAGTACTGCAGGGCTCAGCTGGACACAAACAGCCAGATCCCTTCTTATGCCAAAACGAGCATCCCAGAATTTTCAAATTAAAAGACAAATAAATAGTTACGATTCCTGATCCTAGGTTGCCTTGAAAATGAAGAAATTCCTGGCATAAGTTAGCTGGCCCCAAAACCCATCTTATTTACAGCGGCATTCTGGGACAACTCCAAGGAGCAAACCACATTTCTCACCTTTTCAAACACTCAAGCGGAGTCTTAATGGAAGAAGACTCATGAAGACCTTGAAGACTGATGATTCAAGCATCCCCGAAGAGATCCTTCTACCCAACCAAGCTTTGCAGTCTGTTCTTTTCCTCCAAGAGCAGCCACTTGGGCAGTGCACTGGGTGAGTTTTCTCCACTTTTTTTCTGCAGGCCTACCACCTCTTGTAGAAACACCTGTGTCCACACACAGCCTTGGCTGCAATTACGCCTCCCACAATGCTGATGTTTGCTTTCTGACCAAAACCATAAAAAGAATTGCATACACGTAGCTGGAAAAAGACCAAGACCTCCAGTTCCAGATCCTAAATATGGAGGCTATGTGGCTGTTTTCAGGTTTTCTGCTTCTAATATTTTGATCACAAACTTTTGCTGCCCACAGCACTAAAAATAGTTACACATATCAAGAAGAATGGGCTACATCATATCTGTATAATAACTGTGTATCATAGTATCATAACTTAATTGCAGTTATAGTCCACTACTCCACTTGCCTGCTCAGGGTAGGGAGCTATCATGAGCCTTGATGTAAACAACGAACAGGGTAGCAAAGCCTGCTGTAAATCATTAATCCGAGCATTCAATTACTAATCCCATCAGCCTCATTTCAAGCACACTGACAGTAGCATATCCAATTAACTGTTGCTATAGAAAACAAAATTGCTTAGAGATATTTGACAGAGAAATCTTTACTGGCCCAGCAGGGATTTCGACTGAATTTGTTTAATTAGATTGTGACTTTACCTAAATTGAGCATTTACTGTAATCCCTGCTGAAACCACATGATGAAATCTTGCAGGGTTAACACAAAAGCACATCACTATGCTAAATGCTTTGGTAAAAGCATTGCACTACACTGCTGCCTTAAGGAGAAGGCTGGCATACGTAGATTGCACGCAGATTATAAGTGCTAAACTTTCTTGTAGGTATCCACACTTGTAAGTGTACAAGGATATACATGCTCTTTGCCTCTTGCCTTTCTGCCATTAATCTCTTTCTTGATATGGGCTTCTCCAGCCTCATAGTGACAGTTTCCAGAAGATCCTACAAGCATTTATTTTCCTAGTAAATTAAAATGTATGCAATGACTTACACTCCAAGCCTGCAGTGAGGACTGTGTGCAGACCTCTGACCAGAGCTCATCGTGATTCCAGTCCTCCTAAAACTACAGCTTACTGAATTATGAAAACTGTTCCTAGACTCCGATGGGAACCTGCATCCTAACTCTTAGATTTAATGTTTCTGGAAAATATTCTAAAACAGTTATTTGGGTAATGCTTTTCTTTCTCTCATCAGCAGAAGACAATGGCAGGAACAGTCTAAATAATAGGCGAATTTCTCTCATAAAAGCAGTTGAGTAAGGTAAGCCATATAAGCTTTTCTTAGAATACATACAACAGGATATTTCAATCATGACCTGCAGTTTAAATGGGTTTTCCAGTAGGCCTTTCACATTTCTCCACATTCCCATTTTCATCTCCGCAAATAACTACCTGACAAGGGTGGAAAATAGGGCTGAAATTTCAACTGCACCACATTTCTCCAGCTAGAAGAATATTCAGCAGCAGATTTTTTTTATTGTATTTTTTGTTAATATGGCATAGCTGTCATGCTGTGACAGCTAATGACACAGTTAATGCGACAAAGTCATTCTCAGAAAGTGATTAACTCATTCTTTTCCTGTCAGCCAGAAAAAAAAGAAGAAAAAGAAAGAAAGAAAAAAAAAAGCTGTCAGCTTCCATCTGAACGTAAGCAGTAGAAACCAGCCAAAGTGAAGAACTTTTATGGGAGCCTATGCAATATTTAAATTTTTCCCACTGAGTTGTGGATACACAGAGCTGAGCTATGGGAGACGTTCCACTCCCAGATATCCAGCATACTGAGTTTCACCATAGCAACAGAGACCAGAATTCCTTGAGTGGGGTTCTTGGACTAGATTAAGAGGTTCAGTAGTGGTAGCTTCTCCTTCCGAATTATTCAGTGACCCCTCAAACTCAAGGAGTTTTATCAGAATGGCATAAAATAGATCTGTTCACAGCACCATGACCATTCACAGCTCATAGGTTCTGTCAACACCTTCCAAACATACAGCTACCTTCATTGCCCTGACATCAGTCCTTGTGAGCCCTCAAGAGTTTAAATTCCCTGGTGAGGTCTGGACAAAAGACGCAGCATCATGCTGATGTATCTGCTTCTCTACCCTGTTCAATTAATGTGAATACCATCATCAGTTCTCTCAATATCTTAATGAAAAGAGCAGTTAAGTCACTAACTAACCTTAACCCTAGGCAAAATAAACAGGCATAGCAGTAGGTACAGAGAAATACTTAAAGGAAATAATTTTCAGACTAATATCCCTCACTACTGAAGACATCTGTCCCTCAAATTACTGAACAGCTTTGAGTTCGCCTGCGGTTCTCTGGCAGTGTTAGTACACTCCAGTTGTTCTGGTCTCCTAGTTGCGCTGCTTCCTGGCATCATTATTCTTTGTTTGTTGATTTTCAGACTATTTGGTTGTTAAAGTTCATTAGATGCATCGAGTCATGCCTTGAGAAAGTTCCAACTACTATAAAACATAGCAGTCTGTCTCCCTAAGCGCTCAGACATCCATCAGCACACCCCCTTTGCCTTCTGCTATCTCACTGCTGTTGGAGTTCAGAATCCAGCTCAGAGTCCCTGATCTCAAAATGAAAGTCCCTCCTGAGCAGGAAAACTGCCTTTCCCTCCCTCTAGCCATCCCTGGTAGGCTATGCAGCAGCACAGTGACACTGGGTACTGTTCAGTCAGGCTCTACAAGATCAGAGAACCCACTTCTGTAGTCCTCAGCAGTAATGCCACTAATGTAAGAACTCATTTTTTCAGTATACAAAAAGAAGGACAAATTATTCAGGAGTACGTTCAAGTGCACATTATACCCACGTGCAAAGAAACAACCAATGCAAATGAAATAGCCCAGTTGCTTATTGTCTGAGCTACAAAGGATTAAAGAGAAAAAAGAATATGTAGTTCCATAGTCATAAATAATTTCAGTCTTTTCACTTAATCGGGTGGCAGGGTATACTATTTGGCAAAAAGAACTAGCCAGACTACATAAGAAAAGACTCTGTGTGTCTGATTAACTTACAAAAGACATCATTCTCCTCCCCAGCTTCTCCTCCTGAGGAATATGGTCATTTCACCCTGGGAAGCAGTGCCAGTTTTAGGCCTGCCTATATACAAGAAAAAACTTCATAATTTGTCCTCTGCTCATTTGCTTAAGCCTGCCTGTCTCCAAGGTTTCTGTTTTTTGTTGTTGTTTATTTTTTTTCTTGGGAAGAGCACAGTGAACAGCAGCTTTTCCTAAATGACACACATTTCTAAGGATTTGGGGTTCTGTAGCTTAAATCCTACAAATGTCTTTAGGCACAACAATGCCAAGCTCTATGCTTTGTGCCCTCTTCCTATCTTGCATTGGTGCCCTGGGTAACTTACTCCAGATACGATTACACCATCATAGATATCACGTCTGTGTACCACCAGGTCACAATGAGCACAACCTCAGTGCTGGTTAGGGATATACTCCAAGCATCACAGCCATGGCTTGGTAGTCACCTTTTGATCAATGTGGTAATTACCAATTGGCAGAACATTAAGCACCTGCAGGGTTAATGGTAGATGCAGATGAGCTCCAGCTTTGAAGATGTCTGTGGCATGCACAGGCCTGCCAAGGCAGGCCTACCTACCCAGCTGTAGAGATCTGAGCCACAAAGTCTCTGTAGGCTCAAAGTAGGAGGGTTGAAATCCATCTTTACAATAGTAAAAGTGTTGCTTCACTGTCTGTGAGAAATACAAATCCTCCCATAACCAGAGTAGCCTGTAATCATCTTATCTTACGGATCATGCCCCAAAAGCATTGCAACATCAATCTCCTACAGCAACTCATGGCTTTCACTTCAACACATGGATTAGAAATTAAATTAGTTTGGCTAACTGTGTGATGAAGTTTATTGAACTTGTAAGAAAACAAGAAAAAAACACAGGAAAGAGATCCTCTTTGCTCCCTACTATTCATTTAAAAAAAAAAAAAGCTGCTAATGCTTTGATTCAGGATACGATAGCAAAGTTTTGTGAGCTTTTCCTCTTCGTTTACAGGGCATACAGTAACCTCCCTCCTAACCCTGATCAACTGCATCTTGAGGCGGAAATGACCAGCTTCACTGCAAAGTGACTTCAGATTCATTCCTTCTACAGCTTCCCTATAAGCAAGGCAAGACCTTTAGCACCACTTATTCAAAGTGCAAAGTGCAACAAATAAATACTGTCCTCTTTATTTGCCTTTTTACATAAACAGCATGTGGAAAATGTCACAGTGATCATGACAAACTCAGAACACAACAGTAAAAAGCAAGAGTATGAAGGGCTCAGTAGGAACATGGCTTTCTATACAGTCTTCCAATTCTTATTAAAAATAAAAATAAAAAAATGACACGAGTGATGCAGGATTGTGAGCATAAAGCTGGATAACGTATGTGTGAAAAACTGAGGAACTGCAACTGTCATCTTAAAAGTATGAAGCAATGATAACCGAGAATTTGTCATTTGGCAGCCCAGGGGTTGCAGAACGTGGCATGGTGCATGCCCCATCAGCTGGGCAAGGACCCGACCCATCCACCCTTCGTAATCCTATATGATTTCCTAGCAGGGAGACAAAGGCATACATTTTTCTTAGATATTGCACTGTTCAGTTTGGCAACTATTTTCCTTTTCGTTATTTTTATCGAGACTCGTGTAAATACAATATTCAACACAGAGCTTTGACCTTTTTTGCCTATTTGACAGAATGCCACTGAAATGTTTCAATAACGTAGACCTTACCATTAAAAGGATGCTATATATACAGGAAATGGTCTGGTCGAAATGCAGGATAAGATACAAGGATCCTAACTTGTAGGGCCATGATGTTCAGTATAGCTGACAAATTAAAATATGTGATGTGATTTCTGCCACACAACATCAGAAAATATACATTGCTTAAATACATTCTTGCTGCCTGCTTTCTGAAATAGCAAATCACATTTTATGCTAAACAGCATACTGTGCTTCTAAGGCTGATATCACCCCAGTGTTTTCAAGTACGTTTTTCTTCAGCTAATACCAATTTACTACGAAAACAAACTACTCTATAAACATTGCCACAACATACATATATAAAATGTATGTTAATAAACCTTCTAAAAGGCCTAGATTGAAACTGATGTCTCTGGAATGAAACAGCAGGTGTGTAGGATCTAGCAGATCTCTCTCTCTAATACCACAAGAAGCTGCCAGCTTTCACAAAACGTCTTTAGTCACATTTTCTATTTATGCAAAAGAATAATGTAAATGAAATAGCTGTTTGAAAGTCAATCTCTTTTTTTAGACAACATCTCAGTGCTTTGAAGTGCCAGTAAGATGCTGTATTTCCAGGTTTTTAAAAGAGAAGAACAATCTTTGTGCCTGAAAAATTATGTTCAACTTCAGAAGCATCCAGAAGACACTGAGGTTCCTGAGATTATCAGGTGTTTTACCCTTCAAGATGTTCATCCTATACCTACTTCCTCCACAAAATAAATAAATAAATAAATAAAATAAAACCTTGTGTTGGGGAAACAATGCTTACTACTGGTCCTGCAAATGGGACTGGAAAGCAGATTGCCTTATATTTTGCTCTTTTTAGAGCAACCTTGGTTCTCTGGGACACTGATGAAGAAGGTAACAAACAGACAAGCAAACCAGACAGAAAAAAATGGAGCTAAACAAGTGTTTGCCTTCCACTGTGAATGCAGCAGCAGGAAGCAGGTCTATGAACAGGAAGACAAGGTAAGATATAGCTTCTGGGTTCTGATTTGGTTTCTTGCTTGTGATTTTCTGCTTTCTTATAATGGTATATGCTATTGAAATATTTTTTCAGACATAGAATCTTAGAAACTACACATTCAATAACTGGAAGTAATCATGTAGGGCGATTATTTTTCTCTTCTTGGCAACTTCTAGATGGAACTTAAACTATTTTTGCCATAAAGTAACTGGGTTTAATCTGCTCCATTACTTGTCCACTTCCAGTCTTCATTGTGAGGTGGCAGCTTCCTTTACGTCAAAAGTATGGTATAGGGCAGAGGTTAACCCCATGAATGAACTTGCTAGACTTTTAAATTTCTGTAAGATATCAAGAAACAACAAAAAAAAAAAGTGGGAAAATGTAAGCAGGAGGAGGTCCCTTTCATTTGACCATCTGTTTAGAGAAATGTAGATCTGTAAGGGTGAGGTTGGGTGCAATGGTTTCAGAAACATGATCAGGACATGGCTGTTTTCCAGTCAAACTGACGATTCAACTTTATTTTTTGGTCAATCCACCGGTAAAGTAAGGTAGACAAAAACTCCATTTTAAATGAGACTCTTCTGCTCTGCTGACTGCAAACTGTTATGCTTTGCAAACTGTTACATTTTTTTCTATCATCAGAGTCCAACTTCTGGACTCTTGTTATTTTGCTACTTATTTTTACTCCTCCTTAAACTGTCTATGTACCGCCTGAAAATATTTCCCATTGTAACCTCACTTATAATCCATAGTTACTCATTCTGACATTTTGTGCAAGGATAAATTCTTCTATTGCTTAATTTTCAGTATATGTATATCATTCTTAAGTCACGTCTTTGACATTCTCCATCTGAAGGTGTTGAGCAGAGGAATGAGCAAAAGTCTTTCACGTGGTAGTTTCACACTGATGGCTCGCTAATAAGCTCCACCACGCCGCTCACTCACTCCACCTTCTCAAAAGAATAGGGGGAGAAAATATGGTGGAAAAAGGCTCATGGGTTGAGATCAGGACAGGGAGACCACTCAGCAATTATCATCACGGGCAAACAGACTTACCATAGGGAGATTAATATAATTTATTGCCTATCAGTAGCAGACTAGAGCATTGAGAAACTAAAAGCACACTCAAAACACCTTCCCCCTATCCACCTTCTTCCACCTCCTCCCCCCAAGTGGCTCCCCCCTGCTCCTGCGTGGGCTCCTCTCCACGGGCTGCAGCTCCGGCCCGGGGCCTGCTCCTGCGGGGGCTCTCCATGGGCCGCAGCCTCCTCCAGGCCACATCCACCTGCTCCACCGGGGGCTCCTCCACGGGCTGCAGCGTGGAGATCTGCTCCGTGTGGGACCCGTGGGCTGCAGGGGGACAGCCTGCTCCACCAGGGGCCTCTCCACAGGCCGCAGGGGAACTGCTGCTGCGTGCCTGGAGCACCTCCTGCCCTCCTGCTGCACTGACCTGGGGGTCTGCATGGCTGCTTCTCACCCCTCTCTCTTCCAGCTGCTGTTGTGCAGCATTTTTTTCCCTTTCTTAAATCCCAGAGGCCCAGCCAGCATTGCTCCCTCTCTTGGCTCTGGTCAGCAGCAGGTCCCTTTTGGAGCTGGCTGGGGCCAGGTCTGATCTAACACAGGGCAACTGCTGCTGGACTCTTCTCACAGAGGCCACCCCTGCAGCCCCCCAGCTACCAAAACCTTGCCACGTAAACCCAATACGCACATGAATGTTGATAGACTGCTTTGGAATAGCCTTGAAATGTAAGAATGATTAATTTTCTTTGTGTTGTCAGGCAGGCTTTTTGTTTTGTGGTTGTTGCTTTTAATTTCAATCAAAATATGTTAATTCAGAACACAGGTATGAGAGTTTGAAATGAATATTTTTCAACAAGAAACAGCACTGATGGAAAGTACTTCAAGAGAGTAACTTGGATTCCGTATCTGCACGTACGTGGGACCACAGTTCTCATGCTTGCAATCAAAAAGGTACTATTTTACTTGCACGTGTTAGCAGTACTTTGGGGCATAGCCAACTAACAGGGCATGGGAGAAGAATTCTTGTTGGGGCCACTGGTGTTAGATATTAAGAACCACAAGTGGTTTCATAATACTACTTGAACAGTGTGATCAAGGATGTATCATACCATAATAGCACGCCTGCAGAGATGAGCACCTTCTGGCCTGTGCTGACCCAGTCCACCATGTTCTAGGAGGATGATCTTTGTCAGTTATTGGGGTAGTACAGATAACATGATCCTCACCATCTAAGTCTCTGATTACTACTTCTACAATTTCATTCCCTGTAAAAGAATTACAGTTATTTGATCGTTCTTAATATCAAGATCTTAATATGCTATCACATCCCAGCAAGATGAAGAATCAGTCTGAGCAACTTGTGATCAGTACTTCAAATATGATAATTGATCCTTATTTGAAATGGTACTATAAATCAAACTGCCATTCTTCTAGAATGCTCTTCCTGAGGGGAAAAAAAAAAGAAAAAAAAAAAAAAAAAAGAATTTACCAAGATGAAATCTCTTTTAAAAAAATAACATTTTAAATTATCATTTAATCCCCATTCCCATAAATGCTACCTGCTTCTTGCAAAGACATACACCAAAATGATTAATTTAAGCTAACGTAAGTAATATCTCTGTTGAACTTTTCTGTTGATGGTGTATGTTTTGAAATGATCTTTATTCTTATTTTAACAGAGGATCAAACTGTTTGCTTTGTGCACTCAAATAATTCTCAGTTTCTGAACACTTTAACTGAATCAGCTACGGGGCTCCAGCCTGCATAATGTGCTGTGCCCATATTAGCAGCAAACATTTTAAATATCTACGAGTAGAAACTCAAAGAGCTCTTTCATATTCATGAATTGGTGTTAAGTTGTTAAAATATTGTTAATTCTACCAGGTATTTTCATGAATTGACAGTCATGTAGGGGCCTGAATTTTATTTTATTTTTTAACATAAGACCTTTTCAGCCAGGGGCCTTCTCTACTATTGGAAATACATTCAACTGTTTATTGGTAATATGAAAAGTCTTGAGCCTGGACACAGTAGATAAAACAATAGCAGAAAAATTATATTAAATTATTTGGATTTATTTGGTATATTCACTGCAGAAAAATGTACATATTTTCCCATAAAATTGAAGCTTTCTTTCTCGGAAGCAATTTTGAGGCTCTGAAGGAAGAGGCTAAAGTTTATTCTAAAGAATAAACTGATGAAGTCAATAGTAACAGATTCTCAGAATTAGAAGTTTCCACATGGGAACTCTGAAGGAAATCAGATATGGATGTCATGAACTATAAATGCATAGGTGATGTATTGCTAATGACAGGCTTCAGTGTCCAAATATGTGTAGCAAATATGTCAATGTTCAAAAGCACTTGAGAAGACACCATGAAACTACAAACCTGTCAGACAGAAAATTGGTACAAACAATAACAACAACAATAATAAACAAGTTAATGGGCACCTGGAGAAATATATAATAAAGAATAATCAGCTTAAGTTTTTGTAAATGAAAGTCAGGCTTCCCACAGTTTTGGGGGTAATGAGTAAAAAGCTCAAATGAAACCAGATCTAATAAATTGCTGCTGTCTGTGAAGCTATTTGTCATGTGAAGAAAAGAGGATTATCATAGAGATCGGCAGAGTGGTTAAAAGACATGAGAAAGGAGAAAGCTTAGACATCTGCCATACTCAGCGGTGTGCAGATTTGCACTCTCTTGTGCAGATGGAAAGGTGCTGGTATCTGAGCCCTGCCGCCTATGACAAGGACAAAGCCTGACACAGCTCAAGGAGTATCAAAACATTCTTCAATGAACACTAAGGCTCCCTGAGAGAGTCAAAGCAAGGTTGAATGTTGAGGCATCAGACCCAAGCACCCATTTCCAAGTTGCCAGACAGCAGCAAATCTTTTTACACTTTTGTAATCATTCTATGATTTTGACATACCAAGTAACCATTTGCCTCTGGTGCAGAAATCTCTGCTGTGAGCCTGATTCCTAATACTGTAAGTAAATCATGACCATGTGCTTTGATATAAATCCAAAGTATGGAACAGAATCTCTGTATTACAAACACAAATGAAGTTAATGCTTATTTTAGCTTTCTCTCCAAGTGATATATCTACTTCATGGTATATGCATCTGTACTCAGTGCATTGGTGTCCCCCAAGGATCTGCACTGATATCTCTCCTGTTCAGTATAAATGACTTGGAAAGGGGGGTTTACTAAGGAATACATATTATCTCACAATACCAGAAATAGGCAAAAATAAATATTCAGGTTGTAATGCTAAAGAATGCTCGCAGTGCACAATAAAACTGTACCTCATTCCCACAGGTTCCTGTGGAAACCAAAAGTATTCTTGAGTTCAGGAAGCAATTAGAGAAATTATTGGGGGGAAAAAAAATCATCATGAGGTTACATTAAATACAAAGATAGAAGTAACGTATCTGGCTCAGGAGGGTCCTAAGCTGCAGAATGTGAAAAGCTGAAGAGTACACTGGAGGAGATGTTAGTGTCCTTGTCCACCATGAGACAAAGGCTCTGGGGCTAGGCGTACCTTTGAACTGCTACAATAAAACAGTTCTTACATACTTACTTTTCCAGTATAGATATAAATAATTTCAAATATCACTACACAATTTCATAAATGAAGCACGAGAGGCAAGGATACCTTCTCATGCTTTCTGTTTATCTTTTTTTAAATTCAGGTTAAATGAGAAGTTGGGGATGTTACTGTTCTAAACAATAATGCTGACATATTGCTTGCCAGTTGTGAAATTCCAAATGCAGATTTAAAAAAAAAAAAAAAGTCAACTTCCTGTCTCAAGTCTGGGTAATGTATATATTTTCTCTCCTGGGTGCCTGAAATGCACAGGCAAATATTTCAGTCAGAGAATCTCCTCAGTGCCACATACCTCGGGTACCCAATTTAGAAGAGGGCTGGGAAGTGCCTTGAATGGGGAAAGTCCATTTTTTTAATCATCCTGTAACTGGACATACACCAAATTGACAGTGTGACCCAGTATGTCTCAGTAATGTTCTCAAAAACTTGTCCAGGTACTCTGCTAAATCCAAAGTCTTTGTGCAGCCATATCGTGAAGCGTGCTCTGTCAGCTGTGGCTGCAGCTAGTGCTGACACGATGGCTTGTGGCTTTTCTGCTGCTGACACTTGCTGGCATCAGAGAGCTTTTTCTAATGGTCTTGTAGCATTCAGCGAGGCACAACCATGCTGCTTGGTGTCAGTCTTCAGGTTGTGCTTTCATTCCTAGTCAGTATCTTCTTAACATACGTAGAAAACTAATCAAAATAGTATCACAGAATCACAGAATTACAGAGTGTATGTATTATCTTTGCTTTGTTTTCATCCCTGTGAAGGAATTCGCTGTTATCTGGGGTCTCAGGTGTCCCTTAGGAGGTTTTTCTTGTGAGGGAGTTACCCTTGCCCCCTCTCATATTTGTTGTTTATAGGCCTGAGTGAGCAGCCTGCATCAAGGAAAAATGTAGCATCACAAACTCCTCACTAAATGTCATTTTTCACTGGAAAATCATCGCAGGCAAAATCTTCTAATCATTTCCCAGCCCACAGTGCATCATTCTTCCCCATAACCAAAGGTACGGGGGGAGATGCTCTTCTGGACAGGTGGGAAGTGACAGAGGACAGCAGGACAGTGACTGTGGGCCCCCAACCAAAACAGCATGAACTAGGCGCACATCTGGAGTGACGTACATTGCAGCACATCGCAGCTATTGAAAAGAAAAATGTAATTATTCTTGTCTTTTTTCTTCTTATTTCAACTCGTAAAACACTAGTGTCCTCCTTAGGTAATTGTTATCAACCACAGTGGTGGTTTGGGGGCCCAGAGCTGTCAGGAAGTACGGTTTGTAATAAATAGGGCCCGGAGCCAGCTGACGTTCCCTTGATGTGTTGACTTCTAGCTCCCTCTTGTGTACCAAATCTTTACTGACAGACAGACTACTCAAAACATGAGGAAACAGCAGGCAGAGAAAATATAAACTTCACTACTTTTAATAACATGATTTTAATGCTGACAGATCTTCATATGAAGGGTTGTCATTCAAATAAATGTCTCCTATTTATTAATTATTTCATAGATGGCAAATCAGTTGGGTTTCTTGTATAATGATGCTCCAGAGAGTAATTCATGTTGTAAAATCTAATTTGGAATGCAACATTTTTGAAACATCTAGCTGTAATGATATTTTTTTAATACACCTCCTAGAATTGCAAGGCCTTTTTTCCAGCCATGATCAACTGTAATCATGAACACCTGGTTAGCGTGGCAAGTGCAGCAGGAATCTTGCGAGTCTACAAAACATCGGAGTGCTATTACGAATTAGATCTACGTGCCAATACCATTCCCTGGAGATCTCAGAAATGCTTGGCTTAAGCAGTTTGTACTGACACATCGAGACTCGCAAAGAGCCTGCAGTTATGAAAGGTGGTGGCATATCAAAGGGGAGGATGGTGGTAGGTTGCCTGTGTGGCACAGGGAGCTCACTGCAGATTTTCTTGGCTGACTGCAGCCTGTCTTATCTCCGCAGAAGAAGGACAATACATCTTGTAGGTGTTAAGTGGAAGGGAGCCCCGCGTACAGGTTGTCTAACAATTCCTGTTGCCAGTTTTTCTGTGGATGGATATTCAGAGTCCTGAGCGGGACCTGGGACTATACACTTGATTGGAAAATGGCTTTCAGGTTCACGAGGCTTTTTGGCAGAATTTTCATCAAAAATCATTCAAATGAGCTGTGTTTTAAGCTATGTAACCACTCCATATTCTCATCTGTTTCACTCAGGAAAGCTGGCTGCTACAGTCCTGCCCATTTCATCAGCCTGTGTGTGCTACCCAAACTCTCTTAATTCTTTCTGACTAGAGCTTTCAGATTGCCCTATGAGAATGTGAACTGCATATTAATAAGTGCATTTTGTTTCTTCTGCCAATTGATAGTGTTACTTGGGTGTACATTTGCCACCTATTACTATTGGGTCAGATTCAATATTGATAAAAGATCACATTCAGCTTTCTTCATTTAACCATAATGTCTATAAGAGCAGACCATCCAATCCAGGCATTATAACTTTTTACACATTAGCTGTGTACTTTTAGGTTGTATCATTCCATCCATTGCAGGTAAGTTCCTGAAGAATAAGAAACTGTTTGAAGACAGCTTTTGAACTGTTAGCAGAAGTGGGTTTAATTGTACCTAATATCTGTTTTCACACACATTTGAAATGCCATAGGAAACTACATGTAAACTCCTGTCTTAAAATAAAGTTTTTACAGTTGCAAAATTGTAGTATAATGTAGGTTGGGAAAAATCTTTGGAGTTCATTTGGTCCAAACCTCCAAATAAAAGCAGGCCCAATTTGGATCAGGTTGCACGGGACCTTGTGAAGTCAAGTTTTGATTGTCTCCAATAAAAGAGATTACATATGTTCATCAAGCAATACAAATTAGATGAGATTCAGTCTTCCCAGGCTAACAAGATGGTATTGTAGGTACAAAGCAATATCAGAAGAAGAAGTAATGGGTTGAAGCAGTATTTACAAGTAGGGTGTTTAGATTTTATGACTATAAATAGTTCTTACTGACATGTTAACTGTGATATCAAAAGGTGAAGACCATTCTGAACTGAAAGAATGCCTGGTTTGTAGATGAGTGTCTGGAAATGCATATAAAATGTTAAATCAGCCCATCTTTTTATATAGTTCACTGAAAAATCCTCTGGAAATTATGAATCTTAACCTTAGATACATGTGCATCAATCATGGTAGGGGCCACTAACCTTCAGGGTTATTATTACCAGTATGCATAGTATCCTTAAAATACTAAGTCAAGACTGCTAATATATAACTAATTAGTACCAGGACTTAAATAGTATTACAAAACATTAAATTCTGTATATAATACTATGGTGCTTTTGAGATAGTTTTAATCTTTCTTTCTTTCTCTACTTTTCAGATTATTCTGGAAGTAAACATGCAGTCATCACAATGATGGAAGCCTTAGATTCAGAGTTATATCATGGAAGAAAACGCAGCTTTAAAAACACAATCATTTGTCCTTCTTTTATTAATACTAAATTAGCTAGAGGTTTTCAAACCCAGTTAATGAAACTTACATTATGTTTTATCTCAAGCAAAAAGTAATCACTAGTCACTAGATATGCCATATATAGTCTCTAGCTATTATAGGGGTGATTTTCTTTTCAGTTCAGTATTTTTGCCCCATTTGCACACAGAACTGTTTCTCTTGGTTGACAAATCCCAGATTTGCATACAATTAATAACTGACATGTATAAGAGACTGCGTAATAACCTTGCAATCAAGGAATGGTTAGGGATGCATGGCAGTATTTAAGGCAAGCTCATTTGTCAGTAGAATGGGGACTGCTGAGGGTCTTTGCTCCAAGTACTTTTGGCACCATCATTATAGTTACGGCTGCCAGGATACCTGTCACCTATGATTATTAACAATGCCCCAGTATTAGCAGGTACTTCTCTGAGTGAGAATAGTTCTGGTGATATTATCTGGTAGGTTGCCATATTGTAGTGACAGGAGAGGTTGCAGGCATGGATTTAGCCATTGCAGAAGTGGATTATCAGCCGTCTTGGTTCTTCAGTGCTCTGTTCCTGCTTCCACTGCTCATCATCCTGAAATAGCATATTTTATACAGAGCTCCTGGCTGTAAACAGGCCCGGGTCTGGTCTATTTAGTTGTCAACCCAACCTCTACAGAAGAAAAGAAGGAGGTGTGAAGAGGACTGAATTCTTATGCACAGAACATCATATACCACAGATGAGCTGGGAAGTTTTCAACACCATAATCAATGTAGGCACAAACTTCATTAGGGTCTGAGCAGGGCTTGCATAAAAGTTAGGTATTAGTAATTAAAATTCACAACATCACAAAACTTCTCAATTTATTTTGATCATAGAAAGAACAAATTGGATTGGAGACTCCTGTCCAGGACGACATGAGGGGAAAGAGGGAAATTCTTGTATTAAATGATTTCTGTGCTAGAATACAACTCAAAAGTAAAGTTTTATAATTCCATAATGCTTTATTTCTTGTTTCACCAGAAACCAACTTTTACTTCCTGCTTATGATGCAGAGTATGTAGCCAGCAAAAACATGGATGCAATTCAAAAGGAAAAGTTGTATCTATTTATGCCTTTGATATTACTCTTTTTGGCTTTTAAAATATAAAATTGTGTCTTCTGTCTTTTATCGTTTCATTCTTTCCTTTTCCATATGCCTGCAAAATCAGCAGGGAGGTTTAGTTAAAATGTTCCTTTAGTTAGCATCCCTGCAGTCCAACCAGCTGTATGAATTCAGTTATGAAGAAACGGTGTTTTTAATTTTTAATAATTTAGGTGACTAGCATTCCTCTTGCAGCTTCTGTCTCTAATATACTTAAGGTATAGTTGGGTATAGAAATCAAAATTTTTCATGGGATGGTTCACTGGGAACGCTGTGGACTAGAAGCTGTGTGCTTCCCATAACCACCTCCACTAATGGCTGGGCTTTTCACAAAATTGTTCAGTCTGTATTAATTTTTCCCATTTGTAGCATGGGAGTGACAAATGCATTATTGCCAGACCTTAGAAGCATTGTGCACATTATGAATTTATATGCATTTATTTAATAAAGTGCATTTTTCTAATTAAAAAAATAAAAATAAAAAAATGAGGCTGAGCCTTTGTCTCATCGGTTTCATTCCTTGAAAAATAGTACTGGTTATCCATCCAATCTTACCCGGAGATCCCCAGCAACTTGGATAAAGTTGTTGATCAAAAGAAAAAGGATTGAAAGCAAATTATTCTTAGGACCTCGAGTGCCATCTGATTTTTTTCAGTGAAGAAAAAAAAAAAAAAAGCATGTTCATTCTTTGACAGAAAATTTGCTTCTTGTATAATTTTTGACAATGGTCAGCATGCAATATAATTCTAAATAACTGTCCTTTAATACTGATTCTCAGCCACAACCCGCTGTCTCATTTTGTGACAGCATTCTACTTACATATTTATCTGAGCTCTCAGTAAAAGTCAGTAAATCCAGGCAGGGATGTTTGACTTCATCTCCTACTCTTTGAATTCTCAATTTCTGAGCAAAATCTCAAAACATGAGAAGAAGGAACTATTGTTCACGCAGAAAGAAAAGCCATAAAAAATTTAACATCTTTCACATTTTAAAAATCTTAGAAAGTGTAAATAATCCCCCTCTAAAGATTTAGTGAAGCATTACCACTTACAGTAAAGAAACAAGCCATAAAGAATTCAACTGTCTCTCAATGAAAATGAAGCTAGCACAAAACAGTCCTAAGGGAAAAAAATCCAAAGATAAATTCTAGAATTAGTCACACAAAAGTATGTGCTGGTACCCATCAGTAAAACATACCTTTTGAGAGCATATTTTGCTTATACAGGAAGCTGTAGAATCAACTGTCTTATAAAGAACATCAGTCATATTCAAATTACAATCTTTTGGAGGAAAGGAAAATTTGAATAATACTAGGTCCCTTTGTAACATAACAAAAATCTTTAAATAAACGGGTGTCAACCACACACAACTTTAATTTCTCAGCAATCTCTGTAATATCTTGGACATTTCCATGCCACTCTGTGACACGACCTGAGCGCCTCAGATGGAGCTCCGGTGGTCTTGGCCATACACAGTACACTCTGACTCCTGATTCCCAGACGAGCAGAGAGAGGCTCATTGCAGCAGCTTGTCTTATTACATCCGCAGGCTGGATGGCTCAGGGCAGCTTAGTTCTTGTCCCACATCAAAGCTTCTTCTGGAGGAAGAGGTTTTTTAAAAACCTCTGCAGAAACCAGTGTATATTGTTTGATGTGAGATAACGTATACCATAGATATTGTTATGCGGTACCCTTCTAGACTCGGACCTAAAATGTCTGCATGTAGTTCTTGGGTATGTGATGCACAGTCATAGCCAGCTCGGGATAACCATCTGAAATACACAGCTCTAGTGAAGACAGACATTGTGTGGAGATGGGGATGTAGCCTTTATATTTGATCAAATGGTTTAATCCCACTGTTCTGATATCCTCATCTCTAACCTGGGAAGGAAAAAAATAGTGAAAGTGACGTAAAGTACAAATATATTGTCTCTGTTTTCACTCTTACAAGCTGTGGACAAGGAGGCTTCATGCTTATACAATTTTTCAGACTAACCAGAAGTAGAAACTTCATCTCTTTATTTTTATACAGAGAAAAAATGTTATTGATCTCTATATTATGTCATGATTTTCAATACTTTATATAATTTCATGAGGTAGAAAAGGCCTAAATCAATCCAAATTGCTCGGTTATTAACAGATCAAAATTCTACCTTGATTACTACTATAGATTTTTCTAGTTCCTTTCTTCAGTCAGTAAAGTGTCTCTGTTCAATACTTCAGATATTTCAGGATCCCACAGACTGCTAATAACAAATAATGGTTTAAATTTAGAAAAATAATGAATACATATCTAATTGCCATTTAACAAATGCACAGAAATGTCACTGAAGCCACGCAGATGATCAGGTGGTTATCCTTTTCATTAACTAACCTCAGCTGACAGTACTGCCTGAGAGAGCAGTGATTTAAACAGTCACAAGGCATTGCTCAACGATTTCATAAACTCCATGCTTCCCGTACGTTCACTGATCAAACACATTGTGTTGGTGGAAGTGCCATTCTAGCAGCTCCTCTATCACTTAGTCCATCACAGCCTTCACAGAAATGTTGTTAACAAATGAACTGTTAATATTTCCAGTATGCATTTTGAGTGCCCTTTATTTCATCATTCTCCTGATTTCTTACTGCTGTCAGGTTTAGGATGAGATGAATCCTACCCAGCAATGCCGCCTCTGTTGCATTGCCTGTAAGGGAGCCTAGACAGATTGTGCAGGTACAGGTGCATACATCGTAGATGTCTCCTTAGGATTACATGAATTCCCCATATAGCAGGGTGGCCTTCCTATCTAATAGAGGGAAGACTCAGAAATCTCAGATGGTAATTTTTTCACTGCACCACTGTAGCAATTCTTCATTTGAAGTGTTGCTTGTCATTCCACCAAGCCACAGGCTGATGATTAGAAGTATTTCTTCACAAAATTGTTCTATGCTACTAGTAGTTCAGACATTCAGGGAAAACATGGTTGCTGTTCTGATATCCACACTTGTAATTTGGAAAGCACAGAAAATACAGTGACATAATATATGTGTAAAGGTATTGCTTCTATTTTTCACTCATGAGAGATAAAGAGATGATGTAGGGACAGAAACTGATGTTTTATTCCTGATTTCTTTCTCCTGTTTCTCAATTCCTCAGTCAAAATAAAAAGACTCACAAATCATAAAAACTGATTATTTTTGATAATTACTACAAAATATTTTTTTACTGTTAACATTTTAAAATCATTAGCATTTTAATTATAAACTCATGGCCTTACAAATGCATTTTTATGAAGTACAGGCAAGTCAGGCAAGTCATTAGTTCCATATCCAGAAACTACTCAACAAATAACAATGTTAAATGATTTATCTTTTAGCTAACTCAGCTCCTTCTAGAAGATGCATTTTTAAAGTAGCAGCAATGATAGATAGGCCCAGTACAAATAACAGAGATGTTGACACACAATAATGCTCCGTTATCTAAACCGCCCCACCTGGTAATTAAGAACTAAACAACTGCTGTGAAATACTTCCATGCTCTAAGACACTAAGAGCTCTGTAGCACCTCAGCTGCTGTCAATGTTGCCCATGCATTAGTTCCAGCCATTTTCCTACATTACAGTTTTGGTGGGGGGGTGGATTTTTCTCTTCCTTCAGACCTTATAGTAAGCCAAGTTGCTCTGTTGTGCCTTGCTAAAGTTAAACTTTCGCAGTACTTTATCACCAGAAGAACATATCCAAAATAGATTCTATGAATTTGGTTCTAAATCCCCTTGGTTTTCATTTTATCAAGAAAGACCTGATATAATTTTCAGCTCTATTATAATATATTTTAATGTCCTTCCTGAGTTTTTGACATTAGAGAATATACACAAAGTTCAGTTGACCTATAAAGTGATTTTAGTCTAGTACAGTAGAAGGAAAGCACACATATAATTAACACAAAGTACCAAAATATGAAAGGGTATGTGTGTGTGTGTGTGTGTGTGTGTGTAAATATATTAATGGTGTAGCTGTAGCAGTTGACCTATGTATATCTGAAAGTGGGTCTCCAGAAGTTTTTAATTCTTGAAATTTCTCCAGTTGAGTCACACGTACTGACTTTTACAGAAAAAGAAAAAAAAAAAAGTCAAATTTGTGTTTTTAAAACACATGACATAATGCTTCTTTTCTCACTTTTGTTTTTTTTTCCTTTTATTAAAATAAATACAAATTTCATGCAGATGCAAGTGTATATATTCTTATTTTATACTTACACACATGCTTTCCTTTCTGCAATAGAGGGAGTTAAAGTAGGCTAAAGTGTAAGCAGTGTCTTCTGTTGGATGATATGCTAGGAAGCAACAGAAAATAAAGAAAGAGGATGCATCCTCCTTCAGAAGTGGCAGTCGTGAAAAAAAGTCTTTGAAAGATACTGAGATCCTGACAGCAAATAAGCGTAAAGTAGGAAATCGGGTTAGACCCGATGGCTCCTTCATTATCTGAAGTCCTTCAATACCTAGCTTAAATTTTCCGGCACGTTGAAGGAACAGTGGTGCCTTTACCGCTAAAGTGGTAAATTTGAGAGTCCCAAAATTAATCAACTACCTTAAATTAAGAGCAGAACCGTGTCTCTAATCATGCCTCCTTCACACTCAGGAGGTGAGCTCCCACACTTTAATCCCACGTGGAAGTGGAAATTAGAAAAAAATTGTTTCCGTTTAATATTTAAGCTGTGTAACATTGGACCATGCTTTCCTTATATATATTTCCTTATGTCTGCCACCTCATAAACTGGTGATGTTACCTTAAGATATGTAATTTTTAATATATAAATATATTCTTTATGTTACTTAATAAATAATGCATAATACTTAATACATAATACATAAATAATTCTTTAATATATATATGACATTAATTTCATCATAGCTGATTGCTTTCTATGCAGACTTTACAGTGGCTTTCTAAATAATGATTTCTTTCAATTTTCATTTTTTATAGTTTCCTTTCCAAAGAAAGTTGGAAAACTTCTTCTTCCAAAGAAAGTCCATAAGTTTAGAGTTAGTTTAGAGAGTTGGTAACCACTGCAATAACTGATTAAGAATCAGGAAGAAAAACACCATTTCTTTTATGTAAGAAACAAGGTTATTTGTTTATCAACAGAAGCATTAAACAGAATTACTAGATAACAACCTACATAATTTTGGAATAATTGTACATTTCTCACAATGTAAAACATACGTGATTTCAACCACACATATCTGCAACTGATGTATTGTTTGAGTATATTCTCATCACACGCACTTTCTAAATGAAAGGCATGTTTCCAGCTTGGCGATGGCATCATACCTAATGATTCTAATGCTGATTGATTAGATTTGGTGGTTAGTATTCCACCAAATGCAAAATACTTTAAAAATAGCTCCTTTAACATTATTGCAACATAGATGCATTCAGATACTTATCAATATAACCTATTAAAAATCTAAGTAGAAAGTGCAGATTATGAACACTAGGAGATTTTGAGAATACTAGACTTGTAACATGGTGTTTCTCTTGTACTATTAATGGGAATTGTCAACTTTCTGGGAAAATACAAGGAAGAAATATTTAGCATTGAATAGTATTACATGTAAAAGTGAGAGGTGTGACATTTTTAGCTCTTCAGTACACATAAATCCTTTTTTGTCCTAGTATTTTGCTTCAATTAAATATTTTCGCTTACAGCTTCTTAGCTTTCTTATTAGAGAATTATCCTTTGTGTTCTTCATATGCAACTCAAAAACTACCTCAGAGACGTTTCAGTCCCTGGGATTCTTCTCTGAGACTTTTGTATTATCCATATTTCCTCCACACAAAAAGAGCACTGCTGAGAAAGTTTAGCTGCAGATGGGATTAAAAGGCAGCATGCCTTAAACCGGGATATGGTTGAAGCTACCATAGTGCTCTAGGTCATTGACAAGGCAAGCAACACAGAGACACTTTGTTTACTCAGAAAAAAATAAGGCAAAACAAATGTTTGCCCACTGGCATGAGTGCAGAAAAAGGGTAAAACAGAATTTCTTGCTTATATGTTGTTCTTCTGCAGAGGAGTAAATCTTTTCAGACTATGTTTTGTTAAGTGACACTTGGAAAAGGTGATTAACCACATAGAACTAGGATATTTTTCTAATTCTACAAAGAAGTTGTAGGCAATATTTAAGCTGTGTCTCTGATGAATAGCCTAATGTGCCCTGGAAGCTGTTCCACCTAAGTTTTCCTGTAAAATACATAAACTGCTCTGGTCAAAGATCAGAATTACATGTAGCAATTGAAGTTTTATGCTTTTTTTGGCTTCCTGAGAATCAAAATTTTTAACAGGTTACCAAGGAAAAATGAAAAGCAGCAAAGTTGTTTCTGCTTTCATCCTCTATGCTTAGTCAAATGTATATCAGCAGTGCAATGCTTTGGGGGATGACTAGAAACAAGGACAGTGTTAGTTTCTCCGCTGAGTTGATGACTTATGCTTGGCTGTTACGGTAAGCGTAAAACTGTGCTTGTGGTGTTCACTAGGCAGTACATCACAGGCACACATCACAGGCTAGCCCCCGCTTGGCTCTTTAAGTGCACTTTCTCCTCATCTTTGCTGGCGGGGTCCCAAATGTTGCTAAAATGTAACAGTAAAATAATATTCCACTCGTTGTAAACATGACAAGATCCATTTTCAAATCCTCCTGACTATTAAATCAAACCCATTTATTAGAGGCAAAGACTACAAAAACTCTTTCTTATAAGGAATACTTGTTTCCAGATATATTTCTTTCAGCCTGTCATAGTCAGAAAGAACTAACCAGTTTTCCTAAAACTATAAACCACAATAAGGTAATGAAAACCAACAAAATAGAAAGCTATATGGAAAACTGTTTTTATCATCTGTGCCAAACCGGTCTGCAAACCATAAGGTGTGGGAGAACATTTTTGTTTCCTTCATGAGACATGACTTTTATCAAAGGACAGCAAGGAATTGCAGTCACACATCACAATTTGGGGAGAAAGTGCTAACAATTTGACAGAAAGGGGATTTATCCTCAGCAGGTGACGGCAGAATGAATTACTGCCTCTGTATTACCGACAGGCATCTCAGGAAGGAAAGTAAGAAAAAGCTATAGAAAGACACTTAACCTTTTATACTTCTTTTCCCCACCAAAACTCTGCATAGGTTCAGAGGATTTGGACCCCTGCTGAAGTATGGTGAGATCCAGAGCACAGTGGAGGCTGTTGGAGAGCTCGAGGTTGACCAGGTAACTCCGTCCTGCCCCTCACCGATGGGAACATTTTCTGTCACTGTTCACAGACAAATGCAGACACCCAACCACACTTTTGGCCCTTTATGTTAGAGCATGTAAAGCTGCTCAGAATCCCCCAGGCATTAGAAAAGATACCTATAATTTATGTTACCTCAAATAACAGAGGACTGCCCTCCCACTTTTCACTTCTCTCAGGAGATGGAGCTACCAGGTAGGTATGTGGCATCAGAGCTCTCCATACCTGGGTGCTTTCCACAGCTACACAGAAGTCAGGGAGAGGCTGATGTCCACGTCACGATTTGTTCTTCCCAGAGCACTGGGGTTTTCAGCTCGCCACAGTGCCAGTCTTCCCACAGATGACTCTGATCTAAAAAGTAAAGATTCTTAGTATTTCCCTTAATTTAAAGTTTATGAAAAAAATTCATTCTCCTGTAAAGCATTTTCCTTCTTTAGCATCAATCAAATTATATTTAAAGGGTCATTAACTTGTCCCATTTGATTAACTAGTCCTCTGAACTGGACTAGCCTTAGCTGGTATCAGTCAGGTGCAAAGTCTCATTTAATGCAGCAACCCTCAGTATACACTGTCACAACTCAGTCTGTGATACCAATGACCTCCTGGCTCCCAATAAATATGGGAAAGAAAATCAGGAGCTGGCAATCATTTTAAGAAATACGTAGTCTTGCCTTATTAGAAAGGTCTTGGGTGACACCATAGCCCCAAACAACTTAATAGTTGACAGAAATAACCATAAAAATGTCTAATTCAGTGGTTATACACATTTCCATGCAAGCTAAAAGTGTTCCCACAAGACTGATATATCCCTAGCCTTCTTCTGGCCCCCAGTGTACTTTTCCCATCATGATTCTGTGGAAAAGGGACCAAGGGAGGAGTAGGTGACTCAGAAAAAGGAAAAGTCAGTCTGAAGCTGGCTGCTACCATTCTTAGCACAAACTAAAACAAACAGTTAAAATAGTTGTCTTTGTTTGGAAGCAAGGACGCCTCCTCTGAAAACTGCTACTTTGCGAGCTGCTGCACCACACTGAGAGGCAGCAAAGCTGTCTTCGCTGTCAGTAAAATTCCCCAACTGGACCCAAAGTGGGAGAAATACAGGGGTTTCTGGTGCTTTTTGTAGACACTCTCTTTTTAACCAGTCAAGGTGAAATGGGTTTAATAAATAAATGTCTATGACTGTATGGCATCTATTCTCAGATGTCCTATTTTTCTCACAAAAACACAGAATGAAGAATACCAGTTAAATGAATTGGAGTCTTTCCCAGTTTTTCCTTCTAAATATTATGAGGTTGTTTGCTTCGCTCACACATGAACGTCTTCCTTTTCATCACCAGAAACCACTGAAGCACTCTCCTGAGCTTAAATAGCAGAAGGAACATTTGCTGGTGATGCTTGCTTACATTCAAAATATATTACACAGAATTACAGCACACTCTAGACTGAAGATCTAACTGTGCAGCACTTATTTATACTAATCTGTATTCTCCCACCTGAATGTCCCACAGTAGTAAGTATGTGATTGGTCTCACTTGATTTTGGCTAGCTGAAGGACAGGCGGCAGACCCAAGCTACTCGCTTCATTGCCTGATTGTTTTATGGCAGCATGAATCCTTCTGCAGCAATTTATTTCTACCAGCCAATGAAGAAGTTTGGGTGATTTTCCTATCCTGAGGTGTCTGTTTCAATGGCTAAAAATGGGGTGGAGGAATTCCACCCTGTGTTCTTAGGGTTATGAGTTCAAATATTTGGGCTTTGACTATTCATCATGAAAGAGACAGGAAGCATCATTACATAACAATTTATATGCAAGTTCAATGTGGTCTTAAAAATGAAGTATTTAGCACCAAAACATCACAATGGTGTTGATGTGTTTAATTTTTCCTTCTTTCTTCACTTCATAGATTAGCATTTATTTAGAGTTAATACACTTGTAATAATTGGGTAGGCTGGAAACAACAGACTCATAGGTGGATGCTGCAGGCAGTGCAAGCATTACAACAACTGAAGTCTTTCCGATGATTATTGAATTAGCTGCAGGTGTTCAAACGCATTTATTTTAGGTAAGCAGCCTTCCTCCGGTAAAATCTGCCCCACATCACAGTCTCTGCTGAGATAAGTGCCAAGGGAAAGACGTTTATGCATTACAGGACATTATCCTCTCTGGGCTGCAAGGAGTGCTTCTGAACAAGCCATGGCAAACGTGTTCCCAGCTAGATGGATTTCTTGCCATTTCTCATCCACATCTCTGGAAAGGCAAACCTGTCATGAAAAATACTGATGAAGACATGAAGTTTGGGTTCAAATTCTGTGTTTTTTTGTTTGTTTGTTTGTTTTGTTTGTTTGTTTGTTTAATCTCTTTCTTATCACATGGAATTGCTGGAGTACTTTATAAAGAGTGCTTTGTGTGTTACCTAGAACTGATGTTTTTCATTTACGAAAACTAAAGCTGCCACAGGATAAAATGATGATGGTCCTTGTATGGATAAATAACTACATACAAGGTAGGACTATTAGCAAGAAGGAACAGCAGGTGGAAACCATCCGCAGAGGGCCGGGACTCAGCTCCCCGGCAAGCGGGGCCCCCCGAGAGCCGTGCCCAGCTCCTCCCGGTCCTCACACCGACCCGCCTCAAACTCCCGGGCCCTTTTCTGGCCGGGCGGCGCTGAGGGGCCGGGCCGAGCCCCGCCGCCGCCGTTCCCCTGCTCGGCCCGCTGCGGCCTGCAGGTGGCGGCCCCGGCCCGGCCCTGCCTCGGGCCTTGGCTCCGGACCTGATCCCGAGCGGAGCGCGGCCCGGGGAGGGGGGCCGGCTGCGGCCCAGGGGCTGCCGGCCCTCGGGGGAAGGGACCGGGGGCAGCGCCGGGCTGCACCTGCAGCGGCCAGGCTGCGGCCTCCGCAACGCTTGGCGTGAAACCTGAAAGGCAGAAGGCTCACTTTTCCCTTCCCTTCCCTTCCCTTCCCTTCCCTTCCCTTCCCTTCCCTTCCCTTCCCTTCCCTTCCCTTCCCTTCCCTTCCCTTCCCTTCCCTTCCCTTCCCTTCCCTTCCCTTCCCTTCCCTTCCCTTCCCTTCCCTTCCCTTCCCTTCCCTTCGCTTCCCCTTTTCCTCTTTTTTCCAAGCTGCCAGTGGCTTCTGTTTCCCCTCCCAACTAAGGCGCACACTTTTATCGTGAGACCATTCACTTTGGAAGAGACTGAGGGGTCAGTTCTCCTTTTGCTGCTGCCTCCTACCCGCTGCCTACACAAGCCCCCAAAGTGAGCAGCGTACCTTTCAAAAGCAGGATAGATTCATAAAGAAATAAAGCATTTTAAAAGAAACAGATTTCCGTAACACTGCTATAAAACTGTACGATCCTAGATCCAGCTGCTGCTTCTAAGGTCTTGCCCGTGTCTCTTCTGTGCCACACAAACATTGTGCACACGGGAGATGCCCCCTGATGAATGAAAACATCTGTATATTGAAAGCAATACCTTTTCATGCACATTTCAAAATTTCAGTGTGGTTTTCATGTTTGTGGGCTGAAAGTATTTGGGGGACTTTCTTTAGAAAATTGCCTCATGTATCAGAAAAATCATGCACACTTTATAAAGTGACCATAGTTATTCATATTCCTGGGACTGCTCTTGTGTTTGTCTTCTTTAATGTGTTTGAGGGCAGCATTAATAGTGCCCTACATAACTGCAAGCCTGGCAAAAAGAAAAGACTGAGCACAAGAGTGGAATCAGAAGGACAAATTGTTAATGTCACATTTGAAGGGCAGCAAGCTACTTAAAAGGAGATGCCCAGAAGATTGCTGGATGTGCAAGAACTGACATGGCTCAGAGCCAGACTTGGAAGTCCTTGCTAGCATGAAATAACAGGAGCAGATGAGGATGACCAGTTTACAGAGGGAAAAGAATGATGGACACAGAAAAATACAGAAGAGTTGGTGAAGGAACTCCCTGAGCATTAGCTATGCTATGAGTGGGAAGATACAGTTATGAACACATAACAAATAGTGTCCTCCAGCACAGGATAAAGAAGCAAACCACTACACTGAAAAGTCATGTATTTAGGCTCTCCTGCAGGAGATGGTTCCTATCACTCTCACTGCAATGCAAGTTTCCATTGGCATTACATGCTGAGATGTCCTGACTGGAGATTTTCACCTGCTGTAAACACGACGACACCCAGGACATACAGTAGAGATGAAAAATGGTGATGTCCCTATTGTGCAGGTCTAGTGATCAGCAAGAAATAGTTTTTGCTTCTCCTGAAGCAGTAGAAAACAGCTAGTTTGCAAATATCCTCAGAAACAAAAGGAAGATATAACCTTAAACAGACATGCAGTGTAAAAAGCATAGGTGTTTTGTGCACCTTCCTGAGAGGATCGGACACTGTGAGACAGATGCAGGCATCTGCAGGCTCTGACAGACACTCTCTGGCTCTGCAAAGCCTGCGCAGTATGTGGATATAGTTTACAGTCATGTCCAAGCCACAGCAACCATACAGATAGCCTGGAACTAATGTGTAGAGAGACACCCACTGTCTGGCTATGTCCATTTGTAATGAAATCTTTGTACACTACCTATACGCTTCAGTCTCAAAGAATAAGCATTTTCTCCCAAACGAATTTAGATCCAGTTTGAATACCCCATCAAATGGCATTGCAATTCTTCATGCTTTTACTTCAATTGCCAGTTGAAGGCACACAGATTTCACAGCATGTTATAGCTCCTGATGTGCATCATGTAGGACGAGAAAGAAAGAGGGCTTTCCCAGGAACTCTGGCATCCTTTTAGTTACCTAGACAGGTAATGCTGATATGTTCCAGGTATTATCAGGCTGTCCCAGCAGTACAGCTTATCAGCCGTGAGCTGATATTTTAAGATACTATATTTAATGAATCTGCTCACAACTGTTAATCTTAATTCCAGGAGTGTGTTCCCCACACAGCCAGTGAAAAGACCGAAGAAAAGACAACTGAAAGAAGGTAACTAGTCTGAAGTTCTGCCGAGATTTTGAGCTTTCTTTGTACATCTGAGTACGAATGAAGCCTGCCTTCCCAGACAAGTGTCCGTATCGCCGCAGGAGACAGCATGGAGAGTCGCCTTCAGCTGGCGCACATTAGGCATGCATTTACAAAAGCAGAAGTCTGAATATTTATATATAGCATGAATTAGTAAACTCTTGAACAAGTCAGTTACTGTGGGAAAACATCCTATAAGTTTCAACGGGCTCTGGAAGTAGTGCTGCAGGAAGTGTAATTTATTCATTGTTAAAATCTCACAATGTCTGCAGCTGTTCTTACATATTTTATTGAGAGGAAACTCTGCAAGACTGGAGAATCAATACAGAAATATCTTTTTTTAAAAAAAAAAAAAGGAACTCAAATGTTTTTTTTGAGATCCACATTTCTTCTTTTATCAGGTTCTCATTTTCATTTTCTATTTCAGACATAACGCGCACCATCAAAAGGATCACAGTTGAAATTTAAGTGGAAAAACGCACGCCCATTTTTACTTAAACACTTAAGAATGTGTCTTTTCTTTTCATGGTCTCTTTCTTCTCTCTGCCAAATATTGATCAGCAAATATCGATTACTACAAACCTTGTAAAAATGTGCAGTGAGATAGACTGTCAAGCTCACAGTCATTTTCAATATGATTCACAAAGAAAAAGTGTTTTCAAATCTTGTTATGTTTTAGGTGAATAGGATTCCTATAGAAACACATGCTTCGTATATATTTTTCCAGTCCCATGTATGCATATATTTAGTCCAAGTATTTCCATGAGTCTCAAGCAAAATTCTTTGGCAAAATGCCCTCAGAGTGAGAAATCAACAATTCCCAGTTTCTGAAGCCTCTATTACTGCCTGCTCTGTCGAGGAAATGCCTCAATTTAAGCACAGGGCTTCTTCATTTGCAACCTGAGAAAGTCAAATACATCGCGAAGAACTGTGTCAAAAATGTAAATGCAATCATCATTACACTTATTACTAAATAAGAGGGTATTGCAGAAATATCTAAATAGCATATTGCAGTAACCATATAATGAAGATTTGGTGAATTTAACAGTTTTAAAACACACACACACGCACAATTAAGTTTTGTTTGTTTGTTTGTTTGTTTAAGATACCGTTAGTGAAGGGAATATATAACATATTCAGGGCTAGCTAAAAATTTCTCCTTGGTTTGGCACCTTCAGAAGTGGTGCTAATCTTTCATTTACCTTGCAATCTTTCATTGAGTGAATTTACTCAGTTTGTTGAAGACTCACTCAATGAAAAGAAAAGACTAAAAGAATATGTCTCTGAAGATCTTCAGTGCCAGCAATTTATCAAGTTCCGTGACTGCATCAACTTGTGTTCTTGGCCACATGAATTCATCTACTTTTGTTGCTTCATGTGCAACCTTGCAAGCAAAAAATGAAAACAAAATGCAGAGACTTAAAGAAACATTTGTGAATTATGAAAAATATTTTGATTTTAAATTGAACTACTGAGGATGAAGAAGGAGAAGGTGACTCCCACAATTTTATGAGCTAACAGAAGTTTTATATTTGCCATCTCCGTTTTGTACTTAGGAAAACAATAAAGCTTATTGTGAATTATACTGGGATATTCAACCAGCTACATAAAGTCATTGTTCAGGAAAGGAAGGACTAAAACTACACAGCTTTAGAAACCTTAACACTAGGAATTTGAACTTCCCTAGTCATTAACAGAATTCATTGGTTATTTAGGTTTGGTCCTTCTTCAGGTAACATTCTGTGTATGATATTTAAGAATTTTTAAGGATGTTATTCTTAACATGTTTTTCTTGTCTGTTAAACAAAGTGTTGCTGTGAAAATTGCTCTTCATTCTTTCACACATGCAGGTCTCAAAAAGCACACAGCTTCCTAGCTCTTCCTTATAAAACAATAAAAGAAAGCAAGTTAATTTAGTATATATTTACACATTGCATGTAAAAAAAGTAAAAGAGGTACTTTCAGACGGGGTTATTTTTAATTAATCTCTGTGTAATCTATATAAACCGTGTACTCTATTTGTCAGTAAATAATTTAGAATTGTTCCTGTTCCTAATTTCTTGCCTTCTGTTTGATGATGTATGTAGCTATGTAGGGTGTTAGATTACCTTCAAACAATGAAAATATTAAAAGATTTTAATGTAATTAAAGAATGAACTAAGAAAGAGACAATATGCTCTTATGGAGTGAGTATAATTTCTTTCCTCTCTTGAAGCTAGTTTTCTCATTTGATTTAAGTATAAAACAAATAAAAACACATATTCAAAACGAACCTGTTACCCTGCAATTTTCCCTTTTTAATCAATTATCTTTTTTTTTTTTAATGAGTGTTCTAAAAATTTCTTTGTGTTTTTCCAGTTACTTGTAACTTCTCAAATTATAATGTGATAGAAAGAAATCACAAAAATAATTCCTCAGGTTAAGGCATTCAGCTGTAAATTCCATGTTAGTGTGCACAGATATGCACACAGTTATGCAAAGGGTCGAATAATATGCACACTAATTTCACATTTATATGCAGAGAATGTTAGTCCTTGTCACATATTATTCTAGATGCATAAAATTAAGTAACCAATTGTACTGATTACAGAAACAGCATCCTGACCAACTTCTGAAACGAATTTCCAGTGTCTCGGTCTTTTCTTGATCTTCAAAAACTGGAGAAACTGCCTCTTGCAAAAGCAAGATCTTGCCTCAGTGAAGGGCTGCAGACAACCGATCGGCTGGATTTGCCTTCTGACAGCATTCCCCTCGGCTTTACCATCTCAAACTGTCGCACACCTTAAGAAGCTGGAAAGTCAAGATGGCATGCAAAGGTAATGGAGAGGGCTGGTACCTCCTAGAACATCAGAAAACTGTAGGCTTCATAGGAAGACTGTCTGGGAAAGGGTAAGAACATACAAAGAACAAGAAGAGTGCCAGGAAAGATGCTGTGGTGACTCTGGAATTTACTTAAGAGTCTAAAAGAAAATAAGCTTAAATTAATGGTGGCTAGACTTAATACCTTCTGTATTATGTAAGGCTCCAGTTGTGTGATCTTCAGTCTGGCCTTTATTGCTCAGTGAAACTCCATATGAGTTAAGTTAATTAAGCAGATGAAGCTGTGAAACTATCAGCTAAACTATGAATGTTTTGCGGGGAGAGTGCAATTACATTTTTGCAGAGAAAGTGTAGCAAATGTCAATTATACTTTGTGTTTGCATGGCACTGTCTGCAGTGGTAAAAATGACCACTAAAAAAAAAGCATTCCGGTAGACAGATAGAGTTCCTAATTATTTATACATGAGGGAAAATGAGATATGGAAATTAATGTAATCTCACAAGTCCTTTATGAAACTCTGACAGGAATCTCTGTCACCAGGTTTCCAAGACTGGTTCCACTGCACATTTTTCTTTTAAGTGCACACAACTCTATTTATCACTAAAATGTCTTACAAGTTAAATGTTAAATATTATTATTTTTCTGTTGGAATCTCAAGAAGTAGAAGATGAAAGAAGACGAATTATTGTAAAAGGTAGAAAATAAAAATGCAGACACTATCTTTCGGTTTTGTTATTACTATTAGGTTTTGCAGTCAATGTGACAATTTTTTTTTAGTTTGTGTGTTGATGTGTTTGTTAAGTCTGCCTAAGAGCTCTTGTCATGGATAAGAAAGCTGTTAGCTTGACAAAAAAATTGGCATCCGGAAGAGGGAGCGGAGACTGGAGTTCATTGAGTAAGGATTTGGGGGCTGAGCACAGAGAAAAGCTGGGACTGTTCTTTGCAGGCTTTGGGCCTCAACCATAAAACCTTTAACGGGAGAAAAACGATGAGTTTTCTATGTCATGCCCTGTGACAGTATTGCAAATGTTCAAATGGCAGAACCAATTGTGTTTTAAGCTGGCATTTACCTTCTTGATGCCATTTACATATTGTTCAAAGAAGCAGGTGTCAAGGTTGCATCAGGACCAGCTTACAGCATGGGAACTAGGCTCTAAGTGCCTTTCTGCTCAGCTTTGCAAGAGTTCTTTATGCCTCTCTCATTAGCATGGCATTAGAGAGTCATTCCAAAATACATTAAAAAGCATGACTTCTTGCTTGTTGCACGTGCTGTTTGTTCTCTCATCTTCTTCCCCAGGGAAGATGCTTGGGCAGTGAAGCATCATCTTTTGGTAGAGATGGTTTGATTATAAATATTTATGTTGTCCCAGTGTTTTTTGCTAGGAAAGTCAAATAAACGTGTCTTGTTCTTTGCATGGAAGGTCAAATTTGTGACTGTCCTTATATCCCAGGATATTTATTTCACAATCCCAGAGTGGTCTCCAAGAACATTCTGTCTCCTGGACAGAAACCTTTTATGACAGCATTTACCCCTACTGAGGTAGAGATTGGGAGCAAAGGGAATGGTCTACAAGGGCAGATGAGTGTAGTTTTCAACACGAAGCTCGAGATGCTTTTTGGCCATTGCGGGAAACCCTGCTGTGATGAGAAGGACCAAATCTTGCCTTTTATTTCTTTGCTGGAAGAGATTGCAGACAGCTGAGGACAGGTCTGATACTCTCAAAATAAACAGCATGGCTGAGGGCTTTTTATTCTAGGTGAATTGTTCTAAGTGCTGAAAAGCCTGGTGACCAAATACATCAAACTCTTGTAGTCCGGCCAGGAAGCAAGTGAAGCATGAATAACTGAGTAACGTGTCACTGTCTGCCAGCATGGGATGGGGTCTTCTAGCCAATCAAAGCTCATATAAAGCATTACTCATGGGTAATGCTATGTCCGAACTTAGCACAATCAAGGAATGCACAATCAAGGAATGCAAAAGGACTTCTAAATTATAGATTCAGTTGATCAATTACAGATGTGGATTGACTAACTCCAAAGTAGACTGCATTTTACACTCTTCAGAAAGCCTTTCTTCACTTCATGATTCTTGCAGGGGTTCTGTTTCACACAGATGTTTTTCATCCTTGGGCTAACCTTGTCCAAGCACAGAGCCAACAGGACAGAAACAGCAGCATTGTCGTATGGATTAACTAATACATAGAGCAGTGCATCATCCACCTTTTTCTAGTACTTGAGTCTATGCCACCAGGTTGGTTTAGGCTGATGATAAAAAACATCAGAGAGAGATTGTTCTTGAACTCCACGTGTGAGCAGTCCGACAGCATCTAGCAATTATTCATCGTCACCACAATCCTGCAGAATGGACTCAGAGCAGCTTAGTACATTCTCCAGCTTCCTTCCCACCTCTTTCAGAGGAAATAAATAACATATTTTCATGGTTGACCACCACAAGTGCTGTGGGCAGATGTAGGAGAGTTCTAGTTCTCTCTATGTACTCATTTCCATTAATGGTAGGGGCATTTAGATATTCAAGATAAATGGCTCTGTAGGTCAATGGCCAGGCCTGAGGTCAAGTAATTTCTTCTGTAGAGTAGATGCTTACTTGCTGGAACACACAGGGGGCTGCTCTGCATTCCACACCTGAGTTCCATAATGTCTGCCATTTCATTTTCTACAGTTAATTCATCATAATAAAGACTGAAGATTTAATGACTCAACCACAATAAGCCTGTGAGGATTTATTTTTCTAATTCTTTTGCAGTCATGAGAGTCCTTTACTTTCTTATTCACATTACAATACAACCTACTGCTCAGTCAAAACAGATATTCTGTAGCATTGCTTTATATTTTGCTTATCTTCATTGCAATGGAATAGGAAAAAGTAATAATATCTGTTTACTAGTGAGTAATTGCCTCTGAGTAACTACTCAGAATTTTTTTGATGAGAAAATATAACTCACAACAACGATATTTCCTGACGGAGGAAACTGTGAATGGCAGATATCCAATGTATATGTTGTTGCTATTCTATCACAGGATTATTAAAGCAAACAAAGCAAAACCATTACATATTCCAGAAATATTTTTTCTGCATGTTTCCAGGAGTTCATTTCCATTCATATCATTTAATATATCTCTATATATAAGCATAGGCAATATCTGTTTCCTGTAAATGACTGACAACAGCAATACAGAATAAAGATAGAAATTATTATACTTTAAGAAAACTACTACATTGCCTCACAGATCTGTTGTTTTTCTTTGACAGAATCAAGATTCATATGGTCAAAGAAAAAAAAAAATGAAAAAAAAAAGTTAACGTAGTCTATCCAGATTCAAAGAAGTCATTTGAAAAGATTAAAGAAAGTATACTGACAAGGACTAAGTGTCATTAGAAATTGTTTAAAAAAATAGGAGACATAGGAATAAATTCCCTCTGTCACAGACAACCAGGAGCATCTCTAGGACCTGTGCTTACATCCAAGGTGTTCATTGTATCCAAAATGACCACAAGGGTGTGACTCAAAAGGTGACATGGTTTGCTGCCGATGCTTCCATGCAAGTAAGAATGAGGGCTGAAAATGAACCACAGAAGAGCCTTGGGAGACTGAGTGACTAAGCACTAAAAGAGCAGAGGAAATTACATTTATGTAAACAAGTGTAAAATGATACATAAAAAAAACAATCCTAACTTTGCATACAATTTTAATGACGGCCCCAAATTGGCTATTACTACTAGGGAATGAGGTTTTAGAGATATAATAGGTAGTTACATGAAAATATCAACTCAGTGCTGAATAATGATCAAAAAATGAAAAGAAATGCTATGAATTATGAGGAAATTAATACTGAACAAGACCAAAAAAATGTCACTATGCCGCTGTGTAAAATCAATATGTATATTATGAATAGCAAGAGCATGACTGAAAGGGTACAGCAGGAGTGAAAAGGTACAGAGTAACCTAGCAAGGATGACTTTACATCAGAGTGACCCTTGTAAAAAGAAGAAGTAGGATAGTTTGGGATGACAAAACCTGGTGAGGAGACAGTTGGGAGAAGGGTAAGAGATATAGAAATCAAGGGTGGCGTGAAGAAGGTAAATAGAGAATCTCTGCTCTTTCACGAAACAAAGCATCTGGGAGACATCAAAGGGTACTAGAAACAAATTGCACTGTAGATACAAACATGTATCATTACACTTTGGTTTTAATCAGAAGGACATCTGCAAGCTCTTTAATCTCAGACACTAAATGAGCAGTTTTTACGGTACTTGAATCTATTAACAATAATTCGATGTTTGCCACTGACCGAATCTTCTTTATGTTTAGTGAGTAACCTGAGAAAACAGATTCTCTTACTTCACACACACAACTCTGGACATTTTTGTATTGCAAAAAGCATACTAATAAAAAGTGTGTCTAGTGGCTAAGGTCTATAAACTTAAAGTATCTTTTCCTCAATAACGGGGTGACCTCAAGGAGCCACCCAACGCCTGTACTGTCCTCAAAACCACAGCCACACTTGGGAGAACACTGACTGGTAAAGACAAAAACCACATCAGGCATGACACTAATAATTCCACAGCACAGATGACTACGGGAGAGCGTTCAGGCTCTGACATTGTTTTCTTTACAAGTACAGATGCAGGCACTGATAGAAAAAGAGGAAAACCAAGGGTATGATGCATCTTTGCACAGTGCCAGGAGAGCAAGAGAAGGCTGTGGTGACTGATCACTTCCTTCTTGTGACTCATGGGCTACTTGCTGTAGAACCATTTAATAAACTCAAAGAACAGAAGAGTTTTCTAATCCTGTTTATGGAGCATGTATCAGCAAGTAACCTGGGATGAGGATTGTAGGGGCTTCATAGACATTTCTTATGTAAATTTGTGCCCCTGTAGATATCTACCAACAGCCAAAATGATAGCAGTCATTTTTTGCAGCCATTGTGCAGTCCAGAGTTGTGCGAATGATGTCACTGTATTTGGAATAATTCCTAAAGCACATGAAAAATACTCATGGCCTGTACTAAGCGAAGCCAAACTTTGCCAACTTTCATTTCATGCAGGCAGAATTATCTTTTCTTTTTCACAGGACTTATCACAAACTCATAGACATGTTGGCCAGAAGGTATCTTTTCAGTACCTTTACAAGGGGGCTTGTAAAAAAGATGGAGAGCAACTTTTTGCACATTCAGATAATGACAGGACAAGGGGGAATGGTTTTAAACTAAAAGAGGGGAGTTTTAGATTAGATATAAGGAATAAATTCTTGACTCAGAGGGTGGGGAGGCACTGGAACAACTTGTCCAGAGAAGCTGTGGATACCCCATCCCTGGAGGTGTTCAAGACCAGCTTGGATAAGGCCCCGGGCGACCTGATCTAGTGGGTGGCATCCCTGCCCATGGCAGGGGTATGGAACTAGATGATCTTTAAGGTCCCTTCCAACTCAAGCTGTTCTATGATTTTATGATCTCTTGAGGTCTGTAACCTAACTTCCTGCTTAAATTGGAGCTCTGTTCTATACTAGATGGTCAGCCAGGGCTTTGGCTATCAAAGCTTTGAAAATCAGGAGATAACACAACCTTCCTGGACTCAATCTCCAGTGCTGCACTATCAAGCCTAATAAAGAAGTTTTTCCTAATGCCCAATCTGGACATTCCAGGCCACAGTCCATGGTTACTTCACCTTGTTAGTAGATCATTAGATGAGGACAACGACTTCCTACAACCTGCTGGCCACATTCCTCCTACTGTAGCCCACTATGCAGTTTGCCTTACTGACAGCCAGAACACAGTCTTGGCTCATATTTGACTCCTATCTGTCCACTCCAATAAACCAGGTGTTGTCCAACAGAGCTGCTGCTCAGCCTGTAAGTAAGAACCCATCTGATGATACAGAAGCATGTCTTTGAGTCCATAAAATGGACAAGTTATTTTTTCCACCATAAAATCAAACACTGAATGGAATTAAGACTTTTTGTGACATAGTTAATGACAAAGTTCAGATGAAAGGAATGTGAATTAACAGATGGGTCAGCAATTACGATTTCATTTAGATAGGACATACATCAGGAACCCAATCTGGGATGATTTATTGCAGACCTCATCTGTCCTTGCTCTTAACTGACTGCACAGAAAATGGCTCAGAATAAGAAGCACAATTCTGTTTTCTTAACATCTCCTGTGAAAAACTGTGGCTTTCTGAAAATAAGGTTCCTAACAACTCAAATATATTAATTTTTTCTACTACCATCTTTTTCATCTTTTTAAATAGAGAATGGATTTACCCCATAAAATGTGTGAGTGAGGTGTTCACTAGTGTTCAAGCATTGTAAAAAATTGCCAGTCTGATGACAAGATAACGGTTGTTCACTGACACTAGTCTGTTCTTCATCTGATTCAGAATGAGAATAGCCTGGTAATTACAGGCCTGTCAGTCTCACTTCAGTGCCTGGTAAAATTATGGAGAAAATTATTCTGGGAGTTATTGAAAAACACCTGAAGGACAATGCTGTCATTGGTCACAGCCAACACGGGTTCATGGTGGGATAGTCCTGCTTAAGAAACTTAATTTCCTTTTACGACAATGCCACCCATCTAGGTGACCAAGGGAAGCCAGTTGATGTAATCTTTCTGGATTTCAGTAAAGCTTTCAAAATGGTTTCTCACACTGTACTTCTGGACAAAATGTTCAGCATTCAGCTAGATAAATACATAATATTATGGGTGAACAATTGGCTGACAGGTTGGGCTCAGAGGGTTCTAGTAAATGGGATTACATCAGGCTGGAGGCCAGTCACTAGTGGGGTTCCATAGACCTTTTTTTAGGGCCAGTGTTTTTTAATGTTTTCATAAATGACTTGGATGCAGGACTTGAAGGTATACTGAGAAGGTTTGCAGATGACGCTAAATTGGGAGGAGCTGCTGACTACTGAGGGTAGAGAGGCCTTGCAGAGAGACCTTGACAAATTAGAGAGGTGGGCAATCACCACATGAAATTTAACAACAGCAAGTGCCGGATTCTGCGCCTGGGATGAGGCAACCTTTGATATATGTACAGACTGGGGATAAGAAGCTGGAGAACAGCCCCGTAGAAAAGGATCTGGGGGTTTTGGTCGATGGTAAGTTGAATAAGAGCCAGTAGTGTGCCCTGGCAGCCAAAAGGGCCAATCGTACCGTGGGGTGCATCAGGCACAGCATGCTCCCAGACACATGGTCTGACTTTTGGGTGCTCCTTTGTGAAGCCAAGGGTTGGACTTGATGATCCTTGTGGGTCTCTTCCAACCTGGGGTATTCTGTGATTCTATGATTCTACTAAAAGCTTATGAATGAGACTGTGAGTATATTTGGTTAATGCTTTATGAGGCTGTGATACATAATCTTTTTAATAGTTGGTTTCAGTAAATACCAAGTAGAATATACATTGAAAGTTAGATTTGCTCTTGCAGACCAGTCAAAGACTAGTATACTAGAAAAAAATTAAATCTATAATCCATTCCCTGGAAACTTTTCTGAAGAAAAAAAATATATACACAGAAGATCAGCAACATACTGAAGCCAGCAAAAAAATTGAATACATCCCTATAATTTTACTTATTTAAAAAGTTTACTGACTATAAATCTACCGTGAAAAGCCTGGAAAACCATACAGCAGACTTTCAGCCTTGACAGCACGTTTCCCCCCTTCTGATGCTTCAGCATCAGCAAGTACAGAGCACTGCTCAAATGCTCTGAGTGACAGATCATGCCTCTCCCCTATCATTTGTACATACAGTATGTGTTTCACTCAGACTTCTCCCCATCAATGTAGCCATGTCTATCCCATGCTTAATTGTAATTTTTAATTGTGGAATAAGCTCTTGAGCTCTGTATTCTCCATTTCTACTTACTGACAAAGCAATCAGAAACAGAAATCATGACAACTGAGAACAAAACCGTCCAAGGTTTTGCTGGATAACCAGGCAGGCTCTTGCCCTGTCGTACCATCAGATCAAAAGCTGGTAGGAGAGCTCCCTGTGAATTCAGTCACCTCCCCACACCCAGATTTTCGGAATCAGACTGAGCCATGCGTACAGACTGAAAGGAAGCAATGCACTGTGCTCCCTGCAACCCCATCACCTGGGGCAATCGTAAGCATCAGATGTCAGGAAGGCTGAAAGTTCTTCTTTTCCACTTAGCTCAGTTTTATTTATTTCCTAAATTTCATATTCCACTCTGTTTTAATGCATTCCACAATGACTTAATCAGAGTTCCTTACACAGTCCCTAAAAGGGCCAGCCATGAAGCTGTCTTTTCATCCCACTCAAATACATTTCTCTCAGACCTGCCAAACCTCATAAGGCATTGCCTGCTTTACCCTCTGACAAACCAAAGCCCATTTCTCATGCACTTACAGCAACACACCACAGCATCTTTCCAACGCAACGAACTCCCATGTCGTGCAACATCCTCATCCTACCAGCCTGCCACACAAGAGCTGGTAGAGCACAAGTGGGGCCACAGCACTGCTCTTGCCAGTAGCGGGGAACCATTAACAGGACCACACGTTAAGCCTGGTTCTAACTGCAGCCTGTTGCACTACCCACAACACATTAGTGTATGCATTAGCTCAGCAACACCTTCCACACTTCCTTTGCCAAATTCTTGATATTCTACCCCGATTTATTTAAAATCTGGTGTTTCGTTTAGGATAATTCATTGCCACAGATTGCATTGATACAGGTGGTAAAATAATGGTTTTCTGTTTAGATTATGTTTGTCCGTTAAATCTGCATCGAATGGTCAAATTTCTACACATCCTTTAGTAATTCCCATTTTTCCATACCAACAGAGGGAAGAACTGTGGGAAGTAAAAGGAACAGAGAAGTGCCTAAAAGGCAGGTATCTTCTAGTGATGGCATTCCATCTTCCCAAAATTTTCTACTTTTTAGACACATTTTTTTGCAAGTCAAATGGTAGAAAAGATCATACGCAAAGAACCTTCAGCTCTTGTAAAACTGATTTGTAAGTATTTCAGTTTTATGGTCAGGCAGGCTGTACTCACACAAATTTCCCCTGAAGATGGTGCTGAAATTGTATTACACTCAGCCATAATCTCCTGACTCTTCATCAACATTTATAAAGCTCAAAGACTTTGCTGGGCCGATGAACTCATCCAGGAAAAGATGTTCTTTTAGGCTGAAGAATAAACACTAAATTTGACAGCTTGGAAAACAAACTGAATTTTGACAGATCGAATACCAAGGCCTTTTTATGAAATCTAAGATGCATACCAATTTTACTGCTAGGTTCTTCTCATAGCAACTTTATCTTAAATTGCCATTAGCAAATCCAGACAGTAAATTCATTTTAACAATTAAGTCATTATTTCTAATACTTTGATTAGGCTTCAAGAAATAAAAATGCACTCTACCTGCCACGCCATCATGAATAAATTCTACTAGTTGGTTTGACTAGGACTAGTCTAAAACATCCGAATAAACTATTTTTAGTTGTTTTCAAGATTCCTTTAGAACAACCTACTTCGATTTACAAAAGAGAAAGATGAAGATAGCCTTTTTCATTTAGGATAGCAGAATCCAGATGCCCTAAGCACAATCTCAGCCATATCAGTTTTATTAAAGAGCACAAGGGACAATGTTATCATTGGGAAAATGATAACGTCCCTTCAGAAGACATAGCCACAGGGAAAAAAAAAGAAAAAAAAACTCCATAAAAAGGTCTGTTTCTCTTGATTAGTGCAGTCAGAAAATTCCGAGTTTCCATAACATAAATTTAATATCTCTCCCCCACCCCCTTCTTTTGAGAGCAAGATAGCGCTCTTGTTTTGTTTAACACTTGCCAACTGATTACATTTCCTCTGCTAATTCAACAATACCCAGTAGGTGGCCTCAGTGTATAATGCATTTCTTTACTCTCTTTTATTAATTCTGCTTTATTTTTCCCAATACAACAATTTTATTTTCGTTGGAATCTCCTACTTTTGATTATTTACTTTCGATATTTCAGCATCAGCTATTTGTTAAGGACCTATCCCTTAAAGTATTATTCTTTTGCTGTTGGTGAAAAACAACTAATTCAATTTCTACAGTGCAACTAACAATTTGGAAAAAGAACAAACAAAATCCATATAGTTCTGCTCTGGTTGGAGATATCAACCATATACATCTTGATTCCCCCTCTACCTCTCATTTTACTTTCTTCAGGACTTAGAGGATTATTTTCTTTAAAGAACATGACATATTATCCAAGTCCAGACAGACATGCTTGTATGGGCTGACAAACTTCAATCCCTGTAATCTTCATCTCTGAAGCCCATCTTTCAAAGGGCTTTTGCTAACTCTTGTGGTTCTCCCACATCTCTATCTCCAGAATTCAATTAATTTTTGGGATATGATCAGCCCCCGCTTATCAACAACATTTGTCATCCTGTGGAAATGCCCTTTTCAATACAGCAAGGTAAGTTCTTTTGATATGAAAAGTGTGAAATGCATTCTTAGCTGACTGAAGATCTTAATCGCCCTATTTCTTGTTCTTGTGGCAAACACATTTCTATTTAGTTTCTAAGAAAGCAAGAGTGCCTACAGCTATGACCACTGACAAAACATATTTGCAGCTTTTTGTATTTTCAAATATGAATGATTTAAATGCAAGTATTTAAATGATTCAAGTCATGTAGTATACCCATTATAGCAAGATAAGAAATTGTGAGCTACGCCAATTAGTGGAGCCATTTCTACAATATTTTGTCTTGATGAGACCCCATATTCATCCTACCTTGTCATTCATCATGCAACAAATCCTGTAACACAAGATCAACTGTCATTTTCACTGTGACCTTTTACACTGAAAGAAGTGCCAGTAAATTTTTTGAAGCATATGTACCAATGAAGTATATTTGTCTACCGTAGATGTCCCCAAACTTCATGACCCTGTTTTTTGAAGATAATTGATGTGTAAACTCAGTCTTTGGCTATTGGCAGTAGGCTAATAAGACAGTCTTATAGTTTCCGTACCATAATGAGGCCTGAAACCAATTTGGCTGGGATCAAGGAAATATGAAGCCTCCAAATATTTCTGGAATTGCCTCACTATAAACTTTTTGAAAAAGGCAGATTGAAATGTCTTATAATAGATGTGACTGTCTGCATCAAGAAGAAGATATTTTTAGATTTGTGTTAACAAGGGCTTCCTAAGGAGAAGCTGGTGTCTGGTCTTATCATATCCTTACAACATTCTCAGCTAAGTTTGGGATCTTCATTGCCCAACAATGTGGCCTCAGTACTGTCTTCACTTAAGGCTTCGTTTACACGGGGACACTAAGGAAAATGTCTAGTCAAGACAAATTAACTAGTCAATGTACATAAGTGAGGCTTTATTATATTCAGAAGAAAGGCAGTTTTATTGCACAGTAGGCCAAGACATAGTGACCTAAGTTACAATGACTGACAGTGCCCACATAGAGGTTTAATGCAACTGAGAACATGTGCATTAGTTTATTTCATTTTAACATTCCTAAGCATCCAAGTGTAGACAAGTCCTAAGAAAACAACATCAGATGAAGTGAAAACTTGGGTTTGCATTTGTTCCCTTCATAGCCTGCTCTGCTACCATGGAGACAAACAGCTCTGACAGAATCTAGTAATCTCATCTTCAGAGAAACAAAAACATTCTTGGTGAAAGTGCCTGCAAAGCTGTTATTGGCCCTAGATGTGATCTTGTGCCTTTCATTGAAATCCCGCTTTATCATAAAGGAAAACAAAACTTTTCTCTGTCACCCCTGTTTTCTTCTCATCTCTTTCTCTGAATGGTAATCAGAGCTCTGAAAGTGTAAGTTGTTCCTGGGCAGCAGAACTAATGGGTCCTTCAAAGTGCCTTGCATCTCCCCAGCACCACCACCTCACCCTCTATTCTCTCTCCCACCTCCCTTCTGCTCCACAGCACAGCTGTCCCAACTCCTCCCCACCAACAGGACCCTGCAATACCTTCAGCCCACCATTGTATTCCTAATTCAGGATGCTTAGTTCCCACTCTCATTGCCCGAGGCTGTCTCCCCTCCATACCTCCTGCCTGTTTGGCTGGGGACTGGCAGCACCCTCTCCAGATAGCCCTGGAGGACTGGCCAAGCTTCAGCTGCCTCTCGGAGCAGATAGTGACTCAGTTCTTCCTGTGTTTCCCTCAGCTCAACTCTCGTCTCCCTACAAGAGTCTACAAAAATATGGAAATGTAACCTCTGTGTCCTTCTGCCAAATATTCCTGAGATCACCCAACGGATTACGGGCAGGGCAGCCAAAAAGACGGCCTGGTTTGTAATGGTTCAGCATGATCAAAAACCAGGCCTGTGAGATGAGAGCTCTGGGGATCTAACCCAAACTGAGAAGTGGCTTTCCCTGTGCTCCCCACAAAGCGATTTCATCTCACTCCCAGTTTCTTTGTCTGTGTAACAGAAATGTGAAATCTAAATTATCTAAATTATCTAAATTATCTAAACTAGTGCACAGAAAGGTATCTGGAGTTTAAGACACAGGTGGTATACTAGGAAACTACTGTTCTTTAGCACCGAAGAGAGATCAGAGTAGGTCTTCTAACTCAAGGATATATTGAAATGAAGAAATTCAAACTACATTCAAGCGCATTGGGACATTTGTATTTTGGGGGTATATTCAGAATACTGAACATAGTTTAGAAGGAACTCAAACTATTTTTAAAGAGAAAAGAAGTGACACATGGAAGTTATTTGCATGTTAGCTGGAGAGACATTGAAGGAAATGTAAATTTAACCCTCAGACTGGGAATGACAGAAGTACAACACATTCCACTTCCATGAGATTTAAAAAGTCTCCTCCTCACCACAGATGAGTAGACAGAGCGCTCACAAGCCATTGCAGATCTTGGCTCTGTTCCTTCCAGAAGCTGCTGCCAGAAAATCTTGACCTCTTACTTTCTTACTTTCCTGGAGCACTTTACAACCACATGGTTATAAATAATTTGGGTGACTATAGCGATCACGATCTCTTTGCTAACACACCTCTGCCATCCATAAATTACTTAAGTCATTGGCCTGAGCTCATCTTCCACCCAACGCAAGGATCTAAGTGGATTGAGGAAGTGATTTAACTGCTGCAATGCATTCTCTGTTTCTTCAATCAGATCTTGGTACAAATGCAATAGGCTTAACACAAGAAGAGCCTCATCTTTACTATTCAAAGACAAACAAACAAGCTAATTATCCCTTCATAAAAAGAAGTGTGCCTGGGAAATGCCTGAGGTCAGCTGCACCCAACTACAGCACATCGGGTACATCAGGTAGCCTGTAATGACTGAACTCGAAATCAAACTGATGTCTCTGGCATGTGTCCAGCAACAGAAAAGGTAAGGTGGAAAACACCAGCTTTTTACACGCTTACAGCTTCACTGCTTGTTCAGTGGGAATCAAAGTTCAATATGAACAGTTCAGTGGGAATTAAAGAGGGTGAGCCGGGAATGCTGCCAATGGTCAACATATCTCAGGGAAAGGTGAGAAGGCAAGTGAAAAGGAGAGGGATGTCCTCAATATGCTGTCAGGATTTGGCAGAGATAGACCAAATTTTTAATTTCCCTCACTGGCTCTAAAATATTCTAGCTATTTCAAAGCATGACCATTGGCCTCATTCCACTATAGCCAAGCATAAAGGGATCAGACCAGGATCACACACCACCATGCATTGTGTTCAGTGTCATTCACACTTCTGCAGTCAATAGTAAATGCAGAAGAGAGAGCAAACTCCCAAATCACCTTAGCTCTTCTCTCTCTGAGCGACTGTAGTTTAATTCACATAAATATATTTTGCCTTTAAAGATTATGCATACTGTTCTAAAATTAAGGCTCTGACTCTGATTCCATCCATGGAATTCCATTCCATCTCGTTGCTACATCTAAACACATATTTAAGTGAGACATATTAAACCAAATTGTCCCCCACATCTGTGTACTCAAAACATTTAGTCTGGTATCCAGTATTAACCCTGCTTCTGCTAAATTTTACAACCATTTATTTTATTCTGAGCCACATGACTCTTACACAAAGCTACACTTTCACAGGCCCGCCATGAACCCCCACAACCCACACTGTGCTGTACGTCAGCACCTCCTACAAGACCAGGACCCGCAGGACCAAGAGTCCACACAAGACCACAAGACCAGGAGTCTCCCACAAGACCAGGAGTCCACACTGACATACTGTATACAACTTGGCTGTGGCCATTCTGGATTCCTTAGCGAATCTCTCTTCTTTTGATCATATACATGGTGTGAATCATCCCATGCCAATCTCACGAATGTTATTGATGATATCTCAATAACAGCTCTCTCAGGCTGCTCCAGCTAATCCCCTGACCCCTCAATTCAGCATTACCTAACACTCGGGAAACAGCTGGGTAACAGCAGATAATTCCAAGTGATTATTGCCAGTTTCAGGAAGCAGAGCTAGGGTTGCATTAGAAAGTATCTTAATTCCTTACTCTCCGGTTTTCAGAGATCAGAGTGTTACTGAATTGCACGTCCTGAAAGAGCATGACACATTACAAAGCAATTTTAACAATGTGTTAACACATTTTTCTGCAGTGAAACTGGCAGAATTATTGAACTAATGATAAGCTTTTTAAATCACAAGCTCACCCACTTCCTCCTCACCCTTCTGCATGCAAGCCTCTCTTCCTTTGTGTGGCCATTACATTCAGAAATAAAATGACATGGTTTATCTCTCATAAGTCTTTAATGCACTGTTGGCCCAGTTTTTCTGGCTTAAGAGCTTATGTATGGTACACTTGTTGGCTATTTACGTAGTCATAAACCTAATAAGTTTGTATTTTATCTATGTGAACTATTCTGTAGAGTGTAAAATACGTACATTTTTCCCTAAAGAGCAGTATGAATGTATTAGAACTGATGTGGAATACTGGAAAATAACCTCCTGCAAAGACTGCAGCCACCTTCAGTTTCTACCTGCAACTGTTCTAAGTGTTGTTAATCAGACAAGGTGAAACCTGAACAGACACACATGAATGGGAGAAGATTTAATGAATACCTTTATTATTCAGTTTATGAAGCTGTAATGTGCTTGTGCTCAGGACTTGTAAAAGGGTATCAAATCTTCACAAAGAACACCTGGTACTGTGTCTTTGTATATAACACGGTGCCTGCTCCACTTTGCACATATTTACCCTTGTTTTGTACCCTGGCTGCTACAGGTCCTAAACAAATGAAGGAATGCATCATTTCATCTATATAGGAGGTGGCAGAGTACACAAGATGAAGTTCATGGGATACATTAATAAAGAAGAAACAGGAGAAATAAAATTGAAGTAGAAATTTGGCGGAGGGACTTTCTACAAAGGGGAAATGGTGTTAAAATGCTGAGAACATACAGACGAGTAATGGCTCCACTGGAAAGACTAATTAGTAGTCTGGGCATTAGATCTGAAAACTAGATACCACTCGTTCAGCTGTTCAGGACAGACAACTGCTCAACTGCTGGCTCAACTGTTCAAGGAGCTCTATGCCCTTCAACATGGAGGATTTTCACTTCTGTTTTCACAGTCATAAGAGGTTTCGCTATACTGTTTAAATAAGGGAGGAAATTCCTCCATGCTAGTACAAATAAATCTTTATAGATTGTTTTGTGAATCATATTAATCTATGAAATCTGAAACCCGTGTACTGCATTGACCTTCATACATTCAATTGTCCCCAGGTTTAGACCTCTTATTGACAGTTCATATAACAAGAGAATAAGTCTAAATGTATAGGGATGAGATCAAAACTAGACTTTTCAACATAATTCTTCATTCCCTGACTTTCATTACTTAATGAAGTGTTGTTGATTTGCATGGTGTGATTCCTTTGTGGCTTTCTGTGTCTCCATCTAGTTAAAAGAAGCTGTTAAAAGATAGGCATACATGTTTTCCAGCAACACCTAATGACTACATCCTCTTCAAACAGCCACTATTTCGAGTCACAGCACTCAGAAAGCTTTAAAAATTTTTTTCCACTATAGGGCCATTAGGAAATAGTGTTCAGTACTATAAGCTTCACTAGGGAATGCTTCAGAGGAACAGTTAAAAAGACAAGAGCTAGTTTCAAAATGTTTACAGTTCAATTTTCCACACAGCAAAGCAAATTTGCCAAATGTGAAGGAGATTTACAGGGAAGCACATGAAACAAAACCTAATGGATTTCCTTTCCTATCACATGAACACCATGATACTAGGATAAATATTTGGTAGATTAAGAAACACAGGTTTGTTTCTCTAAAAACACAAAGCAAGCAAGCCTATGGGTGAATTGTTCTGTGGCACTTTGCCTCCTACCCAAATTTCATTCAGATTTCGTTACACACAGAAACAATGCTATAGAAGTGAAATACATCAGAAACAGAAATAACGAAGAGTCGGACAAAAACCATTCGCAAATGTGGGAAGAGTAATGTCAGCCATTAACTATACAAGTTTGGAAAGAACTCAGCCTGTGAGCAAGGTACTCCTATAATTTCTTGTTAGAGGAGCTTTGCGCTTTACAGTAAACTTTCAGCAATTTATAGTGGGTAACTTAACTAAATGGTTGGCATCATTCAGGCCAGTACCCCTTTCCACTTCCAGTGAAAAGAAATCAAGGACTGGTGCCCTTAAAAAGTTCCTGCTGCCACTCTTCCCTCCTAGCTCCTGTTCAGGCCCATGCAGCAAAAGGCTCTCGTGTGCTGCAGTCCTGACCTGCAGAAGTCAGGTTGGCAAAGCAGGTTCTGCATGTGCTTTATTCTTCCTGCTTTAACTACTGCTGTTTCCCCTTTCTTGCAGAGACTTCACTGAGGGATCAGCAGGTGCATGCAGCAGAGGTCCCCCTGTCCCAGTTTTCCAGTTCTAACAGCAGAAATGAAGAAAGAAGCAGATCCTGTCATTAACAATGGATTCTGGCACATTTTATATCCCTGACGCTTAAGAGGTTCTCTGGCTTTGCTATATTGGGAACTGATCTGCCACCAGCCTCTCATAATGTCCTACTCATTTCCCTGTCCTGATATTAAAGTGTCTGGGCAACTTTCTCTATGAAAAGTCCTTCCTTAGACTTCTGAAGTCAATGGAGAACATCTGAGATACAGGTAACCATTTCAGCAATGCATCCAGCAAGGAAAGGGTTGATTTTGATATTTAAAGAGTTGAAATCAAAGAAAGTGAAGAGAAAATGGATAGTAAGGGGGGCAAGAATAAAACAGTGAGTTTGCTGAGTAGGAAGGACTGTTGAGTTTGGGGAGCACAAGAGGTAGTAATTCTCAAAAAGGGAATGGTGAGAAGAGCTGAGAATCTCATTCCTCAGAGAGGTGTGTATGAGATACAACCTGATATCCAAGAATGATGTTTGGAAGACTGCAAGAATTACAACATAGAGTAAATACAAGTTGGATATGGATATACAAACTGTTTCACTGAGAGTACATAGGATTCTCCTAAAGGAGGAGGGACTGTGCTCTGTTTCTGATGCAAGTAAGATGCCAAAGCAAATGCTGTGGGAACACATGGCAAGCTGCAGAACTGTGGATGACTTAAGACATAAGCATCACAAATGTGGAAAAAGAGATACTGCCCTGGCAGCATGGAGAAGCAGGTCTGGTTTTAACGTGGCCTGCAATGCTGAGCCCTGACACTGTGAAAACGGGGAGTGGAAATAAACATCCAGGTGCTTTTTCCAGGCAGGGAGATTTCATCACAGTGGCATGGCTAAGCCCTAGGTACACAGAGCACTTTCAGGAGTGGTGTTGGAGCATCAGATATGTACCAGTTTATCAGGTAGCATTACTCGCTTGCCATTATTAATGAGACAAAACCAACCTCTTCTCAGATACGTGATTACCACTACCAGCTGCCTTCCTCTGCTAAGTTCAGCAGCAGAAGAGCACACTGCTTGTGCCAGGGTTCCCTCCCCGCTGCCTGCACAGCCCACAGGTACCATTTTGTTGAACAACCGCCCCAATGCCCCCCTCCTCCCTCAGGAGAGCTGCTCCCCTCCCTCGCTGCCACCACCGGCCGCTCAGGGCAGGCTGCAGGTGGGCGACAGCCCTGGCGGCCATGTCCCTGCTGCCCCCAGCTCGGCCTATGCCAGCAGCTGCCCTACGCAGCCACTTGTGCCTCATGAAGGCAGGCAAGAGCTCAGCAATAACCCGCCATGTCCTGCCCCCCCGGCACTACATTTCCCAGCAGCCCTGGGGGCGACAGGCACCATGGCCGCTGCGGGGGCCGCTGGGACAGCCGTTAGCGGGGCGAACCCCAACGGCTGCCCGTGAGGGGAGCGCGGCGGCCTCTTCTCCCCGGGTTTGGGAGGGCGCGGTTTAAGTTGACGAAGGCAAACAGGCAGCTAGAGCTGCAATTAAAGCTCGGCTGCCGGCAACCCGTGTAAATGCTTACCGCATAAGTGTTTGCATATGGATTTAGAGGGGCCGGTGCGTGACAGCAGCGGTGTCCGGAGTTCGGTCCCTTGCCTCTGCTTTCCAGCTTTATTGGAGCACTAGTGGCTCTATGCACCATATGAAAGGAGGGGATTGGGTTTTGTAAGTGCATAACGTAAAGAAAAACAAGACTGCTTACTCAGTCCCTATTCCTGCTGAGCCCAGTGATGGCAGCACCAAGAGACAGAGGGAATGAGGAGGTTCTCAGCTGGCTCCCAGGTGGTTACATGGAGGAAACTGGCCCTGGCTTCTGAGGGCTCGGTACTAAAAAGATCGATTTTGAAAATCATTTATTAAATTTACGGTATCTGTAACCACACAGATCCTGGAGAGTAACGGCTGCTAGAGAATTACCATGCCTATCTACCACTTTTATGAGCATTTGTTCAAACCAGAGTCAAAGCTCAGCCCTGGGGAGGCAGGGGCTATGGTTGTGCACTGTTCTCACCCTAAAGGCCTGTGTAGCCCACTTCTTATGTTACCTGAGATTTGCAGCCTCGTCACACGGCTTTTTGTTTCTTGGGGCTTTTTGGTCTTCCCTAGAAAAGACGGGGAGCATGAGAACGGTAGCTGGGCCATCACTTTGGCCACACCTCCTTGACCACTGTTTTCTCTCTGTTACGCCAAACACAAAAAGGCAGGCTAGCAAAGCACTGTAAACAAGCAAGCCAAAACCACACCCACAAGTATGTGGGAGTGCAAATAAACAAATGCAGACAACATGAAAATAAGAACTGAATCTTCAAATCTTAGGTTCAGTTTTGGTTGCTTCTAACTGAAAACCATTGGAACAAAACTGCAAAAGCTGCCCTGTGGTTCTTCTTTTCTCAAAAAGTTACTAGATCGTTGTTTTCCTTCAAGAAGTTTGGATGGCCCTTTGGTTAAAAAGAAAGAAAGAAAGAAAGAAAGAAAGGAAGGAAGGAAGGAAGGAAGGAAGGAAGGAAGGAAGGAAGGAAGGAAGGAAGGAAGGAAGGAAGGAAGGAAGGAAGGAAGGAAGGAAAAGGATGGACATCTCTGTTGAACACAATGGGAAGCTTTTTCCCACTTTCCTTGCTGATCTTCCCTTGTGAAAATATTTTTTCCATCTCAGTTTGCAGATGCCTAGAAATTTTCCAGTGAAGCTACATGTCCCCATATGGCAAAATCAAGCTCAATGAGAAGACATTTACTTTTTTAGTTATCCTTGTCACAGATAATCAACAGATTACACAATCCATGGATCACAGTCTGAAATGCAACAGATAGGCTAAGTTTTGCACTTCAGAGGTACCTGGTGCCTTCAATAATTATTCACTTCCCTTGACTGCTACAGTATAAATAATATGTACCTACATTCTCCAGCCTATAAAGGAGGTAAAGAGAATAAAACATGAGACTTTTATTGTACATGGGTAACATAACAATATGGATAAATTGAAATCATACATTTTGCATTCAAAAGTTCTTTCCTCCTCCTCCACCCCCCCAACCCCCCCACGCCCCCTCCCCCCCCCACACACCCCCCAAAATTCACACAGATTATCCAGAGCTCAAAAGGCAGAAAAGCGACGTTTCCATAGTTATTCAGAAGCTGCTGTAATGTGCGAGTATGTCAACTGCCTTTGCTCCATTTATCCATCAGGACCATTAAACACAAAACTATTTTCTGTGGCTTCAGAAGTCCCTGAACTGAGTGTGTCTGTATGCACTGGGGAAATATCACTTGTATGCTTTCCCTGTTCTTATACTGTTTTCCTAAGTACGTGCTGCTGGTTACCTGAGAAGTAAAATACTGGGTTAAATAGATGTTTTGTCTAATACAGTATGGCTGTTCTTCTGTAAAGAACTATTTTACAGCCAGTACTGTATAGACACATGAATCAGTCATGTCAGATCGACCATGTAACTTAGCTTTCTGAAATGAAATACTTCTTTCTTTAAACTGCTGCTTTGAAGAATAAGAATATTCTCCATGACCACTTTACAAAATGCCCAATACTTATCTATAAATGAACTGATTGCTGAATTTCTGAAAAGAGCTTTCTAGGACTAAGGGTGGTGAGTAAAAGGGCAATTTCTTTTGTTTCATTTGAAATTTGAGGACAATATTCACCTGTGTGACCTACTTATTTATTTTAAGAAACTGAATTTATGTCGTCCACATCATTAGAGATTTTATATTCCTCTATCATACCTATCACCTTTCAACTCTCTTCCAAACTATTGAAAAGTCTCTTAAGCAAAAGCTGTTACGTACTTTAACCATCCTTATCAGTCTTCTGCATACCTTTTGAGTTCTACTAGATCCTTTCTGAAATGGGGGGAAGGTGCAGGGGGATTAGTATTCACTCGGTGTTGAAGACAGGGGTGAACTATGTTTTTAAATCATGGCCTGATTATTGCTTTTCATTTCTGTTTCTTCCCTTAAAAACTATCACTTCATTTCAGGTTTTTTCTTAAATTCTTCACAGCGCTCCTAGAACTCTTTCCCCAGTACAGAGACCCTTGTTTTGGGTTTCAAAAGTAAGCAATTATATCAGCCTGACAGATTGTGAAACAAAGTCCAGAAATATGCTGTAAACCAACTGCACTAACCCAAATCCTTACATTTTAGAAGCAGTCTAAAAGCAGGCTCAGTCGTCATGTTTTGTCCAACCATAATTTTCAAGGAAAGGGAAGGAGGCTGAGGAAAATAACGTTAGTGGAACTATCCTTCAACTGCAGGAAGTTAAATGGGCAACAGTAAAGCTTTTTAAAAATGGTTTAGTTTGGCTTTGAGGTATGGAATTAACACATTATAGATTTCAACTGTAGCACAGAAAAATATTTCAGAAATTAAATGAGCAATATGAAATACAGGCATTTTGGAAATATAAGGAACCTACTTCATATTCGGATAGATGAGAAATGCCACAGTGAGTGCTAAGATTGTATCCTGAATTCTAAAGTAACCAAAAGAAAAGGGCAAAAATTTCTGCCTCTAGCATTGAGTTGATTTGATAGGATTCTCTGTGGGTAAGTTTTAACACTTAGACAGGTGATGTCTGAAAAAAAATAAATAAATAAAATAGATCACAAATGTCAAAATCTCCCATGGCTATTCCAAGTCAGATGTGGAAAAATCTTTTAATTTAACACTGTTTTTCAAAGTTTTCTAGTATAAAATACAATGAAAGATAAAGGACTACAAAAGCAGCAATATTTTTTTTCCTTAGAGCTAGCTGGCAGTAAAGATCTCCTGGACAGACTTCCTCTCTTCACAAACTTCATGGATGTAGGTATATTTTAAAATGTGAGATTTTGTATAATACCACTTTGTGTTGCTGTGATACCATATGCATCAGCCCTTTGTCAGCTAGCAACAGGACGCTCAGTTTCACGTATCAAAAGCTCGGTATGGGCATTAAAACCAGAACTGCTGTGTGCCAACAGTGAATATTTTAAATATGGAATTTAGATATAATGCATGTGAATACAACAGTTTGTTGCAGAAAAAAATGTATTAACAAATGCAGTGGATGCACTTCAAACAAATGCAGGCAAATGTAACAAAATCATCAAAGTGGAACTACTATAAATAATACACACTGAAAAGTTGTACCACTTACAAAAGCATTGGTATATGTGTCTAAAAGTGCTGGACAGATTTTTTTCTTCCTGGTTTTATATATTAAAATTATTTTTCCTTATACTCTCTAATTGTCTAAGCCACATAGCAGCACCACGTAGGCCAGTAGCCTGGTTAGTAGAGCACTCAAGACATCAAAGTCCTGAATACAAATCTTCTTTCTGGTTTAGATCAGAATTTGACACCATGAAAACAGCACTTGCACTGCACGTAGCATTGTGTGTTCCACGTAACGTAAGTGTGTACTACCAAGGCACACCCTGCATGCCTAAGCCACCTGGTGGAAGTCAGGCCTGTACACCCACACCTTCTTCTGGGCAGCTGCTACACTTAAATGAACTATTAAGTGGGCTACAGAAATGTGAATCGGTAGATGTAGGGGAGTGGCACTTAAGTTTAAACCAAAACTGGCAAATGCAAAGGTGAGTTACCTCGGTTCCTCAGATAGCAGTTGTGAGACTCTGAAAGTAGCAGGTTTGGGGCTCTTCTCAAGTAACCAGGGGAACACAGCGAAACCTCATCCAAGGCAGTACATGCCTGTGAATATTTCATGGTCAATGTTCACAAACTGACATGTTCTGTAAAGAACTGGTTTCACCACAGCTTCTACATCTGGATTTTCTGTGCAACTGAAGACCCTAGTAATACTGAAATGAGAGAGAAAAGGATAAGTTAAAATCCAAAATCACCAATCCTGGGATTCTGCAAATAGCAGAAACTCAAGGATGAATGTTGTTGCGAGTGGTAACTAAGTATAAAATCATGGACTTAAAAGATAATTTTATTTTTTATCAGCAGTTTTTCCCTTTGTAACCTTTTTCTTCAATTTACAGACCAACTATTAATGCAGAGAAATGTAGCACCCTTTACTCCTCCCACAGCCATTTGCAGCATTGTCTCAACCTCTAAGATAAGCACAACAAGCCAAACTTAACCATCATAAGACTTACGAGCATGTTCTGGCTTTTACAAAGTTTCTTTGAGAGGGAGAGAGGGTACTTCTTCCTGAGAGGCACTTCAGAACAGCCAAAAACCTGATGCTTAGTAATCACATCAGCTGGTGTGTAAGAGATCAGTGTGCACAAAGGTGGAAACTATCTCCTTGAGGCCAATAAAACATGAAGTAATGAAAGGATGAGGGGGCAAAAGGACAAGTTCCCTCTTTTTTTTTTTTTTACAGTAGCTTACAGTGCCACAAGTATGGAACAAGGCTGAATACTCAGAGAATTTGAGGCCATATGTTATAGAGTACATTAGAGCATGCTAAAACTTCTGCCCCTTGCTGCCTCCAGACTTTACTGTTTAAAACAAGATGAAAAACAACAGAATTTGTAAAGAAGTAAAAGCAGAGGAGTGAAGACAAGGTCTGACACAGAGTCATTATGTTTGCTCTTTCATATGTTTTTTTCTTCCCTATCACTTATCTCCACACACAGACCCTACTGCCCTGACTTTCCATCAGGGCATAGATCTGAAAGCCCAGACGAGGTACTCATCACAGCCTCACCTGGAGTCTTCCCCCCAGTATATGGAGTTTTAAATTAGCCCCTAGTTTTGTTAGGCTCTGCTGTTCCCATCCCAGTTCTCCTCCAGACCCTGCTTATTGCCTTATTAGAACACACTCTCCCACCCACTGCTTTCACATACACTCAATTAATTAAAACCGTGCTAACTTTTCTTTCTGTTAACTGGCCATCAACAGTGCTGCCTCGTTTCCCAAACACCGCTACAGACCCCTGAGCTCTTTTGCTAATTCTGCTTCCCTGCTGAGTCTCTAGTTTTTCTGTCAGAAACCTTGCATTACATTTTATTAGGAAGAAAGTTTTAAAAGTTTCAAGTGGTAGAAAGATGCCTTACTCTTGTTTACCATTCAGAATTATATTATTGTGAATTAACTTTTTTTTTTTTGCCAACTTCTCCCTTTAAATCCTGACACCCTGTACACATCTCTTTTATAAGTGATGTTTCAGCCCAACGTCCTTAACTAATGACTTAGACATTTTTATTTGCACAGAGGAGAGGGAGAAATCTCTTGTGAGACACTTCCACTTACAGCACAGAAGGTTTTCTTAAAACTAGAGGTACCATGAGGAATATGTACCAGAGGCACATAAAGGAAAAGCAGTGAGCATAGAGCTACACAGCAGCCATCTCTTTGCACCTTACCATGGCAGGCTATTGCTTATCTGTGTTCTTTGTTCATCAAAGTTATAGCTTGTGTATTAGCAAATAAAATCCCAGTGGAGGGATCAGAAAACATGAAGCTGCTAGATGAGGGCTTGATTTACAACACTTCTGTTCTCCTGGGAAGTGGAAAATGTGATTTTAAGTTGTTCACACCATCATTGTCAAAATCCTCCCATAGCGGAGATTGGCACACTTTTCCATGACTGAAGGGCATACACCGCTTCTACCATCAACAAACATCAGTTACTCATAAGAGCTGATTTAATCACCGACTTTCACAGCAAACATAGGTGTTACAGGCTTCACACAGAAGGTATTCTTGTCTGGGTGAAGAGCACAATTTCAGAACATGGCTCTGAGCAAGTCATGTTGTTGTTTTATGCTGAGGTGAGGATGAGTGTCCTAGTCACCATGCAGTTGCATCTGTCTAGCTTAGACCAACCCTTACTCTGTTTACTTCATTTACTCATTCATTGTGACGGTCAAGATTAAATGGTGATGAAGTCATGATCAATGCCATGAAGAATCTACCATAGTTTCATGTAAGGCATGAAAAGCAGCTCAGGAGCTTTTTGGAAATTAAGCTAGGCCAAGATAAAGTCCAGCCCTCAATGCAAACCTGCTAGAGTTGCAGTACACTCAAGTAGCCCAAGTACTACAGACAAGCAAAAGTGACTCTTACAAAGTTGCGCAAACTCGTTCTTAGGATCGGATTGACCTTGGGTTCCTTTGAACACATACCGTGTGGTGGTACACATGCACACAAACAACACCAGGCCCAGTTCTGCATTGCTGGAGTTTTGCCAGCACTCACAAATTGGTCTGAAGATATTATGTGGCACATGGGAGACATCTTCATCTAACACAATTGAGGGCAGTGCCACGTCTGGACTTGAATCAAGAGTGGTGATTCTGCTTGGGTCTGCTCTGACCCCAAAGCATGGTAGACAGTAACTCGGCACTCCTAAAAAGAATATTCTTCAGGCTAACTTTAGCATTTCATCATGCAGATAAACAAACTGGAGACATTCAGACATTTTATTTCAGTGAGTTTTATCTCAGTGACGTTATTATTCGTAGGAAATATTTGTTGAAGAGGGGGAAAGGAGACAAGGATCCCAATTTCTAGCCTCCTACTCTGATCATAAGGTCAGTCCCTGTGTTAAACATTATTAATTTGCAAGTATAACTACAAAACACGTATTTTATTTAAACCTTTTTGAATATGAATGGCTTTTCACACTTCCTTGTTTTAAACAAACCACTGCAAACAACACAATCCACAAAGGAAAGCAGCAGCCAAAACCAAATTTCATCGATGTTACTGTTTGGCTATCATCAGCCCCCTGGATGTGCTATGTTATTACAAGAAGACATTGACTCCCACTAAGATATCCTAACTCAGCAGTTAGTTTCTCTTCAGCGAGCAGCTCTGGAGGGTGCAGCAGGTTCTACACAGAGCCCGGACTCTGACCCCACACCGTATACGTGAAGGAAAAGACCTTTCGACTGCTTTCAGCAATATTTTGTAGAGAAGGTGTTGTGGAAGGAAGAAAAGTATTTAGTATTTAGTACAAAGGGGTAACAGCAACACAAACATGCCAGTTTGGAAAGGGGGGATATAAAGGATCTAAGCGCCAAAGAAACGCCGTCAGTCGTGTATTTTCCGGCGGAACCCAGCATCCGCTGCTCGCACGGACTCTCTCTGAAGCTGGGGCTGCCCGGTGCTTCCCGGTATCACAGCCCCCGTAGCTGAAGTCGAGCACGAACTAAACGCAAAGCCCGGCCGGGGAAGGCCGGGGCCCGCCCCGCTCCGCCCCCGGGCATCCGGTGAGCCCCGCGCCGGGGCGGGCGGGCGGCATAAAGGCGGGGCCGGCCCGCTCCGCTCGGGTGTGCTCCCCGGCGGGTCTCGGCCTCCCTCCCCTGCAGCCCGGCCGGCCAGGTACTGGGGTGCTGCGGGACGGGGGGACCGGGGGACCTGTGCCCTGCGCCGCCCCCGGGGCTGGGGGTGCGCGGCCTCCCCCTGGGGAGGGGGCGCTGGGCTGGGTCGGGGCGGTGTGGTGGCTGTGGGGTGGTGTCTGTAGGGCGGATGGTGTCTATAGGGAGGTATGGTGTCTGGAGGGTGGTGTGGTGTCCGTGTGGCGCTGTGCTGGGGGTCCTCGGCCTGCCTTGGTTTATAGGGCTGCTGCATGCATGGGGCTGCAGCCCTCCGGGGGCAGGGGGTGGGTTTGTGCTCGCCACCCGCTGTCCGTGGGGTTAAAGGACGGCTTTTGGGCTCTTTCCCTAGCAGAGGGGTGTTGTGGCTTCGTACAGGGGCCTCAGCTCTGTCCTGGTGGTCTCTAGGAGCTGCTTGGTGGGGAGTATCAGCACCAAGCCTGCGCTGGTGAAATTGTCCATAGCTGCAAAGAAATCACACTGATAAGCTGCTGGGGGACCTTTGCTCTTTGCCACAATGCAAAAGCTTTCTGCACTTATCTCAGTGATATGCTAAAAGCAATGTGTGGTGTCAGAAGGGCTGCGGTATGGATCCGTTGGTTTGATGATGGCACGTGTGCCAAAGGTACCCTCGGTTTGTTCACCTGTGAGCCGCTCCCTGCTCACCTCAGCTGGGGAGCCCTCATCGGCCGAGTGTGCTGGGAAGGGTGGCTGTGCCTCTGGGGGCTCCTGGTTACGTACTGGGGGAAACGGGCAGCACCCATGCAGTGAGCCAGCAAGAACAGGGCACTCCCGGTCCAGCCAGAGCTTGCCCAGGTGAGGCACTTCACTGGGAATTACGCATCTTGTGAGGGGTCTGGAGTGGGTAATCTAACAGCCTGTAAGCCTAAAACAAGTCCGCTTCTCTGAGAAAGGAAGCACTTCCCCGAGCTCTGGTGTGCCTCTGCCCCATGCAGGCCTAATACCTGATTATCGTAATAAACTACTGACACACATTGCAAACTGGTTTGAGATCAAACCGTATATTTTGCTCTGAAGGCAGCTGCCTCCACTGCCTCTTCCTAGGGATTAAGAACTGTATTGTGGCCCCTGTAACACTGGTATCTGTTCCAGAGATGCCAGTTTCCTTTCATGCAAAGGGAGCGTGTTACATTTGTTGCTTTAAGTTAGTGCGATGAAGTTAAACTCAGCAACTGTATCTACTGTGAAGACTTATTGCTTCTGTTTTAGGCCCAGCAAAGAACTCCAGTTTCTAGATACTTGCTGGTTTTTTTATGCACATGAAGCTTAATAACAATTTTTCCATGTAACACTAGCTTTGCATATATCTGTTGTGGTTCTGCAGCTGTGAGAGTCTACTTCAGGAAATGTCACTCTCGTCTCTAGGAAAATATTATTGTGCTGTAAGAAATACCAGAATCAGTTTTACTGTCTTTTTTTTTCCCCCCCCATGCTAGAACCTCTGGAAATGCTCTCTACCCTTTTAAAGGGAACTAAGAACAGAAAACATTTACCCGTTGACAAATCTGCAAAAGATGAACTTGTCTACCTACCCACTATGGTTTTGGCAATTTTTTTCCTGTTACTGGAATAGCTTTAAGATGTCCTAATGCTTGTGCTATAAAGTTTTCTGAACTAACTTGCTCTGTCCTTGAAGGTGTCTGTCCCTCTGCAGGAATGGAGTTGTTTCCCGTGCACCAAAACTTGAGACTCATGACAACATGTACATCCAAATGCTACTCTGAGCAAAGTTCATTAAATGTAGCCAAGACCTAAGTAATTATCTTTTGGCAATTGTCAAACATGACTACCTATGTACATAGATACCAGTGTTGACTAAGATGTGAACAAATCAGGTATGTAGCGCTAAAGGTTGAAGTGTAAGCACCAGCATGCTCTACCTTTAGCTCAGAAGGAAGATATTTAATCCTTTGTGCTGTAACTAGAGATAAAAACCTGCCTAGACCAAGGGTATTTTTCTTGCATAGAATTCATACACTAGGGAATGGGTAGTGTTCTTTCAAGGACTTAAATGCCTGCTCATTGTGAGAGTTGCTGTGATGAGTATGGAGTGTGCAGGTAAACACATACCTGAGGTGATGTGATTCAAGCCCATGACATCTTCCTTCATGTGAGGAGAAGAAAGTCAACAACTTTAGAGTGCATTCCGAAGTAAAACACCTTGAGAGCCTGCTTTTTGCACTTGAACAATAATGATAGTACTGGTAATTATAGTACTATTAAATAATAGTACTGGTGAGAAGACTTATAAATCTTCTGTATTCAGAAGCTTCCTATGCTAGTAGTTCTTCAACACAGTTGAGACTGTACCTTCATTTGCATGGCTGCTTGACAACAACAGGTACCTACAAGCACAAAAAGCCATGGTCCTAAAAAATAAATAAATAATCCTGACCTGAAATAGTAGGTTTTCAGCACTCAAGCAACTTGATCAAGCTACAAGTTTTGACGTGTAATCGCCATGCATTTCTGCTTCGGATGCTAAAGGGGCAACTGTTGCTATTTTATTAAGATGTCTACAGTCTTTGGGAGCAGAGCTGGAACTCGTGTTGTGAAGGGTGGGGAACTTCTAAAGCAGGTATTCCCTGTCTCTTCCAAACGGTAAATCAATTTTGTCTTCCATTCTGGAGGAGTAAAATGTCCTGGAAATAAAATGGAAACAGGATAAACGGGTCAGACATGCAGCTGTAAGCCTATGTACTCGCTAGCCTGCTTCTGAGTGCTGTTTCAAGAATAGTTAGAATTAATTGGAAAACGCTTTTCAGTTCTGCAAGATTAATGTTTACATGGTCTCTTTTATAGCTGATTTATCTACTAAACCTTGTCTTTTACCAGATATCTGAAGAAAGAGCCTCAAGATGAATTTCTTCCTGGAGATGCTCAGAGTCCTTGGACTTACAACTTACTATATGTTGGAGTCACTGGTGTTTTTGTTTGTGCCGAAACGTAAAAAGAACGTTAGTGGTGAAATAGTATTAATAACAGGAGCAGGAAGTGGAATTGGAAGACTCTTATCCTTAAAATTTGCCAAACTTGGAGCCACGCTGGTTCTTTGGGACATTAATCAAGAGGGGCTCCATGAAACGAGCAGACTGGCTGGAGAAAATGGAGCAGTGCAAGTACATGCTTACATCTGTGACTGCAGCAAAAGGCAGGAAGTCTACCGAGTAGCAGATCAGGTAAAGTATCTCATTTGTGCCTTTGACATCATTCCAAAGTGTTTGCGATAGAAGTTTTAGCCATTTCAAAGCAGGAGATTAAAGTTAATTCATTTGATTATTGCATGTGCTATGTATTCTAAGAATACTGATTTATTTATTTTTAGAGTTGTATACCTTTTTGTTCTTTTAAAAATAAAAAAAAAGCTGGTTCTTTCAATAACTAGCTTCAGCTGGGTGGCTTCACTTTCATGCAGTTACTTAGCAAGTGCTTACTGGCAAATACAGAAAGTCAGCTTATTGAAGCTAAAGCAGTATTTCATGTTCTGGTAATCTTTTCCAAAACGTTAACCTTAAAGACCATACCTTGTACAAGGGATTAATGACTTAAGCAAATTCTGACTAACTTCCTGGCTGTGAGTAGATTTTTGCAAATGCACTTGAACAGATTTAATAAATATATCTCGAAGGCTTCAATATTTTCCTTTCTAAAGAGCTTTGTAAATATAGCACGTGGTTAGATATCTTGGGCAGGACTAGCAGAAATGCCAAAAGCTAAAGTTGCTTAACAGTTTCCATTATAACAACCTGTTCTCATTTGCTTAAGATGTTGCTAAACTTAACTGTTGGACTAGAAAATTTCCACACTGAGTGTTTGCCTGAGGATGAATTCTTAAAAAAAAAAAAGTTCAGCTGTCTTCAGGAACATCTGTTGGCTGAAATAATGTTCCTATTTTGTCCCCTAAAGTACTGCTTAAGAAGCTCTAGCCTTCTGTGTTTCTTCTATCTGGAAATGACTGTAGAACAAGCTCTCTGACAAGTAAAGCTTTACTGGGGGCTCATACCACTGTTCTTGGATTGTGGTAATGCCAATTGCCTGCAGTCACCCTCGCAGGTTTGTTCTGCTGGCTGAGGTGCACATCTTCCATCACTGCAGAGTGATTGCACGTTTCACCATGTGCCTGTAACTGTTCCTGGCTGAGCTGGGAGAGGAGGAAGGAGTATTGTAGTTTGCAGAGCACTGGAATGAAGATGAGACCTGATCTGACACTTCCATCTCTTGGGGATGAGCAGCAGCAGAACCTTTCTGGCTGAGTATAGGGGATGTGGCATGGGTTAAGGATGATAAAAACAGAGGGAGACAGGAGTGGGGAGGGGGTAAAAGGGTCTGTAACCAGTCAGTGAATGAATCCTCTCTTTACGATACTATGTCAGCAGTTCACTAACAGCTGATCCACAGAGAAGAGAACACACTACCACGGTTATTTCAGATGTATCATGTTTTGCTGACAGCTGTTACAGAACCACATTGAAAGCTTTCTTGTCTTATTAGCAACAATAAGACCACAGCAGCATCAAACACTGATTAATACTGCTAATTTACTGCTGTGTAGTAGGTCTTGGCTCAGAGTGCTGCCTCCCTCTTCGCAAAATGAGGCAGGGCTGCTTCTCCTGTGATTCAGCTACGCACAATAACTTGGGGAGGCACAAGACCATAGTGAATTCAGTTCACACCGATATGATGGGATACTGCTTTGCATGGCACAATAATTTCAGTTATTTTAAAGCCAAAATGAGGTGTAAATGATTCTTAACTACCTGCTTTGGGTACTTCATCAGTCACACAGAGACCAGTCCTTTCAGTAGGAAGACAACCAAAAAGTGCTGGGTATGTGGTGTCCTTGTTGCTGTCCTGTACCAACAGTATGGCGGGCAGCTTTTGGCTATCAAGAGCTGTGCCTTGAGATGTGTTCATAACATCCCTATTGCAGAAGTACTACCAGCCCTAAAAGGAATGTGGCCTTCTCTGATTTACTCCTCCTCCTTCCCCAGAGTTTAGCTAGTCTTTAAGCACAGGGGGCTTTGAGTTTATGAGGAAGCAGAAGCTTTTTCAGTATCATATTGCAAGATTGCATTTGGGGTCACATTCACTTCCAGGGTCTCTTGCATGTTACTGGCTTGCTCGTGTGCTGTTTTTTGTTGCTTGTTTGTCAACATGGCAGTTCGCAGCCAGTTTTCCACTTTTCGAAGAACTTTCCTTGCTGTTGCTATTTTGCACAGCAGAAGCACACTTCCTGGTGATATTTCATGTTGCCTATAAAACGCCCAGTGCTTTCTTCCAAAATTTGGAGGCAGCCGGGGGGGTGAGGGGGGACCTCCCTTCATAGAAAGCAGATACTTCGGGATGCTGTTTGTGATTCACGGGAATTAGTCACTACCAAATTTCCACACACACAGAGTGCATATAAATGCAGAAACAAACAGGAAATAGCGCTTATGCTTGAAAAAGATGCTTAACCAGATCAGCTGTTTGCATAATGCTTAGCTTACCTAGGCTTAAAACAAACGCCCAGAACATGCTTTCCTGCTCTGCATAATGGAGAGGTTTACAGTTCTGGAAGGCTGACATTCCCTGCCCCACTAAACCATTCGGTGAAGGTCTTCTGTTCTGGCCTGAAAGCAGAATGAGGAAGCCTGGTGTGAGCGCCTTGGCTCTCTGTCGTGCACAGGGATAGCTGAGAGGGGAAGGGGATTAGAACAGCCAGTTGCTTGAGCAAGGAGCTGCCACATCTGGTTAGCAGGGCAGCAGCGTGACCAAAGGTGTTGTGAAGCTGGAAGCGTTTGTCTGGGCTGCGTGAAGGCACTCGGGTCTGCTTTGAATTCTCCCTAAGTGTGAATATATTTTGGAAAGCTTGCTAGAGACAGCAATCTCTAAACACGAGTAAAGGAAGAGGTTGCTCAGGTTTTTGCCTCTAGCTAGAATTGGGTGATCAAGGCTGTTCTTATTTGCTGCCATATGACAGTGTTTTCATCTCTTCCTAACCTGAATGTCTCAAGCTCCAAGTTATAAACTGTATGCACCGCACCCATCACCTCTGTCCGTGCCTGTGCACCTAGAAACAGCATGACTGTCTATTCAAGTATTTCTTTTTCCTAGGGGTAGACCCTAGGGTATGGGTCCATGCTTCCAGGTTTGCTAAGATCCTCTGACCTGAGGCAGCAGTCTGTACTGCAGCATCACTTACTAATGATTACTGTCTGTCTCTGAACTCAGACTATTTTTTTTTTAACTTGTAACGGGAAGTGCATACGTTGGTGACTGGATCAACTTGTCTAAGGCTGACTGCAAAGATCATGTGGCACTGCTTCAGGAATATTTTAATTGTTATATGACAGCACTTTGAGGGGGATTGACTGAGGTGGAGAGGGGCTCTGGCTTAGGGAGCTATATCGAGGCTATTCTGTATAATCCTACCAAGGCTACTTCCTTTATTTTTAATAACATTTACTGGTTTAACAAACATGGAGAAGTTGGAACAAGTTTAAGGAAGACAGGGAAATTAAGAGAATAAATGGTGAACTCAATTCTTTACTGTTATACAGGCTACCCTACCCTCTGGTCTGCTCAGTCACTGTATTTATGTAGGATATGAGATACCATTACGAAATGAATTTCCTGTGATCTGGAACTGGGTGGCTACAGGGCATAAGAGCATAGTTTCCCAAAGCTACTCATCAGCACCTGTTTTAGCACTTCAAGTTGCAAATTCAACCAGAATAGTGAACTCACTTCCTATTTCCTGGATAGCTCGGATTACTGAACAGTATTGAAATACTGCATTGAATACTTTAATTCTCCTTTTGTGAAAACTGGTACAATACCTTGATTTTATCAGCTGCCTATAGTTGTCCTGTCAGGTGAGTCTATTCTTGGAAGCTCTCGTTCTGGAGCTAAAATGAGAACTGTGCTTCCTCTTACTGAACTACATGCACAGAGGTTACTGTTTAGCCAACTTATTTTCTGGAACCATTTCAAAAGGATTCTGGCTCGGTGTTAGAATCAAAGCAAATATATTCGAAACAAAGCCTCTGCACCGTGCCCTGCCCCAGAAGGCTCCTAAGGCTTTTGCAGTCTGTGAATGCATGTGTTTTTTCACTCCCTCACCTAAACTGCAGATGCCTGAATAAAAGCTTCCTTTTTTAAGAAAGATAAAATAAAAGATCCCTAAAGCTTTTGTATAACTTCTGTGGTAAACTAGTGTCCTTCCCAGGACTGTCTCCCTTCTTGTGTTACCTTGAGAACTAATGCCACTGCAACTATGGTGTTCTTTCAGGCTGCCTTCACGGAAAATCAACTTTTTTAAAAAAAAAAAAAAAGCTTAAATTCCTGACCTGTAAAGTTGCTTGAAGTAATCAAGATATTTAAATAAAGGAGACGGTTGTAAGGTAGAAATTAATTTTCTAAGCTGTTTTTCTCACTGTTTATACATATGTGCAATATTTATGATCAAAAGTGACTGCTCATTCTAACCCTAACATAGTGAGGTAGAGAACTCAGTCTGCTCCTCCAGGATGGTGCTGGGAGGTCTGGTTTAACAGGATAGCTCTCGTGGCATACACGTGAAGCTACTACTAGTGGAGAAGCTGCTGTGTAATGCTTGCTAGTGTCTAACAATTGCAGTCAGAAGATGTGGAACCTGTGTAAGACAGCTTTGGGAATCTTGAAATGCCCAAAATACAAAGATGCTATTAAGTAATTGCTAGCTCACCTAGCATGAGAATTTATGTACTGTGCCTCACAGCATGGCATAGAAATGGCCCTAAATACAGAATCATTCATCGGGTTTAAGGCTGGATTAATGTAGCAAAATACTTGTATTAGTAAAGGTCTCTGCAGTAGGGGCTTGCTGGAACAGTCATAGCAAGAACTGTAGGTACTGAAGGCAGAGGCACGCTTGGAGCTGTTGGGGCTGCTGGGCTCCAAGGAAAGTCCAGTGATGAGATCAGCTCCAAACAGGTGAGAACATGCAAGAACACGAGGTATTTGGATCTGTAACAAGCGTAATATGTTCACCTTGGTTGAGATGTGCAACACTTCTATTTCTTATTTTTATATATTAATATTTTTTGTTATGCTTTATTTGTTGCATAATAATCTTAAGGCTTTTGTTTTAGGTTAAAAAAGAAGTTGGTGATGTTAGCATCCTAGTCAACAACGCTGGTATTGTAACTGGGAAGAGGTTTATCGAGTCTCCAGATTCGCTTGTGGAAAAAACTATGCAAGTGAACATAATGGCACACTTTTGGGTAATGCTCTCCTTATATATACGTATTAAAATATCTTAACATGTTTACAGTTTTAATTTTGCCTTTTGGAATTGAGTAAAACATGCAAGGATATAGAGATCCCATCAGTTCAGTAAAAAATAATGCAAGAAATTATTTTCTATGCCTTGTAGTCTGTGAGATTAAAAAAAAAAGGTGGGAGAATAGATCCTTTGGGAACTTCTGGGTAGGTAGGTGGAAGCAAAACTGCTTAGCATTTACAAATGCTCTTAAGAACTGAAGGTTGCCATCTGCTAGGTTCTGAGGCTAGTCAGATGCTATATCCCTCAATATTCATTGATGTGAAGCAGGCCCCGCCTAGAGGTTGCTGCTCTAGTAACAGAACAGCTCAATTCTGTTATTGTTCTAGTTACTTTGTGGTTATGATAGTTCTAGTAAGAAATACCACATGTTCAGATGATGCTCTTATACTAAGTAAGTGGGGCTTTTGTCCAAAATGAATAATTTAATTTTCTTCCTTTCAGGGAAGAATGATCACTATATAGTGTTTTTACCATTAAAGAACTGCAAACAGGATATTAAAACATGCTTCAGCTTCTTACTTAAACTCAATCACAAAGATTAAGTAAATTTAATGGAAGGAAGACATGAAATTTAAATTTTTGCTGGTTTATAAAGTTTGTAGCGAGGGCTTAATGTCCATCTGAAACAATACAGTGCTAAGTTTTGCGGTTAAAAAAAACTACAGCTAGCTGAAGCTGTGTTTTTTACCTTTCAGCAAGTTAGCATCTGTCTTTAACACTGAAGAGAAAACAGTACTGGTAGGACCTGCAAGGTCCCAGCTTAGGTTAGAGTTCAAACAATTCCTGTTTTTTTTTCCCCACTTGTATAATGGAGGGTGGGGAGGAGACACCTTACTTAAAGTACAGGCAGAACTTCCCTATAAATAAAATCCTCAAAATATTATAGCAGGGAGCTTACTTGCTAAAATGTTTCACTGGAACTCTGACTTACCTTGCAGACTTGCAAAGCCTTCCTCCCAGCAATGATAGCCTCTAACCATGGACATTTGGTTAGCATCGCAAGCTCAGCGGGACTGATTGGAGTCAATCGTCTTGCAGGTAGTGTATTGAAGCTAACGTTCATTTAGACAGTTAGTGGGGTTTAAAGTCCTAACTGAGTTCCTGAGTCTTTGTGTATAGGTAAAGCAAATAGTGATACTTTCAAATCAGCTGACCTTAAATAGAGCATTCCTTCAAAAAGTTTTCCAGGTGCTCAGCAGCGCTGTGAAACACTGACAAGGCAATAAGAAGATCTAGAAGCTTCATATAGAACTTAAACAACAAATGCTGTGGTTCTCAGTTTCCAAAGTTAACCTACAGGTATTTTGTGGGGAAGAGGCCGCTTCTTTTGCAGACGTGTTCTCAAGCTAAGCAGGGTCTTGTATAGGCTTCCTGATCTCAAACCTACTAAATCCAAATGTGGCACAGTGGTAGATATGTGATATCTCATTTTGTGTTCTCTCTGCCATTCATTCAAGAGAATCTGCACAGTGAAAGTGTTGAGATCAGGGCAAATTCAGAAGGAATTCCTGGAAAGTGCCTGCAAAGTGAGGAGGAAAATGAAATAAGTGGCATAGCAGTAAAAGAAATCTAGCTTCAAGGCAGTGATAATGAAGACAAATTGAGATGCAAGCTGAAACCACATTAGAGAGTTTTGAAAGCTTGAGTTTGCTTAAAAAGCTAGTTCATGGATTCAATGATAAGGCCCGGTACAAAAAGATAATTTAATCTGCTGTTGTTCATTAGCAAGCAGGAAGGTGACAGAGGTGATTGGCAGACAGTTTCCCATCTACAACAGTGAACTTAGAAGAAGGAAAGTAAGAGTGAATCACATCAAACAAGTCTTATTAGTAACCTATGGAAATGCTTCCTACTCCCTTGTAAAGTGTTATTATCGGACAGCAATTTTCTGGTGGTAGTGTGTTTATAGTTTTTATAATCTAGTGCTGGTGTTGCACACCATAAAAACTGAATAGTTTTGTCCTCGTTTTGTCCTCATTCTGTCAAATACTGTTACTGCTCCTGTGACCACGTTCAGTGGTAGGACTCACTGAACCTGTTTAGTAAGGTTTAATTAAGTTAAAATGTTTAATTGCAATTACTGTTTTATTTTACAGATTACTGTGCAAGTAAATTTGCAGCAGTTGGTTTTGCGGAGTCTGTTGATGTAGAGATGAGAAGTCTGGGGAAGACTGGTATTAAAACTACAACTGTGTGTCCTTATTTCATAAGCACAGGAATGTTTGATGGCGCTGAGACCAAGTGAGTAAGCTGTTGTGAAGTCTTTATGCAACTTCCACATTATGCATGCTGCGTGCTCATGTTTCCTTTATGGTTCTTACAAGCTAGACTTTGCTCTGCTTTTATTATCTTTAGGGCCTCACACGGCTAAAATGCTGTTCAGTGACTGGGCAACCTAAGTGACAAAGTCCTTGGTACTTTACTATTCATTTTAGCTGAAACATGAAATGTAATTGATTTGTCGTCTTTGTGAATCCAAAGAAATTTGTTATAAGAAAACACCTTCTCTTTCAGGTGGTCACGTCTGCTTCCTGTTTTAGAGCCAGAGTATGTGGCTGAAAAGATAATGACTGCTATTCGACAAGACCAAGAAATTTTGTTCCTACCACGCAGTCTGTATGTTTTCTTTGCTTTGAAAAAGTAAGTCATATCCTTCCTTATTTTCCTCTCCCTTTTTCTGGCCAGACTGAAAACTTCTGACTAAAAATGCAAACTAGGCTTCTACTTGCTGATACGAATTCTCATGAAGTTCTCCACATTTCTGGAGGCTTTTTTTTTTAATTTAGTTTCTAGGGATTTGTTCTACCCTTGGACCACAGAACAATGTCAGAAACGTCTAACTGGCTTACTCGCTCCACTGGAGTGTGGTGTCACTGCAGGCTTTAGAGGCTGGGCCTGCCCCTCAGAAGTGTCCCTCTGGCATTTCTTGCCCCAGCAATAGAGCGCTTCCAGCCTGGCTTGCAAGAGCCAGGAAATTGATCTATGGTAACAACAAAGGCAGCCAAATGAGTGTAATCAGTATTTCGACAGGACCAGTGGTACTGTATTCTGGAAACTATAGTAGCTTTTTTGGCTAGTATTAGCCAGGTGAAATGATTTCTGTGATAAAACTGCACAACTCCTCTGAACTCTGTTTTGGTTTTGTCTCCTCTTCTCCTACTCCTCTGACCTACAGCATCCTGCCAGTGAAAATCTCTGTTCTCCTTGCGGAATTTGCTGGGGCCTACAATTTAATGGATAACTTCAAAGGTCAAGGGAAGAAGGACTGAAAATATGCCAAAATTCAGCAACGCAGAAGCAGAGCTTGTTAAAGGTGGTGGTAGGAAAGGTCTGCTTCTGTAGCAGCTGTGAACTTAAGGTGCCTCACTTCTAGTTAGTAACATTTTTTAAGAAAATTGCTTTTTAATTAGCTTTTAACCGTTTTCATCTGAACTTCTTATCCAATGAACTGTTTCCTTTTTGCCTTATTATGGAAATAAATTCATTGAAATAGGTTCCCTTGGTGGTCTATTATAATGCCTTAAATACCATTCTGCTTCACAAATTAATAATTGGCATTTTTGGGGGGGAGATGAGACCAAGAAATCTTGTGATTGGCTGGGAGCCAGGAGAGCCTCTAATGGACCTGACCTCTCAGTGTCATTCACTGGACCGTGAGGAGGGGCTATACTGCCAGTGCCATTACCATTCCTTGGTAAACTGAGGAACTCAAGAGTTTCCTGAACCAACAGATTCAAGTTCATACAAACGGAAGTTTTATGCAATGGAAATGTGCTCTGTTGGTGCAAAACGAATGTAATGTATTAGTTTGGGGGGTTGGTGATCTCAGGGTTCACAGATGACTATGTCTTGGGGGGGGTGGGAAGGAATGAATGTAAATGACATTTGTGCTGCTAATTGACTTTTTGTCTAATTTATTTTAAAAGCTAATACAATGCCTGCAACTTTGTAGTAGAATTCTGCATACCTTTTAAGTGCAATATTTTAGGAACAATTTCCACTTTTTGCCTCCTAAGTGGAGCACACTTATAAGACTAACAGTCTAGGTAGGCTATCAAACATCTTGCCAAGAAAGACATCAAGCTACTAAAAGCAAAGGTATCGCATGGTATAATCAGGGCTTCTCCTGGGATTATTTCAGAAAGGAATGGTGCTGAGGGAACTGGAGTCAATGGGACCACTACAACTCCAGCTTGAGTAACAGCATCACGTTTTGTTCCTCTGGATTGGGCAGAAGGTTGCCTTGTGCCTACAGTGACTTGTTTTACTTTCCTTTTACTCTTTGGGCTGTCCTCTGGTAGGCTGAGGAAGCCTTGCCCTTTCTGACAATGACCACCAGAAAACTGAGAACAACACCGTGACTTTAGGTAAATCCTAAACAAGAAAAAAGATTATACCTTAAACGTATACCGTTTCTGCACATGCTGGTTAAACCCATCTCATGTCACAGTAGTCCATTGGCAATTGGCAACACCTACAAACTAAGACTATAAAATTCTTTAGTATGAAATTAATTGCAGACATTATAAAGAAAAAGGTGACTTTTATAAAAAAAAAAAAAAAGGTCCCATGATGGCCTAGAAGCTACTTTCATTTCCTTTGTCTATATACTTAGTGATGTTTACTGATTGAGAAAAGTTTACATAGAACTATTTTGTTAATGATGAGCAAGAAACAATGGGTCAAACAAGCATGTTAAAAATAGCCTTACAGTTATGACAGATTGTGAGGTAGAATTCAGACTGATGAAGAAAAGATTTGTCTTAACTGTCCTTTCAGCTCTGTATCTTTTCTGTCTCTGAAATTCTGCTCACTTTGCAGTACGCTTCAGGAAATTAAAGTTACTAATTAGAAAACAGATATGCCTTATATTGTGCCCATATGTATGTACACAGCATTGTTTGCTGGTAATAAAGTCAACTACTACAGCTGTCATGTATGCGTTTCTTGTGGGCTCCTCACCTGTTAAAAATATAGAGGATCTTTCCTAGTAATGTGCATGAGAAGTGTATCTCCATAAATCTTTTATTGCTTCAGAGAATCATTGGGCTTGGAAGGGACCTCTACTCCGAGCAAGGCTGACTGGAGCAGGTTGTTCAGTACTGCCAGGTTTTGAGTATATCCAAGGCTGGAGGTTTTACAACCTCTCCAGGCAATCTGTTCCAGTGTTTGACCATGCTCACTTTTTAAATTAAATCATACTTGTATGGATTTTTTTTCCAGTTTGTGCCCATTGTTTATTGTCCTTTTACTGGATACCACTAAGAAGAGTCTGATACAGGTCTTCAAAAATTCTGCAGGGAAGAGCCATCTAGAATGAAGCTGAGGCAGTGGTAAAACGTTATTGGTCAAATGAAGCAAGATTCATGTCCAGAAACTGAAACTATTTCAGCTGCATGATAGCAATTAAGATTTAAGTGTCTAGAAAAAAATGTGTTTTTGTGTTTTTCATCTTGTTGGTCTCTTTAACAAGCAATTTCTTCAGGCAGTATTGTTCCTGAGAGAAAATAAACTGAGAAAGTCTTTGATCTGTAGATGTAGGTGTAAATTGCTTCTCAAGGCATACCATAGTCCAGGTCTGCATTTTAGAAAAGGGGATCTGATTCATCAGTTCAGTCTGCTTGATGACATAAAAGAAAGATCTTGTCCCTGCTTGTCCTGGAGTAGAACATAATGGCCCTATTATCTACCTGTGCAACTGGAAGAGATGAATGTTGTGTGATAGTGATCCAGGTGGCTACAGCTTGTGTGTGTGCTGTCTTTCTGGAAAGAGACAATCCCCATCGTAGGCTTGAATAGTAGCAAGAAGTAAACAGAGCTATATTGCAAAATCACACAGGATCTTTGTCTTCTGAATTACGAGTACTAGCATGTGTGATGATTACTTTGTGACTGGAAGATAATACCGTATCCTGCTGATGGTTTGATCTCCCGTAAATACTAAGCACATCAACTGCCACTGAATGACAGATGTGCAGAGATATGCCCTGGAAGTTAAGAAACAGAAATGCCTCCCTTGGATTCAGGAGGAGATATGAGGCAAGTGTGGAGATCTTTTGCTACCATGCGAACTTCTCAGGATCACAGACGGCTGACTTCCACAATGACAGTGGTTCTGATTACTTTCCTGATGCCCAGAAGTACTCTTTCCTCCTGCACCCAGCAAGAAAACTCCTCAAAGAAGGATCTGAGACCCAGACAAGAAGGTAGAACACAAAAGAGTATCTCAGTTGTGACAGCACCATGGCTGACAACAGTGCAGAGTTGCTTTCACATCAGGCAGCTCCTACCAGAATAACTGGTTTCATGACCGTTGCTTGGAACACTAAATAGTCCCTAACACAATAACTGGGTCCCAAAGTTGACTAGGATGGCAAGGTTGGCTTGACAGTCATCGATACAGTGATTTAAAGACAATCCAGGGCATGGTGTTTTGTTGCCTGCTGTGTTTCTTTTCCATATGAGCTCATATTCTTGTGGTAGCAGATGTCTTATTATTCCTTAATTCAAAGCATGGAGAATATGATTTTTCTTGGCACTGACTTGATCCTCTGAATGAGACTGAGGAGGAAAGCAGAAATCTAGCAGCTGAGATATAATTTTATGAACTTGGTAATCATATTCCAGAGCAGCACACGTCTATTTGGTAGCTGGTCTTCATCATGATCTCATTTTAGGAAGGAACTGAGTAGACACCTCTTTTCTGGTAACTTTTGGCAGTTGATCATCTGAAGACAGCTACGTGGACTGCAAGGCAGGAAAGGAGCAGCGGCAATGGCACTGTCAGCAGGTGCAGGCAACAGCAACAATGAAGATTTTGCAGAATAAGTCTTGTTTGTTGGCATTGTAAACCTCAGTGCCATGATATGGGCTATGAAACCTTGGTGATGGTGCAGCCCCACGGGGGAGTCTGCATCATCTGCGTTGTGTCCGTATAAAAGAAGCTTGCTGAGAGACTAACACAGAGATGTGATAGTTGAGGCATCTGTTTTATGTGAAAGCTTCGATGAGCATCATCCATAAATGGAGAGCAGGTGTCATGGGCTTCTCTATATTAATTTAAAAAAATACACTTTGAATTACTTATTGATCTGTCTGCGTATTTCTGGTATGTTGATGGTTGTCCTTGAGGCAAATTCATACAATTCATACAATGCACCACGTATGGTTAACTAAATTTTAAATCTGGCTCCAGACATGATACAGTTACTGCAAAACAGCATACCTGTGTTTTGGGAAGCCTTTAACAGTTCAAGAAAGAGCTGTCAGTTCTAAGGAATCATGTGGGTAAAGGTTGTGTAAGGAACAAATCTCAGAAGGAACAAATCCCAGCAGAAGAGCCAGGTGAGGTGCTTGCCTGAAGTCTTTCCTTCAGGAAGTACACAGTCTCCCTGCTCTGGCATCAAGTCAGTCTGCAACAGCGGATGACAGTAAAATGACAAGGTATGTAGTTGAAATCTCCTGTGTTACAGCTTCCTAAAAATTAATACCAAGTTAATCTTACACACACATGCTCACAAAAAAGTAAAATATGTAATGAGCTTGAGGTAACACTATTTCTGAGCCCGAAGTTTTCCTAAGCTGTAACTATATTTCTTTGGTATAGATTACACTGTATAGTTAAGGATTTGCTCTACATATACGTAAATATAGTTTCACCTGAATTTAAGGCTAACGTTACATCTGCCATAGACAATTCATGTGACTCTATAGTGACAAGAATAGCAACTGCTACTCATGACAAAAACTAGACTGTATAATGTGCTTTAGGGCTAATTCATCCTCAAGTGTCTTTGACCTGTAGATGTCAATGTAAATTGCTTCTCAAGCAACTGAGAGCATAAACTTGTTTGAATGCAAGAGGACAAAATTATGATAGCTGACTAAAAATGGTGAGCTTCCATATTTTTCAGTATGACTTACATCTCTGGGCCTGTGGAAAATGAGAAACAGTCACCACGTGAGTACCCTGCTCTGTAATACAAAGTGGGAATGTAATACAAGTATTGCAGTACAGTGTCATACTTGTGGAGGGTAATGCAAGTGGAAATATGAAGGGAATACTTGAAGCAGGCAGAGCTGGCTTGTGGAAGTGACCATAACCTGCAGTAATGGGCTGAAATTTGTCTCCAACCTTGCTTCTGAGCTAAGGGACATGGATTAGTGGGTGACAGTGGTAGTAGGGTGATGGTTGGACCAGATGATCTTGGAGATCTTTTCCAACCTTAATGATTCTATGATGCCCTTACAAGAACTGCCACCAATTCCACAAGAATTCCACAAGTGATGTCACTGTAGACCAGTGGACAAAAACAGTGATATAGTTGGGTAGTCACAGGCAATTGTAGGCCAAAACAAAATCATCTTCCTCTAGGCCTTGAACAACTAGCTTAAGAGGATTTGGGAGAGCTGTTGCTTGGTTTTATTCAAAGTCTTTTAAACAAGTCTTTGCAATTTGCTATTCCCTAGCAGGCTAGTGCTTTACATCTGAGGTCGTGGCGACTTATCTATGCAATGCTTTCCTTCCTGGATAAGTAGTCTCTGTGCTCATTAAAAACAGCAGGCATTTTGTGGGGTAGCACCCTGACTGCTAGGAACCCGTTTTAAGGAGGCACTGATATATTCACATCTTTCATATTCGCATAATCATATATTAACTCAGCCACACGGCTAGCCTTTTTGCTATTTATTTAGTTATTTATTTATTTATTTTTAGAATAATGCCACACAGAAATAATGGATTTTCAAATCCAAAGAAAGTGCTGTGTTATTTCTGCTGTGGAGGCCTGTTCTGTATTTTCTTGTACATGTACTGTTCGTCTTACTGCATTTTATCATACTATGGAAGATAAAATCACAGAGCCCTACCATGAATATCCATACATGTTATCCACCTGAGTTATATGGATCTATATATTTTCTTTCCTTTTAATAGCGTTCTCTTAATAACAAAAAGGAGCACTGAAGATAGCCATGGATCTAGGGGAAAAGCTAGGAGAGAGATCATTCCTTGGCCGAGGATTTTGGAGGTGATTTTATAGAACAACAAATCAGGCCTCTACAAACCAAGTATGAGTTGGAAAACACGCTGAAGAAATCTACAATGTCTGTGCTCACGCTCCTAAGTGTGAACCATTAGAGCGTCTGAGGTGACGGACTTAGGAAGTTCTGCATTCGTTATGGCTTCATACCACTTTCTTCCCTGAAATCTGCTTTGGAAGATATCCTCTGCCACGGGACTACTCTCCAGATCTTATATACCTACAACTATTTTCAAATAACATTTTCACACCAATAAATGATTAAATTATAAAACAAATGTAACTTAAATCAATAATAACTTGTAGTGATGAAGAGTCAGAAAAAGCAGCAGCTAAAATGCTGTCTTGCAGCATTAGACTATGTGTGGTCAGAAAATGCTGAAACACTAAGTTTATTCTGTAGTTATGGAAGTAGCTACCTTTCTTCTTTCCCCATTGTGAAAGCACGCTTTGACTTCTGGTGGGGTGCATTGATAGTAAGTGCTAATCAGGATCAGAATTATCCTACATCTAACTTTTTTCAACTAAATGTTCATGGCACCACGTCAGTAATGACTTACTAGCATTTCAAGATTTCTGGAAATTCCTTGGCTCTCATCCTATTGCCACTCCCAAGTTGGAATATATAAGGAAACTTGGCTGAAAATATTAAGAACCTTTGTATTTTGTCTGCGTAGAGAAAAGAATTGCTATAAATTGATTGCTGTTATCTTGGATATTTTAAAGAAGATTAGCAAAATAGATTGATTGTAAGTGGAGTATAATCCTTTAAGGAATAAGACCACTCTTAAAAAAATAAATCATAAGAAAAAAATACCTGTAAACCTACATACACATACATTGTGCTTAATTTTAAGATGAAGTCAAAAGAATGGTAAATAGCTTCACTGGTATGAAGACTTCCAGCACTCATGGCTGATGGTTTGAAAATGAATTGAGAAAGACCCCCCCAAAAAAAAAAAAGTCAGTACAATGTTGATAACGTTTGTTTGGCTCTTAAGGTTTGCATGTGCTGTCATCCATCAAAGAACACAGCTTAGCAGTGGCATTCCGCTGAGGTTGGAGTATACAGTATTACATGACGCTTATTTAGAGATGTATGTGTGCCCTTGCTTTTGTTTTTCTGCAGATATTTGGATATCTGCATTTTGTGTGCGGTGATGTTTTGGAATGTTACCTCTGCAGGTAAGAACCCTAAATAGTATCAAGTCCAACATTTACTATACCAGACAATTAAATATATGGAATATATTAAATATACCATAATATTAAAGATGTGGGATGTTCATGGAAAAATATGTGAAAGAATGTCTTTGAATAAATCTGAGATCTGTTTCTCAAACAACATACTTATCACACGACTAATTTGAAAACTTGCTGAGAGACAGCAAGCACGATTATACGAGCAAACCTGGCTTTGGGATTCTGCCATGTCCTTGGACCTTCCTACACAAAAATGTTAATAACAATCAGACTTGTTCCAAAAACAAGAATAGAGAACAGGAATTACACGTGTTCATTTAGCTTGACCCTGCCAAGAGATGAACTTTTTCTACGACGGCATCGCTGCAATGAGAAGTTACACAGACCTGTAACTTTGAATAATGCTTTTTGGCACTGTTTTCTCTGCCCTCCAGGACTGAAATTTACTCAGCGTTGTGCAACCATGGGCTTGCAGGAGAATTTTGGCTAGGAGGACCCTGACAAAGAGGATGGGAAATATCTGTTGGGAATGGGTGATCTGGTCAACCGGCTGAAGAGGGGCCATAGTACTGCTGCTGCCATCCCCATGGGAGGGAGGAGAGCTGAAGATGCTCTTCTCTTGAGGATGGAGCCAATTCTCCCAAATATATTCAGTCATACAGCAGAGTCCAAAGTAAAATACATCCAGCAAAATATTTGCCATTGTAAATAAAGCTTCGATTTTTTTTCTTTGCACTTAATAGGTTCTGTCCTTTAGATGGTGGGCAGCTAAGGTAACTGTGACTGCATTTTCCTCAAACTTCAGCCACTCGAGGAACTGTTGCTGGTTAGGTTAAGCAGTACAAATCTGCACCGCAGCAGGTGGAGAACACAAAGCACACGCTGGCTCTTGCCAAGGTTCACAGCAGAGACTTGGAGATGATCTTCTCACAATATTTGCTTGCTTGTCAGCAGGGGTGGCTGGTGTTACTAGCGCTGAGAGCAGGCAGCTGGCTCACACACTGCGTTCCTTCTAATATTTAGGGGAAGGAGGTACCGACACCGAAAGAAATAGTCCATGAGGACCTTGGATCGCATTCGTTAAAACTGACTGTGGTAAACTGGGCTTGTTTAGTATCTCTCACGCTGTCCCAATTGCTTTGTAAAAGACGTTGAGACCTGTCAAAACACGACCATAGTTTCTCCCTGTTTTTCTCCCTAGCAGCTGTTGGACACATATGGTCCCTTGGGGATGTAGGGGCTGGTAAAGTTTCCCATGTGATTTGTAGCTTTTCCCCTCTCTTTCCCTACCGTCATCAATCCAGAAAGCAGTAATTTGAAATTGCAAGATTTTGGAATGTGCTTCCAGATCTGATCTCTCTTGGGGGACAGTCTCTCTGGTTGGAAATCCTCTCCTACTTTCCGTGTTGTCAGACGTAAAACAGTGAAACATCCTTGCCCCGTATTTCTCCAGTTACACTGTGGGTGAGCTGTTCATGTCAATTGCTCTTCTGCTAATGAAAGCTTTACAGAGATGCTTGTAAAAAGTCATCTTTATCATGAACAAGCAGTTTGTGCACCAGGAAGCTTTTATTAAACAACATCTCAACAGGGACCCTTGAATCACAGTAAAATCTGTGCAGATGAAGGCACCAACCTCTAATTGCAGTGAATCTAGATGTGAAGGCAGGAAAATTCTACCAGCTGCAGGAAAGCGTTTTCTTGCTGGTCTGCCTCGACAGCTCACTGTTAAGGAAAGGGAGCCAAGCTATCACTTTTAGCACTTCAGCAGGTGATTAACCAGCAGCTGAGTCATCCCTGTCCAGGGCTAGCACATCCAGAACCAGGGGAGGGGTGGATTGCCGGGGAAAGGAAGCACAACAAATCTTCCTCCGCTAATTCATGCCATCTGGGAGTGACAGCCTGTAGGCCTGCAGCTTTATTTGCAAAATATTGTTTACAATTTTTATTACAAAATCCATAGGGAAAAAGACCTAATTATATTTAACAGTTCATCATCATTACACAAACTGTTGTTCTGGAGTCAGCTTCAGAAAACAGGAAGCAATGCTCATAAGATTGGTTTCTTGCCTTTTTTTTTTTTTTCTTCCCAGACTATTGTTGGTAAGAAGTCAAACAATTAGATGGGAAAATTGGAATTGAACCTCATGTCATGCAACTGGAGTCTTTTGGTGTTAGAGGTCTCTTTGGTGAGCCACAGAGGATATGAGCTGTTGCGGAGTCTTGACTCATCAATTTTGTTTGTGGTAACCCAGGCTTAAACAGGAGGGCTCTTGGCCCAAATGTTAATAATTGAAGAGAGGGGAAGCAATCGCAAATGATCATCTGTGAGCAGATGCCGTGTCGTGCCTGCGGCTCACGTGTCCCAGTGCTTGCACAATCACTTTGTTTAAGCGTGAAATTACATAAGGCCAGCCATTAACCCCACAGAAGCTGTTCCCTTTAACCTGCTGGGTTAGCAAATTTGATCAGCTCAGTGAGGGATCCCACACGTGTGGGAACTGGGAGGGCTGAAGGTGAGCCTGTCCCTGGGCAAGGGGAAGAAGGGTTGGGAAAGGGGGCAGGATCTCCGCATTTTGACAACAGGAATCTGTTAGATAACTCAGCCCTCCAATTTAATTCACTTTAGAACAGTTTGTTTCCTTGATCTCAGCTGCCATATTAAACAAAAATTATCACTATTAATTAGTATAAAAAGTTCCATTCCTTCTGGTGCAACCAACAATTTAACACAAAACTCTGTAAGATAAAGGTACACAGTGGATTACTCATTAACCCACAGTGCAGAAAAGCCAAATTCACAGACGATGTAACACTTCAGCACACTTGCTTGCAGTCAAAATATGTCTTGAAAATCGCATTGATCGGTCATTTCCATGGCAAAGGACCATCCGCTGCACTTCCACTCTGACCGCGTGGCCTGGGGTGAATTTCTACCATCAAGGGCTGAGGTGACTGGAGTGGACACACTTGTCTTCTCAAAGGGAAGACTAGCTTTGGATTACCCTCAGGACAAGAAAGTTGGATGAAAAGTAGGCTCCAGGTTCCCAAATCAGCTCAATTTCTGTGAGTGCACGAGTGGAGGCAAGATTTCCCGGATCTCTTCTTCCTTTTTGCCTCCACTTCCCCAGACAGGAGGAGGAGTTGGGAGTTTAGCATGTGGTGCAGGTTCTTGAGGAAGCTAAATGAAGGTGTAAAAGCATCAGGAGTGTGATATTAACAGTTAAACATCAGGATTTGAGGCACATCAAGCATCCAAACATTTCCATACTATGAGCATAGCCTGAGACATAGGCAGAGGGCCCAACACTTAGAGGGAAGAAAATGCCTGAAATCACAGCTTTCCTTTCTGAAAACCTGGTCTGAAACTCGTAGCCTTGGGTCTACAAATACAAGAGTCCTTGGCCTCACTGGGGATGCCACAGGTCTACAAAGAACAGGGCACAGACTGCAGTGCTCCCTGCCCACACGCATCAGCCATAATCAAGGTGCCAGATCTTCTCACTTGCTAACCTGGGAGCTTTAATGCTACAGGTGTGTGTGGACTTCTAGTTGTTATTCAAGAAAGTGAAGTAGCTATGGCCTAGATCTTTTTATATTGGCAATAAAAATCCTCTTCCAGGGGATTTTTTTAAAGATAAAAACATAACTTTATTATTAAATGCTAAAGCAAGATATATTTCTTAAAGTCTGCAAATACTCTCAACTATTCTATTTTTCCATTCTGTCTCCTGTTGCTTGAATTATCCTTATAAATGATACTTAGCTTAATAACATCCAAATAGTTTAAACAGGTCTCAAAGAAGAGGGGAAAATATGCCTCTGGTTTTGAGAACTAAAATGTGATTGCCACAACAGAGAGAAAACCTGCACATGAAGTACGAAGACAGCTTAGAAGTTTGAAAAATGAAGTAAAAAATTACTTAGGATAGGTTTACCTGGGAAATTACCTGTCTTCATTATAGGGTGAGATGGCCTCTTCAGCAGTGCCACTAACTGGCATTCCCCAGATCATTTTTTCAGCACAGCTGGTAAAACATGGTCTGTGTTGAGGAATTTGGAAGTTGTTTTTCTCCCCTAAGTTAATAAAATCTTGGCTGACATATTTTTTTATTTTTTTTTTCTCTTGAGGACTAGGTCTTTGGAGTTCCTGAGGAAGGAGAGTACCAGAGAGTTGCCAACCTGGCTTCTTGGGAATAGAAAGCATTACTTTGGTTTTCTATTGGCATCTTTGCTGAAACAAAATGTACCTTAACTCTGCTGGGTGAGAGTTAATTGGATGTTTTCTTTTAATGTCTGTAGGTGAAGCTGACCATTAGGGATGCTGTTTGCTCTACACCCAGGTAACTTGTTAGGAGCAGGTGACACACCTGCTAATAAGCAGGTTGTCACATTTGCATCGCTCTCAAACAGCTTTCCTTCTGTTTAGCAAAGAGACAACATTTCAAAAGGCTGCTATCATCATGTCTTGGGACATTCTGACGTTCATTTGGAAGAAGAATAACCTCTGAACTCCCTGACACAAGCAACACATTTTCTTACATGTTCCCAGTATTGATAGTCAAAGTGTTTCTTGTCCACCTCACACAGATTAAGCTCCTTCTCCCACCACCCAGCAGGACTCAGCACTGCAGCTCAGTCCTTACTGACTGCTAACAGCTTCCCTCTGATCCGTCAGTGAAAGTAAAGATGATTCACAGGAATGTAAGCTGCTGGCTGTTCTTTAGGATAGATTGCATGAATATGGATGTGCTTTAATAAATTGAGTGCTTTATGATTATGGTGATTGAAATGCCTTTATTGGGATATATTAGGGGGTGATGCAGTAAAAGAAATAGAAGAGAAAATAAAACACAATGAGATAATTTAAAGACAACTAGTTAGTGTTGTTATATTTGTTTGGAAATGTCCAGAACCTTTTAAGAAATTTCTTTTAGAAATTTCTCTTTTCCGGGTTGTTTAACATAAAAAATAACCAAATAGTATCAAAATATGCTTCTAATTTTAAGAGGACCGAATCAAGGTTCCCTTTTAACAAAAACCATGCGACTGATAAAAACAATATTCTTTCAGCTTCAGAAACCAGGAAACAATGGTACAGTCTAAGGAACATGTATAGGAAGAAACATAAAATAACTTGGCAAACAGATGCCCTCACAACCAAACGCTAATATTTAAAGTAAAATTAATTTCTATTTCACTTTGCTAACAAAGCTTTTATTCAGTGGCTGAAGCAGTGACATCTAATAATGGCTCGCCTGATTATTTCACACATTCAGGGAAGACTTATTACCCTACCTAAGAAAATAGTCAGCATACGGTGGTTGATGAAGGTACAAGTGATGTATTGAAATGGAATCAGGCAGTGAAACAAAAGGCTTGTGGATGTCTTACTCAAGAAAAGCAATTGTAAGGGACCTGCCTTCATAATAGGGTATGAAATAGTCTGGTAAACTGTGTTTTATGCTCCAGGAGTGCTGTATGCCCAGAGACAGCAGGACAAATTAATCAATTACTGTAACATAAGCAAGAGAAATATTAAAAAAAGTCTTCTGATCTCTCAAAAAATCCTAATCTTTATGCTGTACTTCAGGGGCTTGAGGTGCAGAGGACACACACACACTTTATTTAGGCATTTTAAGGTCATTTGGTTAAATACTGTGGGAATCAATGTTATCTGCAAGCTGCCTGACAGGCTGTTTCAGGCTAAATCCAAAGCAGGTGGTCAGTAAGGTCTCCTCCAAAGACCCACTGAGAACACAGAGCAGACTGAAGCACACACACATCCCCCAGTAGAGAAAGAGAGATGGGGAGGCAGTTTCTAGGAGGGAAAAAAAAAAAAAAAATCCTTTCTGATGGTGCAAGCATCTCTCGCTGGAGTACTCACACTTTTAATTAAAAAAATGACTAACGTTTGTGGTTCTCACAGAATCACCTAGGTTGGAAGAGACCTCCAAGATCACCGAGTCCAACCTCTGACCTAACACTAACAAGTCCTCCACTAAACCATATCACTAGGCTCAGTCTTTCAGGATGCAGAGAACTGACTTTCTGGCCAGAAATGTCAAAAGCCCCTATTCCACACAGATTTCAAGGGAGCAACTCTGAGTATGCCAAAATATTCATTACCCACAAAAGGGTTTATGTATGTGAATTTAACACGGTGAATGGTTTGCCCTGTTAGGAACCCCCAGAAGTTACTGTGGGAAGAGAAGTGCAAGGATGCTTTCTGGTTTTGCGACAATTTCCTATTCCAGCCTGTTTGAGGATTAAGATTTATCTGTGCTGAAACACAAAGCAGTGAGGCGGGCACGTGAAATAGCTCATGTTGCTTCGGGCTTAGTTTCAGATGACGATTTTGGAGCTCCACGGACTGGTTGTGGAGCACTGTATCAACTTCTGCTTTGAAAACCTGAATTACCAGCTCACAATAATCCCTGCTGTGCTCAGCTGAGCCATCCCCATCACGCCCTCTTTTGGTGGGAAATCTCCCCACTCCAACAGCTCCGCTCCTTCTCCATCAAAAATACTGCATAAAACTGATAGTTTAATAAGTACCGAAGTATACTGCACCAATAAAAGTAAGTTTCTTGGCAAAGCACTTGATCTGGCCCCATCTAGTTTGATGAAAATTGGCTCATTAAATTAAGCCAATTTGCTTACCTAAAGTTTGCTGAATTTGTTCTTGCAATGCCACACGTTGAATGTCCTTTTAAAGGCTTGTATAAGAACATCTGCAAGCCTCCTGCATCAGAAACATCTCAGGAGAAGTATTAATCGCCTACTGAATGGGGAATTCGATTTCTCTTGGGTTTGCACAGAATCTAGCAGTGTGAATACGGACCTGGAGATAAACGAGAGGAAAAACACGCACAAAATGTCATTCACAAGTCAACAGCAATTCTTTACCTAATCAAAGACTGCAAACCAAGACATAGGTGAAGCCATTAACATTTTAAATCATCAGATTCTGTGACTTCAGAGACAACGTCATCAGCTAGTCACTGTCTTACACATGCCAAATTGTTGCGACCTCACCAGCACACTCAGAAACTTCCATTTCTGGACCAGCACAAAACCGGGCAGATCTGTACCCATTTGGGTCAAATTGAGAACTGGTTTTCCCCACTACAAGGACCGTCTGGCTCTTTGTACATGTCCGCAGGTGGCTTTACAGCAGCTTTTTTGGGAGCACAATCCCCTGCGGCTGCCAACTGGAGGAGACTAAGAGAGATAGTGGTGATCTCTGCCAACCCTTGGCTGGCAATTTCTCTACACCACAGAAAACCAAAGCACGTTGTGAACTCTTCTTGTCCCTCAGCAACCCTAAAAGAGCTGAGGTGTTAAAGTATTTATTAACCTAATTGATTCTTGGGGTTTTGAACATTAGAATTTAAAGGGCAGAAACCTGAAAATTGCTTTTAACACATGGGTAGGTGAAACCTACCACTAAGCCTTTCCACTGCTTTTCTGCTCCTCACATACGTAAGTTTCCAGCATTTAATTGCAATGTGATCACGTCCATGGCTAAAAAGACCAGCACACTGTCAAGAAGACTATTTAAAACGCCCAGCTGGAGAGAGTGGGAGCTCTTTGCTCCTTCTAGGTTTTATCTGGTTTTAGCTGCCTGCCACCTCCAGAAGCACAGCCCTTGTGTACTCATGGGTATAGATACCGAAACCCTCCTTTAGCAGGCACAAAATGCCTTGCTTGACCTGGGGTGGTAGCAATGGCCTCAGCATTTGCTCCCTGTCTTTTGCTGCTCACTTGGACACCTTGTATCGTCCCTTCTAGCCCGGGGGCACAAGTGATGCTGCAGCTGCATGGTGAAGTGTCCAGCTGGGCTGAGAAGCAATGGTCCTCCCTTTCTCCCCATTTTTCCTGTGCTGCTTTGTGGCTGCCTACGTTCCCCAGGCTAGTGCCTTGTACCAGTGCTCGTGGTGGGGATGACAACGAGGGACCAGATGGAGGGCAGCAACACGAGACTTGGAGAGGCAGTTACTGAAGGCATCACTAAAAACATGAGCATCACATAACACCCTGCAGAAAAATAAATTTCTTTCCCCTCATCCCCACTTGAGCAGACTCCACGAGCACTCCCCAGGATGGGCAGAACAAAACACTTGCTCCATCAGTCCCAGCGGTGCTGAGCTGAGGCCAGCTCCCAGCCCAGCAGCACCAAAGCGCAGAGCACAACACGAAGCACCAGGGACTTCTGATACTGACACGTTTGGCAGCCACAGGTTCTCACCGTCTACAGAGATAGCTGACGAGCAAACAGGTCCCTAAGGACCTATGTTTTGAGTTTAAGAGCCAAAGCAGTTCTTCCATTTAGGATTGGACTAGCCCAGAATCTTAAATTATCATCTTTTATTTAAGGAATTGCTGAACTTGTCAAGTGGAATACTAAGACACAGCATTTCTTAGGCCATCAGTAAAGTCTGTTTGAATCCTCCAGCCAATAGGAAATTTAGAGCCAAAGTACTGAAGACTGACACTGCAGGATATGGCAAATTCATAGTGCACGCCCTACCTTAGGATCTATCCCTTTATCCCCTCCTTGTTACCTATGCATTGAAGCAAGCACTGAATATTACCAAGATATTCCAGTGCAGCAACTTCATTCAATTCCACTCGACAACAAAATTCAGGAGAAAACACCACAAGCATGACTCCTGTCACCCTAATTCCTGTATGCAACGTTGTCCCCGACCACTTCATCAGTTATGTGCAACTCCAACGCCAAGGACTGCTTAGGGGTCCACACATTTAAAGGCAAGACACGTTTTGAGATTCACGTGTCATAATAAACACTATTGCCAGCAGGATATTTTTTGTGAAAATAATGCAAAATCTATTTTGACAAACAGTTGCAATCTTTTATCATCAAAGAAAATTGCTTAAATTCTTCACTGGCTTATAACTGTTCGCAAGCTAGAGCTGACGTGCCCTATTTCTACTATTTTGTCTAATTTTGTCTTACAAGTGTGAACTGCTTTTAGTATATTTAGTAGTACTTTTTCTATCTTGAGCATAAGCTTTTTTGCCTGTCATTGTACATTTTCTTATTTATTTTGCAATCGCTTTCTATTTTGGAATAACTTTAAAGTGTAAGTATCTTTACTGCTTACGATTTTTAACCCACTGATATAACATGGTATAGTGTTATCTACACAGGCAATACTCATATTTGATAGACCCTAATTCAATTTTGTTGTATGCATGTACAACAAAAATCTGATAACTGACCCACAGAATTCCCTAACTGCAAAGTTTGGAGTACTTTATTATTAGTAGTATTATTAACATCACCCGATATTCATATGCCATTGCTTTGACGGAAAACCAGTTAAAGAAAGGTTTCATTTTCATCCCTTCCAGTAGTAATAAATTTATAAAGAGGGTTGCTTTTTGCTGTTGTTATTGCTTGGTTACTTTATTTCAAATTACTGATCCATAGCATGCATGAAATGGTGTTTTGCAATGTATGAGGGCCATTACTCTTATTTTACAGGACAATGGATGACATTAATATTCCCTGGCACTCAGGGTGGGTATTGTGCCAGGAAAGTGTCACACGAAGCGTTAAAACAAAGTAACAACAACAAGAAAAAAAAAAGCCAAGAATTTAACTGCATCTTTCCAAAAGCAAAGGCTGAATTTAAAAACCTTTGAGAAAAAAAAAAAATCAAAGTATATGGGAGAAGGTGTAAATTAAAAACATTGAGATAAAGAGATAGTCAAAGATGGATACATTTCAGTGCCAATAAGGATGTTAGAAACAAGACATCTTCACTAAAAGGGAATGACAAGTGTAGGTCAGAGAAAAATCTAAAACAGGAGGAGGTGTTCGTGGTACTGTTTACTGTAAAAGGGTAACAACATTTTCCAGGTAAAATACGAATTTGGCATTAACAGAAAGCATTTGTTACTTAGCAGCTTCAAAAGGTGGACCATAGCTCGTATCCACTGATGTAACCAGAGGAAATATGAAATAAGAGGAGGTAAGATACTTTTTGAAACTGAAACTGAAAACTATGTTAGAAAAATAGCAGAGATTGAACAACTACAGATTTTCATTTCAGTTTCAAGTCTGAGTTCTGCCAAGGCACTTAACTATCAGGAAATGTTTGCAGAGCGCATCTGTTTACCGAAGTAAAAAACAGTAAAGCGGTAGCTCAAGGGTACCAGGGCTTTGAAAGAAAGAGCAATGATCGGGAGAACAGTACAAAATCTAATTCACCAGCTATCTTCAAGTTTAAAAGAAACCAACACAACAGTATGAAACAGTAACAGGTTGCGGAATAACTGCAGATAGAGTTGAATAGATTAGGAGTGGAGGTTCAGACAGAATCTGCTCACATTGAATGCTTAGTCCTTGAAACAGGCAGACTGTGAATCCAAATATTATTTTGGAGTTAATAAAGGACCTAGACATGCAAATCTTTCAATTACCTCAGTAAAAGAGAAAAAAACATATATAGCTAAATTTAAAAAAAGCAATTCTAAAAATTAATTTTAAAAGTAGGTGTATAAAAGTACTGTTAAAAATACTGTTTAAAAGTAGCTTCAGTGGCAATGAAGATTTTATTAGCTTTAAAAGCCACCACTAAAAGAAACCTCTCTCCTACTTACAGAAGAGCCATGCCTCTCCAACTTGTCTGATTTTGTTAAATAACATATAATACATTAGTGATTACTCCCACAGACAACATCAGCAGAAAGTGTTTGGACTCAATGATCCTTGTAGGTCCCTTCCAGTTCAGGATGTTCTATTATTAAATAGCCCTCGCATCTCTTTAGAAGAGATTATCCAGGGAAGGAACAATTAATAATAATCAGTCCATTGCCATACTACTTCAGCATTGCGAAGGTTTGGAAATTGGTTGTAGCTCTTGGTCTATAACTCTGGTATTATTTTTACTGCTCCTACAGTGCCACGGCTGCGTAGAGCATTGCTCAGACTAACACGGAACAGCAGGATGCTGCTGAAGGAAACGACAGCCTGCACTAAACACAAGGCACCACCATACAATACAACAAATAAGACTCAAAAGCATTTTTTTATTATTATTATTATTTTATTTTGAGAAAGGGCTACCAGAACTTCTAAGAAATATTGAGATGCTTTCACTAGTTACAATTAACAATTTATATAGATATACGTATATAGGTGTAGACATTCCCATACATAAGCTGGAGTAACCTGTTCTTTTTAATCACCAGAGGTGAGCTATAGGGGCACATTTTGGGGCTGAAGTAAAAGCTAATGTTGTAAGAAATGCTTAGGAAAAAAAAAAAGTTGTATACTACGAAAATGTAATGCTAAGAAAAGAAGTTGTATAACAGATAAGCAGGAAGATATCCCAGCCAGAGCTAACAGAAACTAGCTTGTGACAGAAGACTGGGCAAAAGACAATTAGGGAAGATAAAGCTGCAGAATGAAACCTCCGCAACAAACGGTGCACCTTGTACATAGATGGTGATCATGAAGTTATGGGACAAGTGAGGAAGGAAAGTTATTGATAAAAAGGAAGGAAGTAATAGAGAAATCATGAGATAAAATAGTATTGTACCTGGGGAAAAAAATCCACAAAACTAGTGTAATAGGAGAACAGAGTTCACGGGGCAGAACTTGGCATTAGTGCAAGGCAAGAGGTTGAAATTAGTGAAGGGGATGCTGAAGGGGAGACAGGCAAGGTGTACAGGCATTACAAGGCAGCTGCATTCAGTTTAGTGGCTTGAGTGTTGAAATGGAAGTAAGCGTGACTTAAAGATCACTGTGAACTGCAGTCAGTGAGAAAAGGCTTTGGAGATAGAAAGCATCAAGGTAATTTCTCCCTCTTTCAGGATTCTGTTTAATCAAGATCTGGTAAGTCTTAGTTAAGTACACAATACCATGTATGTAAACTTACTAAAGCTTTATTTTGATAACCCACCACATTAAGTAGGTATAAATGTAGTGTATCCCTTTCGCATTTTTCTACCAAATAGGCTGCAACACAAATTTAGAAAAAAGTTTGCGTGCTTTGCTCTATTACTTTTCACACTCACAGAATTACTCCAGTTGCCTCAAGTTCTCAAAAGAGAATAAATAACCAGCCAATATTATACAGTTTTTGCAAGCTTTTCTCTTACTATGATTGCTTTTTTCATAGCTCCTTTGGAAGACTGCCTTAAAAGACGTAAATACATTTAGCACAAGTTAAGGGCTGCCTACAAAGTCATTAAAGCATAGTAATATTGCACACCAAATTCATCCAATCTCTTCTACACAAGTTTGAGCAAAGCCTCCCTAGATATGCATGCCCTTGGTCACACAGAAGGGTGAAGGGGCCCGGTTTTGTTTAGGGAAGACCACAAACTAGGCTCACAGCTGCAGCACATGTGACCCCACGCCTCGCAAAGCTTCACCTTTTAGATCCAAATTGGTTTTCAGGACTGGAGCTAGATGACGAACACCTCCAGGAGCACAAACTCATACCAACCACGGCAGCAGAAAGCTCTAGGGCCAAACATGTGAGTCTTGTGCTGAAGAATAATGGGAAATACAAGCTGGTAAAACACACAGATGCGAGTCTGGATGTTTACCTGGGCCTGGCAGAGAGCCTGCAGCTGCTGCTGGCTCAGTGCTCAGCTCTGATCAAATGGCCACAGTGGAAAAAATACTCTTTTGAGGACCGGACTCCAAGACTTCTCAGGCTGCACATAAACCCTGATCTCCAGCAGCTGAGACTCCAGCCTCCCTTCTGTTTATACTGTAGAGACAACACCAAGGCTCCCTTCCTCCTGCGTAAATTTTTTTTTTTTTTTTTTTTAATCTCCGTGGGAAGAGGCTAAAAAAGCTAGAAAGAGCCAGTAGTAGGTGTAGTGATTTTGTTTTCATATAGTCTCGGTTGTGCAACAGCACCATCCAGCTGTCAAACAAAAAATGAAACATCCTACCACCACTGTCCAGATTTGGCCCTTGTACTACAAACAAAATTAAGAATTAACGCTGCTAAACGAAACCCACAGGAGGTATTTTCCCTTCTTCTGAGCGAACCGCGTTGGTCTTTCATGATGTGTTCCCAGGTTAGTGCACAGGAACGTGTTCGCTTTAGTGAGACGACGAGCCCAGCCCAGTTTACTTCTGCCCAGTAAGACTGGCAGTCCACAGCTTACCTCAGTGTCTCAGTGAAGTGAGGAATATAAACCCAGATATGAGGAAAAGACTGCTATCTTTGGCTCACAACCAAAGACAGTTAAACACACGACAAAAAAATAATGAAAACAGATCAACCATTTCATACATAAGAGCCTATGTTTTGGCTATTACTCTATCGTCCTTCAGCTTCAGAAGTAGGAGCAGCGACCTCCAGTGAATGGAAGAAAAACACGACTGATTACCTGAATGAAACGCACACGGTCACTGCTTACATTGCCCTCAGATCTTCATTAAAATCAGGTTTGCCCTAACTCCCAGGAGCTTACCATGCGTGTCCACGGATGATCAGACGGTCCAATGTTAGAAAACTGTCCTTGTATTATATATGCCTTAGCCTGCCCTACAATCCCAGTTCTGCACTGCGAAATACTTCCAGCAGGGAATGCATCTCCTCTTCTGGCTTTCTGAAGTCCAGTCCTAGTTCTTTGTAAAGACACAGTATAACAGACACCCTGCACAGCTTTGTAAGTCAATCATCTTCCAAGGGAAAACAAACAGTGGAAACTCTCCAAGCAAATATTAGCAGGAAAAGAAAAAAAGTAAATGCACGAACTAGAAGAGGCATTTCTACAGTCAAAAATCTGAAAGGAAAAACCTAGAATAAACGAGATGGTTTCGAGAGACTTGAGCTCATGCAGAAAAGCATCAGCCCAAAAAAGCATAATCCCAAAGAGGAAATGCTGATTTGTTGCAAAGAATTAAAGCATACAGCAGATTTAAGCATAATCTCCAAACTTGAGTGCAGCAACAGGAAAACAGCAAGCACTAGAATAGCAACTAAAGCCATAGGAGCAAAGAGACCATGCCCAAAGATGCAGCTGAGGTGCCAAATGACGAGCCTGCGCCACGTGGGAGAGAAGGTGCCCTTAGATGAGCACAGCAGCAATGCTGGAAGAGTCCGGAGAGACACAACCCTAAGGAGAAGCGGACAGCCAGCTCCTCCAAAACCGCAGATGAACAGGAAGGTTAACGAGAGGCATGGCCAGTGAGGAAGTACCGCTGTTAAGCTTGACTAATGAAAGCAAGAGATCCTCCTTTCAGGAGAGCACAGGATCCTCATGAAGTAAATCTGTACTAGAAAGCCATTGCAGGACTACATTAGGGCAGAGAAAGAATGGAGCTACTAGAAAAAAGCTGGAACTGGAACATAGGCCAAAATGCCCAAACCAGTAAAAGGAAGAATCGGTGCCAATTCAGAAGAAAAACGTGGTAAATAAGAGGATATTGAACAAATTTAGAAGTGGTGGGCAAGGTAGAGCCTTTGGGTCTGCTCTGAAAGTTTCTCCTCTGCTCCAAACAAAAACCACAACGAACAGCGACAGCAAAGTTTAAATGTTAAGTAGAGAGAAAACATTTCAAAATAAAGAATCTCATGATCTTTATTGAAGGTCTATTTCCCTTGCCAGGAACTCACTAGAAAACTTGTGACATGGTTTGGAGGCTGGACAGCTATGCTCAGAGCACCGTGCACTCAGAAGGCATAGAGTTACACACACTTTCCAGTAACAGAAATGGCACGATCGATCCACTTCAACACTCAGGTGTAAAAGGAGAGCAGCCAGAAAGAAAGAGAGGAAAAGCAGATCTCTATTAGTTACTAGTCAGGTCAAATGACAAGAGGGAAGGTGAAAACAGCATAAAATCCCACTAAGCATAGAAATAGGCCTCCAGTGGAAAGAGATGAGACAAGCCAGACAGAAGGAGAAACAGGAAGCCATGAAGTCTTTCCAAAACAGTCTAAATAGAGACAACACTTTTACACCATCCTCCAGGAGGTCAGCCAGAGTTCTGCCAACTTAATCGCAGCAAGTCTTAAAGGTTTTCACATGGAACTTGAGCTCATGACAGTGGCTTTTTTCCTGTTTTACCCCAGGGTGTGATTTTTTTAAGCCAGGACATCAAGAAGTACTCAAGGTAGAGAAAACAACTGTTCTCAGGCAGCAACCGAGCTATCCAGTGTAGATAAGGAATCGGTCTTAAGACTAGAGTGCCTGAGGAGACTGAGCTTTGTAGTCTCGTATGAGTAAGCATTTCCAAACGCAGAGCTTCAGCTGTCCAGAGTCTTAGATGTACTATAGTTAAACCTGCTATGTCACTCCAAGTGCATGTTTACATGCCTACAAGTCCCACCCCTAACACAGCCCCCCCAGTATCTGTTTACTATCAGTAGAAGGCACTACTCGGTTCAGACCCAAGAGTTCACGTCCATCTTCACCAACTTCTCTAACCTTGTAGCGAGCGAAGCTTGCACAGCTGATGTATAGCAACCTTCCAATTTCACTGAGGAGTGCAGTTGCAAGCCTAATGACAGCTTGTTGGATTTGGGATTTTAGTTGATGAACAGTCGTATTTAAACTAGGGACACGGAATACAACTCATGTGAGAACAGTGATGGGGCCACACGTGATAAATTCAGAATGTTAATCAGAACAGCTCGATACAAGAGATGTTGCTCATACTGATCTTTCTAGGCCACCCCCACCCTTGGAACTACGTTGTACCTTCCCCCTCCCGCCCTCCTCCCTTCAAACAGACTGTTTGGGAGTCCCACTGGTTTAATATTTAGCATTTCACAGCAAGTTAGTTTCTGCTTCCGAGGTGCCTAGACAAATTGTGTTGGTACCCACGTCTTCCAGTGAGAGGCCAAGATCCCATGAGGAATAACAGTATGAACACAGAACCAGTCCTATGCCAGAAAGCTCACGCATTTCAAAATTTAGGAGCTGATTTTAATCCAAGATATGGCAACAGTGAAGTCTGCTTTATAACAGGCCAACTCGCTGCTGACCGGTCTCCATATGTACAGTGAGAACAGTAAAACAGTGCAAGTTTGTAGTCAGTACGGCTTCTCTATCAATTCCAAGATTTTCCTTCTCTCTTCTGCTGAGGGCATCTCTGGTTTCACACCATTTCTCTTCCTCTGCATCATTATGTCATGCTGAAAATAGAAGAAAGCAAGCATGAGAACACATTTCTCAGAAGTCTCTGCCTCTGAGCTCTTACTGAATGAGATTCTTCAACACAAGTGCTCTTTATATATGAGGAGCCAGATATTCTAGATCTGATTAGCTGACAAATAGATGTGCTAGTATTTAACCGAAGCTACCTGATAGTTCACCCTGCTGCTTCAGATTACAGTATTCCCATGACACTACATCAGACTAACGTGCAATTGTCTGTAAACAGGCTTTTGGTGGCTTACACAAGTACTTAAAGGCATCAGCTAAAAGACTATTACAATAGCATGAGGAATGACAATAGAGAACAGTTTAACTGCACACAGTTCCCAATGATACTTTCCTGCCACAATACAGAAAGAAATAAGAAATAACCACCAAATAAACTCTTCCTGAGCTTTATCTTAGGTTAAAGTGAATATGACCCATAAGAACAGAAAAATAGATGAACTTGTCTTACATCTCAGAACTCAAGCCTTACACACGTTGCAAAACAGAACTTATTGCCAGAAATATCTGACTAATTTAGAGAGAAACATACCACAAGAACACTGACTCACAATTTAAGAGGGTAAACTTTGGAAAACAAAGTGAAGTATTTTGATGTGCATCTCCTTAAGTCGTCCAGCAACACATACTGAGACTACCTAGGAATTCTACCAATGTCTGTAAGTCACCGTAGGAACAGCAGCAGCAGTCAGCACTAGCTAAGTCCAAAGAGTTCAGAAAGCACTGTATCACAAGTAACGCACTTAAAGCAAGGTGTGGAATAAAATTTACAGAATCCGTGATGCTTACAAAAACCTGCTTACCCAGAATTTTCTGCAGTTTTTGTACTTCAAAAAATAATCAGTACACATATCCTTTTTATAGTTGTTGTCATCCATACATTTTCTAGAGGCATCTGTTTCCTTTAATAGGAAAAACAAACTTCAGAGCTGAGTGAAGTCACTGTATCAGTGTCTAAATGTTCTAACAAGTCCCAGAATATCTATGAAGATAGGAGGCAGTTCCTCAGATGAGCATAGCATCAAAGGGAGCAAAGGAACATCTATCCCAGCAGATAATCAGTAATCCCCAAGCAATGACTTCATTTGGAAATTGTAACAAACATTATACTCTTCAAATAGAAAGGATATATTCCACAAAATAATTGTTTACAAAGATTCGTGGTATAACACACAAAGGGCTATTTAAAAAAAAAAACAACACATACATTGGGCTTGCCAAACCAGGATTTCAGGCTCTGATTTTAAGGACAGAAAAACAAAGCAGTTACTATCAGTTGTATTGCTCCCATTCATATGGAATTACAGGTTGCTATTTCACATATACTCTAATACGTGATTTTCAGCTTTTCCCATCTTCAGACTCTAAGGAACTTGTAATGCAAAATGACAATGCACGAGTGTTATCCATAATGCAATTTCTAGAGGAATTATTTTTGCATTTTAACCTAGAAGCATAGAAACAGAAATCCCAATTTGATTATCTTACCGCTATGCAAGGATTTCTGTCATGGTCTCTAAGCTGTTGTGCATGCCTGGACATTATAGGCACTCGGACCCTGGCTAGAAACAGAAAAGAAACAGGTTAAGCATCTGCTTTTAATAGTAACCAAGTACTAGGTTTGAACTTCAGCATCTAATGAAGGACTTTAATAACGCACACAGAGCAGTTTTGTGTTTTTTTGTTTTGTCCAAAATTTTAAAAGCACTAGCAGCAAGACAGCTCAGGCAAGCTTGGCTTATCATCAGGTCTCCTTATTCTTGGATAAGTTCCTACAGAAAATGGAGCCACTGAGGTGACTTACACCAGTATCTCAGCTGGTGAAGAATTGCTGAGGAAGCAACCACATCTGGGAGAAACAGCTACACAGAAACTGTTCACAACCAACGCGCTTTAGATACTTCAGTTAACAGAGAGAGCGAACAAAGCACTAATAAACCTTCTCAGATTTGTGCTGCCTCCTTAGCTGGATCACATCACCTGTGTCCAGGTCCACAGAAGCGCCCAGCCTTCCGCTGCGTTGCTGTATCAGACATTTAACAAAACAGAAATGTTTCACCACAAGGAGACCAGACCCCCTTATACCGTGCGTGACAGCTTCTGTCACATTTTTCATCTAGTTTGACACTGGCTCTAAGAACTATAAGCTTGAGAGACTTCAATGCCAATAATCTACACTTATCCATGATGAGGATATTGAGAAGAGTAGCAGACCCTCACCCCCTTTACTGCTTCCCATACATCGCCTCTGGCACTGATGTGGTCATTCGGGTTTTTCTTCAAAACAGAAGAGTTCTAGCCAAAAATATGAATTAACCTTGACCGGATGACTATTTATGACAATGGAAGCGGAAATGCAGGACCGAAGGAGAAATCTTTGCAGAAAAGTACAGTTTCTTAAAGAGACTTTGGAACAGCATCCTCATCCTTGGTTTATTTTGCCTAAAGATTCTGCTGCTAAGTCTGAACTTAAACCTCTTACTGTTCACACTGGAAACTGATAACTGCAGGTCTGCAGTAAAAAAGCCAGTTTGGCTTGGTATCAGCTACCAAAAAGTCAAATATTGCTCTCAGTAGCACACAGGGTATTTTAAATGAAGGTTTGTCCTTGGCTAAGAGTAAGCTATTTCAAATAAATAAGCCTTAGATGTCACACCTCTTGTGAAACTATATTCACCAGGCGCTTGGGTTATTTTCTACGTGCCACATGACAACTCTCTGCAAATGGGCCTTTTAAAAAACAGCATCAGGAAAGCCTTCTGCTTTCCTCAGAGAACTATCCGCTGGTCAAGTTAAGTTTATAGGCTAGGCTTGTTTGCTATTTTGTGGGTGCAAGAGGATTCTGATCAGGAACTTCTAACTAAAATGGAAACGCATGCATGCAGAACAATAGCAAAATCCCAGTCTTCGAGAGGGAGGAGGAAGAGTAGAAGAGAAGCACACCACGATACTTCACCCAAGTCAGTACTACGGACAAAGTTTTCAGATGTTTGCATGTGTCTAAGTCACAACGCTGTGTTACATTGGTAATAGAAGTGTAAGTACTACAAAAGCAAGCACGTCTTAAGGCGTACGGTATCAGCCTGACTTCAGATTTCCCCTCTTGAAACAACAGTCATCACAGGGCACACCACCATCGCTGTTCATTATACAAACGGCCGTTAACATTTTCAGTTTGACCGCGCTGCCGGAGCCCACAGACACCCCCAGACTGAGAAGCGATGCACACCGCACGTCACGCACACAGACTTCTCGAGCAGGCAGCTCAGGCTCCCACAGAGCTGCCCAGCCGTGAGCGGACAAACAACGCCTGGAAAAGCCCATGACTGCACACAGGTCTGACAGCCCCTCTCTCCCCAGCACTTCAGGGCGTGAGGCTGTATCAGCTAGGGAGGGCAGGCGGTCCCCGCGAGCGCGGCCGGCTGACGAGCCGGCAGGTTGGCAGGAAGCAGTCCGTCCCCCCGGTTTGCACCCGGAGCCGTGCGCCTGCTTTCGGCCCGCAGGTCCGAGCCCAGCCACAACCAGGGGTTCCTCCGGTGCCGCAGCCCCTAATTACGCTTTGGCACGTTAGCGGTTAGAAACCGTGCGGCGGAGAGATACGTTTGCTGCTTGCACTCCTTTCCCCCGGGGCTTTTTCAGTTCATAAACCACCGGGATATTTTTTTTTTTTTTTTCCATGGGCTCCCCCAGCCGAAAAGTGACTTATTGTGCGTGTGCGCGTTCAGTCGGTAGCTTTCTTTTTTTAATAACGCACGGACACACAGGGTCGCTGACCGCGCCGCGGACCGCTTTATTAAACCCCGAACCCCGCAGCGCGGCCCGTACGAACCCCCCCCGCCCCCCCCCCCCCGGCTCTCCCGGCTGCCGCGCGGGGCCGAGACGAGGGGGGCGGGAGCGGGTACCCCACACGGGCCCCGCCGGCGGGCCGGGCGCGGGGGGCAGCGGCGCCCCGTCCCCCCTCAGGCGCTGAGGGGGAGCCCCCCCCCCCCCCCCGCCCCGCGCGGCTAACGGCCGGCGCCCAACGGCCGCGGGCGCCCAACGGCCGGGCGCGCGGGCTCCCCTCGGCCCCACCTGCTGCCGCCGCCGCCCGGCACGGGGAGAAGGGAGGGCAGGGAAGGGAAGGGAACGGGGGGGAGGACGCGGCGCAGGAGCGCGGCTCGGCACTCACCTCGCTCCGCGGGAGCCCGCGGCGGGAGGGGGGCAGCCCCGTCTCCAATTCGAAAGACGTCAGCGGCTCGGGCAGCCCGCTTAAGTACGGGCGCAGCCTACCCCGCTCCCGGCCTCGCGGCTCCCCCCGGCCCAGCGCCGCCGCCGCCCACGCCCCGGCGGCGCTGAGCGGCAGGGCCGGGCGGCCAATGGCGGCGGCGGCGGGCCCGCCCCGGCCTTGAGCGGCGCCTCCTTCCACCAACGGGGCGGGCGGCGCGGGCCGCAGGCGCCGGCGGCGGGGCGCGGCCGCGGCGCTGAGTGACGGGGGGAGGCGTCCAACCCGCGGTGCGTGTGGGCGGCGGGCGGTGTGGGCGCGGCGTGTGCGGCAGGCTGGGCTGCACCGCAGCGCATACACTACAATGGCTGCTGGAAGGACGGGAAAGCAAACAATTTCCAGGCCCGCCGCGTCCAGCCCGAAATATGGGGAAAAAATTTCAGAAAAATCGGAGAACACTGTAAAGGGTGGAAACGGGGCGCAGAGGGGATGCTGAGGCTCCCGCGGTGAGTCTGCTGCGGGTTTGGGGGGCAGGCGCCGGGGTTTAGCAGGGAAATATCAGGGTTATTTAAATTATGAAGGGGGAGGAGGAGCGGGAGGGGGGGAGAGGGGAGAGGAGCGGCGAGCGGCGAGGAAAAGTTGGTGCTGCCCATCCCTCCCTTCCATCCCGCGCCCCCCGGCCCCCGCAGCCCCCGGCGGCCCGCGCCGGACCCCCCCGGCGGAGCGGGGAGCAGGGGCAGGGGAGGCGAGCGCTGCCCCCCTCTCTCCCTCCCTCCTTCCCTCCCTGCCTCCCTCCCTCCTTCCCTGCCTCCTCCCCGGGCCGGGAGAAAGAGATGATTTTCAGCGAAAACCTCTCTCCGGACTTTTTTCCTCCACTCCTCCCCTCCCTCCCCTCCCTCCCTCCCCGCGGCGCTCTGGTGCTCGGCGAGGGAGCGGGGCGAGGCGGCGGGCTGCCCGGGGGACGGGCGAGGAGGGCGCGGGGTGCCCGCCGCCGACCCCCGGGGCCGGGGCCGGGGGCAGGGGCAGGGGGGGGACAGGGGCAGGAGCTGCGCGGCCGCCCCCCTTCCCCTCCCGGGCTCTCCGGAGCCTGTGCCGCGAAGGCAGTGACAGCGGCGAAGAGGGAGCGGAAGACATTAAGAGCCCGCGGTGCCGAAAAATGAGGGAAAAAATTAATATAAATTCGCCCCCCGCCTCAAACCGGCCGAATTTCGCACAGAAATTTCCCCCGCGGACCCGGCTACCCGGAGGGTGTCCCCCGGACCCGGCGGCCGCGGCTTTGGGGGGGATCCGGAGGGACTTTGGGGCGCTCGACCCCCCTTCCCCGTCGTTTTTTGGACAAAAGTTTTTTTTTTCGTAATAAAGAAACGAATTTGCCTGCTCTCCCCCTCCGAGTGGCCCAGAAGCCTTCCCCTTCCCCATCGGTGTGTGTTTAGAGAAAAGTGTGAACCCAAGTAAGTGCTGAGTCGCGTTGCATTGGGGAGGGGGGTTTGCTAACTGAAAGCAGGAGAGATCCGGAGAGAGAGAGAGAGAGAGCAGGGACAGCTTGTTGTCAGTATCATAAACAACCAAAATGGAGGGAGAACTGAGGCATATAACAAAATAAAAATCAGAAAAAAATGCCAAAAAATACCTAAAAATCGGGGCTGCTCCCCCTTTTCTTCCTCAAGGGAACAGAATAAAACCCCTGCCTTCCCGAGACCGTTTTAAGGTTTCAGGGAGCAAGGAGTTAATATTTATTATTTTTTTTTTGTTGATGAATTCTTTGGGAAGGCAAAAGCCTCTTATAACTCGCCACCGACAATGAGAAAACGTGAAAATCCCTTTCAGGAGAGAGAGGTAGGGGGAGATGATAGTGCAGAAAGTGCATAACTTTGGGGTAATGTGCAGTGATCCCAGATAAGATAAATGCTCTATATGCTGCTTTATAACTTCCTTTTTTAATGCTTTTTGTGTGTTTGGGGGAGTTTTGGAGATGGGGGCTCCTTTCTTTTCCTCTGTCTTTTTCTTTTTTTTTTTTTTTTCCCTTTTCCTTTTTTTTTTTTTTTTTTTCGGACCGGAATGTAAAGCCTTTGTAGTGTCACTTTCCTGATCTAATTAGGATGTGTGAGGCAAAGAGTAAACCTTTCCGGTTTATAAAGTGCATTTTCGTTGCCTTTGAATTTCCAGTTTTCGTGGTGGCTCCCTCCTCTCTTTAAACTGGATTCTTCAGAGTAGTATGGGGTTGAGGTAATGCTCCATAGGGAGAGCTCAGAGTGCTCAGAGGCAGGGCACCTCTTCTGCGGGTGGCTGCTGATTTCCCTGGCATGTCCAGTTCACCTGCTTGTGTCCTACAAAGAATGTATTCCGCAGCCTCCTCGTTTTATTTATATAAAATAATGATGCCTCATCTTGCCTCACATTGAAGTTAATGCGAAAGTGCTGCTGATGTTGGTTCCACGTGGGATCAGGGCATTTTAAAGAGACAGCTTCTCTTTTCCTATGGTTATCATCACCTCTGCAGTACCTCTGCCTCTAGCAGAGGGGTGGTTCGTTGTTGTGTTTTTTTTTTAATGGAAAGGTCTCAAATCAGCCCTGGTCTGAGAAATTAATCATAGATAACTGGGGGAAACGTGCAGATTCGTTCGGATCGCAGCAATTCTTTTGTGCGTAGCGAGTCTTCAGGGGAGTTTTCTTGGTGTGTTGATTAAAATGCTGTGTTTTGGAGAGCGTTTTTTTGGAAAGGGTGTTGCAGAAATGAAATGGTCTCAGGTTGTTATGTTAAACCCTAGTGCTGTTCTGCTGGCTGTGACTTCCCTGGGAGGAGACCTATGTGTACAGTGCGATTTCACAGGCATTTTGTAAAAGTTGTGGAGTGCATTATTTCTACTTTAAATAAATGCAGTTTTGCTGGGGACACCTGAGTTTGTTGAAAAGCGTTGGAGAGCTTGTTCTACACCTAATTCTTCTGAACAGTTCCAAAAGGTTTCAAAAATAGTGAAAATAACTGTAAGTTTTAGTTGGCCAAACTGGGGGCTTTTTACAAGTACACCTTACCTGCGTAATTATAGCATCACTTGGAAGAATTGCCTCTGGCTTTGTTTAAAAAAGAGAAAAATCATCCTAACCGAGGTCTGGTTTCATGGTATGCGTGTGCATGTGTGTGTGCATGCGTGCTTTTAGCATGGGTTTTGGCTGGTACAGTTTTTTGCTGAATTTTTAACTTGGAAGTATTGAACTGTAATGATGTGAAATGCTTTGCTTGTTCAAATTACCTCCTATGGATTTTAATTTTCAGTAAAATATCCTATTAAAAAATTAACATCGCCTCTTAACTTGGCAATTTGATAGCTTTATGAGGAGTTTCAGTGCTTCCCTTACACACCCTTTGTTTTTGCAGTCTTGGTGTTTGCTTCTAGATGAAAAGCTGAAGGCAGGTAGGGGGTTCTAGAGAGGGAAGAGGGAGTGCTAAACTTGCAGGGAGGCTACTCCAGCAAGTGCTTTCTTTGAACTTCTGGAATTTGAGTATCAGTTGTGGTAGCTCTCGGTGTTTAACAGTGTCTGTTCACAAATGATCTCTACCTTTTCTGCAAGTGTGGCCAAAGAAGCTGTAGTACAGTAGTTGTTGACTAGGATAGTCTTGTGGTTAGAGATTTTGGAAGAAATCTCAAAGTTTTCCACTGAGTCACATTTGTGAAAATTAAATCAGATCAGCTACTCTTAGGCTAGAAAAGAAGTTCATTAAGGAAGAAAGATTAATCAGTTTGTATAAAGAAATGAAATTGAACATTTTTCCAGAGCTGTCTTTCATGGTTTGGAGATCTTTTTTATAGTTAGTGAGGATTCTTACTTCAAAGTTCCTTTCCAAATATTTCTTACACTGGTCTCTTCTTTTTATTGAGTGAAGGAACATTATCCTAAAATTTATAGAAAGTTGATAAATTAATAACAGTACATCATCTGTTGTGTGGTTTCTTTTTTTTTTTTTTTTTTCCTTAGTGTACCAGGGTAGGTAGGTAGATGGGTAGATTTACAGAACTGACTGTATTAAACTAGTTAATGGTGCCGAGAACAGTGTGTAAGAACTCTTCAAATACTGCATCTGTGACAATCAGTACAAAATATTTAATATGTTGCAACCTTTATACCCGCTTAAGAGCTTCTAAATCCTTAATTTAGCAGTACTGAAAAAAGGTGTAGGCACTGATCATAGCAATATGAAAGACACACATGTTGTGGAGTCTCTCTCTTGACTTACAGCTATGCATTACAAAGTAAATCCAGTATGTCCAACCACAGTGCAACACTCAGGACATAGGGAGGAGGAAGGAGGGAAGGGTGTTCTCACAGTGCTTGATACTCTTCTAAATGGGCTTAATTTTAAAGTATAATCCAGATGATGATGATAATAGCAGAAGCTAAATGTTGTTTAGGATTGTTTTTTACAAACTTAATTATTCTTTTTTTGAAGAAAACTGAATTCTTCTTACAGGGATGATGTGGTGTTTAATAAAAATAGAAGTAACAGTCAAAGCTTCCTTACTTCTAAGAGTTAAGATAATCTTCTCTATTATATGTTGTTTTGGTTCTGTACATGATTCAGTAAAATATTTCAATATTTTCTAAAATTAAAACACCTGAAGAAACAAATACTATGGGCTGTTGTTGGTAAAGTTACCCTAGTTCTTGTAGATGAACTGGGGAGTTCTAAATGTATTAAAATGCTTTTAAGATATTTCTCAATCCTATTCAATAATGTTTAAAAGTTAATAATTGCAGTATTCTACAACAGTACAGCAAATAGAGGAATTTAAATTGACCTGCATTAAACTATTCTTGAATGCTTAGTTCAAGTGTGTTTCTTGGTGTGTACATTTTACTTAGTAAGCCTGAAAAATGACTTTTCCAATGTAGAACTTTGAGATTTAAATTAAGAAACTTTGCAGGAGTTTCTGAAATTCAAAAAGCCACCGCATCCAAAGCGCAGCCACTTCTAATGGTCGTCCATCTCTGCAGTTAGTCAGTCAAAATGGTGCCCTTAAGTCTCCTCCTTTCAGGGCAGTGCATATGTTTTAAAATTAATGGGTTAAAGAGGGCACTACTCATGCACTAAATAAACCAATGTTTGTAACTGTTTAAGGTTGTTTTGTTAAAAGGGAGGTTTTGTTTCAGAGGCTAAAACAAAGTTTTTACATTTTGTGTCTGTAACCTCTTATGTATTTAAAACTAGTTTTTGTGAGCAGGCAAATACCTTTGGGGAGGTTCTTGAACAAGTTTATCTGTTTACCAAGGGAAAATATTCTGGAAAATGTGAAGTATGTTGCAGCACTGAGGCCATTCTCAAAGGCAGTGTAGAGTTAAAAGGAGCTAGCAGCCACCTCCACCGAAGTGACAGAGCACTTGCTTTCAAGGAGAGGTACTCCAAATATCTGCAGCTAGGGAGGATTTAGCTTGCAGTGCTTTTGAAAGAAAGGTGCAGCATCTATCCACTGAACTGTTGAGCATCTTTATCCAATTACCAAATGTTTAGGTAGCCTTAAAAAACTATTTAAAAATAATTCAAGTAGGAGAGCACAGTAACATTTTGTATTGACCAAATGTAAAATGTTTAAGTTTCTGAAGTATCAGGGACTTTTTTTAAATTTTTTTCTGGGCATTTTGATCGTAAGGAATTGTGTGTCTTTCTTGCTAATCAAAAAATCACATCTAGAATTTAATTAAATTTATATTGATTTTTTTAAATTATACAAACTTGTAACTGGAATGTAAAATGTATTGATTAGCTCTCAGTAGAATCGCTTATGCAGATGCCTATATTTTATTTTTAATTTTTCAAGGAACACAGTGGCCTGTTGCCTGAAATTGAGCAGACTGCAATACTAATGAATTTTCAGTGAAAAGTTGTCCACCAAACATGAAATGTGAAAAATTCTAATCGTATGCAGGTTATGAAAACCTAATGTTGAATAAAGCTGATCACCATTACTGCAAGCTGAGTTTTATTTAGACAGGCTTGTTAAAGTATTTCTTGTCTACTTCAGTATCACTGTTCACTTGTTATTGTCTCATCTCAGGGCTGAATTAGCAGAAATTAAGAGAATTACATTTTTAAAAAAATTAACGAGATATTACGTGCTTTTAAAAGTAGTTATAAATGATGGGGCCTTCTCATAGAATATATAAAAATTGTTAGTATTTAAATGGACCCTGCGTGTCTTGTAAACAGTTATTGTAGGATCATGGCATTAAAGTTAACCACAGTGCATAGCAGTGATTTGGGATGACAGCATATGTACATAGCTGACAGTTAAAGAGTGGGAAAGCTTATGCAGTTATTCTTATGTCGAAGGAATAAATTGATTTATATTATAGCCTTCTTTGTAATAAATTCTGTTCTTTTTCTACCCCCCTGTCTGTTCAGAGTGTAGGTACCTTGTCAAATACATCCAAATGCATGGCCAAAATGATGGACAAATTTACACATGCCCAACCCTGACAGTTCTGATAGACTTGCAAGGGCATGAAGAGAGTAGAATGCGCCCTGATGTGCATAATTTTATTTTATTTGTTTAAAGGAAAGAAAATGGAAAAATAAAGTTAAAAAATCCAGGACCGAACTATTATAAAACCAAAAAATGAGACAGATAAAACAAATCAATGTAGACAAGTGTGGCTATAATGCACAGAACAGTAACTCAAAACTCCAGAGTGAAACAGCTCAAATCAGTTTTGAGAAGTCAAGTGGGAATCAGGAAAGAAAAATCTGGAATTGCCATCAAATGCAATTAAGAAATAATTATGTAATGAAACTTGGAAAAATGAAAAAAAGTGTCTGTTACAGTAAACTCTATTGCTATAAGCTTCTTTTGCACTTAATGTGCTAAATTCCCCTCTCAGAGGAGAATATCCCTAGAAATCAGATTAGAAGGTGTTTAAAGGGAATTATTTGTCAAAGTTGTTTTTTTACCAAAGTTAACGTAACTTATAATAATCTCCTCCATACTTCTGTAAAGAATATTTTTATTTCATGCCATTTAGCTGTGCAGCTTGCACAGAGAGTGTACCTTACTCGCATCGTACAGGTAATTTACCTGGTAGCCCAGCACTGTGTATTGCTGACTTTCACCCTGAAAGCTTCTGTTTATGGTCGTGGTCACATTACACTTCTGAGACTGCCAAATCTAAAGTATTCCTCATGAAATGAGATGTAGAGGGTTGGTTTTTGTCTTGTGCACATTCACTGTGAATTGCCAAGTAATCAGACAGCAAGGAAAAAGTCAGAAAGCTTATCTTCCCTCTTCACTTATTGAGTATGTATTTGTATACTACAGGGTATCAGATTTACCAGGGCATGAGTACTTTAAAAAGCCCTGCAAGTCATCTGATTCTGAATTAATGAGATCTCATTACACTAAATGTTTGAACAGGAGAAAAACCCTGTGTATGCAAATTAGATTTTACTGTACCAAGTGCTTGTCACTTCTAATAAAACTGTTTATTGTGTGGTATATGTATTTATCACGAACGTTACATATATATATATACATATTTGAAGGAAACATCTGGCTGGTTAGGAAGAATGTCATGTCTTTTGAATCAGTTGTAATATAGGAATTTTTTTGAAAAGAGACATTTTTGAAAAGAAACCAGTGATCTTATTACAAAAAAGAAAAGGCAGAAGGAAAAATTTTGGCAGCTTACTATTAAATTTCAATCAAGCCTGTATAGTTAGTAATAAAACATTTACAAGTTTGTAAACGTTAAGTTTCTTCAAACTCTTACTGTCACGTGTGGAATTCTCATGTATGCTAATTGTGCATTTAGTACAGCTGCCTACGTTTGAGGCGGAACAAGAATACTGTGTTTATCACGTGGAGGTATAGATACAATATAAATATGTAAAAGTAGAAATTGCCTACAGCTATCCTTATGTTTTCATAGGATGATACTCTACAGAGGTGTAAATTTATGGTGTTAACTACCTGTTATCAGTTACTGGTGCTCTTGCCCTCGCAAGTACTTTAAGCAGAATGAGGATTCAACTGAAATAAAACCAATGTAGAATTCTTGTGGGGTTCTGTACTTTGCTTAAAAGCGGAACGTAGGCATTGTTCAAGCTTATTTTGTTCTCTGGAAGTTATTGTGGTCAATGGGAGCATAATTTGTTTCATCTAGGACACTAAGAAACTGTCAACCACGTAGCTTAGGGAAGAGCCTGGACATAGCTGATCACAATAGATGCCAGTTAGTGGGGATCTGCAGACTTTTTTTTTTGCTCTGTGACTTGACAGTTTTCTTTAATTCTTTTGAATACTGGGATTGTGTTTAGACTAAACCACTTCTAATTATACCCCAGCACAAACATATAGCTTATGGCTATATTTTAATCAGTTTCAGAAAAAGTAATAAAAATATTATTGCATATGTCAAAGGATGGTGTTGCTACATGCTATTTTAAATGGTGTTTAAGTATGGTTATAAGCATACCAGTACAATGAAATCAGCTCTATTCCTAAACAACAGTTACATTATTTGTTACTTAAAAAGTTACTGAGAATCATAATATATTAATTATCCTAATTATTCAGGCTGGTTTTAATATGTGTTGAAATTGCTTTAAAAAGTATATATGAAATATTTATATCAAACTAGTTTAATTTCTCATTACTTGTAAACTGTAATGTTTTCCCAGTTGTAATTTTTTAAAGAGGTTTTGTCTTACCTACACAAGTGTTTCCTCTCCTTCTGGTTTCAAAACCCAGCACTTCTTCAACTTGTTTTAATCTCTTTCATTCTCTCAGGTTGAATCTGTGTCCCATTAAGGGTTGATGCTGATCATTTTTGTGCTGCAGAAATTGGTGCTGAGGAGTGCTGGGAACTGACTTGTGCTGGTGATGCTACAAGTGTAAAAAGCAGGGTGTAGAGTAACATGGAAAATGTAGTCATAGTGGTATTTGGGTGGTGGGAATAGCCCCAGACCGGATGAAGGTTAAACTAAGCTATGAGGAAAAGATGTCAGGTTTTGCAGCCTTGTAGCACTGATCAAATAAGCGGTGAACAGCGTCAAACACACTCTTAGCATCAGTCACAGAGGGCAAACAGAAATCTAGATTGTGCTTTCAGAAATGGTAAACTGTGGAATCGGTTTCCTCAAAAAAATACTGGTTTTAGAGGTATCCCCAGTAGTATAACGTTATTTTACCTTTGAGAACTTGGCCACTTCAGAATATTTGAGAACAAGTAAGTTAAGTCCATCTTGAGTATTAATTCTGGTTTCTAGTACAGTTTTTATCTGTGCCTCATGTAGAACAAACTTCATACTCTTCATTACACTTAAGTATTTGTACTGGAAGGAGAGTGCATTTAAGAAGCTTTTAACTGCATTGATCGCTGGTCCATTTGATTGGGGCAGAAAGGTGCTTCACTCTGGGGAGGTTGAATATGTTGTTATTTTCTATTTCTTCTGTAGTTAGCCTCATAAAAGCACTGAATGTAGGAGACCAGATCTTTCCTCCAGCCTTGAGTGAGAAGGGAGGTGTGGTCACGGAAGGGCTCTGATGACTTAAACCACTCACTGGCCCTCAGTCTCTTTAGATATGGATCCTGAGAATTCCTGGTTTCACTTGCACAGCCCCATTGCAACCTTGAAACTCATGATACGTTCTGTTATCGTGAGATGAACTCCGCAGTCCTTCCTTAGGTGGACCCTAAAGGTTTTGTTTTAATAAGTACTTGCGTACAGTGATGTTTTTTTCAAATGTGGGCAATGTTTTCATCAGGAATCAAGCCATAGAAAGTCTCTTTTCTCTGAGCAAACCCTCGAAGACTTTGGGGACGTCCTAAACCTTGGAGGCTATTCCTGTTATAGTTTTAGTTGTTAAACTGTGCTTGAAGCTAAAATAACCTTTTCTGCTAAGCTTCTGTCCTTCATCACGAAGGCAGTACTTTGATATTTGGTGGTGGTGATTTTATCATAAAGGTTTTATGTAAATAGCTTAAGAAAAAAGTGTAAAGGCAGGCAGAAATTTGCTACCAAGTTGCAAGTGCTCTGTAACTGTTACGTGTAGTAGTATTTAAGTCATACTTGTTTCATTGAGGTAGTAAGACCTGCAGTTTGGAGAAGATGGGGCTTAACTGATGTATTAATTCTTCTTCCCCAAATACAAATAAAACTGGCCATTTTTGATGCTGACAGTGCTCTGAATGGCATCTGTACATGCGTATGTCCAAACTTCTTGTAACTTAGGCCTTTGTAGGAGATTTAAGAGGTCTAGTGGATGGAGATTATCTGTTATTTAACAACTTTATAAATTCATGGTAGGATTTTATGTTGAGGGTATATCTGAGAGAATACGTAGTCTGGACATAAGAACAGGTATTGTGCCTCCTTGCTGTGGGTATTTAGACTGGTTCCGTGGAGACAGAAATTTTTTGTTATTTTTTTCCTTCACCTGTTGCATTCTTCAGTTGTTTAAGAAGTCTGTTTCTTGATACTTTTTTGAGAAGTACATTACAGCGGCTGGCAAAGTTATTAAGTGACAAATTCTGAACTACGAAACTTGAAGATGGAAGAGGGAGACTTTTTTTCCTTCCGATTCTGACCACATTTATTTGCATGGTTCCTTGGCCTCCTCAGCAGTGCTTTGCTATAAATCAAAACAAATGAAGTTGAACAAAAAGTCCATAAAAACGCATGTCCCAGGTTTCTCTGGCAAAGCTTAAAATCCAGTTGAATGCTGACAGTACTTCTTCACTACTACCTCCAAGATATTCAGCCTCTAGTTCATTATCTCCAAATATCTGAGATTTCCATCTGTCAAATTCTAGCTATGTCATTTGTAGAAGTACAGTAGTAACTGCATAGTCTGTATAAGCCTGTCTCAGAGCAAGAGATTTATGCCGAAGCTGAAATGCTTCTTGGGGAGCAAATGATATTTCCCCACTTTTAAACTTTTTTTTCTATCGTATTACAACATTCATTTGAGACAGTTTCAGATGGCCTTCACGAAAAGGGGTGATCTTTTAGGTTGCCAAGTATCAAACTGTTCAGGGTTTTATAGGTTAAAGTCAGTATTTTTTTAGCATCATTCAGCAACTGGTGGTCATTCAGGGTACATTATAGAACAGCGGAGTCATGTGCTTCTCAGCAGGGGACACTGCCTAATGATGGCACTGCAATGTCCTGAGTTTGGGAGGAGCAGACCTGCAGTGAAGGAATGGTCTCTTTCTGCAGTATGAACAGAGAACTGCTTTACTCTGGCTTTTACAGATAAATGAATTCTCTGGAATAAGATCTTCACTAAATAACATTTTCAGGTTTTTTTTTTTTTTCTTGCAGTATCAAAATTGGACACTTCGGGATAATTTTTACAACTCTGTTGACTTGAAAGGTCAATTAAATGTAACCGCACGTGAAGTTAGAGTGCTTTGAAAAGGACAAAAATCCTTTCAATAAAAATATTGGAGAAGTATTGAACTGTCGTGAAAGCAAAGAAAAATAACTGCTATACTAATCTGATGATGGTTTTTCAACCAAGGAAATAACATTTAGATGTTGGGATTCATTTAGCAATAGTTTGAAACCCTCGGTAAGGAAATGTGTATTATAGTAGTAAATTAATAAAAATAATATATAATGTTCATTTAGAGAAGTGTAGTTTTCTGCAACAAAACTTGATGGAAAGAAAGTTGTATACATCCATAACCTTTTTTGAGGTAAAAAGGATAGACACCTACATAGGCAGAGGTACTCAGAACCCTGCCACGACTATTTCTGGGAGCTGTACAAGTACAGAGCTCTTCTACTACATTCAGACAGGGTATGATGATGTGCTTTCTAAGGTTAGTGAGCTTACTGGGTTTGTGTCTTAGAGTTCAGAATTAAATGTGATGCACAATGATATGGTACTGACTTCGGTAACACCTGGCATTTTAGTCCAGTGTTGGGAGTGCGTATTACAAAACTTGAATGTAAATGTTTTGTGGCTTTACACTTCACTTTCTAGTACTGTGGAGTGTTCCTAGGAATAAAAGTATTTTGTTTTGTCAGAATTACTGTTTCCCTCCGGTATATTTGCTTTTAATTGAATTCTGCTCTGTGATTTTATTATTATTATTTGCACAGAATTGTGCTTGTCTTTTTTCCTCCAAGCAAACACAACTAGCCTTGTACTCCTGCTGTGATTATTATGCATAACACCTCTGACTCAGCAGATCAAAAGTTATGTTTGTTGGAAAACAGAATTAATATTTTATACTTTTTTTTTATTTTTTTTTAAACAGCTTAAAAATAGTTGTGTCAAAAGAGATTATGTTTTTAACATGCTAATCCACTAAGCCATCGTACATCATTCTGTAGGGAATGTTTTTATACCAGGCAGCTGTCTCTTACTAGATCAGTCTGAGAGGTTTCAGGTTATCACAGAAATACACCCATAAACTCAAATTCTTCAGGAGAGAGGCTTCTTTAATAGAATGTGTAATGCGTGCATTATCAAATTGCAGCCTTTTTTTCCAAGAATTGTTTTACATGTCAGTGTGCTTTGGCCTGTTTTAAAGCATTGTGGCTATTTGAGACAAATAGATGATTAAAAATGGTGAATGCAAACTCCTTTTCTCGGTGTAGGGGCATTAACAATTCCTAGTTTTAATGTAGAATATTAGATTGTGATAGCCAAATACCTGAAAGGAATGCTTTACTGATTACATGGAAGTTAAAGACTGATGAGAATTTATGCTAGATGGATTGGAGACTGGGAAACTTATTGGAATTACCTGTTTCAGTTGCTAATCTTGCTCCATGTTCCTCTGACACTTTGTTTCCTGAAGTGGCATTTTCCTCATTCAGTTTTTGTAATTCTATACTGTCTCTGTGTAGAGAGACACACAAAGGTGGGAGACAGCAATACTGACTTTGCAGGAAGGTCTGTAAAGCACACAAAGTACATCTGAAAAGTAAGTTCTGTCTTATCTTTTCACTTCAGAACTGCTCAATGTTACTCGGAAGAACAGTAGATATGTGTGTGAGACTGAAATTTGACTGTAGGTTGACTGCCACTGTGTGTGCATCAGTGACCGGGATTTTTTTTAGTTATTAGATATTAAGGCAAGGAATTTGCTTGTACTTAGATGAATTACAGTGCAAAATTTGCTGAAACAGCTTAGCAATAATCATTTTCATTTTCTTTTTGCAAATGCTAATTCAGAACGGTACAACATGAGAGAAATGTTTAGTTATTGCTACTTGATACTCTGTTCTGGCTAGTTATGGAGCTCGATTTGATGTTATCTGTCAGATTAGAGTATTTAACTTGAAAATGTGCTGCTGCTTGACTGGTGAGCTGGGACATTACCTACTGTGATTTCCTAGTGGCAAGATGTCTGTAAAGAACATTTTGAGACGAACTTGGCCATGCTTGAAACTAATAGAGTTAGGTAGGGTTTGACGTGCTGCTTCCTGAGGCACACTGAAACACCTTTTGCAAGTAGGGCCAATGTATTTTGCACCAGAGATGTGGGTAATCTTATGTAATTTAAGAGAGTCCTCGTTTGGTGAGATCAGCTCTGTAATTTGAAGTACGGTTCTGTGCTTGTTACACAAGTGGTCTGTGACCACGTACAGCCATAGCTTAATGCCTCGTGTTGCTGATCACTTCGTACACAGCCACCTGCAAACAGCAGTGCCAGAGTGAGAGACGGGGAGAATATGGGAAGGAAGGTAGTACGTGGTACAGGGTAAACGGAACATTACAGGGCCTACACTGAGAAAGCAGTGACAGCCCAAAGAACTAACCGTGCTTTGTTGTTAGGCTGTCTGCTATTTGTATGTGAAAATACTTCCTATGCAGCGTGTATAGATTATCTTGGTGATTTTAATGTTTTCGACGAGGAGTTTCATGGTGCTGCGCGGAAGTTGCTATGCCAGTCTTTTTGTAAAGTGTTTTTAAGTACACTGCTGAATAAGATGGTGTTCCAAACAGCCACAGTTTGAAAAACTGATAAGGAAGGAATTGTTGTAAATCGTTTTGTTCCGCAGCTGTATACTTAATCGTCCTGGCAGATAGTCCCTCATTCCACTACGGCTGTATTTTCGCTCAGCAATTAGATGAAGTTACCTACCTTTGAACCGATTCCTGGAGTTAGCCTAACTTGTGTGGAAACGATTGCTGCAAAAACAGCTCCCGAATCGTTTCGTGGAGCTGGGTTGTTAACTGCATTAGTAAAAACTGTTCTTTGGCTCACCACTTTCACATTTATAAACAAAACAAACAAAAAAGAAAAAACAACACCTAGACGTTTTGGTGTGCGTTTAGGATAGGTACTGCTCCGTTTACATGTATGGCCAGTGCAGAAACAGAGACTGTCTCTAAATTCAGCAAGTGGTGTGTGTTGCTCTAAAGGCAGCAAGTGACTCATGTGACTGTCTTAGCAGCTGGGCAGCAAGATTAGAGAGCTACTATGTACACATTCCCTTACGAGGGGTCCAAGCTATTGCTAAATGAAAGTTGTCTTACTGCCAACAACTGAATAACGGGCATAAGAAAATATAGTAAATAGATGTGTCATCAGGTTAGCCCCGTGGTCGTTTCAGGCAGTCTTTAGAGTGAAGAAAAACGCCTTTTTCAAAATTCCTGTTTAAAAGAATTTTGTCCTTTTTTTTTTTTCTGACGCACCGACTTTGTGTGAGGTTGCATATCTATTGTCCCTTTAAATTTGCAGATTCGTGAAAGTCATCTTGAAATGGCTGTTTCTGACACTGCAGGAAAAAAATGAAAATGTTAGTGAGTGAAGAATCTTATTCCAAAGAAATCATTTATTTGTAAAAGTACTAAAAATATGCTTGTATCATGAAGTATTTTGATTTGAACTGAAATTGGCAAAGTGTATACTTCTTGGTCACTTGCTAATTTGAAGACTTATTCATGATGTTATTCCTCATGTATTTCCTAATTGTAAGAATTTGTGAAGTTCGTTCCAAATTGTCTTTAAGTTTTCCTGGCATGCCAGTATGGATTAGTGGAATATGTATTCTTTTTTATTTTTTTTCAAGTTTCCCTAATCTAATTTTTTTTTTTAACTCAGATGCTTGCTTTTCTTAAGAAAGTTACTAAACATTTGTGAATGCTTTGTCCTTTATAGTTATGTGTTTACAGTCACACATAAATGTTTAAACTATTATTTACAGATGTAAATGCAAAACTGTCACCCTGTCAAACACCTCGAAAAGACTGAACCTCCTAAGAACTCATTTCAGTCTTGAGGACCAGAGGGCGTACACTTGACTGTTGCAATCAAGTAAATTGATACAGAAATCAAGAAGACATGAATGCGAAGCTCCTTAGAGTTATTTTTAGCATCAACTTTCAGACCATAATTATGTTTTACAGACGAGAATGTATTTACCAAAGAGGAGTTTTTGTATTTGAAACGACGAGGCAGGCAAGAGGTCAAGCCCTTGATGAATTCCTTATAGTAAAAGAGTACCAGGGTGTGTGTTCCTAGCCATCGTCACTGCATCCCACTGCCTTCACAAGGAGCAAACTGATTGTTTCTTTGCCTGCTTCAGGTTTTCTGGGTTTCTGCTTTCTCTCCTTGCCTGTCTAGAAGTGGCTTGTTTCCTGTATTGTTACACATATTTCACATTATCTCAAGTTTGTGCAACTGTTCCTCAACAACAGTTTTGATTTGTAGAGCATAAAATTTTTCAAAGTTGTCAGTGAGAACTACCTTCTCCAGGTGGACTGTTGTTTTAACAGCACTATAAAACATCTTACTGATCTGGTCCTTTTGTCTCCCTATGTTTATTTTTCTTCATAATGAAGTCTCTTATTGTTTAGTATTTTGAAGTCTTTGATTTATAGGCATTCTTCAGTTGTTGTTTTTTAACTTGTTTTGATTCAAACTCTTCTGAATCTTTCCTTGCTATTTTTAATGTAGTGCTTTTCTGTACCAAATTGCTTTTCTACTCTGCTTTCATCATTTTTCTGTCACGCATTACTCAGTCTTTGCAAAAGAAAAATGTTTGTGTTCTTATTTCTTCCCTGCTTAGTTGGATGGTGCTCTGTGACAGAGGAGCACTAGGAAACCGAGGGGTATTTGTCTAATGGTGAGGAGCTCATGGATAAAATGCTAGCAGATTGTGACCAAGGACGTACCTGCAATATGTATCGGTCCTCTGAAATGCATCAGATACAGTACGTGTGTGCGTCAGAGGATTCTTGTCTGCTCTCCTCGATGAGCCCCCAGCAATGCCCATCTCCCAGCAGAGTTTCAGGCCATGGGTTTTGCTGTCCTGGGTCGTGTACAACAGCAGTTCCCTGGGCTCTGACCTCGCACACCGGGGAAGGACTCTGCCGTAGCACGTGGCTTGCGCTGGACTGCTTCCTTGTCTCCCGCAACGTGCTCTCTTTGTTCAGAGCACCTTGTGCACCACTGGAAGAATCGTATAAATGGCTGTCCTGGGAGGATATTTGCACGAACTGGATTTTTGGCTTGTTTGTTTGCTCCTTTCAGAATTATGCCCCACATTTCTGAGGCACAAATTTCTGCTGCCCCGTTGAACCAGGGGGAAGCATCCTCTCATAAGGAGGAATGCTTTTATGCTACCTCTATCTAAAAACACAAAATATTCTTTAGAAAATTTGATTTTCAAGTGGCCAAGGGGTAACAGCCCAGCAAAATCAGCCGAAAGTCTCTCTCATTTGTGTGAGACTGCATTTGTAAACAAGCATGGCTTAAGAGAGGTAGGACTAGGAAAGCATTTTACTTGATACAGTCCTTCTGCCCATGCACCCTCATGCCACTCCATTCTTAAGAGGGGAGTTGTCGTGGTGTTGGCTTTTCAGGGCTGTTAGAAAACCATGGACACTCTGAAGGAAGTTGAGGTGCTCTTCCTGATGCTATTTCTGTCCTGGTGAGAATTTTGCAGTGTTACTGTGGTGGTGTGTGCCACCTACCCCGTATGCTTTCCTTTGACAGGAAGACCTACAACTAAGTAGGAAAAAATGGTCTGGGGGAAGTTGGTAGCTGTTGTTTCGTTTTGGTTTGTTGTTTTGTTCTCAGCCTGTGCTCCCCAGCAGCATTTCTTAGGGGTAGAGTTGCAGTCTCTCAACTTTTCTTGCACCACTGGGGACCTGGCAGGTTGGCTGAAAGCTGTTAAATCGATCAGAAGTGACTCTAGATCGTTGGTCTCAGATGTGATCGCAGTATCTGATTGTTTTAAGAAGCGACGAGCTTCCCAGTGAGGAGAGAGAATTTCACTCGCTGCCTTTAGAAAGAGCGAAATCGTGGTTGTGGTATCCTCTGAGAAAGGAAGCCTTCTGGGACAAGCTTGAAAGTAAAGCATGGGAAGGAGCGGAGCCTAGATAACTGAAGCACTCTTCTCCAGTAACTATAGATACTGTGGGCTTTCACAGGAGAGCGGTGGACAGGAAGAATGTTTGTTTCTAAGCACCGATGACCGTGTAAGAATAAATAGAACTAAAGGAGGCTTTAGGAGTTGTGTTGCTTTGTTCGCGTGCTTAAAAAAAAAAAAAATAGCATCCATTTTTAGGATTCAGTGTACTAGAGGCTGAAAAGGAAAACACAGCAGGCATCTGTCCTTCCCCTGTCAGGCTTACAGAGCTGAGCTGAGAAGTGTGGAAAGGAAAGCGGGGGGGAAGCAGTTAAAATACTGGCAGTTGCACATATGCACACTGTTTAATTTTGTGTGTCACTTTACTATGGTGGGTGACGCTCCTGTTTTTAAACCGAGCAGTAAAATCTTCTGTCCCCCGTTTACACAAAGCCACATTACGTTCCTCTCAGTCACTGCCATGTGCGCTCCGGGGCTGCCCTGCGTTTCAGGCCCTGGATCACTGAAGGCACGTACCCAGCGGGATGCTCGTTCTCAGAGCTGTATATATCCCGCAGATGGGAGTTCACAAGCCAGTTTGCTGGCTGGAAACTTATACATGGATCTTGACAATGGAACATATTTATGCAGAGTTCTGGTATGCTCCCTAGCACATTTGATGTTTTGCCGCAGGCTCTGGATACTTGGAGAAACCCTGCCCTGCAGCCCCAGCCCGTACCCTTGTGACGTACCTACGCGGTGGTACATCGTTTCTGGCTCTCGTGATGGAGAGAGGTGCTACACCACGGGACTTGCACCCTAGGCACTTCGATACCAAAGCAAGACAGCCTGCAATGCATGACCAGGGTAAAATCCAGCATGAAAATAAAGTAAACGGCTCTTGTGGTTTTCCTGAGGGTTGTTTATTAAGAATCAAGTTTCTGTGGCATTTTTCAGGAGAACCTGTTTTGAGATTACTGGGCCTAGTTTTTCAAAGCTATTGTCTTCGTAATCTTTTGAGAACACAGCTTTCGCTGCCTTCCACTGCAACTGCAGACATTAAGTATTTCTGCAAATCGCTCCTTGGAGACCCATGCCAAGGACCTGGAAAATTAACGACCTCTTCTATAGTGTTCAATTTAAATGACAGAGATCTCCGGTAGATTCTGAGTTCCTAGGACAGCGTTCAATTATCTGACTCAAAAGATTGGTTTCTGAATGACTAAAGGGGTTGTGGAAAAAGTAATCAAGAAAAAAAAAAGTAATCCATCTGGCCAGATTTGGGCAGAATTCACAGGAATGACAGCTTGACCACTATTTCTGTCTGATTTCAAGTCTCCATCCCAAAGAACAGGGGTTCAAAACTCTAGGAAAAGGATAAGTAGGAAAAATCCGCCAGAGCTTTTTGATGAAGGCAAAACTTCTTTTTCCTTAGATTTTTTTTAAACGTCTGTACTGTTTTGAATGAATAAAAAGTAAAGAAACAAAATACTGAAGCAGACACTAACTTGTAAAACTTCAGCCCAAACAATGGCAGTTTGGCAAAGCCATCTGTTGTCTTACGTAGAGAAGTTTGTCTTATGATGGCAAGTGTTTGGCAGCATAGTGAAATGTGATACTCCTAATTCTGCCAATAGTAAAATATGCTGGATTTGAGCTAGCGCGTGCACCTACTGACAGCACTGTCAATTCTTGTGTGAATTAACAGAGGAATTGTCTTGCTTTCAAATCAGGGCTTGACAGAAAACTGTTATCTCAGGTCTTACCTGCCCGGTTAAGGCAGGCCTGAGATGAAGAATCCTGCTTTTAATCAGCTTGATAAATGCTGATCAAATCTGTTTAGTAAGAATGATTATACCGGTGTGCGTTATCAAAGCCCAGCATTTTGTATCTGACAGTGGCAAAACCAAACATGTAGTGACAGGCACAGGAACAAGCATGTCACTATAGCTTTCCCAGAGTGTTCTGGTCTCCAGTAATTTGCTGGTCAAAGGCCAGATGTGGCATTTTTTTTATTTACTAACCTTATTAGACTTTTTCCATGAACTTTTTCCTGTGACCTTTTGAGCCGCTCAAGTGTCTGAACACCCTGCTGCAAGACGTACCACAGCAGAAGCATGTGAAGACCATATACCATAAAACAGGCAGCAAGCCACAGTGTCCCTGTCTTGAATACCATACAAGAGGTAGCGGTAGAATGGAGAAAATACAGGAAAAGGTGGTAAATATGAACAAAGTAGTGAAACAGCTTCCACAAAGGAAAGGTCTAAGGAGACTTGGACTTTTCATCCTGGTAGGAGACTACAAAAGGGAGAACACAGTAGAGGTTTCAAATCACAGACCATAAAGGAATTGTGAATGACATAGATGAGATAAAGGAGGAGCAAAATTATCAAGAAGTTAAGAGAAATAGTGGGAGGTTGGTTCAGAGCAAGCTAAAAGAGAGTAGTTGTTAATAAAATGTGAAATGAAGCTGGAAATCCTTGCCATGGGATGTTGTGAGTAAAAAAGTTCATGTGGGTACCAAAAGGGACCACCAAAATAGTGGGAAAGAAGTGCTCGGGGAGCTATTAAATTTACCTAGCTGAGGAAGTCACAGAATCACAAACAGTGGTACTTCTCCAAAATACCGTACACTTGCCTTTCCTCGTGGTCTGCTGTTGGCTGGTGCTGGGCCCCTGGCCTGACCCGTGGGGACCATCATTGTGCTGTGCTGGGAGTTCAGGGGCGCGGGACTGGACCAAGTCGCCCTGGCTGGGACGAGCGGCAGGCTGTCCCAGGAACCACGTCCGTCTGTCTGTCTGTGACCCTGTGTAGGTCCACCTGCAAACTAGCTGTGTTTTCCTCCATCTTTTGACAGGTAAACTGAAAAGCAGTGTTTTATTGGCTAGGAACCGTTGTAGTTTCTGGCCTAAACTTACTTATGATAAGTTTATATTTATCTTTTGTGCCAACCCTTCTGATTGTCTTTGGTGTAATTATTAAGACTTTTTGTGATTTATTTTTTTTTTTGTCAGATGATTTGTCATGCTACCCAAATAAATCTTTTTCAAATCTGTATTACCAGATTTGTACATGGTGTTCCTAGCAAGATTTTGATAGTAATGTCTGTATGTCCCCTTCTGCACTGGAAATACAGATGCTTTTTGAATCATTTCATTTTTTTTTCCTTCTGCAACAGCTCTCTTTAGTGACTTTTAGTAGCTGCTTATAGGATGGTCATACACAGACATTATCCTTCTGTGCTACTTCCAAGCAATGATTCCTCACTTTTCAGCGGAAGTCACTAGTCTCTAAGTGCCTTAAGTTCTCCTTTGTTGCAACTTTTCATCCCCTTTCTGTCGCAGCTGTCCTTAAGATTTGTCGCACTTTTTCTTATGGGTTGTTTCAGTCTGTACTAAACTTCCGGTACCTCAGTTTGCATTTTCCACAAATTTTGGTAGTGCTCACATACAGGCATAAAAAAAGTACGTATAGAAATAAAAATGTTGAATCAAAAAAGACTGACAACCAGTCTTGGCAGGACTCCATAAATAACATCCTTCCACTTTTCAGGGAGAAATCTGTTGTCATCTCCTCTTGATCTGCTGCTTTTCCTGCCTCGCGATCCTGGAACTAACCCCTCTCTTCTCGGCTTGGCAAACCGCTGCTCGGGTGGTGGTATATCAGCTGTCCGACTGAGTTACACTACAACTGTTGTGCTTCCTTTGTATAACGAGTATTTTGTCATGTTGAAGGAAAGTTGGATGTTTGACATTGTTCAGCTTTTAAAAATCATGTTACGTTTTATTGTATTTTCTCTTTACCTTCGTGTTTTCATTCTTTCTTTCAAAACATGCTCCAAGCAGGAGGCCATACTATCGTCAGGTATAGTATGGCCTGATAACTTTTTTCCACCTTTCCTCAATATTGAACTGAGGCAAAAAAAAAAAAAAAATAAAAGCCTTTCTGGATTTGATGCAGTTCTGAGACTCTCCCGTGTCATCACGTGGGAGTGTTGCTTCCTGTTAAATCAGAAGGTAGTGCTGAAGTATCAGAGGTGGTGCTGTGTCTGTGTACCAGATACTTGGATTTGTTTCATTGATTCACCTTCCAGAAGGCCCCGTGTTGCTCTCGGAGGCTGGCAGCAGCCTCTGGTTGTGAACTGAGGGCTGTGAACCTCTATCTTACTTTCTCTGTGGTGGGAGTAGCCAGTTGAAACAGTTGCCGTTGCCTCTCCTTGTAGTTAGAGGTTGCTGCGGGTGTTTGGCAGGCCGGGTTCATTCAGGGAAGTGCACGTGTCCCCGGTGACATGGGTTTAGCCGTCCAGTGCCTCTTGTTGTCCCCGCCGAGCTGCGGCACCGTGCTGCTCTGCCATCCCGCTGCGCTCGGCCTGCTGCGCCACGAGCCGTGCCCTCACGCCTGTGAGATGGAGGGGCGGTGCCGAGCCCCAAAGGGTTTTAGCTTAGCGGGGTGCTAAAACTTCTGCTGCTGAGCTGCTGCCTGGCCTGGTCAGTGAGGAGAGGGCATAGGGAACACCTAGGTGCAGTTCCGTGGTGACTTTTACAGCTGGAGCTGTAGGAACCCAGCTGGAGGTGGAAGCCTTCACCTGAGACGTCTCTTCTCCAGCTCTTCAGGGCGTTAACCAAGCTCTGCCAGCCTGTGCCCTGGCCTGCAAGCTGGACAGAAGTGCCCATTCCCGCTCCCGGGGCTGTTAGCCCTGCCTCGGAGCTGTGTGCCATCCCTCCGGCCTGGCGCTGCCTTGCCCCGGCCCGCAGCCAGGAGGTGGCTTGTGTCTGGCCGGCCTGGGGCACGGGCTGGGCACCGTGTCCTCTGCCTGCGGCTGGCCCGGTAAACAAGGCGCTCGCTGGGCGCAGTTACCTAATTCTGGAGATAGAGATAGCTGCTTGGCTTTTGGGACCGCTCCAGAGAGGGGAACGTAACTGCTGAAGCTGCTTGCCAAGTCAGATATCAAATCTGATGAGGAATCAGGCCTTGAGGTTAACTGCCAGCAATTATCTGTACCGTATCTATACCCACGCTGAGTGATTCTTCACTGTTTTGTTTTTAGAAAATTAAAAAGAAAGGGGAAAAAAAAAAAGTGAGGTGCCTCAGTGCTGGTTCCCACAGCCCTGCTCTTGAGGTGAAGTAGCAGCCCTCATCCGTGCACGTACAGCCTTTTGGGTGCAAACCCCAACGTTTTGGTGACAACTGATGTAACGATGAGGCTGAAATACAAACGTCTGATGTTCTCAGCTCCCATTTGGGATACAGGCCCCTCCAAAAGCACCTCCCTGCTGTAAGGACACAGACGATTTCAGAAAGGGACACACGGAAATCATCAGGCCTTTCTACCCTTTTTTTTTTTTTTTTTCGGCATTGAGCTGCTTTTCTTAGCCGTTCCTTCACACAACCCGTCCTCTCTTTGGCCACTGTGTACCCATCCCTTCAGCAGCTGGGGGTGAGGAGGACGACTGCCATCACCACGGGTCCGAAACAAGTGTCTCGTGTGTGGCCGATAATACGTAGCACGCGTGGTTTAGTCAGACGAGCTCCCAGCTCTCTCTGCAGGAGAAGGGGATGCATACCTTTCATTGCTCCCGCAGATTTCTGCGATCTGATAGGAGGCAGGAAAGAAACTTAATTTCTACAGCCGAGTCTCCGAGTGTTGCTTTCTCGTATGGTGCTGCCGACGGAAAGCTTGGGTGGGTGCCGTGCTGTCAGACTGGATTACCCAGTGCTCGCTGTCATGAACCCGCGCCTCGTGTTCACGAGCGCAGCGTTTCTTTTTTCCTGAAGATTGCGGGTTTGTGCGCTTACAAACATCGGTGGCATGGGCGTGAGCCTCCACATCTCCCTCACCTGCCCTCTGCTACTCAGATTTGTGTAAGCAGGGTGGTTGCACTGGGAAACATGTAGTTGTAACGTTATCTGTTAAGAGTAGAATAAATCCTGCTAAAACAAGTAGTGTGTATCGCACCGGGTTTACTTCAGATAAGCCCGCCCACTGTTGTGTGCAATCAGACCAAGCTTTTTAAAGGATTAATAGTTATATTATAAGAGATTGGTCAGTGGTAGGAAACGAGGCTGCTGGTGAAAATTTTCTTGTAGCGTCCAAATGCAAAGATCCCTTATTTAAAATTTATCCAGTTGTTTAGCTTTTCTTAGCAGAGGGTTCATAGGTCGTAAAAACAAGTGCTGTATGAAATTTCAAACACAATGGTCACCTGCTTCTAAAGAAAAACAGTAGCATTAGCTCATTTTAGAAAGCACCACAGTTATTTAACTACCGCTTTGGGCTGGTGCGATGTGCCCCTGCTCATTTGCATCCATCTGTACACTAAACTCTTTTGATTATTCTCTTGTTAATTTTATTTTTAGCTGCAGAAGCCAGCACAGGCTCCCGAGGATTTCATTGGCTTGCTTTCTGGACACTTTTTCCTAAGAAAAGGTGACCATACCAAGGCTGTGAATAATCCTCTCTGTGTTCAGATCTGTTGGACAGTGAGCATTGCCTTGCAGTTAAACCTTGCTGCTTTGCCTCTGCTTTGCTTCACTTCGCTTTTTAGTCCCCCCCCCCTTCCCCCCTCCTCCCCCTGTTCACAGTATTCCCTGTTTCGTTTTTGTTTTGTTTTGTTTTTTAACCAACTTGTCATCTGCCAAATAAAGGGGAGGGAAGCAATCGCTTCCTTATAATTGTTCTGTTAAGGGAGCCTTGTTGTTCTTAATCCACCTATAATTTGTCTGTTTCCTCTTCTTTACTCTGCTTTCGCCCCTATCTCCTCAATCTCCTCACCTTCATCCCCATCCCTCCTCCTTCCTCGATCTTTGATTTTGGAAGGAGCCGGGAGGCGTGGTTAGATGCCAGACGAGCTCGGTTATTACTTACACAGGGAAACTTCATCCTGTCCAACAAGTAAGCTATTCGTAGCCTTGAGGGATATATCTAAAGGGCACAGAGTTTCCACTCAAAATTTAAGTAGATTAGATTGTGTATACATATTTGTTGTGACTTGGCAGGTGTCCCAGTGCCCGAGGTCTTAAAACATATACTTTGCTAGACTCGAGGCGAGCTCAACTGCATGTTTCAAGAGACGCTCTGGAGCGGTGGGAGGCTGCTGCTTGGAGTTCACAAAGGTGTTATCCTCTCTAGATCTGACACAACAGGAATTCTGACTACTGTTCTGTCTAGTCCTGTGTTTTGTCTTGATATTAGCAGCTATCAGATGCTTCAGGGGGTGGTATAACCATAAGATACAGAGGAGCAAATCCTCTCTTAACTCTCTGCTGGTTTGGATCCCGTCCTGGAAAAAGAGGGTTGCTATTATTTTTTCTGAAGCCCTCTTAAAATCGTGTTACAATTCTGGATGATCCAGATAGAGATAAGTGTTGTCTGCCTGGCTGTATGTTGCCTTCTGGCAGTGCATCTCACAGGCTAAGACTTTGCTGTTAAAAATAAAGTATTTGTATTTACTAGTTTGAAAATTGCTCTGCTGTGGTGTTATTGGATGTTTTTCATTGTCATAAGAACAGTTGAAACTATGTGACCAAGTTAGTCTACTGGTAATTATTTTAATAGTATTATCTTGTCTTCTTGTTTAAATCATAAAATAAAATACAGTCCCAATATTCAGGTGCTGCGGATGCGCTGGAGGGGGAACCATGAAGTTAAACCAGCTGTATTTTATGAAATTCCGTTTGGTATGGCACTTTTCCTTATAAGGTCCAATGACCAATTGTTTTGATTATTTAGAAGGAAAAAATTCCATGAGAACTGTTACTGAAAATGACTAACTTGGCATTAGTGATCTGTCGCTCTCGTAGAGCATTTGATGCAATACTGAAGTTAACTTAGATAGCTGAAATACCCAGTTAGCCGCCTAGCACTTCAGCTGCTCAGACATCTTCACATTCGTGTGCGACCCATTTATTACATTTTCTTGTAAATCGCTAGTGATGTCTGTAAATAAATACCCGTTTTGTTTGTGGTGGGGTCGGCTCAACATCCAAGCCTTTGTAAATAAAAAGCAGCCTGTATATCTAATAGAAAACTTGAACACTTGGTGGCCTACAGGCTTTTGCAGCCTGGAGATGAAGCTTTTACCGTTTTAGAGGCGAAATCTTTGCAGGACGGTGGTAGCGCTGTGGTGGGGAATCTGCAGGAGCCCCGTGGGTAGGAATTGGCAGGTCAGGTTGCGTGGGAAGGGAATACTCGTCAGAGAGGTAGATGATCAAGTGGTTTTGTTTCTTTATTTAAGCAAGGATTGGAGGCTAATAAAAACGCACCAGCTGATTAGCAGTACATCTGAGCCCCCTTTGCTCAAAGTTACAGAGGGGTATCAGAGAAACGGGACCGGGGCTTACCAGACGTGAAATGTGTGTCCACCTGACCTGTTCTTTTGGCATCTCGGTGGTTTGAGAAGACGCACTTGAAAAGAGTTACTGCAGGTGCCCGGACCCGTTTCTGTTACCTATTAGAGTAGGCTGTTAAAGTCAGAGGATGAGGAATGATCTTGGGGGGGGGTTGGGTTTTCATTGTTGTTCTTGTTTTGTTTTCCCTTCTGCATGATATTCTTCTGTATGTTCAATAAAGATTTGCCCTAACAAACAGAACTGCATGAAAAATTTACTGTTTTTTTTTTTCTTTTTCCTTCTGTTTTGCTTTCCTAAGTATGGAAACATAGGATTCAGTCAAGCAAATAACATGCAGAACTGTCCTTTTGTAAACCTTAAAATCGAGGTAGTGAGAAAGAATGTCTGGACTCCTGATCACTGGGAAATAATTAACAATTTACTGTGGTTTTGCCTGCAGTAGGATGTTACCTTGACCACACTAGTTCCTGTCAGTGTCGTGTGTGTGCTGAACTTAATTCTCAAAGTCGTATCAAAAAGGCCTACTAGTGCAGTAAATGCACGTAGCAGTGAGTGAGTTTCCTCTCCGAGGTTTCTTTGAGTTACTGGTTTATAATGTGCTAGTTTGACTTCTGCACTCTATTTCTTCCCGCCTGGCTCCCTGTCCATGTCCTTCTTCACTCCAGGATCATCCAGAGTGGATGTAAATGCTTCATACGTGTTGTTGGCTCTTCTTTATGATAACGATTGTAAACCGGTTGCTTGTGGCGAGTTACTGGTCACGAAGGGTCTGCAAAGGCTCTGGAATCGTGTGGCCTCCGGTCCCTGCATGTCTGTCCTTACTCAGATGAGGATCATTACGGGATGGACAGGTACAGGTCACTGCCCACGTAAGTGAAAGCCAGAGGGCACACCTGGGTCTGGCCTCAGGGGTGCTTCAATGCAAAAGACCACAAAGGATGCGTCAGAAGACAAAGGAACGCAGCGGGGTTCTCGATGAGTGCCCTCTGAAATCCCCAGGCTGGGGTTTTGCCGGTGACATTGCCACCAAGTCCAGGAGTGATTTATTTATTTTTTTCCCCGGATGGTGCACAGTGCCACAGCAGAGGCCCGAGGCAACCAGGTAAAAGCCCAGCAAATAAAGGTCAGTAGCCTCACCTATGCCACACTGTCCGGCCCGGCCTGGGCCTGCTGGAAGCACTGTTACTCATCAGATGCGAACAATACTCAAGAAACAGCTACAGGATCCTGCAGAGGCTGGAGGAGGAAACCGATCCAGTAAGTATTGCATGCCCAATTGCACAATAATTTCGCAGCAAGGTTTAAACTACTTTTTCTGGGTTGGAGCGTCCTGGCGCAGGTAGCGGCCTTCCCCTCGCTGTTCAACTCAGCGGTTCTCCAGCTCGGAGCAGGCATGTGCCTTTATAAGCTGCGGGCTCCTCATCCGCACGTATGTGCTCTCACTGGCCGCCTCCAAACTCCTCTGCTCCAGCTCTGATCCCTGCGTGTCTTCTTTTCTCTTAACACCTCAGCCAAAGAACAGCAGCCTTACAGCTAGTGCTCCTTCCCCACCATCCCCCAGATTCTTGCACGTCAAACCCAGTAAATTCGGCTCATTCACTCAGCTAACCTTGCCTAGTTGTCAGTCCTGGTTTGCTGAAGGACTTCTTGGAAGCTTTGCTGTCTTAGCTTCCTCGTACCTCCGATTCTTCTCCTTCCTCTCTACCCTCTGTGTAAGAGCCCCATCCCATGAGGAGTGGCATGAAACTGGCTTTTGCCCAGGTCACCGTCCTGTAGCTACCTTGCCCTGGTTGTCGCCCGGAGGGGTCTAGAAGGACCAGAGGGGTGACCCTGCTGTCGGTGCTGACATACCCAGGAGCGCGCTGCCCTCTCCCTGCCTTCCCGGGGGAGCCCGGCTGTGCGGGGAAGGCACAGAGCTAGACGTGGCGAGGAGCGGATCCGTGCCAGCTGAGCCACAGCCACGGCAAAGCTCGACTCCACGCTCCAGCATCCTCGCCCCTCACGTGGGTGGAAGGAGAGAGGACCGGGGGGCTGGAGGGCAGCGTGCGTTTGGGGGAGGCACAGTCGTAGAGGATGGATGGTGTTACGTGGGACTCGTCGTGTCGCCGCCTCCTGTCCCTCGCCTCTGCCCATGCGAGCTGCCCTTCAGTTTGAAGCGTGAGTTTGACCTCCTCCTAGCCAGTGTCATCTGTGACAATCTGTGCTGGTGACATGGGGTTTATTAGATTTCTCTTTTCAGTACCAGACCCCACAAATACAAGAGCTCTTGATCACGCTTTTTGATGCTTGTGCATTTTTCATATCGTGTGGTTTTCTTTCTCCTGCTCCTGCTCCCCAGTCTACTGAAATGGCATCCTCCTCCTCAGGCCGATGTTAAAGCTTTAACAATTCATTTCTTTGCTATGCCAAGTCCCAAACACGAGTTGCACTTTTCTGCCTCCTTCCTCAGCTGATTTGATCTCCTCTCATTTCCTCCTCACTAATCACAGCCTTCCCCAGCTTTGGTTATGCTGCCCCCCTGCTCCAGACCTTAGTCATGCTCAGAGTGTTTATAAATCTTAATGCAGCCTCAAATCTAAAGCTACGCTGTCGCTGAGTTTCATTAGCGTGCTGAGGGTGAAGCGCCCGAGGAATTTCAAACCGGTTTGCTTTTCTAAAACCTTATTTAGCATAGTGGGCTTGTGTAAACGTAACAACTAGTACAGATTTTTCTTAATTTTCCAGTGTGCTTTACAGTAACTTGTAGGAGCCACAAAAAGAGTGTGTGGGAGGGAGGTTTGACACAAATACTGCAAGGTAAAGGAGTTCCTTTTTTTTTTTTTTTTTTTTTCCTTCTAGGAAATGTTAATTTATCTTGTTAGCAGGTAACCTTGTAGTGCATTATCCGAGTTTGCCTGTTGTCTTTATAAATGAGGCCCTTGCACCTCCCAGGAATTTGCCAGGGAGTAATATCCTTCAGCATAAGGACAGTTAGTTGCGCATGTGTACAGTTACAAATATAATGCCTACTGTCTTTTTTTCTTTAAAAAAACAAACAAAAAAACAACAACCAGAACTTTATATTCAAATGCCTACCCAGCAGTGCCTGACCATTTCAAGTTTCGAAACAATAGCAACCAACTTACCCCATTCCGTATGCCCCAGAAAAAGCTACAACAGCATATGTAGTATGTGGAAGTAATTTGGAAAGCATCCTGCAGTTTTGAAGGGAACACGGTGAAAAGAAAAGTTGGGGGAAAAGAGTTTGGATGTGGTCGAGAGGGAAAAACCTAGTTAGCATTATTGAAGTAGCTTGTAATAAGTGGGGTGAGTGGTAACATCTTTATTTTTTTCTGATTTCTCTTAGCGCATAAAAAGCCGCAGCCCATATGAAGAGGGGAGTTATTAGCTAAAAGATAGCCATCAGATTTCAGAAGATAAATGAAAGGTGGATCTGAACCTTGAAATTGTCAGCTCAGTGGGAGGTTGCAAAGGCAGAATGGTGAAAGGAGGGTTTCCTGGAGAAGTCACAGAAGATTGAAATGGATTATGCAGTTCTGGAAGGGGACAAGAAACAGGCAATACAAAGGTGCTAAACATAAACAGTTGTAGCAAAACACCGGTCAAGCATTTCACATCTACCTCCAGCACCCAGCAAAACATAGATGGTGTTCCAAAATGAGACCACTATGCTAGCTGAGTTAATTAGAAATGTTTCCTGACAGTATTTGGGATCTCACTCCTTGCACAACCTACTGTTTTTAAGGTCTTTTTTTAATTATTATTCAAAAAGTACCATCAGCTAAATCAGTAAATAAATCCCTTTTCTGAACACTTGTCTGAAACACGAGTTGAATACATGACTTATGTAAAGCTCATCCCGTCACAACATATTAAAAATAAAATTAAAGTAAAACATACCTTTTTGATTGCAAATTTTTCACTAGTTTACAGCTACTTTCCCGCAGCAGGAAAGGAGCTCAGGCGTCTTGTTGGACAGCTTGTTAGAGGAATGTACTCTGGGACTCACGAAAGCATCTCCACTTCATGTTTCCATCTGCCCTCCAGGATTTTTTCCCATAACGTGCATGAAACATTGCTGCATACCATACAGTCATAAGACTGTTTTTATTCCATCCTTTTTGTCACCGTCTTCCTTCCACCTTTCTGGAAGCCTGCCCCGCTGGCAGTCTGCAGCTGTTCAAGGCAAAGTCATGTGTGCGTGTTTCTACCGTCACTTCACGTAGGCTTGCAAATCAGGGAACTGGTGTCTGGACTAAGTTGCTTTAAAAAAAAAATAGAGAACTCTTGATTACACTGGTGTCTTGGATTGCGGAGAGCAAAAATTACTTTGCAGGATGTAAAATCTTCATCACAGACCACCTAACATTAGTGCCAGTGAATGCTTACTGTGATAAACTGTGTCTGGCAGGGCTGTGAGGGAATACGCGGTCTTGGTGAAGCCCTAAGTCTGTGCGTTTGGGAGGCAGAGGTGGGGATAGAGCAGGGAAGAGGTCTGTTTCTCGCCACCTGCTTCTGTGCCAGCGAGCAGCCCTATCCCTTCAGAGCTGTACGTGACCTCCTGCGCATTGACGTGCCGTGGAGCAACCTCATCACGCTGCTGTGAGCCTTCCTGGCTTGGTTGCCCTGCCAGTAACGAGCTGATTATCTGATGATTAATGGCAAAACTGTTTGGTGACTGCATGCTGATGACATTTCATCAGACTGATAGGAGCTCCCAGATTAGTCTTGTAGCTCCAGGGCAGGCTCTGTATGGACTTTTTGGGAAGTTCTGCCTTTGCTGCGTGAAACTAGCAGTTGCTGCCAGTCTCCTGATTCCAGAAGTTGCTCTCCAGGTGGCTGCTCCAGTTCCTAACTGCCTGGCTTCATCTCCCTCTGCTGCGCTCAGTCGTCTAGGTCTAAATTATGCATGAGTGCTTTTAGTTGTTCAGCAGTCTGGCGTCACATCTCAATTCTTACAGATTCAGGTATGCACCCCAAAGTATGTTGCATGACACATTGCAGCAGAGCACTGCGCACAAACTGCTCAGCATGCCGAATGGGAAATGGGAAAAAACGCAGAGCTGTGTCCTTACCTCATTAGCAAGGATGCTCTCTTAACACAACAGCGTGCAGGCACCCTGTGGGTTCTGCATAAGCAGAGCGGGCTGGTTATGTGTATGCTAACAGCGCTGCGTAGATGAAGCTGGTATGTAAGAACCGAGTCAAAAATACCTGCGGTGCCTGTGCTGCACAGGTTGCAAAAGGCTCGTTGACAACAGCTTTGATGCAGACAACTGACCAGCTTGAAGAGGGATTTGCTTCGTTGCTGCATGTTGTCCCTTGCTCCATACTCTTTTAAGTCATTCGCATACATGTGGCAATAGACCTTTACCTGAGATGTCAAGCAGCAGAACCTATCGAATCTCTCAGAATATATGTTTTGTTTCTACCTTAAGTATTCTGCGTCTTTACTTATCCTTTCCTCAGTCTTTTGTGTTTTAGCTCATAAGCTCATATGCTACAGTCATCCAGCATCTTTGCAATAGTAGCAAAGGCCATCTTGGCTAACTGTAAGTGACACTTCTTATTTAATGTAAGGCTACAGCAATTTATGAAGTTGTTTTCTTTTCAGATAGAGCAGCAGTTCTTTGACTGTCGGGTGTGTTGGAGGATTTGCTGCTGCTTAGAAATTGGGCACTCTTTCTTACTTTTTGCTTTACTTCGGGGGCTGGGATAAGAAGCAGAGGAGATGGGGCAGTCATGATCAATGTTTTAATTGAAATAGCACCAATAAATCATATAAAAACCTGAGGTTATTTAAAAAAAAAAGAAAAAAAAAAAGCAATGCTAAGCCCTGTTTGAGCCGCAGCCAATGTTTTTCAGGCTGTGTGAGTAAGGACAGGACTGGGCTTCTGCTGTGTTCTTTGGGCTGCTGCATAAGACACCATGTAAACTCAGGATGTGTAATAGGTACAGGGGGGAGGCTACCCTTTCTCTCAGTCACTTTATTTCTCTGTCAGGAGTTGTCTGTCCCATGTGTGAGCTTCCCAACCATCTAACCTAACTTTGTGAGGCAAATCTAACTCTCCTATGAATGGTCTCGCCCTGTTGCAGTCACTTCAGCTTCCGTATGGTATTGTGATTTTTCAGACACTTCCTCCCACCGCCTTGCCCCTCTTGGAGCTTGTGTTACTGAGATGGGTGTTTTCTCCCTCAGCAGACAAAAATTGCGGTGGGGTAGAGGATTTCTCCAAGCCCAAAGGATGAATCACTGGTTGGATTGTTGTAGTCCAGTGTTTTCTGACTTTCTAGTCCCTGCTTATTTTACAGACTTAGCTATTTAAAACCTGTCCCTGCCTTCTGGCACCCTGTTAATTTCTCCAGTACAGCCAGTTCCTTTGTGCTGTCTGCATAGCAGACCTTCAAGTGAAATTACTGAGCTCTTTGGTAAGTTTTACATTTTCAGCTTAAATGATGAGCACAGCACAAAGTAGCGTGACTGGTGGCTGCTTTTTTCTGTGCCGTTCCAGTTTGGTCTGTCTGTCTCCGGCTGAGCCGGGATCACTAGCTGCACAAGATTATGCTGTATGGTAATAGACGTGAGTGGAGTTTGTTTTCAGTTCACCAGTGTCATTGTGAATTCCACCGGGCAGACCACGGTACCAGAAACCCTTTTACGTGACAGATCATTGAAACTGTTAAAAACATCTTGTATTATAATTCAGGGCAGATGACTCTTTCTCAGAAAAATAAAGCTTTTAAATTTCTGTCTACCTAGTTGTGCTCTGCAACCTAATTATGTTGTTTAAGTGGTATATCCTCAAGTATGCAGGTTTAGAAAAAAAATCTGAAATGTAAGGATGTAAATCAGTTTTGGGGGTGGTCCGAGACAGGCAGGCCTGCAGCAGGTTAATCTGAAATGTCTATCAGTCAGTTTTGATAGAAGCCACAATAAAGCATAGAATTGGTGGCCACCTGGGTAGGTATGATTTGGGAACAGTAAAAGAGAGCCCTGTTTTAGGGTCATGTTGGAGTTCTTTGGAGGCATCAGCGAGAATTAAAGATGTTCTGGTTCAAAACTCCCAAGTAAACTATATCAAAGGCTTTTTAAGGCAACTAAGGAGCTATAATGCAAGAGGGAGTGTCTTTAGGTCTTTGCACAGATAAATGACGTATTAAAGGTAGGATCAAAAGGTAGAAGTAAAAAGAAGTAAAGAATTAAAGGAGTGTCCCACTTAGATTCCACAGAGATCTGTGCTGTTCATCACATTCATAAATGGTGTAAGTTAGGGGATGAGCAAGTGGGTGAGCAAGTTTACTATGAAGAAGGGAGCCAGCTGTGAAGAACAGTAGAAGGACAAGAAAAAGAGCATACAAAGCTAAGGGAGAAGGCTGCTTCTAAGCCTTCAAAAGGTTCTCCATAAAATTGGTAGCGGAGAGACCTGTGGGACGACTTTTCTAAAGTATGCTGTGGATATTAGAAAGGGATATGGTTTCCAAGGGGAACCTGAACTACTGCTTGGAAGAATGATGTGCTGAAAGTTGCTAAATTAACAGAAACTGTATAATGGTTCAGGAGGCCCCTGACATGAAAATAGTTGCAGGTCAGAAGAGTATTGGTAAGAAATGTCACGCAGTTGTGACCTGTTCTGTTCTTTTGGCTATTACTGGAGACAGAATACTGGGCTAGATGTACCGTTAATCTGTCCCACACACTTACTCTCATCTTCTTAGATCTAAGAATGTCTTGTTTCACTCTTGGGACAAAGGAAAATAATGTTTCATATAGACGTCAATTAATTCTTAATTGTAGTAGTGTAGGATCTCATAGGCACATTTCCTATCTGTGTTTGCTTGTACATATGCAGGATTTGCTTTTGTTTAGGGTTTATTATAAAAATGCCATAGTCCTATATGCAGATCATGTAGTAACCAATGTTTGCTTTCACATAATCATCAGCAGCATCATGAATGTAGATTGTTTTCCTGGTAGTTTTTGGTGTGTGTGTTTTAACTCCAAAATACATAAAAGTACTTCTGCAGGTTTTAAACATTCTAAAAATAATTACAGCATCAACATTGTTTGTATCACAATCTTTCCAAAATTTTTAGAGAAACTTCTAAGCAGTGCCATGGAGATTCTTAAAAAGCCCGTAAAACCGCAAGCATCAGATGGGTTAAACTCTAGGCAGCTCTTTGGAATCCTTTGGAACATTTAGTAACCAAAACTGAGCTCTCAAGATTTAAAGTGGACCTAAGTAATTTAAAATATGGAAAGCCCACAAAGAGATGCTGGTTAGCATTCTGAAATTCTGTTTTGTTTTGTTTTTAAATTACAGACTATTAAGTCATGATAAAATAAACTTTGGTGAATTTGTTTTCTACTTTTCCAGAAACTTAAGAAGAAAAAAAAAGATAAGCATGATAGGATTTTTTATATATTCTGAAAAAAAGTTATATAATACTCTTTCTAGCATGTTATGAGTTATTTTCTAAAATTAAAAAACTGATTGTCCATATTTCGTGACTGTAGTACAGCTTTTTAAGATTTGCAGATTGTTTCATGATCATGAAAAAAGTGTTGCATGTAGTAGTCAAATCTAGATGAATGCTGTCTTCATATAGTGGCCATTGTTCCACAGCAATTTAGATTTTTTCCCCCAGATGTTTCCTTTATTAAGTTGAAAAAAAATGTATATTTAACAAATGTTTACTAGTGGGATCTGTTTGTTTATTCACGGAAACACGAAGTGGGTCTGGGCATCTTAGTGAGCACATTTGTTCCTCTTGCCTACCCATCTTTCACACTAGTTTGAAAGGGTACGGTTGTTTATCCCCACTCAATTTTATGCAGTTTCAGCAAGTTTCTCTGTTTTGTGGATGTGTTTCAAGAAAAAAAAAAAAAAGGCTTTGTTAAAGTTTTGAATTTGATGAAGTATCTTAATTCTTGTATTTTTGTGCCTTGTACATAGTACGCTTTGCAGCATGGCCGTTGTTGCACACGCACTAGGTATTAGCAGTGTGCTGTCACTAACAATAGACCACGATGGTTGCCTGGTGTTAGTTTCAGTGCTTATGTTAATTCCTTATGTTTTAGCTGTTAGACTGTTTCCCTGGGGGTGAAGCCTTCTGTATTGTTATCTCTAAGTCATTCTTGTGTTTATACCCAAGATCACTGGGTAGATATTTTCATTATTTTGCCCACACCATTTCATTTTTCCTGCAGTAGCTTTAATGATCAATTCTCCTGGTGCATGCTTGGGTTTTGTTTTGTCTTACCACAGCCCATGCCTGCTCTCACTGCTGTCCCACCACGAAGGACCATGCGTACGGTAGACTAGAATTTGATTCTGTGGAAAAGGGTTCTTCTGAACTTGGCTTCCTGCTGTAAGAAGTTCAAGATAAGATAAATACGGCCGTGTATATATATATATATTTAAAAAAAAAACCAACACTTATCAGTTCTTTTGTGATTAGTTTGTTTATGTGTGTGCTCCCCTTACATGAAATGCTATTGTACAATAGGGCTAGTGTCTACATCTTTGAACAATTATTTATGATATCTGTTGTCTAAAACTATAAAAGGCCAAGTTTGATGACATTGAGACCCACCTGTCAATGCCATCTCACCAACCCTAAGGGCCTCTGTGTGGATCCCTTGGACTTTTCACTTCTTCCCGTAGGCTTGTGAGAGAACAGCAGCTGTAAAAACCTCAACCAGTTCTGTTACTACAAGGTAATGTACCTGTTGGCTCTCTTCCTCTCGCTACCTCCCATACAAAAGGCCACGATGGCTGAAGGCAGGGCTCTGGGGGTTTGAAAGCTGTCCCTCCTGCCATTTGGCAGTGCCGTGTTTATAGACGGTCGTGCCAGGTGTCTTCTTTGCTTAGGGGTGAAGCATGTGCGTACATGTTGTTTGCTGTTCAAATCTCTTCCAAATTACACAATAAAGTAAGCAGAAAATTAGATGAAGTATCATTTTGTGGAAATGCAGAAGTGAGCCTCTCCTGGCTTCGGTAAGCTCCCTGGTTAAAGCACCTTCTGGTTATCGGTCTCACTGGAGCAAACTGGGGAGAATCTTCCTACCAGTGACAGGATTGTCCTTCTAAACAAGGGTGCCAAAGGTGAATAGGCTTTACTGGCTGTTTCCTTTAAAAAGTGACATGCCGTTCAAATAAATGTGTATCAGATCACCTGCCAAGAACAAAGAGTGTCATAGACCCCTGCATCTGTCAGAAGACTGATTTTAATTCAGCACTGAGAAGGGCAGCCCTGAAGTCATCAGAACTTCAGCATCTTTGCCAGTTAAGCATGGATTTTTCTTACGTGCCTGACTGTTTCCATTGGTGGGATCAACTTTTCCAGCTGAGATTCTCCCTTACCGAAAGATCGCTCTCAGTAAGAGGCACCTCTGGAAGACCCATGTTGGAGGCTGACCTGCTACCTACATCTGCTTTAAGATGAGTCTCCTGCAAAAGTCAAGCGTCTTTCTACCAGGTCAGGTGGACTGAGACCTACCGCTTGCCCTGAGGTCAAAGCAAGTGTGCAGTAGGCCTGGTGACCCTTGATGATCTGGGAAGGATGGCGGAGCCTTGCAGGCCTGCAGGTCCCAGCGTGCTGTCCTGGAGCACTGCAAGCACTTTGCCACTTGTGCTCACAGCCCCTTCTGTGGCCTAGCAGAGGAGTTTGATGGAAGGAGGGTTAAATCCACACCTCCGCAAACTGAACTGCCTAATGACAAGCATGTGTGCAAGCCCACAGAGCAAGGAAAGCGTGAGGAGACTAAGTGGTGCTCCTTCTTCAGTTGTCTTAACCCACTCCTTCATCTTCAGGAGCTCTGATGATATTTGCACATTTTTGATGGCCTTGGCTGAGACAGGCAGACCTGGTGAGGAGTTTCGTAGTTCAGTTCTGCTTCTCTGTAGTGGGGGTGCTGTCTGACTGCTGTCTTGGCTCTTCTACACCAAAGGAAGCGGCTGCATTGACTGCTGGATGCTTCCATAGCTCTGCTCCCCCTGCTACTCCTTACCACTGCCATCGCCTGACTGCTCGGTGTGCCAGAGCAGGTTTCCTCAGTCAGTATTTTAGCTCCTCTTCCAATACTTATTAGTCACCCAATAAAGAAAAGAAGTGGCTTTTCTGCTACAGTAACTGTGGTTCTTCCAGACGTGTTCTCCACAGAGGCACCACAAGCGATCTGTCCTTCACTCTGAAGGAATCTTTTTACTCCTTAGTAACAAATCTGAGGGAGGTCAGACTGGGTCATCCTAAACTTGGTAATGGTTTTCTCCATTACCATCCTTAGCAGCTGCAGCTCCTGTCTTCCTTGGCTACACGTATTCATCCTCCATCTTCCCAAACTGGGATGTCCATCTGTGTTTCAGCTTTCCTGACCTCATGCCACACTCCCAGCCAGGCCATTGACCTCTGCCCACGTATTTCCCTCTCCCTGCCAAGCCCAGGGCCTGGCTCCTTTATCAGCCACCACAAACCTTCCAGCCCCCTCTCATCCAGCATCCAAACTCCTGAGGCAGGAGCACAGGACTGGGACCGGCAGGGCTGCAGCAGGCAGTGTTTCCACCCGGGAGCAGACGCTGAAGCTGGAGGTGGCCACTTTTCAAAGCAGCATGCTGGTGGCAGCGTGTACAAAATGGCTCTTAGCCCACAGCGTGCGTGGAAAGCAGAGTTTGGAGATGCTCTTGCTGCACACCACGCTGGGTGTCGTAAGGATGTGCACAGCACAGTTTGGGAGTCCCTTGCCTTACGCCACTGATGGTAGCAGTCGTTGAGGGTAGACAGGCACAGCCTGGATGGACATTATTGTCTTCAGAGAACTTGGTCCTGTTCACGTGAGTACTTGCTCACCTGGGATCTGTGCGGACAGCACTTCTTAAAGAATCACAGTTTCCATAGGGTAAGTAACCACTTTTCATTTTGTTTCCTTAAAGAAATATTTAAAACCCAAGATGACTCTGTAATGCTGTTGAATATTTAATTCTGTCATTATTAGGACTGATGTTTCTAAGACCTTTGTTCTGCTTTATAAACTGGTGAATTTCAAGAATCGAAACTTGATGCACTGCTCTGTATTCAAAATGCAATGACACTTGCTGACAGATACTGTGTTCTCAATACTGTGTTCTCATTATAACTCCCTTATTTTGAAAGAAAATAACCACGACACTGACATTTTCCTTTATTGTGTTTGGACGCTCTCAACAAATGTAAGAAATGCAAGCTAGGGGGAGGATTATTGGTTGTGTTTGTTTAATGTCTTCATTATCCTTTTAGTTTACATATACAAATCATGTTTTAAAACATTTCCAAATGCAGCTATTTTTCCAGATTCTTAAAGATGACCTGCGAATTTTGAAAAAACAAATGTCTCTCTTTTTATTATCGAAAGCAGGAATAAGTGATTTAGTCTAGTGTTTGGGGGCTTTTTTTTTCCTTTGACTCCTTAGACCTGGTAAATTAAAATATTGTCTAACTGGCAATTATCTGAGTGTTTGTAGGGTTGGCAAAATTAACGCCTCATGGATACTAGAAATCTGATAATTTCTAAGAATTATAATCTGATAAATTATGGAAGTCTGTTTTGGTACAAATTCCCATGTGGGTTTCAGGCATGTATGTGCATGTAACAATGCATTTTGCATTGTGATGCTTCTCTGCTTCATGTGAAGAATAATTTGAGCTTTAATATTCATTAAAAATTGTTTCTATCTCATCTGGTTGAGAGGAAAGCTTAGTAACACTATAAGCAGTTACGAGAAGAATGGTAAGTCTTTGTCCAGTATTCCGCCTCAGAGATTTTCTAGCACCAAAAGCTTCTGAAGAAGGTGGTCTAAAAATCAGCATTATAATGGACAACTGTGGTATCCTGTGTATAGGAGAAAGTCCTTTATCCAATAGCTGACTTACTGCCATGAAGCATTGTTTTTTTTTTATCTTGTGTTTTCGTTTAATTTCATCAAATGTGGCAGATCTTCTTGCCATTCATTCAAACGTCTCCTCTTTTGTATGTATCTTGTTGAACTCCTTGACTTAATAATGGTCTTGTAGAAGTTGAGATCCTGCATTGCCCTCATCTGGATCCACTGCATTGAGATTTAGCTATATTTGTGAGGTAATGAATAAGAAAGAGCACCTGACTTTTCCACCTTCATTCCGTTCAGTATTTTAAGTACATCTGGCATTTACCATCCTTACTTGCTCCCATTGCTCCCGTTTCCCTTGCTAGGATAGTCTTTCCATGCCTCTGATGGCCAGTGCCTAAGGCCATCTACTTTTTGCTAGAGCTCCTTCAGATGTGAGAATTCAGTACCATAAGCATTTAAATGAAAAACGTTGAATACAGTTGAGAGAGCATTATATTTGTTATATTATTTTACACTTTTTTTTTTTTTTAACTGGAAATAGTCTGTAAATACCAATAGTGAAGGGACTGAGTCCCTTAGGACTTAATTCATTAAATTTTTGTGGCTGTCTGAAATGCTGTCTGCTTATTGTGAGCTACTTTAGGAGAAACATTTGGATAATGAAGCACTTCCTTTCTGCTGTGACAGTGGGATATGTTGAGATAGGCATCACAGGGTAACTGATTTATAATGGTCTTGCTGGGAGAGGGAGCAAGGAGTCATCAGCATTTTCTCCCAAAAACAGAGTGATGCGGGGACCTCTGAAAGAGGAGGCGAGAGTTGAGTCTCCTCTCTTTCTCATTAGTTGAAAACAAAGCTTCCAGTTTTGGTTTGGGTACTGGAGCTGTTTCTGCCACCTGCCTGTACGTAAAAAGCCCCCCATAAATGCTGCACGGCTGCCAGAAGGCTTCAGTGGGTTGTTGTGAAGCACTTCTGCCTTTGACAGGTGTTCAAGCATGCCAGTTAGCTTACATTTGTGCTTACCAGCAGAGGAAGCTGGGGCTGCGCAAAGCTGAATTTGGTACCAAAATAAAGAAAACTTGAACAGAGAGAATGGAAAATGAGACTGGAAAACTGTGTGGGGGTCAATGTTGTGTTATTCCAGGGCTCCTATCAGATACCTTCAGCTGAATAGGTCACATAGGGTATGTGCACTATACAGGGCTTTGCCCTTGCATACTTGGAGGAGATGGAGGGGATAAACCTCTCCACCAAAATCAGGCATTGAGCATGTTTTCAGTATACACCTGTGTCGTCCAGGAGGCCTTCTGGCAAGAAAAGGAAGATGTACTGCAATTTTAAAAAGGATGGTGGCAGGGAAAAGGGGGATGTAAGGGAAATTCCAGAAAGGCCCTCTGGATTTGCTCAGGCACACCTAGACTTGCCCTCTAGTGGGATTTACCTGTAGCGCGTACATCATTAGGATGCTTTATTATTTTTTTTAAATTAATTTTATTTTCCTTTGCAGGTCACCTTTTAAGCTGCTATTTCCTGTATAATTAAGCAGAATAAAGGCATTAGGTTCTAGTAAAGTTGGGCCTAATCCAGAAATCTTCTCTTATTCAGTCCTTTCTGAGTAAGAAACTCAAGTCTGGGCCCAGCGTTTTACATGTTTCACTGCTATTTCTAAATTATTTGTGGTCTGTGGATTTCTTGGTTTGTTTTAACTTTATTGAAAACTCCTTTGCTTTTGTCTAATTTTATTTATGTTTTTTTTTACTGTCCAGTGTAGAGTTAGTTGAAATGATGTAAGTATACTGGAAATTGAAGTGCATTAATTGCTACTGATAATGCAAGAGCAATTGATTCATAAAGTTTATAATTAACAGTACTTAATGTTCTGTGCATGGGTTGGCTGTATCCCTTTTAACTTTTCCTTTCTGATCCTTTTCAACCCCCGGTCTTACCACATCCCAGACTTTCTGAATATACTGGTTTCACTAGAGTCTAGTCCATTCTTCCTTTTGTTTTTCAGACCAGTAAAAATGGGAAGTACTGGATTCTGGTTTCCTCCAAGAAGAGTCAGCGGAACTGGTTAAGACCAAAATCTGAGGACTTTAGTGGGCAAACATCAGGTGTGCATTGAACAGAGGCTGCTTTATTCCTGCTTTAAGTATATGCTTCTTTAAAAATAGTATTATATATGAGCTTTTGTGTAATGTGTTTGTTATATTTGATACTGCATATAATCACTCATCCTGCAGTTGTGAAAGCACCAATAAGAATGAGGATTTTAAGTGATATTATGTTGAGACACAGAGAGGCAATATTACTCATAAAATTCTTTCAGCTGGTCTTTGGAAAGTGTAATATTTGAGGATCAGTGTTTTTTTTAAGTTTTATCTCCATTGCTCAGTCTATATATCCACAAGAAAAAAAAATGAAAGTGGTTATTTGCTATTCAGAAATCAATACTGAAGTTCTTAACTGCTTCATCTGTTGAGAAATGATACTGAGATAATAGTACTTACATGTTTTTTTTTTTTTTAATAAAACACTGTCATTGCCAAAGATTGAATCCATACTATATTTGTTCTAATAATGCATTTTAAGGACACTTAAACACAGTTCAAAGTCAGCTTAATTAGTTTTGATCATAGAGAAACAAAACTTGAATTCGTCATCCATATGAATGTGCTGAGTTGCATCTGGTACAGCAACTAGATCACCTGAAATTTTGGAGAAGACGAAAGTAACATAATATTGGCCTGAATATAGGATGGCCTCAAGCCTGAGATGTGATCCTTGCATTTAGAACAGGAGTGAGAAGCTGATAGTTGTTTAAATTAACAGTTAAACTCCGTATGCTGTTCCACAACAAACACTGCCTTTGGCTTCGCGTCAGACCCTGCGCATCGCCCTTCTGCATGGCCTGGTATGCTGTGTCTCTCCAGCTCGACGCATGTTCAGCTCCCCACCTGCCTGCCCCTCAGCGTTACCAGAGTACCCTGTCCTCTTGTCCTTAGATGTTCCTACCCCCACGCAGTGCTCCCCACAACTGTCTGTGCACCCCCGTACTGTTGTCCGCTGTCCCGTCTCAACCCAGTATCGCCCTCCCTGCATCCTGCCAGCTGTGCCTGCTTCTCCTCTTGTCATCTGCTTGGCATGGAAGCCACTTGCTGCCGTGGCCCAGCATGGTCAAATTAAGCACGCTCTCATACAGCAAGCAGTAGAGGTAGTTCCTTCGCTCTTTGCCACTAACGCTGCCTGTACCTCAGGCTAGGTGGGGATTTGGCTGGGAGGCACTAGGTGGTAGCCCTGCTTCCCCACACTGAGGCAGTAGGTGTTTCAGGACGCTCTGGGAAGCAGGTCTCATAGGTGCCCACAAGGCTGTATCTAAACATAGAGGGGGCTGGATTTTTTTTTCTCCCTCAGAACTTGAGTTGTCAGGAAAGAACAGGCTAAAATGAGATTTCATTCTATCTTCAGGCCAATGTGCATAGAAGACCGGTGTATTTGTTTATGGACGCACAGTAAATTTTATTACCAGATTCTCATTAAAGTGTATATTGAAAAATCTTTCAACCTGTAAACTTATCACAACTTTGATGTGAATGAGATCCTCCTCTTGATTACATTGGCAGCTCCATTGAAGTGTTTGGAATTGGTCTTCATTTACTTTTGTTGCAGAAGTGCTTTGGTCTCAAGTCTCCAAACAACTGTAATTTTTTTCACTTATAAACAAGAATGTCACTTATGAGACAGAAACTGAAATTAAGCTGATTCTTTGAAGACCTGTGCACATTCCCACTCGTGGAATCGTTGTCCCCAAGCTTCGTCCCATGAGTGGGAATGGGCCAGAGGCAAATCTGAAATAATAAGAGTCCTTAAAGAAACACCTTTTCTGTTGCTGGGTATCTTTAAAGAGGCTAGTGATTCCGTGTAAAATTTGGGGGAGGAAAGGTGGTCTTACAAAACTTCTTGCTTTAAGAGTATAGTATAGCTTAATCTGCTATTCAAAGACTATAGGGTTGAAAGGTAGCAGGTTTCCATCTTGCTCTGCCAGTGTTTCTCTCCTCTTACAAAGACAAGAGAGAAGTTACGGGGAGGAGGGAGGAAGAGGCATAGACAAAGACATGCTCTGTATATGCGTTTCAAATGGAAATCTCGAATCTGAAGCATTCGTAAAAATGCACATGCAGATATTAAAGAGGCACATCCCCTTCTCCCCCTCCTGTCACCCCACCCCTCATGTCCTGTCCTGCCGCGTCCTGACATAAACACAGGCTTTCCTTCCTCCCCGCTTTCTTCCAGTGCCACGCTGGGGCTATGGCAGGGACCTCCGAGCTACCGAGCCTCCCCTGGCTGCCAGCTGGGATGTGTTTGTTTTGCTTACTGGGGAGGTGGCACAAGGCCGGAGCAGCTGCTGCCTGGTGCTCCCTGCCTGACTCCTGGCCGCCCTGCTCCACCTGTCCCAACAGCTGCCGGCTTCCCCAGCCCTGCTGCCAGGGGACAGGGGGTGGCCGGCCACCGAGCCCCCAGCCCTGCCTCTGCCCCCGGCCTTGCTGCCGCCTGGCCTCCCCTCGCACAGCTGTGCCAGCGGAGGCCATGTCGGGTGGCAGCTGCAGGGCCGTGACACCAGGGTGGGGGGGATTGCTGCTTTTGCCAGAGAAAGGCCAAATCTGGGGGCTTTTCGGCCCTGCCCGCTGCTTGCGTTGGGTGCTGCCCTTCCGCCGTCCTCCTCTCTGCCCCTGCCACTGCAGACCTCGCCTTTGACCCTTTCCATCACGGGTAGCACCGGTTTGGGTATCTAAAGTAGCAATTGTGCTCCAGCGATCAAATAAAAGCTGTCAGCGTCTTCTGACAATGGAGGATTGTTGAGCACCCTGTAATCACAGGCGCCCAGTTGCTACTATATGTTACCAGATTGCGAGTTTAAAGCCGTTCTTGGCAACAACTCAGACGTGAGCATCACCCACCTCCTGGAGCTGAAGGCTGCCGGTTTAGTTCACAGTGTGCAGAACCCCAGGAGGGGCTGGGGTCCTCTCGGAGGACCAGGAGCCTTCATCCCCAGCTAACCTCAACGCTTAAAACCCTTGTGCCTTGCAGGGTGGTGTGAGGAGGATGTGGGTTTCCCGTGCCGGGCTGATAAAAAGCCTAATCTGTGAGGTTTCTGTTATTAACACACTGAGCCTCCGTTAGCAGAGGAGAACTTCACTTGGCATTACAAATTACTGGAAACGTGTGCGTTTTGCTAGAATAGGCACACAGACAGTAACCAAAATGAGCCGGTATATCAGAGAATATGAGCTTTGCGCCCCCCACCCCCACCCCAGGCTGTCAAAACACTGCTTTTCACATCGATTTTCAAACACCCAGTTGCGTTTCAAGACGTACAGATTTTCATTTTGATAACTGTGTATGTGCATGTGTGCGTGCATGTGTGTGTATGTCCGTACAAACACCACAGGCACAGCTTTAATTCCTTTGAAACCTGAAGCTGCCAAAAGCCATCTTCATATGTTCTGAAGTGAGTTCTTTGTCTGATGCCTCCTGAAATCTGACAGAAACTTTGCTGTTCTCCGTCAATGCCTGAGGGGAAAGTTGTGAGGTGTAATTTCAGGGCATATGTGGATCTGTTCATCCTGAGCAATGCATTTTAAGAGTTGCAGCAAATAGTGTAAAGAAACCTACAGGTATTACATTAGACCAGCTGAACCTAATTTTATTTTTAAGTTTTATTCAGAAGCATCACATAGCAAGTAAACTTCAAAATTTAAGTTTAGTTACAAACTAGTTGTTTCTTATTTTTTTTTTCCAGTCCCCTTTTGCTTTCTTTTACGACCACATGAAACTTGAGAAGCCATCTAAAGCTAAATCATTTAGTGGAGTTGGGCAATTCCCAAGTGTCCAACAAGAAGGCCTGGTTTAGGCTGCGATGGCCACTGTCATTCCTGGTGATTTGTCAGAAGTAAGAGATACCCAGAAAGTCCCTTCAGGGAAACGTAAGCGTGGTGAAACCAAACCAAGAAAAAACTTTCCTTGCCAACTGTGTGACAAGGCCTTTAACAGTGTTGAGAAATTAAAGGTTCACTCATACTCTCACACAGGAGAGAGGCCCTACAAGTGCACACAACAAGACTGCACCAAGGCCTTTGTTTCTAAGTACAAATTACTAAGGTATTAAACTCTATTTATCTTTCAGATTATATTATCTATTTTATGTTGGCCGTGTTAAGCCGTGTAAAAGTATATATTTGTGTACGCCTTCAGCTGATTGCAGAGAGGATGTGTTAATTAAAAGTAGCCATTGGATTGTTTCTAGAAATCTAAATTACATAAGTTTGCAAGCTAATGTCTTTGATTTTGTTTCTTAATTTGTTTTCTGTTTTTGTTTTCTGTTTGTTTGTTTTCTTAATGAGAATAGAATTTTCATTTGTATAAGGAATTGTCACAAGAAAAGAGTATGGACTGAAATTTTTTGGCTATGGACTTTTACACAAGTACTTTCATACTTGCCCTTATACCCCTGTTACAGTAGCTAAAACCCACCAAAACTAAAGTGTCAATTTAAGAGAAATGGCTCGTGTTTTGCTATATTTTAATTTGTCAAACTGTCTTTGTAGCGTCATGCTTTCAGTTAAAAGGTTCTGTTGCAAAGCAACCTTAGTGTAGTATTTAGCTGCCATTAAAAAATGAGCACGTGTGTTTTTTGATCAAAATAATTACTTACAGAATATATCTGTGTTTAAAGGCATATGGCTACTCATTCTCCTGAGAAAACCCACAAGTGTAATTATTGTGAGAAAATGTTTCACCGAAAAGATCACCTAAAGAATCACCTACATACACACAATCCCAACAAAGAGGCCTTTAAGTGTGAAGAATGTGGAAAGAACTACAATACCAAGCTTGGGTTCAAACGTCACCTGGCTTTGCATGCAGCAACAAGCGGTGACCTCACCTGTAAGGTATGTTTGCAGACTTTTGAAAGCACAGGAGTGCTGCTGGAGCACCTAAAAACTCATGCAGGCAAGTCATCGGGTGGAGTGAAGGAGAAAAAACACCAGTGTGAACACTGTGATCGTCGGTTCTACACCCGAAAGGATGTCCGTAGACACATGGTAGTGCACACTGGAAGAAAGGACTTCCTCTGTCAGTACTGTGCACAGAGATTTGGGCGGAAGGATCACCTAACGCGCCACATGAAGAAAAGTCACAACCAAGAACTTTTGAAGGTCAAAACAGAGCCAATGGACCTTCTAGATCCCTTTACCTGCAACGTTTCTGTGCCTATTAAGGATGAGCTGCTTCCAGTGATGTCTTTACCTTCCAGTGAACTGACATCAAAGCCATTTACAAACACTTTGCAATTAAATCTCTACAACACTCAGATTCAGTCCATGCAGAGTTCTGCATCTGCACACCAAATGGTTGCCACATCATTACCATTGGGAATGCCTTGTCCAATAGATATGGAGTCTGTCCACCCTTCTCACCAGCTATCGTTGAAATATCCGCTCAGTTCTACCTCATACGCAGTTTCTATGCCTGAAAAAGAACAGCCATTGAAAGGGGAAATAGAAAGTTACTTAATGGAGTTGCAAAGTGGTATGCCTTCTTCATCCCAGGATTCTCAAGCATCTTCATCAAAACTAGGGCTGGATCCACAAGTAGGGCCACTAGATGATGGGTCTGGGGAGGTTTCCCTTTCCAAGGGCTCTGTTCCTATTAGTGAACCTCTAAACACCCCATCATTGGACTTTTCTCAGCTGTTCAACTTCATACCTGTAAATGGCCCTCCCTATAATCCTTCTGTTTCAGTGGGAAACCTTGGAATGAGTTATACGCAGGAGGAGGCACATTCTTCTATGACTCAACTTCCACCACAAACACAGGATCCACAAGATCCTAGCAATAGTATAGGTCTTGGGTCTCTGCACTCATTGTCAGCAGCATTCACGAGCAGTCTAAGCACAACCACCACCCTACCACGATTTCATCAAGCTTTCCAATAGGATGTACAAAGCTGGCTTGTTACTGTCTATTTGTAGAAATGCCTTAGGTGACCATTTTTAACTTAGTGCCTACTATAAGACATTATAAATTCTCTGCTTTTGTACAGTACCAATCTCATGAAGCCAGTAAGAAATTTTTTAATGTTTTGAAAGTGTTTATTCTCAGCTGTGTTTACTTTGTTGTTTTTTTTTTAAAGTCTCATTGTATTGTTTTCATTTTCACTGCCAATTAACACATTTAAAATGTTCACTAGAAAGTCATCCCAAGCAAACTTTCAACATGCATCCCTTTTCAAAAAATTTTTCAACCATACCAGCCACTCTGTTTTATTGATGTCAGTGGTGGAACTACCGTTTTTACCTTTTATATATTACAGCATTTGCAAAGAATCCAGTTCAAACATGTATCGCAAAGATTCCTAAAGATTTGGGAAAAAAAAATTCCCCAGTCCCTTTCCAAAAAAAAAAAAACAAAACTTTTCCCAAATGGTGACATCTGATCTGTTCTATAATGACAATTCTAAATTTTTAAATAAATATAGAATTCAGATTTTTTCTGAAAACTTGTATGTGTATATATAGAAGTTCATATATACACATGTACATATATATAACATTTTGACTTGTATTGAAGTCATTATAAAAGGTGTTACAAATTTTGCCATTTTCTGGCTTAAATTGTTGTGGCCTGTTATGAATATTGGAAGAAAAAATATAGTTTAATTTTGTAAAATCATGGCTGAACAGAATTTCAACAGAGAATCTCTGCTTGCCTAAATGACAAAAGTTTCAAGTTGAATTTGGAACTGTGTTGTGCTTTCATGACTCTGGTAGAGGAAAACAGGCAAAATTAATGGCTGATCTTGAAATATAAAAGTGTTGTAATTTAGTAATGCAGAATATTTTGTCGCAGTTCTTGTTTTAATTCTTAACTTGCTGTTTTTTCTCTTTAGTAGCATAGAAAGAGTACTGCATAGGAATCTTCCAATAGCGTATTCACATTTGTAGGCATCAGTCTTCTCCCAGCTGCCACCGCCAAAGGGTGGATCGAGTCCAGCCAGAAAGTGTGTATCTATTTTCAGTTCAATATTAGTGTGCAGTCAGAGAGTGAATGTAAATTTGCAAATACCAGTTTTTGATATTTTTTTTTATTGGAATGAACTTTTCAGTTGTGTTACATGGTGTGTTATGTCCTCCTAAGCAACAAGTTAGATGTTAATCATACTTTCTACACCTGGGTACTTGGTTAGGGACTTTTTGCCCACTGCCAAGATTTAAAGACAGGACTCTTAGGAGTGAAGTAAAAGCATATTGCTTACACCACTTTTACCTAATGCAATATATTCTATTCCCCAACCCCTAATAACCAAAAGAGGAAAAAGAAAAAAAAAAAAAACAAACCTGTGATGCATGAAAGCAAACTAGATTTGCTGTAATTCAACAATAACACGCTTTTCCTTGTCATTTTTGTACAAGGAATTAAAAAATAGAAATCAAGTACATTAGTATCTCTCAAACAATAATGAGGATTCGTACAAGGTTTTAAGTGGTTAAACTAAATATACTTCACAGAAACAAAAGTTGCTCCCATTTAAGGAGCTCATGCTCCGGATGTTTTATCAGTAGCTCCTACTTTTTTTTTAATTCTAGGAGCAATATGCAGGTGTAGTTTTACTATTTTATACATATGTGTATTTAAATTTTATTACTGAAAGATAACATTTTTATAAATGTGTTTGTGTTCCAAAGGCATTAAAATAAGGATGTATTAATAAGGAAAATACCTTTTGAAATTCTACAAACTACTCCTAGATTTTGGGTTTAGGAGCATGTTATCTCAAAGTGGGCTTTTAGCTCTGCTTCATGACTGCTTCCTCTGGTTTCTATGAAACAGATCGCTTGCTTACTTACATCTTTAGTTGAATGATTTGTTCAATATTGCTTTTTTTTTTTTCTCGTCACCTTTATAAAGGATAGAAAAACACAGGTGAACAGAGCACAAGGTGAATGCAGCAGAATGTAATTCTGGTTTAAATCAGCAACCACAATGCATATAGGGAGAAGTTGGCTTTACTCTCAGTCTTTTAAATCAATTAGGAATGAAGATCAATGGACTTCATTCCTCCGGTGGGCTCTGCCCCGCGTGGAGCTTCCCCTTGGCAGAGGGAAGCTGCGAGCGCTCCCCCATCTCACGGGCGGCTCTGGCAGCGGCTGCAGATTTGATGGGCAGCACTCTTCCTCTTGGGCAGGGAATGTGCAGGCACCAGGAGCTTCAAAGCTGGAGTTTTTGGTATGGCACGGAGGAATTTGCTCATTCAGGCATCGCCAGTAAGTTTAATCTCACCTGCCGCTGCCAGATGCTCTGCCAGACAAGTCGCGGAAGGGATTTGATGTGGCGCATCTAACATGCAACAAGAGGCAGTGCCACCTGCTTATCAGTCTCCGTTTCTGATTAGACTTGATTAAAAAAAAAAACACAACACACATCACAACAAACACTCGGCCAACACCCAGTTCTCAGTACTTAGCCGGAGTCCTTACCACTTGGTTAGTGCCTTAGCTTCCTGAGCAGGGGTTGACATTTCACTTCAGAGGTAGACGTACATTTCACTCGAGAAGTAGGGACCTCAGACAAGATATTGAACCTCATTCAGTCAGGGCTTCAGTCGGCCAAGTTAGCGTGCCGCTGAGCGAGGATGTATGATTACGTGGAAGCAGGTTTGACACTGTAAGCAATGTTAACACCTTAGTGCTTTCAAATAATGTTTAGGCAGAGTCGTTATTGGCCGCTACTAAAATGTCAGTTTTTAGACCCTGTTTTCTAGGTTTCAAATTGATGCTTTGAGGGAGGGGGGAGGGCTGGCTGATCATGCACCACTCTTTGTGCAACTTCTAAACTTCTAGTAAGGTCTTTTTTTTTTTTTTTCTTTAATATATATATTTTTGTGTACTTGTTGCTTGTGCTTTATTTAGTAGTAAATTGTGGAATAGAGTGATTTATTGTTAATTTGGCAGTAGCGGTTTTTAAAAACCATATACTGACTGAAACATGAGCCAGAGCTGATTGCTTTATTAAGCTAATAATGAATGTTAAGAGTACATATTTTCAGGATCATTTGCCTAGTGAGCTAAACATGTATTATAGGCCAATATTTTTTAAAATAAAGCTTGGTCAACCTCTATGTTACACATATTACAAGATATAGCACTTTCAAAAGAAAAACCTAAACCTTTTAAGAAAGTTTCTTACAGGTTATGCTTTTTATTATAAAACCTTTTATTATAATTTGTTTCAAGTGCCATTAGATTACATATATGTAGGCCTTTGGTATAATGCTTTGTGTACAAAATGGTAGACATTGTAATTTTAAACAGGTACATTTTTACAGTGTTTTCTTATCAATTTGCTATATTGCACAGAACCAGTGTGTCTTTCTTAAGGGTTTTACAATGGTTTTTACTAGGTTTACATGTTTCAAACTACACTGTCTTCTACTGCCATTTTGAATACCAGTCAAAAAAAAAATATTAGGAGTTTGTCCTCACCAATTGTAAACTGTGTCCTCTGGAGTTCTGGATGGTAAACTATTGCAGAAATACTTAACACGCAGTATTTGATGCAGATTTTTTTTATCCTATGCTATCAACGCTATGCTGCTGTCTGAAGTTAACTTAGGGCCTGATCCTGCATCCGTAAACGTCAAGGGGAGCAGGACTGCATCCTTCGTTATGTCTGTCTCATACACTGGTTTAGCAGCTTATCCTGTATTCTTCTCGGTCTCTAGATAAGCCTCTGAAATAAATGTACTTACCTGGTATGTAGTAAACTGTATAGACTTAGCTGCCCATCCTGCATCTTCCCAGTGTACAATTAAAACCATAGCCTACTTAGCGTGACACTCAACATGCAAATAACGCCACAGTAGCTCAAAATGTGTTTGGATAGTCCCAAAGCTTTTTATGTAATAAGGGTGTCTTACTTTGTTGGAAGGCAGTGTCTTTTGATAACAGTTATCTAGCCCTGGAAGTGACACAGAACTATTGCTAATCATATGTAAACACTTTTCAGTATAAGCTTCAGTGGTACAGTTGAACCAGAGTGAATGTTTATCTCCTCAGAAACACTCCTGCAATATTGTTATATTGGATCATGCTGCTAATGTAACTTGGGATACAACTCCTCTCATGGTGCTACAAACCTCCCTGTCTCATTCAGATGTATTTTTACCCATAGAAAAAAGGACTATACTAGACCTATAGTTGTATGATATATTTTTATACTGTGACTTAATTTGTCATTAATGAACTTTGTACAACACCACAATGTATTCATATGCACTTGCAAAAGTAAAATTTTGGACATGCAAATTTAAACGCTGACAAGCCCAGCTCTTGTTCACAAAAATAGATGACAATTAAAATTAAATGTGGGCTTTTTGTACGGTGTGGAGTGAAGAACACACTGTATATTACTAAAAGCCTTTGAATTTAGACAAAAACTGGGAAAAGAGTATATTGGGGAATGGTGACACACCCAAACCTGACTCGGATTGCTGAAATTATATTTTTTAACTAGTGGAAAAATTGTTTGGACTTATATGCTAAAATGTTTTAATGATAAAAGTTTTGAGTCAAAAATATAGAAAAAAAAGAACACAGAAAACCCTGCATTCCAGACTGAATTTGTATATGTTTCTTGCATTTAAAATTTGCTATCCTGTGATATGGGAAATCGAGTTGCTTATCATGTATATGTACTTTAAAATGTATTCACAAACTACTGTTGTATTTGTATAAAATATAGACAAAAAGATTGCATATATATTTTTGTGTATAAGCTCTGTAAAATAGCAATCACATTATGAAGCTGCAGCAGAACTTCATTTTAAACATTCACATCCAAAGAAACAGACTATTTATTGTCCACATACCCTGATTATAAAATATACCTTGCTGCTATTAAACAATAGTGCTGCAGCTTCTTGTGGCCTACAGTGTTATGTTTGCTGTACAAAAATATGTGAACTCCACAAAATATATCAATAAAATTACAGAATGGTTTTAGTTAATGAATACCTTATGCCTGGCATTTCAATAGATAATCTCGGTCTGCATGTTTGGGATTACAGTAAGTAATTTTAAATACATCAAGTTTTGCTGGGTGTACTTACTCTGATCTTGCAAAGGTATAACTCTTTCTGATTTATGACTGGTAAAATGTCAGTTTTTCAGAAAATCTTAAAGCATAAATGTCTGCGTTTCATGATTTCACCAAGGAACAGGCTGGATGATGCTACTGTGTCTGTGACAAGGCAGATCTGACTTGAAGGAAGCAATTGTTTGCCATCAAATTGCGCTTTGAAATGCTGTCAGAAACCAGAAGGTGAGTTTGGGGTTTTCATGGCGGGACTACTCGTGGGAGAAGCAGGCAAGTGATTCTCCATCACTTTGGATTAATGCAAGTAATTCACATTGATTGTTATAGTTTGTAGGGTAAACTGTAAGGGTGCGGCGTGTGTTACAGGCACAATATGTGGCTTGTCTCTCTGAAATGCTTCCAGGAGAAACTTCATTGTTTTGATCCCACAGACCTCCTGTCTGCCCGTGACCTTGCTGTTGAAGCCTCACTGAGAAGCCTGACTAATGCACTGAGGGAAGAGGTACTGTGAAACCAGACAAGCAGCTTACCCACAATTGCAGAAAGTTGCCTCTGTTCTTTTTCCATATAGCTGTTTCCCTAGCATGGACTGTTTGCCAGGAAAGTAAACGACTAGCATTTGCTGTGTAGCTGTTTCAAATTCACATTTCATTGCTTTTCAGAATGTATATTGGAAATGTCCTCTGCATTGTCTGTGTTTTCCTGCTCTTGGGTTCCTCTCTCTTCCGATTCTTTAATTTTTAGATTTCCTCCTGTACCCCCGTCTGAGAGAAATGATCGTTACAGAGTCATTGGCTTTATCATACACAGACATTTTTTCTTTCTTGTGATCCCTACCTATTTCATCTGAACTGACTTATGACTTCTGTGTCACAGGTTTCTAACTTGCTTGGGAGGATTGGCTGTGTTATGTTGAGAATCAACAGCTGTACAGCTGCAGGATGAGGAGGCTCCTGTCTTCAACTGTCTGTTATCCAAATTTGTTTGAAAGGTGTAGAAATAAGATCAAGACGTGATCCATAGTAGGCTACTGAAGTATTTAATAATCTGCAAAGCTCCCACCACTCCCCCCAAGAGAAAACCACCCGGTTTTCTCACTATTGTAGATGGTGTCACCCACCACCACTGGATTAACGTGTCCTCCTTCCAAACTGACACCCTCTAAAAACCCCGTCAGCCTCTGTGACAAGTGGGATGTGTTTGCGTGGATGGTATCTATGTTGCATTCAGACATCTCTTGGTACGGTCCCTCCAAACATTTCCCTGTTAAATTCAGGGGTTTCCTCCAAGACTTGGAGGAGCTGGATATTAGCTCGAACTAACCAAAGAGTAAATATTCTCGGCATGACCAGAACCTTTGTTCTTTCTTATGTCACATGTGAACTGGCACATCTTCAACAGGGAACGGGATTTTCTATTTTATTTTTATTTAATTTTCCTTTCAACATTTTTTGCACCTTAAAAGAGGGAGTAAATTCTTTGTTCTGTAGTACCCACGTGGGTGAAAAGGCCGGGTGTCCCGTGTCAGTTCCTGGAAGGGTAGAGCTAGACAAAATGGTGGACGTTAAGGATTTTACATTAGTTAGTGCTGAGGGGCTTTCAAGCTCTTTGAGTTCATTTTCTTATCTTGCTTCTTCCTTTGGCAAGAAAAGGAATTATGCTTTGTGGAAAGGGACATTCAGAAAGATCACCAGAGCTGCACAAAAACACAGCCATCCATCCCTTCTTTCTCTCCTGTAACCACCTTTTTCCAAGCCTCACATAAGAACGTACAGAAAAATGGCCCTTCAGTATCCCCTGTATGTCTGGTCTCTCTGTCCTCCAGGAGTGGAAGAGAAAGGCTATGCTAGTTCCCCTCTTCACTTTATGTTTATTTATTTTCTTTTTCTTTCTTGACCCTGACATACGGAATGTTTTTGGCAGAGAAATCTAAACCTGTTATCCAGAGCTTAGACTAGCGAGAACTGAGCAGCTACATGCTTTTGGCTTCCCTGCTTTGCAAATCAAAACATTGTATTAAGTCAGATAGAAATTAAGTTTTCCAAAGTGGCATTTGCCGTAGTTGGCACAGCAAGGGTTTGCCATCGCAAACAGGCAGCAAGTAGGTCAGCAAGATAAGCTTGATTACAAAATTTAGTCTGTGCTTAAAAGTTCGAGATGTGTAGTAGGGGATTAGCTGCTGCTTATCGTTACTGGCTAGGGACTCTGGCACATAAACAGCAATGTTTTGTTACAATATTTGGAACAACAGCGGAGATAAGTGATGCTGAGAATGACAGACCACAGTAGTATGAAGTAACAAGTTCCTGCTCACGTGCTGTATCCCAGGTAATTCACTACAAACTTCTCCAACTAATAATAAATACAGTGTGTAACATCTTGTCCAGTATATTATATATATGTATACTTTTTTTGTTGTTGTAATGGCCTGTGTGTCTTCAAGAAATCAAAATTTTCTGATAAATAAGTATTTTAAAATTATAATTAACAGTTGTGTTCTTCATTGTCATTGTCATTCCGCAGCTTTGTCTCCTTCAGGGATGTTTGTGTCATAAAATCACCAGCTACAAAGCTTGTTTGCCTCACAGTGGATTGAAAAGACACCAGCTAACAGCTGAGCACTCTGAAAACGGGATTATAATGCATGCTGTGGTTGGTTTGAAAATCATTTGAATTGATGGTTTGCCCATGGCACTGATTTTCTCTGTCACACTGAACTACACTGTACAAAGAAGAATGGTTTAGTGTCATTTTCATATAAATCAGCCAGATCTCTGCTTGGTGGGTATAAAATAATGCAGAGTACCAGAATAGTGACAGTTTCTGAAAATCAGCATATTGCTTAAACTGTTGTGTATATGCAAATACATACACAAACATGTGTGTGTGTGTACATGTATGTATGTATGTGTATGCATGCGTGGGGGGGTAGCCAATCAAACCTGGAAAAGTTGAGAAATGAGTTTTGTTTTATTTTGTTTTGTTTCACTTCAAAAAGTTTAAGCTTCTCTGTTTTTCAAGTCCGAAGTGAATTGTGCAGTTTGTAAAGGTATCTCCTGGTTAACACAGCGCTTGGTTTCCCAGGCAAGTTGGAAGAGCTTCTACCAAATACTTGATTAATCTACGAGAGACAGCAATTTATCTGCAGGGCGCACAGACTCTCGTGAGGAAGGTGTTTGTCAGCTATCCTTGTGTAGTATTAGATACATTTTCAGTAGAGAAGTTGTGCAGGCTGTGCCTTTGAAATTAAGCTCACGTCTGGCTTTTTGCCTTTTTATTAAATTGTTACACACATGGTCATGGGCAAATCCATAAGTTCCCTCACAAGTACTTACACTGAAGATGAAAATAAAATATAGATTCTGTGTGGTTAAGGGGGCATGCCAGAGATGAACAATTTAAAGCTCTAGTGTAGGGATATCAAGCACTAATGACAAGCGTAGACTAAACCCCTGAATTCACTGAAGTCTGTCCGCACCTAAAAATTGTCTCCTTTTTCTGTGCCTGGGTGTTATGCCAGTAAAGTACTACATGAGTGCTCAATAGCTTGTGTGCTCTGTTCAGCTTAGGCATATTTCTATTCAGCAGTATTTTTGCAAGAAGCTTCTGCTTATTCACTGATACGAAGCACGTAATATGTGCTTAAACTGTATGAACCACTTTAATCAGGCAAGTTTAATACCCTTTAACTTAGGGTAACCGCGGATGATTCGCTATGGCCCACCGGAGTGCTGAGCCCGTCGCTGCAGAGCCGTTGGATTTAGCTGACCCTCCTGCTTCTGCCCCTCCGCGCAGCTCTCTGGTGATGTGGTGATCGCAGAGCCGCTGTGTGTGCTGTGGCCGGGTGTTTATCCCAGTCATGGAACTGGGCATTACCTGTGGTCGGGGGGCTGTGTGAGCTGCTGGGAGAGACTGACCCTTTTACACACCGTGTGAGCAGCATTCTCCCCTTGAATTCAAGACTCTGGTCCTAAGCACCATCATTAAATCTGCTGTGCCTGGGAAAGCAGCTATTACCAAGCGGTGAATAGCACTAACGTTATCCCCTAGGCCCTTTGCTGTGGGTGATTCATTTTGCTTGTTTAGCTCTGAGGCTGTTTGCTAGTCCCTGAACTACAAGTCTCAATTTCCACCACTGGTCTTTGCTGTCTCCCCATGACCTGGGAAGGCTGTTTGTCAGCATCGCTACAGGGGCAAGACTGCAAAAACGCTCTTGGCCGATGTGGCTGAAAATGCTGCATAAGGGGCCTGCCATATGATAGCACTAAACCTGCCAGAGTAGGCACCCGTCTTTGCATTGCCAGAAACTATTGCTACAGGTCAGAGCCTGTATTTCACACTTCATCATCTTCATACCTATGTTTAGATTCTCTTATCTTGTCTCAAGGTGCTCTTCTGCACGTGTGATATTAATCCACAGCAGCAGGTCCCAAACTGTTATCCCTGGTCCATTAGCGGTCAAGGATGTCAGGGTAAATCACTGTGAAACCTCACCTGCCTTGCCAGTTCGGTTAAAACCTCAGAGCTTTCTGGTAAGGAGAGCCTTTGCTTCTTACTTGAGCACAGAGTAATCATACTGGGGAGAAAAAAAAAAAGCATCAAGCAACTGTTTGGCAATGTGTGTTTGAAACTTGATCTTAATATTTATAAACTGGGGTTTAACCTTTTTAAACATTTATTATTATGGCTCTAAAGATGTGCTGTAAAGTAGCATCACAGTTCTTGCAGATGTATTCTTGACGTTTAGGTTTACCTCTGACTGCTTTAATGAAAACTTGTTCATTATTTGCTTCTCCGAGGTGTCATTTGTCACACCAAAACAAGCACACACTAAAATACAAACTGGATTCTCTTCTGGCTTCTGCTTACAGTCAAAAAATGGTTAATGGGTGGCCTGCCTTCAGAGCAAGCTGTGTGTATGGACTGGCTTCAAATAATGATACCGCTTCCACCTGCGCAATTGATTGTATCAGAACTGCTTTCATGCAACTCAGAATATGGTTTGAGGTCTATGGGGTGTGACTGGAAGCAACATTTGGACTGTAAAATGCGAAACGAGTGAGAAAGAATGTAGGTTCATCAAACCCCAAACTGAGATCACAGAGACTGACGGTAAATGGAAAAAAAAAAAAAAAAAGAAAACTTTGATTTAGAATCGGTAAAGAAAACTCTCAGAAGTCACTAAGACACAGGCTAAGGAACCATGTCGCTTTCAGAGTAGGACTCTCTAAGTAGTACTTAGGAGGTAAATTTGTCTCCCTTAGCATGATTAGAAAGTAATTTAGTAGAAACACAGTGCTAGCTTTATGCTGTAAAACAGTTCTTAGCATCCACTGAACGCCAAGGCCTAGAAGGGTTTGGTGCATTGTACCCCAAACAAATGCACAAATAAATAAAGCAGCGATCATGGAGAAGAATATAGTTATAGGTTCTTAAAATCTCCAAAATCAGTGCCGACCCCCGGTCCTTTTCATGGTTTAGAAAAGAAGGTGGCTGTTGAGAAGCACAACAGCGATGCACCTTGATCAAAATCAAGCTCTGCTTTGCGAGAAGGGACACGGGTATTTGGTACGTATCTGTTGTGGTGCGTTGCATCCGCACCAGCGCGGTAGGCTGCGAGGCCCTCAGTGTCAGGGCTGCCTCCTGTTTTGCAGATCCCCGAGCAGCGGTAGCAACTGACAGTGCTGGCAGACAAAGAGTTCTTGATATATAGCTGAAACGCAAGCGGGTGGACTCGGCGAGACCGCTGCTGTATTCCCTTCAGCTCGAAGCATGGATGAGGCTGGGCAGCTGTTGGGGCGTCAGGCGCCCAGGCGTGTTTTATTGGAGGATACGACACAGGAGCCTGGCACGTAGCGATCGCTGCCGTGGGTTGTTGCTGCTGTCGCGTCGCAGCCCTCAGGACGCAGGCTGTGTGTTTTGGTGTTACCTTTTAAAAGGTCTCGCTCTGTATTTGTTCTCACTGACACTCAAAGCAGCCAGAGCTCAGGCTGATAAGCACCAGTTCACACAGCTTCCCTTTTCCTTGCGTCGCCGTGGGAATAGTGGTGAAATGGGAACAGCGTGGCTGAAGGCCTCCTTGGGTGCCTGTTGCAATGCCCTGGGTTTTCCTGGGGAAGGGTGGCAGGGAGGGAAGGGGGCTGCTTGCCCCCAGCAGCTCTGCTCCCCAGGCAGTAGTGCTGGGGCTGAACGGGGCTGTGAAGAGCCCCAAGGACGTCCTGCGGTGATTGTGTCTCATGGGGAGCAACGGGGCTGTGTCATCAATGGGAACAAAATATTACTAAGAATAAAAGCTTGGTTGATTTTAAATCTGTTTTAACTGCATTCACAGTGGAAGAAATTGGATGCCCCCTGCCCCAGTCCTCAACAGCCAGCTTCAGACAAGGCAGTCAGTTACAGTAACTCTGTTTTGACCCCAAAATGCCCCTCTTCCTGCTCAGAAATTCAGCAGGTTCCCAAAGAACAATACAACAACCTTGCCATGAAAGGGGAGAAGTAGAAAGGTTTCAGCAGAAAAGGAGAACAGGAAAATTACTGAAAAAGGACATGGAGTTTGAATAAAATAAACAAACAAACAAACAAATGTATGGAAGACCTGCCCTATAATTCCAAACGAGACTTCAAGCAATAAAATCTGGGAACAGTCCTAATACTAACCCTCAGTTTTATGAACATATTTTTGTTACCATGTTCTACAACAACCAAAATCTCAAATAATTATGCTCCTATAATTGTCTGCTTAACAGGTCCACTCACAGACCCTTTGTCCACACCTCCTTCTGCCAATGCCTCTCCCTCAACCAACTTTCCCTTCAAGCTTCTCTGCAACCTCAGTCTAGTGAAAAGAGATTGTGACAAGTGCACTTTTCCCATGAGAAGGACGAAGTTCGTGGAGAAATCATAGCAGAGATTGTCTCTCTGCTGTTTTTATATACCATACGGCACAAAAGTCTGTGCCAGAATTAGAGCCTTAATGACTCGGAAAATAAGCCTAAAAAATTCTCTCTCTCACCAGTGTAGATGGGTCTGCTCGTTGCAGCTTTTTGTTGCCATCACAACTCACCTGCCTAGAATACATTTCCTGTGCAGATCCTAAGTGAAGACTTTTTCATGCAAACATAAAATCACTCTGCTGCTCAGAAAAGGAGCGTAAAATTCCTGTTGTCTACAAAGCTTACTTTGTGGCATGCTTAAAACAACACTAAAGCTCCTTCGGTCTTTGCCCCCACTGCCCCAAGGTGTCCCTGCACAACTGATGTGCCATCACATCCATTGATGTGCCATCATCGTCACTGGAGCAATGCCCCAGGCCACCTCTGGCATCCCTAGCGCTTTTCTCTAACTCTGTAGGGTAACAACCCCTACAATGCATTAGCACCTATTTATCTAGATCTTCCCCAGCCAATCTGTTTCGTATTGCCATTGCTGGGCAATAACCCAAGTTTCCCATTTTCATTCATCACTTGTCCAAGTTGGCTTCCCTGTGAACTGAGATAACAAATTAGTACCAGGAAGATCTCATCCCTCATTCACTACAGGGTGATGCCTTTGACACCTTGTGGCTGAGCTGATCCAGAGTTCAAGCAGGGTCAGCTGTCTTTGGGACATTACATTTGCTCATTTAGGTAAAGAGCTAAACCCTTCTCAAGGTGAAGGAGACTCCAGTTCTTACAGATGTTCTGAGCACCCTTGAAACCTTCCCCCCTCAAAGCACCTGTGCTGCATCTTACACAGGGAAGCAAAACAAAAGGAACAAAACACCTGGAAAACGCTGCGGGAGCTGTCTGCAGAGCCAGTGATGCCCAGAGGTGAGCTCTGGGGAAAGAGGCACGACCCCTTTGAAGTCTCATAGTAGGATCGGTCTTGACAAAGCTGATGTCCAGATGAAGGTTTTCAAGGGTGAGGAGGTCCCAGATAGGGACCAAGTTTTCCAAGATACTTGTCTGCAAGTGCAGAAAGACACTTGCTGCGATATTCAAAAGCTTTTGGCTCTATAAGTCCCATAGGGATGCTGAGGTGCTTGAGCAGTACAGCAGGTACCAAACACTAAGACAATTAGCATAAGCACTGTGGATGCATGAAAACAGGGTCGAAAGAGCAAAAAGCTCCTCTGCAAAAAGCACTGGGACCAACAAGGCAAAATTAAATTTGAGCCAGAACAGCTCTGTAAATTTAGTGATACGTTTACTACAGAGGATCTAGAAATAAAACGTGTGTCTAAACTGCATGGGGTGTGATAGGAAGAGAAGCCCAAGCCCCTGTGTATAATGGTAGTTGCTGTACCCCACGGGTGGCACAGAGCACTTTCTGCCTTTATGCTGCTGTCAGGCTTGCTGCCCTGCGTGGGCACAAGCGAGCAGCCAAACCAGTCCCCTTGCTCCAGTCACATTTAAGTAACAGGTCTCTTTAAGTGCACTCTTAAATTTAGCTATGCCTGCATAAGCTAATCAAATGCTTCCACTCACCTTCTCAGCTGCTTCCTCTGAGCATGACTTTGAGCTGTTTAATGGAAGTAGGTGATCTTTAAGGTCCCTTCCAACCCAAACCATTCAGTGATTCTGTGATAATGCAATCTGACGATGATCGTTCTTGCCTGGAGCCCAGGGGAAACGTATTCACCAGTCACTGGTTTACTTACTGCCAGGGCATTTTGCTGGAGGCATTCAGTGGACAGAACATCCTTCTTTTCTCTTGAGGTTAGAAAGTATGTGGAATACATGTGAGTTAATATATTGTAGTTTAAAATCCATATGCCTTGACTTTCTAGAGTTTAACTTCAGGGTCAGAGAAGAATGTTTTCAGGTGAGCCTGATTGGGGTTCAGCTAGCTGTGACAGATGCAGTTCATCTGGGGGTGGGAGGGGGAATCGTGGAGAGGATAAAAGAGGCTTTGGAAGACAGCACAGGGTTCTTTCTGTCAGGGAAGCTTTCCAGTCTTTGTCTGAGTAACTGCCTGCTGTGCTCTGCACTGTATTATGCCCTCACCTATTCCTCTCAATTGCTTTCTTCCTTTGGAGCTCTCCCCGTCTGTGGACTTGAGGCCCTGCAGCAGCCCCGTAGTTATCCCTGGCAAAGAGGAGAAGGCGTTTTTGGGAGGAACCTCCTCACCCAGGGTCCGCCGCCTGCCTCCACGCCTGGCCTGGTGCTCCATCGACTGGGACCAGCTCTGCCTCCTGCAGCCCCTGGGCTCTGGGGGCTTTGGGTCCGTCTACAAAGCCACCTACCACGGTGCGACCGTGGCTGTGAAGCAGGTGAAGAAGAGCAGCAAGAACCGTCTGGCATCGCGGCAGAGCTTTTGGGCCGAGCTGAACGTCGCCTGGCTGCAGCACGAAAACGTGGTACGGGTGGTGGCCGCCAGCACGTGTGCCCCTGCCAGCCAGAACAGCCTGGGCACCATCATCATGGAGTACGTGGGCAACATCACCCTGCACCACGTTATTTACGGCACCAGCGACACGTGGAGGCAGGGGGAGGACGAGGAAGGCGGGTGCAGCAGGAAGGCCCTGAGCATGGAGGAGGCCGTGTGCTATTCCTGCGACATCGCCACGGGCCTGGCCTTTCTCCACGCGCAGGGCATTGTGCACCTGGACCTGAAGCCTGCGAACGTCTTCATCACGGAGCAGGGGGTGTGCAAGATCGGAGACTTCGGCTGCTCCCAGAAACTGGAGGACGGCTTGTCCCAGAGCCCCCACGTTTCCCAGCATGGGGGCACGTACACGCACCGTGCCCCCGAGCTCCTCAAGGGGGAGAGGGTGACCGCCAAGGCGGACATCTACTCCTTCGCCGTCACCCTCTGGCAGATGGTCATGCGGGAGCAGCCCTACCTGGGCGAGCGGCAGCACGTGCTCTACGCCGTGGTGGCCTACAACCTGCGCCCTTCTCTGGCTGCCGCCGTTTTCCACGAGTCGCCCGCGGGCCGAAGGCTGCGGAGCATTATTAGCTGCTGCTGGAAGGCCAACGTGGAGCAGCGCCTCAGCGCCGCCCAGCTGCTGCCCAGCCTCAGGGCCCTTAAGGGGAGCCTCTAGAAAAACTGAAGATAACTCATTTTTTTTATTGGCAGCTCGTCTTTCCCTCCACCTTCCCTCCAAACATGATGGGTTTAGCCCCTCTCTGATCTGAAGACTTTGTCGCTCTTTTTATATTTAAAAAAAAAAAAGTCACTTTGTTATAAGAAGATTATAAATAAAGACATTTAACTGAACTTTTGGGTTTTTAAACCATGGAGGGGAATAGAGAGGCAAGGATCAAGATATTGGTGAATGTGACTTTCTGGTTGATCTCCGGTGTGCTGCCTCGTTTAGGGGAAAAAATGGGGAATGGGACAAGCAAAAGAAACTGTTGTTTTGAAATACAAAAAAGGACTGCTTTTGGGAGGTTTTGTACTTAATGTTTTTTGGTGTTTCCAATTATGAAATATGAGTGGTTCTTTAGACTAACTCGGTTTTTGTATTTAAACTTTTCTTCATAAATGAATGCAGAGTGCCAGTGCGTGTGTTTTTTTTTCCTGTTCTTAGAAGTAGTTTTGTTGTTTCTGAAATGGAACATGTAAACTACCCGATCTCCCTGTTGACACAAGAGACCTTCTTGTCATTCTAAGACTCCTGAGCATAAGTTGATAGACGTATTAACAACCTGTGCTTTTATAAACTTTCCATGCTACCAGGTGTTTGTTGCAACTTGCTAGTTGGTATATCGTAAACTGCAGTATCTGAAGTATTACAAGAAGATCTTGTGTGGAACAGAAATTTCCTAGATCTTGGAGGTAAAGGGGGAAATTTTTTTTAAAAAAAAGAGAAAATATGAACTGTAAGGGAGGTGCATAGATACAAAAAAACATAAACTGGAGGATGAGGGGAAATATTACGCTCCCTTCTTAACGCATGGGTCAGTACCAGGTAAGATACTGAAAGCAATGAAAAGGAAGATTGTTTAAAGCAGTGATGATGATACTTTGCCAGTGCTTAAAGTGTACACCATTGAACAATTCTCTGCTCATGACTGCACTGTTTGTCTTATCTACTGCCTTTCCTAATCTGGTTGGAACATGTCTGGGAGAGGAAGTGCTCTAGGCAATGCTAGAGACAGAGGGCTCTGATCCTTGATTTATCAAAACCAATAATTACAGATCTGTCTAGATCTCAGCCCTTGTCTGGAACTACGAAGATCTGGCTGCTGTAGCTAATGTTGTCATTCTACTCAAAAACTCTGCTTCTTTTTAAGACAGAAGAGCAAGAGTGATGTTTGTCAAATTGTTTTTCTTCTTTCCCTTTCCTCCCCCTTGCTTCCATTCTGGAAAAAAATCCCAAAGGAATTGAGCCAGTTTCCTGGTTTCTGACACACATCTGTTCTCAGCCCCGTGAAATCCTGGAAATGAGCAACTATGTGAATTTGAGATGATTCTGTAGGTCTTTACGGTATTTGGGTTGTTCATTCATTGAAATTAATGCTTTATAAAGCATATCTAAACTTAACTGTTTCTTGCTCTTCTGTTCCTCTTTAGTGGAAATGCCTGCCGGAATTGAGAAAAAAATAAGGTAAATGTTGGAATAACCTTTCTTTGTGTTTTCTTTGTCAAAATGATTATGCTATAAAACCAGAACTTGTTTTTCACGTTGCATAACTTTTTAAAATAAGCAATAAATCTTACAAAATTTATCATAATAAGCCAGTTACCTTTTAAAATGATTAGCTGAGGGCGCATAAGATAAACTGTCAGATAAAGCCATTGGCACGCCTCGTGTTAATATCAGACCTTAGAGGTTTTTCTCCAGTCTTCAAAAGAATACCATTAAAAAAAAAAGTTTTTAGTAGTTCCTAGATGCTTATATGCATTGTTTATTTTGCCAGTCCAGATAGTGTATTGATTAAACTGCTAGAAACTTGGTATTTCGTGCTTATTGATACCATTGAGTCTGTGAAAACCCAGTGCCCTTCAAATTGTCTCTCATACTTGACAGAAGAATATTGGATAGCCAAGACCCACTCTTGAACCATAATCATCAGTGCAGATGCCTCTGTCAATTTTACCGGATTCTTTTTCAAGATAGAGTGATAACTCTGCAAGGTACTCAAGGTGTAGGAACATCAGAAGATCCTGTCATAACAATGTTCTCTCTCTTTTTTTTTTTTTTATAGGCTTCACTCAGAAGGAATGTAGAGTCACTGTCAAGACATACAGAGATGGGCTTAGAGAAGCCAAAGCCTGCCTCAGACTGAATCTGGCGAGGGCTGTGAAGAGCAACAGGAAAGGTTTTTACAGGCATATCAGCAGCAAAAGGAAGACCAGGTCAAATCTGGGCCCGCTGATGAGTGGGGCAGGACAGCTGGTGACAAAAAAAAAATTGGAGAAGGCCAAGGTACTAGCCTATTGTTTCTTCAACTCAATCTTTAATGGTAAGATTTGCTTTCAGGAATCTTGGGCCTATTGAGACCAATGGGAAGTCTGGAGCAAGGATAACTTACCCTTGGTAGAGGAAGGAAGAGATTAGGGAACATTCAAACAAACAGGACATACACAAGTTCATGGGACCTGGTGGAGTGCACCCACAAATGCTGGGGGACCTGGCTGATGTCACTGTGAGGCCACGGTAATATCTGAAAGTTGTGGCAAGTGAGGGAAGCTTATGAGGAGTGGAAGAAGGTAAATGTCTCTATCTGCAAGGTCATCAGAAAGGAGGATCTGGGAAACTACAAGGCAATCAACCTCACCTCAGTCCTTTGGAATGAATAACCCTGGAGACAATTCCAAATACACAAAGGACAAGAAGGTAATCGGGTGTAGTCAGCATGGGTTTATGAAGGGGAAATCATGCTTGACCAACCTGGTAGGCTTCTGTGATGACATTATGGGCTTGTTACGTGAAGGGAGAACAGTGGTTGTTGCTTATCTTGACTTCAGTGAGGCTTTTGGCACTGTTTCCCATTACATCCTTAAGTAAACTGGTGAAGTCCAGCTGGGGGCCAGTCATCAGTGGTGCACCCCAGACATCGATATCGGGGCCAGTACAGTCGAATGTCTCTGGGGATGACCTGGATGATAGGACAGAGGGCAGCATCAGCAAGTTTGTAGGTGATACTGAATTGGTTGGAGTGGTTGATACGCCAGATGGTTGCACTGTTATTCAGCGGGACCTTGCCAGGTTGGAGAAACCTGCTGATGGAAATCCGTGCAAGGACCTGTAAAGCCTGGCAAGTGGGGCAGGAGAACCCCAGGCACCCGTAGTGGGGACCAGGGGGCTGGAAACCAGGTCTGTAGGGCAGGCACCGAGCTGACCGTGAGCCAGCGATGCGCCCTGGTGGCAGAGGCGGCCAACAGCAGCCAAGCATCTTCGTGGCAGCCAAGGGCAGCCCCAGCTCCTCCAGGGCATCCCCAGGAAGGGTGTCCCCGCTGCTCAGCCCTGGTGGGATGTGTCTGGGAGGCCGCTTTGGCAGCTCGGGACTCTGCTGGAGCAAGGAGGGCATGGGGGGACTGGAAGGAGTGCAGCAAGGGGCCGCTGAGATGGCCGAGGGGTCGGGAAACGGGCCTGGGGGAGATGCTGGGACTGCTCAGCCCAAAAAAGAGAGGGTTCAGAGGGATTTACCTGCTTGGGAGGGAGTAAAGACGGAGACAGGCTCTTCTCGGCGGCACCCAGTGACAGGACAAGAGGCACAAGCTGAAGTACAGAAAACTCCACTTAAAATTAAGCAAAACCTTTTTACTGTGAGGATGGTCGAACGCTGGAATGGGTCACCCAGAGAGGTTGGGGTGTCAGCCTGGGAGATGTTCAGACCAAATTGATGTGGCACTGAGCAGGGGGATGGGCTAGGCAATCTCCGGGGGTCCCTTCCAACCTCAATAAGTCTGCGATTATAGTAATGCTTATAGGTGCCTGAGCTCCTGAGTCCTCCTACAGAAATGTTTCTAGCATAAACCTATACTCTGTTTCCTCCAGGGACAACATTAAATGCAAGGAACACTTTGATTCTTTGCAATGACTTTGTCGTCTTGGGGTTCAGGTTGGAATTTTGGGCTTTTTTTTTTCTTCACGCTCTAACATCAGTAGACCTACCAGAAAGTCTTGGCAGATTTCTCATTTTTTATATTCTGAACATTATGAATTATTAAATATTAATTATGAATTGTTAGATCATATTTTTTGAATTATGAATTAACTTTTTGTTAATTCCTTGAAGATTTCTTCCCATCTATTCTTATATTCTTATATTTAATCCACTGGAGTCTTATCCTCTGTTTTCTTCATTTCAAGCTTCAGGTTTCTAGAAGATGCCTTCTTGCTTCTAAAGCTAGCATAAAAGCCAATGAGTGGAGCTGCACGTTGCACTTTGCTCTCTCAGACTTGCATACCTCTGTATGAAATGCTAGCAGAGGACACATGATGCTAGCAGAGCGCTGTTTCAGACGATGGTGTTACAGCTCCTGTGGAATTCTGTTCATCTGATTTTTTTCCCCAAGCCTGGAAGCTGTTTTTTTTTCTTTCCTTCCCCATACGTATGTATGCAACACATGATATTCCAGATGTTTAGTAAGTCACAGTTACAAGTCAAGCTAAACTTTAAGGGATACAAACTTTAGGGATATCTCATCCCTCATTTGTTCTCCTCATTCCTGAAACTGATCACCTGCAGCTTATCAACCATAACAAAGGATTTATTGAAGGCCTGGAGAAAGTGCTACAACCAGGTAATTGTAGTTTACCAACATCTTTCTATACTTTCTGAGCATGAAATACGTGTGAAGCCAGTGCACAGCTCATCTGTCCATTTCCAGTTTGGGTTGCAGAGGTCAAAGGAGGGAGGAACTTTATTACTGCTTGTGGTGGAAGCAGAGTGTTGGTATCAGTGTCACCTTGCCACGATGTAAAATATAGAAAGGGACATTGCTTTTTCTATCTATGGACTAAATGTCTCAGCAGGCTATATATAGGCACAATGAGCTTGAAAGGCTGAACTAGCATTCTCGTCCTGATCACCACTGTAAGGTCTAGCAAACTGGAAAGTCTGGGACCCAGCATTGCACGGATTCAGCCAGTGCAGCATCACTGGCACTGTGGTGCATCCAGAGGCTGTGCCCTCCAGCCTCCTGCCAGCCAGGTACACCCTGTTTGGTTTAGCATAGGTCTCCCCAAACGAGAGTGACCACATCATCATGACTGTGACTAGGAACAAACAAAGCCTCCATTGTCCCGACTGGTAAGTGTCAGGGGTCTCATGTCATACCATCAACTAAGTTCTGCAGTTTGATAACCAATTTCTGGGAAGAATGAGAAAGATGAAGGGGGAGAAAAAAAAAAGAAAAAAAAAACACACATGGAAGTGTCATTTTATCATTCTGTATTACTTTTATGTTACAGTCCTATAAGCTATTACTGAAGGTGTAATGCCTTTAGTTTGCAAGTAGAAATATCTACAGATATTTCATAACCAGTTATAAACCAGCATAAACTGCAATTCCTATAGTACTCTTTTTGGGGGGTGTGGGAGCATTACTGTTAGACAAATTTGGTAATTAAGCAGGCAATGGTTATCTGTTTCACTGTTACACAGCTTCTGGCTTCCCATCAGCAGGGAGCCCCTGTAGCCCTGCTCTTGGCGTGTTCTGTTGTTTGCTTCTCTTTCCTTAGAGGCTTCTTCTGTGTCCACTTATTTCATATTCCTTTTTTGTTTTGGTGTTGTTTTTCTTCTGTGATACTGTATCTCAACCCAGAAAGCAAGAGGTAACAACACTATCTTCATGTGATAAAAATACTATATAATTTGGAGGTGGGGACATCACTAATACAGGATGGGAAGCATGAAGATTTTTGGGTTACTTCTGTATTCAATAGTAAGAAATTTTGGACTTTTCAGAAATTCTGGACCTTTCTGAGGTGGACTGCATTTCATATCATTTGCCACAGACTCCAAATGCAAATAATTTCAGCAATCACAATCCAGAGTTATTTTTATACTCCCTATTTTTACCTTCATGTATTTTATGATTATAATCTAAACATAGGCATCTAGTTTTATTCTTTGCTTTGCTGCAGAGAAATAATGTTTTACAGAATACCACAAATATTTGTAAAATCAACGGGGGCTTAAGTGGATGCTTAATATTTGTATTGGTGTGGGTTTTTTGCATTATTAGCATCTGTGCTTATAAATGCCTGGACTAGAACAAAGATAAAAATAGGGGTAGAAAATTAATGATTACTTTTAACATTAACTATATGCTGAATATTTTACTTATACTTTATTTTAGTCATTCATCTGCTGTGAATATCTCATACAGCGTTCAAAGAGCCTCTTTCTATGCTTCACTTAACCCAGCTGCCAAATATTTGTCTGCCTGTCAAACGAACAGCCTTTAAACCAGTTAAAGAAAGAAAATGGAACGACGACGACGACAACAAAAAAGAAAAGTCTACTGGCTTCTGTCCCAGTACGCCGTCAGCTCAGGATGCCGTGGGACAATTTGATAGTAGAGGCACCATCCGACCTGGGTTTGTCGGCGCACGAGGCTGAGTTGTTGCGCTCCCTACCCAGCCTGACGTTCAATAGCCCGAGTGTTCGGCAGAGCAGGGAGGTGACTGCATTTGCCTTTGCAGGGCACCTGGGATAATAGGGTAATTCATAACTTAATAAATATTCTACTGCACATGAGCCAGGCTACAAAGAGCAAAGTAGGCTGCATATTGGAAATGTAAATGTCCAGCCCTTTTTAAGTTATTCCCCCACCCCCCCAAAAAGGGGTGGAAGGAAAAGCCAGTTTTATTTTCAGGCCATGTGTTTTGCTCAGCCGCTTCAAAAATGGTGAAAGAGTTTTGATTCACACATGCCACCAGTGAAACTGGCCCCAGAGACCAGTGTGGAAAGTTGCACCTTAACAGCGGCATCAAAAAAAGACGAGTGTTCACGTGGGAGTTCATACACCAGCGAGGCTGTGTTTTTTTAATAGCAGTTAATTGTATGTATTATGTAATACAGTAAGTTTAGACAGATAGCTATCATGTACTTTGGCCACAACCTTGTTTCTCTTATCCAACAGTTTCATTAATGGGATTTGCAGACAACACAAAAGCCACTCGCGAAGTTTTTAAAGGACTGTATCATTGCGTTGACATGTCACCTGAATTTCTCTTTGCATGTAGTGCAACAGAACCTCTCCAGACAGTTGAAGTCGTACATCCTTGTACAGCTTTTGGGAATGAAATGATTGCTATTAGATGTTTTCTGATTTAAAGGGGAGAAAGGGGATGTTCTTTATTTTTAATATCTCCTTCACGTCAAAGGCTGATGTTCAGAGGAAATCAATTTTTGATTTTTTTTGTTCAACTTGAATATTTTCATATTACATATCTTATTTTATAAAGTTGTGTGTTGAATTACGAACCGTGCTTGGAAAAAGTGTCCTAACCATAAAAATTAACACTACCTGAAAAAATCATAGCAAGGGTAGCATGAAAGAGCCATTTGTGCGGGGAGACAAGGGGTGGCTGGAGGAGGCAATGAGGCAAACCAAAAACTCCAAAAAAAAAAAAAAAAAAGGCAATTTGCTACAAGTTTTTCAGTGACATTCCCATTGAAGAATCATCTTATGATGGTGTTTGAATTTCCCTCCTGTATGCTACAGGTACTTGCTCACTGGGCTGTCAGTGAAAGAAAAGAAATTTATTTTCTATACTTTATAATACATTATATACACTATGATTTTAATAGTAAAAAGCTTGATTTTCCATATCAAAGGTGTTTTTTTCTTTTTTTTTTTTCCAGGAAATGGGAAAAGCAGTCCCTAGGCATTAGCATATACATTTGTGCCAGCCAGAACAAAGTGACTGACTCTACCTCACACCAGGAATATTTCACAAGAGTGTATTTGAAGCAGTTCTTCCTCTGAATGCATCAGGGACTCTCAGAAAGGAAATGTACCTGCTACAAGTTTGCGGAAAGGGGGCCACTGATAGAACAAAGTACAGGCTGGGTGGTCTTAGAAACATCTTCAAACAGATGAAATTATTGAAAGATGATGTTGTAATGTAAGTATTTTTTACTTGAAAGAAAAACATGAGATCATAATGCTGAAAAAACTACAGGTATTGATATTTATTTTTTCAGGGGGCATCGCTACCATACTCAAAAACACCTTCTATGTATACTACAAAAATTAACTTTACTTGCCTAAAAATTGAATATACTTGACCACAGCCTTCTTTTGTCCTAATGCTATTTTTACCTCATTTTTAAACAAGTAGGTAATCCTGCTCCCCTTGGAAAACCTGTCGCTAGAGTTTTCACTGTGCGTGGAGGTGGGGATGTTTGGGATGGAAGAGTGATCATGTGCACTCAAGTATAGTTGCTCTTACTACAATTTGAGTGATTGTTGCAGGGGGAAATGTATTTTCTACTTTATAGTATTTTTATAATACATTTCCTGGGATAATAAGCAATATTCTGTATTTGTAACAGTGATGTTTTACAGGCTGGTGTGAAAGGAAATGTACAAGCCATGTTTTCATTACAAGTCAAATAGGAACTTCTGCTGTGTATTTAGGTCAAAGCTTTAATAGACTTACCTTGCTCTCGTGTAAGTTCCCCTAAGCAGGATGGTCGAGTGTTCTGTGAAACGACATGAGAAACTCTGCAGTCGTTGTTCCTGCCCCCCAACCACAACCTCATAATTTCCAAGTAGTAGGCTGCAGCTGCCGCTTTGCCACATTAGCTTTATAAGAAGTTAGCAAGACCTTTGAAACCAAAACTTCTTAATATTTGATGCCTCTTGGATCGCTTTCATGTTACAGCGTGGATCTGTCCAGCTGTTCTGAACAATCAGTGTAATGATTTCCTCAGCAGCTATTAATTCCTGTTGCTAAAGCACATCTTTAGCACCAAAGGTATCTCATTTAGTTCCAGGTTCTAAGTTTTATGTTATTCCTCTTTCTGTCAGTTTTTGAATAATTATACCTCGCTAGTTCACACAGGGTCAGGTCACAACAGGAGATGCATTACTGAATTTGGCTTTAGATTTTCCTTTACAGACGGCAGGGTTGGGAAGGGCAGCTCTTCACAAGCAACAAAGAAGTCAGTCTGACGCTGGGTTGTAATCTAAATAAAACCATGAGATGCAACCAATCTCCTTCTCTAACGTTCCTGGACAATCATGATGCCAATTCCCCCCCTTGTTTTACATCTCCTCATCATCTGTAGCAAGCATTTCCTAAATTTTCCAGTGCTTGCAAACATTCATCATCTGAAAAACAGGTGATTCAGGAATATCGCAAGGAGGAAATTAATCTTGAAGGGATGAAGAAAAACTTCTGGGAAAAAAAAAAATACGTGATGCATTCTGTGTCAAGAGGCTAGCTCGTCAGGCGTAAGGCAGTGTGAGGTCCGAATCATTCCTGAAATTATCCCTGCTCCATGACAGAGGCAGCACAGGCACTGTGAAACTATTCCCTCCTACTCTGCCTCACCAAAGAATTAGATTAAATTAAACTGCTCTTTCAGAGAAAAAAATAAAACGCGATCGGTGACTTCATAACAGGGCTCTAAAACAGTAGACATCGTTAACAAAATATGTGTAGTGCATATATTGCTAAACATAATTACTGCAGCAGTATCAACCTTTTCTTCCTAAGGACAGACACCCAACCTCGCAAACACCCTGCTGCTGGTAGCTTGCCACAAAGTCTCTGCAGGAGGCAGACCTTGAAGAGAAAGACAGCTCCTAGAGTCTGTGTTAGCCCAAAATGTACTGTGAGAGTCTGTAAAGCTGGGGCGTGCTGCTGACCCCTCGGTGCTCTGAGCACGGCGTCTGCAGAGAAGCCAGTGAGGTGAGCACCGCAGCCAGCGCCTGGCCTGGAAGCCGCTTCCAGTTGCTAGAACAGCTTGCTGCGCTCGGACAGCCATGTGGATATGGGGAAATAGATGCAGCTTCTCAGCACATGCTATAAGCTATTGCGTCGTCTTGAACTATTTTTTTTTCCCAGGTAAATCAGCCGTTGTGACAAACAGTGCCTAGTGGTACTGCCTGACGTGGCAAAAGCTGGACTGCAGAAGTCGTTTGGAATAAATATTTTGTACTTGGTTCACCTTTCCACACACGAAGTCTTCCCAGGTGATGTCTAAAGTGGAAACTGGGTGCAGAAATACCAGTTCTGTTTCTGTGCCCACTAGGTCTGCTTTTACTGGGCTGACGCTAGGGGTTTTCTGCGCAGGAATTGCACGCCCTCCCTTGGTAGCGTGGCCTCGATACCGGCAGGTGACACGGTAGGAATGCGAGCGTAAGCGGTGCGTGTGAGCTGAATGCCCAAACCTGGCTCTTCTCACAGGGTGTTTGCCCCACAGCTGATAATGCCAAGGGGAAACTAACAATAACGAGGTTTGCCTAATACAATGATCACCCAGATTAAACAGCGAGTGCCTTTTGGGGAAAGGAGTCAGCCTGAAGAGAGGTGTCCTCCCCATCGCACTCGGCAAGCAGCTGCCACCCACAAGGGGACCCTCAGCAAGAGGCCGCCAGCTGGGACCCCCCTCTCTGGGGAGCAGGTGGGAACCCGGGGGACATTTTTGGCAGCACGTGGGGTGGCTTGCACAAGAACGTGCGCCCACATCTCCAGCTCGCATTTAGGAACGGGGGGACCGGCGCTCCCGAGAGTGGGAAGTGAACCGCACTTCTGGCAAGAGGCTGGGAGGCGCACATGGAGGTGCGTGAATGTGAACGCGGGGTTAGAATCGGGGGAATTTGGCACAGCGGGATATTTAGGAAATTAGCCGGTGCTTATTAACACTTTGTAAGCATCTAGTATTGTGTTTTATGTTGTACCGCTGGCACTCATCCACAGAACATAGTTCACTGATTACTGACAAATTACATGTTTCTGTCTTATTTCAGTCCTGAGTGTTCAAAGGTATGTTGCAGTGATGTACCACATTAAGCATCAACAGAATTGCTGTAGTATATTAGCCGTTAACTACCTCTCTTACTATTATTCCTGTCGGAAGAACAAGGCAACAGGCTCTAACCAGGTCAATGATACTAGTAGCCAAATGTATTACCTGTCAGTAGTAAAGTACATATATGCGAGGAACGAGCTTGCGATGACTATGAAGATGGTGCTGCCCATCTGAAAAAGTCTCTTTATCATCAATATTTGTGGCTACATTTATCAACTATAAAGGACTCCCTCGAAGCACAATCGCTCTTTTTCTGAGTCATGGATCTAGTTCACTTTCTCCTCAATTACATAATAAATTAAAGTAAAGAAAGCCTAATATGTTGATTTTTTTATATTTTATAGGGTGGAAGTGGCAGAAAAAAAATTAAGATTTAAATGGACAGGCTAGGTGCAGTATTAGAATTCCAGCTATGGACCGGTGCTGATGCATTCTGTCCATCTGCCACCTGCAAAGTACGTTAAGTCACCGGCTAGCTACTCAGCTACAAAAATCAGCCTTCAGAGGGGGTCTGCTTTCAGTTCTGGCAGGTTTTCTGGAAGAGCTTCAATAGCTGAGGTAGCTGTGGACAGAGTAAATACAGATATTCAGAATTTACAGATGGATACTAACAGGTTCTACCTAAGTGCTGAGCAAAGAACTTGTCGGAGATTTCTGAGATATGAGACAATTGAATAACTTCAAGTCAACACGAGAGGATCTGCAGACACTTGCAACTTGCAATTAAGCCCAAGCAAACGCTGAAGCCTTTCCGAAAATGCTTGAAAATAGCTTTTATTGGATTGCTGCTGACTGGTTTAAATACTCCACTTCCTACTGATGATTTCCTGAGAAGCCTTGAGTACGATCCTGCTTCACAGGTATTTTATGACCAGAAGTTCAAATAAAATCTCAGTTTTCAAAGAACTTGGAGAAGGAAGTAATTTTCAAAGTAAAGAGGAATGTATTTCGGCAATATGTTCACCACCACTGAAAGCAAAGACTACAGGCTTAACCTGGCGTAACCCTGGCCCCACTTCCCGTGAGATGCCAGCATTGAATAATCGCTATCCAAAATGACAAAGCAAATTTAAGGAAGCTACTGTGAGCCCCGTCCGAACCATTCACAAGCCTTCGCTTCGGGACTGGTTACCGTAGTTCTTCAGAAGATGCTGAGTGCCAGCAGGCGCACGCTCATTCAGTTAGTCCTTCAGTCACGTAGGTAGGCTCATACCAGAATCTGCTCTTGATTCATGACCACCCCAGCACTAGGAGGAACCTAGCAGGCCTCAAAGATCTGTTTTGTCACATGAGCAAAGGAGGACAGAAGGTTAGACTGACAATAGACTTAATGGATTTAGATTTGTAGAATATTGGAACATTTTTTGGATAATTTGGATGTTAGCCTCAGCCACAGGGGAAAAATATCTTCCCAGGCAAAACGTGGCAAGATTAAATTCAGTGGCAATAAAGAGATAAAGAACCAGATGAGCATTCATTTATCACAAAGTAAAGATGTTCAAGATAAAATTAAGCAAAGGACCACAAATGATTACAAGAACCTAACTCCCAACACATACATAATTAATTAACAGGATGAACTGAATAATTAATTTGGAAGCATAAATTGCATCAAAGTGGTTTTACTATAATCTGGTGGAAAATATATGGATAACAAAATATTCAGATCACTACTCAGGCTATTTCTGAAGGATAAGCTGGTCATTGGAAATAAGTGATCTATATGTTAAAAACAAAAAAATAAAATGTCATGAATGGACATGGGAGAATATTCTGAGTGACAAATCATGAAATTAGGTATTAAATAGTTTTTGCTACAGGCTATTTGGTCTTGTTAAAAGGATGGCTTGCTTCTTGATCTTTTACCTTCTTAGTTATGTGATATAAGGAAAGCACTCTTGGAAGCTTCATCTAAAAAGTGTATGCCAACACCGTATTTATTACTTGAACAAACTCAGAATTTCATAGCTAAACTGAAGTTGGCACAGGCTGGGAGAAAAACCTGTATTAAAACCGATATGTAACCAAAGGGAAAACAGGCATAATACAAGATATGAATTACATCCTAAAAGCTGCAGAATATTCAGAAGGTGAGCTAAAAGTTACATTGACAATGGATATTTACCCATGTGAACAGCAGAAAGGAGTAATTAAAAAAAATTATTTCAGAGAAAGCAGAAAGTTTAGATAAATTTCTGTTTTAGATTTTTGGCAAAAAAAAACAAAAACATTAGTATCAGAAAATTCTAACAATAACTAAGGAAAGCCTTAAACATAGGAACTAAAGTAAGGCGTTTTTTAAATCAGCAGCTCCAGATAGCTTGCATCCAAGAATTTTAAGAGCTGGCACAGGAGACTTGTGTGCTGTTAATGTGGATTTTCCATAAGCTTTGAGAAATCTGGGGAAGCTCAGAAAAAAAAAAATCTCACAGAAAGCTGAGGTGGCGCCAATATCAGAAAAACGTAAGAAAGGAACAAAATCAGGAATTTACTGTCAACCTTGCATTAATCCCAGGGAAAAAAAAATAAAACAAAAGAACACCTGAATCCTTGGTAGAGGAACAAGAAATAAATGACAACACTTAAATAACACAGACCAAATATATGAAATGCACCTTTTGACTTTATTTCTCTTACCATTAGAGCATATGTTTGGTAGACAACAGGAACAGTGTTGATCTAACATATTTGTATATGGACTTATTTGGTATAACACCTAGAAACTGGCTTAGTTGTGTACATATAATTCAATGTAAGTAAATTAAACATTAAGGTTACAGATGTGTGTCATCAATGAGGAATCAGTCAGATGTCTTTATAAATGAATCCCACTGGAATTAGTTCTTGGCACCAAGCTACTTAACATTTTATTGGGAAATAAAGTTTACTAATGATATTCACAAATGCTCTAAGTAAATAGTGTAGTGAGACAGCTGATTTGGAATCATCTGTATTACTGGAAACATCAAGTGCTTTAGCATGATTGGTGTGAGGTTATGTATTTAAGAATGATGAATATAAAACACTTCTAGAATGGAAAACTTCCTCAGGAAGTAGTTGGAACAGCTGATAACAGCGTAAACATGGATTCCTTATGCATAATTGAGTTCAAAGTTGTTAATGTAATTGTTAATCAGATCAGAAAACAAACTACCAGAAACAAAAGCTGCTTTCACTGCAGGGAGGAAGGGGCCGGAGAAACAGGACTATCACCAAACAGATTTTCCAAGTATGGATTGCGATTGGCAAAGGAAGCTGTAACAGGATGACTACTTCTGTATTAATCTTTATTGAAGCTGCTTTATCAGAATACACCATCAAATTCAGAAACAATGCATTAGCAAATGAGAGACTACAGAGAGCAAGTACAAGTGATCCAGCTGCAAAACAAATCCAAAACTGAGCGGTGCGGTAATTGGCATACAAAAGTTATGCATCTCATGTGAAATTTAAGGACCATTTGAAGACCCATGAAGTATTTGATCACAGAAAAAAATATATAAATAGCAGTGTGACAGCTGAAACAAAATTCAGATTAAAACACCAAGCAGGCTTTTTTGAACAGATGTAGTAATTACTAAACTTGCAAAGGTGGCATTAATTTTGCTAACGTTATGCACGTCTGTGATTAATGGACAAGATACCCACAGCTAGAATTGATATACTATTTTTAAAAGCTAATTGCAATGATCTTACTATCACCCGTTGTTTCTTAAGTTATGACACCCATTTCTCCATCAGGTTAGTAGCGACGGAAGCAGGATGGGCATACTTCGAGCAACAAGTTTTGCGGCTGGCACTTATCGACATCCAGGCCACACCAACGAGTGCTCCCGTCAGGAAAACATCCCTCTGGAGCAGAACCTGAAGGAAGGGAGCTCAATAAACAAAATTAATTAAAGTCCCTGGGCCCGGGAGGGAATGAAAGCAGGATTTTTTGCTTAACACCACTTAAAGCCTCAGCTGCCTGGCCTCCCCTGGGGCAGGAGAGGCGGAGGGCCGCGCTGACACCCCGTTGTGCAGCCCAGGACCCGTCCCCGTCCCGCAGCACCACTACGAGGCTCCCCCGGCCGGTTCCGGGTGCTGCAGCGGGGGTGAAAGGTCCCGCAGCTCCCGGATGGAGGCGGCGCGGCCGTGCAGAGCGGCGCCCCGCCCGCTATATAAGCGCGGCCCCGCGGCCGGGCCCTCCTCTCGCCGCGCAGCCCGCTCCGCAGCCGCCGCCGCCTCCTGGCTCACCGCTGTTCGCTGGGCCCCGCGCCGCCCCCGCCCGGGAATAAGTCGGTCAGGAAGGCCCCGCTGCCGCCATGGTGAGCCGGGGGCAGGGAGCGGGGAGGGAAGGAGCCGGGGGCCGAGCGGGGCTGGGCTGCGGCAGGCTCGGCGCCGGCTGCGGGCCCGGGGGCCGCGCCGCGGAGGGGAGGCGGCTGCGCGCTGCCCGGCTCCGAGCTGGGGCGCCGCGCGGAGGTCGGGGGGCTCCGGGGGGCGCTGCCTTTCCCGAGGGCTCCCCCTTCCTTCCCTTCCTTCTTTCCGCCCGCCCTTCCTCCCGCGGGGAGCCGTGCCGGGGCGGGCCGCAGCGGGCACGGCGCTGCCGCCCCCGGCGCCGCGTGGCCGGGACTCGGCCGGCGCCGGGCTCCCGGGGGGGGACCCGCGGTGCGGGGCTGGGCCGGGGGCGTGCGGCCGGCGTGGGGAGAGGCGCCGTGGGGCCGTCACTTGTTTGTGAGAGTCTTCCGTTCTTAAATCCGGTCTCCTCGGTGGGCTTATTAACTTCTTCTGGCCAGCTGCCTCTCTTTGTTCTCGCTGTTCGGGTTTGCCCCTGTGGAGTTGGTATCTTCCTAAATTGATTTGTGGCGAGGTTGCCAGGTATATAAAATCTCAGAGGTGTTTATTTTGAGCCCAAGGAGGATCAGTGTCTGGACAGCCTGCTTTACGTGTAGGCAAGCCAGGGAGGGGTAGCCTTGCAGCTTGCCTCTTCTTTCTGCTGTTCTTCCTCGGAGCAGCTACAGCATGCACCATCCCCCGTGTTCCCTCTGCCTGCTCCGTACCCTTGTACCTCCCTGATAACACCACCGGCTCGGTCCAATAAGTAGTCCCTAACCTAAGTCGTTCTTGACAGTCCACAATTCCTTTTTTTAAAAGGTCGTGCCGTGGTGTTAGATGGTGCTGACCGTCGGGTTTGATATTTACACCTTTGACATTTCAGGCGTTTAAGGATACCGGCAAGGCACCTGTGGAACAAGAGGTGGCAATTCATCGCATCAGAATTACTTTGACGAGTCGCAACGTGAAATCACTTGAGAAGGGTGAGTGAGACCTTTTTTTGTTTTAACCCGGGTAGCTTTTTAAGTAACTGATACATACGATGTATTGCAAAATGCAATGTGTTGAAACTAGTTGGAATTAGAGATCTTAGCGTTTGCCTGTTGGTATGTGACTGCAGCTAACAAAGTTAGCCGTGTGAAGGGCTTCATATGCTGATAGGTAGGTTCTAATTTAATTTATAATGGAGACTGTAGGGCTTTTCATTGTACCGAAAATGCACATCGTCGGTGTGAATGTCAAAGTGCAGTTTCTGCCCCGCAATTCTTGCGGGGATTTTAGATGTTACTGGTGGAACGGGTAAGAACCAAAAGGCGCGTTTCTTGGTTGATATTTTGTTGTCGCTGTTGTTAAGTGGTCAGTTACAAGTTTAACATGCAACAAGGAGTTGTTTTGTCTTGTTTAGGAACTGACTTCGCTAGTGTTTTAGCCATATGCTGTAAATATTGTAGAATCAACGTTTGTTGCCTGGTCTTTGGGCTGCTGACAGCTTAAATGTAGCTTAACGTGTAGTAAGAGCTGTTGGCTGCTGTTACAGTGTGAGTTTGTGAGCTGTGGGGTAAGCCTTCCACTTCCGTGCAGTTGGCTATGAAGAGAACTTAGACGTGAATCACAGTGATCGCTCTATACGCTATTCCGAGCCAACGTATCTTTTCTTAATCTTCACTTAAACAAAAAACTCCCAAGCCTGAAACTATTTTGTATTTTTTTTCAGTCTGTGCCGATTTGATCAGAGGTGCTAAGGAGAAAAACCTAAAGGTGAAAGGACCTGTTCGCATGCCCACCAAGGTACGGAAACTTCCAAGACAGGAAAAAACTTTTTTTTTTATCTGCAAATGAGCACTGAGAACATCTTTTTAGAACAAAAGTTGAGATGAAAAGCAGTACTGCTAAATTGAGGGCGATACAGTGTGAACATAATGATAATGACTTGACGAGGTGCTTTGACACTTGGGACAGCTGTGTAGTAGTGCCATAAATGTTGAAAAGGGACGGGGCTTCTGTGTGCCTCAGCCTGATACCCGGTGTTTATGGTCTCGCTGCAGACTCTGCGAATCACTACCAGGAAGACACCTTGTGGTGAAGGTTCGAAGACCTGGGACCGCTTCCAAATGCGCATCCACAAGCGGCTCATCGACTTGCACAGCCCTTCTGAGATCGTGAAGCAGATCACTTCCATCAGCATCGAACCGGGTGTAGAAGTCGAAGTCACTATTGCCGATGCCTAAAAGATGGTCATCTACCCTGAATAAAGCCGATTTACAAATTTTCATGGCAGTGCGTTTTTATACTTGTGCCCAGGGTCTTTGGTAGTCCGCTGATTTTCGTGAAGAAAGGCAGCAGAAATCATAATCAGCGTGCTTTGGGGGAGGACAGCATTTTGTTGATCTTTTGAGGATGAATACATCAATGGCAACATGAGGAAGATGAAACTTGGGCATCACAGTTTCTTTAGAGTTTGACTGTATGGACATACACAGCACTTGAATCCTTTATGGGAAAAAAAATCAGTAATTCAATTTTGGCTGAAATCATAGACGAGCAATAGCATTAAAACTGATGCCTATGTAAACTTACAGGGTTTTGAATTTTTTTGCTATGCAAGGCTGAACTAAAGCAGCACTTTTTTCCCCACACTTTTCACAGTCCAATAGTTGAGGCTGTTAAAAAAATAAATTAATCTGTGGTGATTATGTTGAATATAGCAAGTTCTTTCTAGACTTGTTTGTAGAACCACAGTCAAAATGAAGCCGTGGAACTCTAGTTTTTTTGAGGTTTAGATTTTCATAGATGGAATATTAAAAGCAATGTAAAATGTAAACTATACTTTGTTATGTAAAGCAACAAAATATCTATTTGTTGCTACTTGGGGCTCTCAGGTGTGGTTGTGTGGGCTTGGGTTTATTCTGCAAACTAATCTTTTGAGGAAAGGTGATTCTTAAATGTACAAGAGGTAAAGCCCTGAGTCAGGTAATGCCCTTCATGCATTTAAGATGAGGCTGCCATTCTAGCTTCTGCCCTGAGCACATTGGAGAACTTTAATTAAACAAGCAGCAATGAGGACGCAAGTTTATGTGGAGGGCCTCATGTTCCATTTGCATTCACCAAGACCCAAAACAGAGGCCAAAGCTTGAGCTTTCTTTGCCAAGGGATGCAGGAGTCCCTCATCTGCCCACTTGTCTTAATTTCATTAAATTTAAAGCCTTCCTTAGAAGGATTTAGTCTTAGCAGGCTCAAGAGCTGTGGTGAACTGAGGAGGTGAGAAATCTTGTCACGTTTACACATTGCTAGCCTGCTTCCTTGGGAACTGGGTAGGAATAGCTGTTCAAAGAAATGCGTCAATAGAGGGCAAAAAAGCAGTGTCTTCCTAAAGATCCATCTCTGGTAATGTTTTATAAATGAGCTGCCTGACACATATTTTTAGTGTCATTTTTAAAGTTAGTTTTATCTTAGAGGGTGCTCTGAAAAGCATTCTTAGGACTTCATGACTTCGGTCAGGTTAGAGGGGATAAACAGGCAGACAACTAACAGATGGGGAGCGTTACTGGCTGACCTTTGTATATGACTAGCTACATTGCACCCAAGTCTTCCTCACTCAGCCTAACCCAGTAACCTGCTGACCTAATGCACTTGGAAGGATGCAGAGAGGGCTGACAAGTCTGACTGTCTCGTTCACACAGTGCCCCCTAGATACGTCCCCTCTGCGTTCACCCATCAGCTGGGGCCCTACGAGCTTCCTGTGAGCTTTCCGGCTCTGTCCTCCCACCCTACCCTTATAAGCAAACCCTGGCACCTCAGTGCCTCAGCCCCGCTCCCGCTCGGCAGAGCGAAGCCCCTTGCCCCGCTCCCCCGTTTCCCCAACGCCTGTTTAGCCCACACGGCTCCGTGACGGCCGCGATCCCCGCGCAGGACCGCCCGCTGCCCACACCGAGCCCCGCAGCTCCCCTTCCCCTCACGGCGGCCGGAGCCGCCTCACGATCGCGTCACGCGCTGCGCCCCCCCCAGCGCCTCACGCCGCGCAGCGGGCGCCCCCTGCCGCCCGCAGCGCTGGCCCCGCCCCCTCCCCGTCAGCCAATCAGCGCCCGCCTTTCCCCCGCCCAAAACGCTCCCCGCGCGCCTTGGGGGTGCTTCTGGCGGGCTCGGGCGCGCGCGGCGAGGTAGCGGCGGTTGGCGCCCGTTGGGGGCGCGGTGCTGCGGCTTCCCGCCCTTGGGGCTTCCCGCCCTGCACGCGCCCCCTGTCATGGCGGGAGGGGGGGGCCTCGGGGCTGGGCCCCTCACGGGTGTGGGGCGGCCCTGAGGGGAAAGGGGCGCCCGGCCGAGGCGGTTCGTGTGCCCCAGCCTCGGGGTTCCCAAGTACAGCCCCGGTGTGTTCAGGGTTCCTCCCAGCCTTGCCCTGGGTACCTTGTTTTCCTCAGAAGTGGCTGGTTTTATACATACTGCCGTGTTCCCTGTTCTTCTCCCTGCGTATTTTGGCTTGTTCTGTGAAAAAAATGATATTTTTTGTTGATCATGTGCATACTACCCTGCTCACTTTTTTTTTATTGTCTGTTTTGGCTTGTTCTGTTAAAAAAAAAAATGGTATTTTTTGGTTGATCACATACACAGTACCTTGCTCCTTTTTTTTTTTTCCCCGTGTCTTTTGGCTTGTTCTGTGAAAAAAAATGATATATACTTTTTCTTACAAGTTCCTTTGTACAGAGCAATGGACGATGAGGGGAAAAGCTGTATCCCTGCAGAAGTATCTGATATATTGGAATCAGTTTCTTTTCTGGACTTGGTGGGTAACCCCTTGCCTATGGAGTCAACAGTACTGTACAACCCGGAGGAGCAGGAGGTGTGGATTGGTTTTGTGACATGCTTTCTGTTTATTTTATTTTTCAAGCTTTAGTTCAGGCAAACATTTCTTCAGTAAGAAGTGCTCTGCCCCCAAGATGTGATTATTCTGCTTACTACTCATCGCTTACAAATAGGTTATAACCTGTAGCAAATGCAGGTGGTCAATACTCAGTGGTGCATACTAAGCTTTTGAGGAAGAAGTAAAGGATTTCAGTAACTGTACTGAATGTAATGTGACCGTAATGTTCCTATCAGTAACCTAAAAAAGGATACAGATCCTTGTTGAAAGCTTCTTAGGTGCTTGGAAATAAAGTTTCAGTGCTCTGCTGCAGCCTGTCTTTGAAGATGGTATAACCATAGCTCATTTTTTAGAGTAGTGGATTCCCTAATTGCACTCAGGTGGTTTAACCTTGTACACTGAGCAGTGTGCTGGTCATGGGAAGGCTGTGGGGAGCTGGTGAGACTTTGCTGAATCACGTTGCCAAAGCAGGGCCTCTGAATATCTCTGGGAAAGCAGGGAGTTTTGGGGTCCCTCAAAATCCCCCTGTCACTGCTATCGCTTCACTTGAATGGGGAGACATTAGTATGAGGAGCTGTGTGGAAAAGCCTGTATTAGCAAGGGAGAGCTGTTGCTGTGAGGAAGGTGGTGGTAAAGAGGTGGTTTCTTGAAGGTAGGAGTGTGTCGCTCTGTTACCTGAACATGCTCTGTACAAAATGGAAGTGTAGAAACACGGAGCGGCAATTAAAAACTGCAGCTCGAATTCAATACAGAGGGAGGCCAGAAGGTGGAGACAGTGCATTTTGCACCTCCAATAGCTTTTTTTTTTTTTTTTTTAAATCAAAATATCGGCTTCATCATAGAAAAGACCACAAAGTTGTAGGGTGACGTGGAGGAAGGGGGTAACTTCAGGGCATTAGGAGGTCGAGAAGCAAGTGACAGCTCAGGGTGTGAACCTCACAAGGAAGGAGAGAGGGAGGCAGCAAGATAAAATTGGAAACAGTACATCAGAGATGTATGCTGGTATGGTTTGGGGCTGTTCTATTTAAAAAGAGGCCGTTATAACAATGCTTTTTTTTTTTTTATGAATAGGCATACCAACCTTTGAAAGTTTTCTTGAGGGTGAGGCCCTTTTCTATAGCAGAACTGGAAAACCACGAATCTCAGGTTAGTTGTAGAATTAAGAAATAAGTTTTTTCTTCTCCCCCAAATAGATCTAGTATTGTAAGCTGTGACTTTTTTTTTTAAGCCATGTACTTCTTCTGGATAGGATTAGTGGATAACCTGTGTAAATGACTTTATCACAATTTTTACTAATTTACCCAATACAGACCTGTAGCTCTTGTGAAACAACATTGATATGTTATTTAAAAGTTGTCACTCTTGTCTCTGTACATGGCTCAAAAAATGAAAGTTTCATGTACTTCTAAGAGTAATACACGTATTTAACCCTTGAGTTTCTTGGGAATGTCCAAAATACTTGGTCTGGGTTGATTTGCTGCTCTTCTTCCTGTCATTTTTTTCTATAACTTTTACAGTTATAACTTTTACAGTTTATTCTGTCACTTTTAGATGCTTTGGTGTTTTACACACACACGTGCACGTGCAAACACAGCAATTCTCCTCCTTCCCTACTCCCCCATTGCAGACACTGCTGTACTCAGCTGTCCCTGGAGGATGAGCTCTCTGCAGTGTGTCTGTCAGCCCTGATCTTTGCAAGGCCCCATGGGCTTTATAATTTGTACCTGACCTGTTTGAAGAAGGATTTAATATTTGCTCTGATTTACTTCTTGAGATTTGCTGTTTCGTTTTTTTCGTGTGTGCTCTAGCATTTAATCTGCCAGAGGTGAAACCTTTCAATTTTTTTCAGTAGGAATTTTTTTCCCCAATTTCAATATAGTTTTCTGTAGTCAGTCCTCATTGGCTAATATGCACTGCCACAGTATTTCCAATTTGGTGTCATTCAGCCATCTGAGCTGGCTGTGAGGATAAATTGATTTACAAAATCAAATTGTTTTACAAGTTGTCTCCTATCCTTCTTTGGAATAGGAAATTCTGAATGCCTGACCATCAACGAAACTACTTGTATGCTCTTAAAAGCAGTGAGGGAGGAGAAGAATAAGTGCTGAAGACTTTTGTTTTAAAGCTTTTGTCTTCATGTAGATAATAAAATTGTTACTCTTCCAAGATATTAGCTGTACAGTATTTTGCGTGGTATGAAGGCTTTCTCAGCCTCCCAAAACTATGAATGTTTGCAAAATCTCAGGTTAACTGATCGCTTGTTGCTTATAGAAATAATGATATATGCAAGCAAGGCATAAGCACAGGATGAAATTCTGTTCTTGATACAACTGGCAGTGATCCTACTCTCCTATCAGTGACTCTGGAGAAAGTTGTTCTGCAGATGCAGACTTAGATGAGATGGTAGGAAGAAATTCTTCACTCAGAGGGTGGTGAGGCACTGGCACAGGCTGCCCAGAGAAGCTGTGGATGTCCCATCCCTGGAGGTGTTCAAGGCCAGGCTGGATGGGGCCATGGGCAACCTGGTCTGGTGGGAGGTGTCCCTGCCCATGGCAGGGGCGTTGGAACTAGGGGATTTTTGGGGTCCCTTTTCACTCCAACCATTTTATGATATCGTTGGTATGTATGCTGACAGCAGTGGTCCAACTCATGCCAACCTGGCTGTGGGGTTAGCTGGGGTAGACAATGAGAGTGACATGCTACAGCTCTGCAGTTCTGACTACTTCAGGGCCTCTACTCGCTATTTCTGTGAGGCTGGAGGCAGCTGATGGCATGTGCTGCTGGGGTAGGATCCTTCTGTAGCTCATTAGGATTTAGCACAGCTAACCTGCATTCCTCATCCTGCAATTTGGAGGGGACGTTAGAGAGCACAGGGGCTTAGAGCCTGGTACAGTGAGTAAATGACTGGCCTAAACTCAGTACCCAGCCTCTCAGAGCTGCTAAATGAGTTGTCAGACTGACTGGTTATTGAGACTGCTAGGCAAAGCAGTACCTCCTGTGTACGTGCTGCACGTGGATTGTTAGTGTGGCCAGCCTCTGCACACAGATGTCAGATGTAGCTACAATTGCTAATCACTGCTGCTGATACTTTGAAACACCATCAGGCTATATTGACAGTTCAGTTTGTGGTTTTGGTAGCCTGTCTGGTGTAAAATCAATTTTCCTGTTGTATTGTATTCTACATTTACCTAGTTATGTGAATGCCAGGTAATTGTATCTTGCCTTTTACTTAGTTGGGCAAAAGCAATCAAACTAGACTTGAAACTAATTCAGGTTTCTTCACTACTGATAACACCATCTTTCAATCAAAGGGTATGCTTCAAATTTACTTCATTTATGCTATTCATAACTTGTTTCACATTGCCTTTTTTCCACTTCAATCATTTTAAGGTTCTCTATAGCTTTGTTTTCATAGCTTTTATACTGCAAGCCCCAGTCACAAAATACTAGGGTTTGGAAATGGCAGCTTGGGGTGGGAGGTGAGGAGGGAGAGGAAGGGAAGGGTGGAAAGGGAAGGAAGGCAGGGGAAGGGATAAAGAAGGAGAGGGGCACAAGAGGAGAGAAAAGGGAGGGAGGAAAGGAAGAAGGGGAGAAGGAAAAGAGGGAGAGAAAAGGGAAAAGTGAGAAAAGTTGGTGAAAGGAATCCAAGAAAAAGATTAAAGCTCTTAGAAGGCTCCAGACAATTGCCTTAACTTTATCTACACCCTGGTTTTCATGTGAAGTGACTATCTCCGTAGTTGTTACACACCTCAAAAGAGATTATCTATAAACTTTGCAAGAGTTCAGAGTTGTGGTAAATGGATGAAAACATTAGCTTTATTTACATAGGTTTTTACCTAAATAATTGTGATGTTTTAGTTTACCTTCTCTTGTTTTTTTTTTTTTAAGGGTTGTGTAACTATTGAAGATCCCCAGACAGTAATTCTTCATGCACCCAAAGAGTCTTCTGCGATGAAAAACAGTGAGAGAGGGATTGGTCAGTCTGTGCACAGGTTCACCTTTTCTCAGGTAAGCAAACTTTTTTTCTTGTTTTTAGTTACAGTTATTTTTAGTTATTTATCCACTGTAGTGATAAAAATTGGAGTCTTTCTACTACATTGTGCAATTTGATTCGTCGTCTTTGGTACCGTGGCATTAAAAACCCAGCAGACTGCTTATTATTTACTTACAGGCTGTCAAGAGAGCTGTGTTACAATGCAGTTTCCTATTAAATGAGACAAGGAAGCTTCTTTGGCAGCTCTGTTGTTTTCTTGGATTAGATGCCACAGGCGCTTCTTGTAGGCACAAACTTACTGTGTTTCTGCTGTTCCTGCAGATGTCCTCATCTGGAAAGTGTTACAGGAAATTGCATGTTTAAAGGGACTTATGTAAGCGTGTGTTTAGGGACTTACTTTTGAAAGAACAGCAGCCTAACTGCTTAAACCTTCTATAATGGAGAAAAATTTCTTAATTCTGTTACCTACTACAAAAACTTCTGTTCTTACCATATCAAAAGAGAAACAATTCCAGGTTTTGACTCATTTAGGCCGCTGTAACTGCTGATCTTCTCCTCAGTTGCGGGTGGTTGGTAGAGAGGAGGAGGGAGCTGTGCATCACTAGCAGAGCTGTTGAAGGTATCCATTAAACAGTACGTGCTGAGTAGTATTCTGAGCAGTTTATTTTAGAAGTAGGAAAATATTTTTAAAGAATCTGAGTATCTCTAAGAATTTAGCAGGCGTTCTGCAGAAAACAAGCTGATATCTCCTACTCAGCTTGCTCTGACAAAACTAGTCACTGCTGTTTAGTGTTCAATGCTCTGATACGTTAAGCTTCTTTATGCACGTATCGTTCACTTCTTCCATTCTCTTCCCCAAGGTCTTTGGACCAGAAACTTCTCAAAGTGAATTTTTTGAAGGCTCAACAAAAGAGATAGTAAGAGCGTACGTTAATGGAGTGAATGGACTGGTGTTTACTTATGGGGTTACAAATGCAGGCAAGACATTCACTATCCAAGGTATAAAGAGTTTGCCAAAAAGCATCTATATCAACCAAGTCAAAATTCAATGAGAAGTTTGTACAAATATCTAAACTTTGATCTCCCCTTATTTTAAGGAACTTCAAAAGATTTTGGTATTTTACCTCGCTCACTTGACATGATTTTTAACCACATAAGGGGAAGACAGTATCTGAAGATGAACTTTAAGCCATATTTGAGCAGTGATGTTAAGAAACTAGAAGATGCACAAGTTAAACAAGAAGAAGCCATTAAAGCTGCTATTCTTGCATCACTGAAAGAGGTCAGTGACCGAATACTTCCTTATTACTGTATAAAGCTTCTTAAATACTTGATATCAGGTGATCTGTTTCACTATTGATTCTTTAGATTTCTGTTAGTCTACAGTATAGATTCTTTATGAACTTTGACATAGTAAGGCAGCTGGTGGTTTTGGGACTCGGGATAAACTGCAAGAACTTTCTGCAGCAGCACACAGTTCAAAACAAAATCTGTTGCAAAGCCAAAGCCTGGATTTCCACAGAGGGGCAGTTCTCCAAGTGGTGGCACCTAGCCCTTGAAAAGCCTCTGAAAGAGCTGACCCATCTTAAAACCTGCTTCTCGTCGTTGCTTACTGAATCTTCTTTGGGGTCAGGTCCTCAGACTGCTTCTCTGGGCAGCTGCTCAAATTCCAGTGCTAGTTCAGAGGAGATGATGGTAACTCTTCAGCAGGGGCAGGAAAGAGGAGGAGTCTCTTTTGGTGGAAGATGGTTTTAAGGCAGGTTAAAAACTTGTAAACCTGTGGTTTATATATGCGGTTTCATATAGAAAGTTCTCTGATAACAGCAAGTAAAATGAAATGCCACAAAATGATTTTCCTAAAAGGACTGCAGCCTGCTTTAGGGGGATTTTAGGTATCTTACTGGTCTCCGAGTCAATCACAGGATGGCTTGGGTTGGAAGGGACCTTTAGGGATCATCTAGTTCAACACCAAGACTGTTGGTATAATAGCTCCAATAGCAGAGACTTCTCTATATCTAGTGAGTTCTGTTATTTGCAGGGTAGGAAACGGCTCTCATCCAAAAATGGGCACCCTTGTATGCTTGACTTTCCTATGCTTGGAAGTCTGTTTGCAAATTTTCACAGGATGTCTGGCTTTTTTTCCTTATGTTCTGATCATTTACTTCTGGTAAATCAGAAGTACGATTCCATGTTTTATGCCAAAATTCAGTAGGTTCAGCTGATTATGATTCAGAGCAAGTCTGAATGAATTCTGGGAAGTATAGAAGTAACAATTGCCTGGGTTTTCTTCTTTTTTTGGCCTTTAATACAAACATTCTTCAAGTACTTGGTTAGCTCTGGAAGAATATCCTTCTATGACTCCAATTCATATGTAAAGTTCCCCTCTAAATTCTATTGTTTAATTTAAATTCTGCAAAGTGAACTTTAGTCAGTCTGATCAACTTTTGAGGTAAGACCTCAGATTAAAAAATCTAAAAGGTCTGAAGACTGTGTATTTATTTTGTGAGTCTTAAAAGCTCACTCATACTTTGTGTGTGTGCTTGTGCAGGGGGTGAGGGTCTTGTTGAGGGTCTTAAAGAAAAATTGAGATGATCAGGAGGATAGAGGGTAAATATTTTTTAAAATCTTTATGCAACCTACCAGCTTACAAGAAGGAACAAGCAGGAAGTCAGAGTCTAGAACAGGAGGTCAAATGCTGTTTTTGAAGATAATGCCATACTTCACAAACATTCCTCTCTGTTAAGTCACTGTCTGACTTTGCTAATAGTTTAGCTGCTGAATGTTACAGTAGGTGATCTAGATGCTGATGCGCTGCAGTGAAAAGCAAGCAGGACTCCACCATCAGGAAAGAAAGGTAAAAATAGAAAATAATGCGTAACAAGAACTTGCTTACATGTTACAATGCTTCCATGCTGATAGCTCAGCTGTCCCCCATGCTGAAGGCATGCTTCTTGATAGCTTGTGAATAGCATCACTGTTCGGATGCTCGCTCAGGCTTGTAATCTGAGAGCAGATATGGTTTGGTGGGCTTGGTTTTGGTTTACATGGATTTCTGTGGGCCCTTTTCCCAGGCTCAGTTTACAAGTCATGCAGAAAGAATCTGCTGTTCCTTTCGTTCTCTGTTTAAACTGCTCTGAATTACCGTAATACCCTTGTATTTAATGTTCTGCTGTTTGTTTGCTATACAGTACTGCTGCAAAAACTTGCTTGGTGTACTTTGCACCCTGTTTCCTTCCCTTTACTTGTTCTTTTCACTGGGTTAAATATTGCTTTTTGCTGTATTAAAAGCTGCTTTACTGACACTCCTATTCCCACCTGCTCTCTTACTTGCTATTAAATGTCAGCCTCTGTCACTGGCAGACAAAGTCAGTTCCTGTTCCCACTTGTTTTCAGTCAGTCTTAGTGTTCTTCCCTGTAATCTTATGATTTGAAGAATAGTATAGAATCATGGCTAATTCACTCAGGTTTAAAATCTTGTTACAAAACCTTATTTGTTATCATGTGCACAAATATTTTTTACATTCAGTTTTTCATGGGTGTACACATGCGAGTCTCTCTCCCTGCTTTAGAATTTCTCTTTGTACTTTACAAAGGGAATGAATAGAGTCCCAGCTTGTGGTTTTACTTGTAACTACTCAAGCAACATAAACATACTGACAGTGCAGTCTTTGTAAAATGAACACTTCTAAATTAATGGCAATGAAATTGCATGCTATTTACGTTTTATAAAGATGAGATCTGGCTTTGTACTCTGTACTTTGCTATTTGTGAAGATTACATTTTAGATATACTAAGTGGGTACCATAGGTATCAGTAGGTAATCCATAATAATGATGCATAATAAACATCTCCCTGCACTCTAATAGTTAGACCATGGTGCGACTTTTGCTGCTTTTTTGAATCTGTTCCTCTCTTCTGCTGTCGGATGACCTCCATTTAGCTTTGGGTTTGGGGAAATCCATGCGAATGCCCTAATGAGAACTTACACAGGTGCATAAAATATGGGGAAGCAGGGAGGGAAGTCCTACCTGGAGATGTAGGAATCTCTAAATAGTAGGAGATGCTACTTCTGTTACACCTGTTGTCCTAGAGATAATTTGAAGCCTATGCTTTGACAAGTCTTGGCAGGTTTTTAAATTTTGTTGACGTGAAGAAACTTAGCAAAGGTGTGTACTCAAAATGTGCTGTTATCTATACAGAATCTTTATGGCCTTTTAATTTAGTCATAGGCTGTTGGTTTATCAGATCTTTGAGTCCTTTAGGAATCCATCGCTTCCCTTTGGTGTGAGGTCTTAAAAAGTAAGTTTGACTCATGCTCACAGACTTGGCACGAGCCTGTGACTTTTATTTAAGTGCTGCTTTTGTCTGTCCTTTGCCCCCTACCCTGCCACCTGTCTCTGGAAGAGGCTTATTTCTCCAGTTCGGTTGACCCAAAATACTGTTCAGACTTGTCCACTAGTCCATAAAGGCGCTCTGGGCAGTCACAATCTGACAGATGTCCTTGTTTCTCCCTGAACTGTAACGTCTCTCCTATAATAGTGGCAAGTGGCCCCCAAGACATGTTGCTTGGAGTAGCAGAGGGCAATAATTCTTGTGAGGAGGGAAAGAACACGTGCTGATTTGAGTTCAGTATTGTCAGAAACATTTCTATCACAGCTGGAGTCAGGGTGGCTTAACAGTTTATGCTAGTTCAATATTTAAATCTTAAATACTCGAATGACTGTCACGTTTCACTTCTGCTGGTCTAGTAGTCCGTTCATTTGGATGTAACAGTCTCTTGTTTCCTCCAGGAGACGGAAAGTATCTCAGGTGCTGTTACAAATATGTGTCACGTGGAGTTGACTTCTTCCAACTGTACTTCAAAAAATCAGCCTTCTGATCTACTAGGTAAGTCTTTGGGGGGGAAAAATGAACTTAGGAATATAAGTGGGTAACTATTGCTGGATTTAAAAATCTCTATACTGCACTACAAATCAAAAAACTTTACCAAATTTAAATAGTTGAACTCGGAGGAAGAGTAACAGTGTAAAATATGTTGTCATAGCTTTGCTCCTTTTGGGGGGAGAGGGAGATCTCATTCTGCAAAACTAATGGCTAACGTGCTGAAAGCTTGCATTAGAAGGGGAATAGCTTAGAACTTGTGCATGTTCTGGGTACACATGGCTGCTATGAAGTATGAAGATTTCTGGGTAAACTCAGTTTCCAGTACTTATATCTCGTTGTACAATGCATATATACAAACCTCCTCGTGTTATAAGGTTCTATATACTGCCTCAACATGAGAGGCTACTAAGATATTAAGATTTATTCATGTCATTTGACCACTAAACTATTTTTCTTTTTTGGCTAGGAGAGAAGAACTTTGTTCCACTTGACACACCTAGGACCAATACACGCCAAAGAACACAAGCATCTGTGTGGATTTCCTTTTGTGAGATTTATAACGAATATGTGTATGATCTATTAAGTGTGTTATCTACATCTAAAAACCAGAAGCGTAGAGTCTTAAGAATTTGTGAGGATCAAGGAGGCAATTCTTATATTAAAGGTAACAGTGCTGCTTATGACCTCAGCAGTTTCACAGAATGTCTTTGGAGATCAGAAGTGTAAAAGGTCTCTTTTCACAGACTTAAAGTGGATTAACACTCAGAGTACTGAAGAAGCCTGCAAGATACTAAAAATAGGAAACAAGAACCGAAGCTTTGCTTGTACTAGAATGAATGAGCAATCAAGTAGGAGGTTTGTTCCTCTCTTTATAAGAATACTCTGTCTCTCTTCTTTTAAGGATGGGGAGGCGGGGAAAGGAGGAGAAAACTTCAGAATATCTGTGGAATGAACCACTCTTCAACATTAGCTTAAGACTTTCCTTGATTCTGGTTTTATTATTGAAATTCTTTCTGGAAGAAAGCTTGGACAAGTGTAGAGAAGCCCTTTGACCTCAGCAGTAGCTGGACTTGGGTTGCCATTCATGGCTTTGGACAACAAAAAAGATCAAATCTTATCTATTTTTGAGTACTATCAGGCCTATAGATTTTAACAAGTGTTAATGACTGATTGGGGAGGGCTGCGCAAAGACTTTGAAGGAAAAGTTGGATAATTCTGCCAAGAATTATACTGCCAGCATGAAACCAGGAGCCTGTCAATAGGGAATGTAGGAAGGAGTGAGTCTTGCAGTGCCTTTTGGTGCTGCAAGATTGCTGTTCTGTAGTTGAGCTTGCCTGGTATCTTAAGATTTAAGACCCTAGCTCTTAGCCAGCTTTGGGAGGGGAGTTAAGGAGAGACTGGTTTAATCAAATGGGAGGAAGTTAATAAAATAAGGTGGTATATTTTCTGTTGAAACCGTCTTCCTAATTGTTTCTAAAAGTCCTCTTACTAATTTGTTTAAGTGTGGAGGGACATGCTGCATATTCAACTAATATAATCATGGTGTTACTGAGGCTGCTTTTTCTCTAAAAAGCAATAGTTACACATTTTGTATTAGCTAACAACAGCTTCCATCAAATCTCAAGCTATGCTTCTACATGAATTTCACTAAAGATTATAGTGCAGAATAGAAATGTGTGCTTTTCTGGCAGAGTTTTGTGCCTAGCATGTAATATTTATTTAATATTTATTTGCTCAAGAGAATGCACTGACTTAGACTTAGCTTGTTCCTGAACCATGCTGTGTGTAATTTGTTTTTTTTATTTTTAAGAAACTTCACTCTTTAATTGTGGGTTGGTGTTGAGGGCTAAAGCACTGCTTTAAATCTTTACTGGAGAATTTTGTCTCCTATAGTACATGCTTCCTGATTTACTGGATAAACTGGGGACAGGGCACTTATGGCTCTGGAACTTTCTTTGGTATCAGTTAGCATATGTCCATTTTCTTGCCTTTGCAGCTTGATGTCTGAAACAGAATAACTATGGCATTTCAAGTATTGAAAATTCAACCGTTCTGGAAAACTGAGAATAATTTTGAGACCAAACAAATAATTGTGTATGTTGAGAACTAGAAAGAATTACAGCATTGTTTAACCTTAACTTGGTCCCTAACCTATTCATTTCTAGGAAGTTAATGCTTCAGATTCACTGAGTTAAGATACCATCTACATTTTGTATACCAAGTGGCCACCTCAGTACTCATTTTCTGATCAGTAGACTTCAGGGAACTGGCTTTTTTTTTTCAGGACAGCTTCCAGGTTTCATGCAATATTTTTCCTTCCCCTGTATAGAAGAAAACGAGAAGTTCCAAAATAAAGCTTTATTTCTGTCTTTTGCTGCTGGATGAATGCACTGCAAAAGTAACTACTGTAAATCAGTGAATTCTTGTTCTTTTGCACTGAATTTTATGTAGCATTACACATTTTACTTTGCTTCAGTGGCTGCTTAATTCTCATAATTCTGGTTACTAAAAAGGGCTTATTTCCATTCCAGTCACAGTATATTCTCAATCCGGCTGCTAAAGCTAACTGATGAACATCAACCACATGTTCTTGGAGTTTCAGAGTAAGTGAATGCTTCAGCTGATTACCAGAATGTAAATATTTTAGAATGCTTACACCTTATCAGATTTTTCTAAACTGGTGAACTCTCTTTTAATACAAAAACCAAGTCATCTGATTGCTGAGAAGGAAATCAGAATTGCACTGGCTGCATAAAACCGACTGGACACCTGAGAGGGCAACATTTCTACTCCTGTCCCTCTTACTCTGTAAAAGCTTGGCTGAGGGAACCTGTTAAAACTCTATCAGTAATACATATATTTGGGGAAATATCTTGTGTAATGGAGGGGTGGGAGTGGGGACAAAGCAGTACTCGGTAATACAACACTAAAATATTCAGGTCAGCAAAATTCAAAGGTTTGGCTGATAGAAGCCAACCTCTCAAGTCAGGGAGCAGCAGCCAACACTGAAGACTGAAGGTGCAAGCTGTACCAGTTTATGGGTTGAATATCTGTGGCTGCACATTTGGTGTCCACCTAGAACACAAATTCAAGTTTATTTTCACTCAAAAAGAATGTGGGTGACATGCTCTGGGCCTGCTCTGTGGTGTAGACTACAGTAGGAGGGGATCAAGGGATTTGCTTGGAAACTGTTCTCCTCATCTAGAATACTACTGTAGGCACACCTGATTAGAGCAATTATTAAGTCCTTACACTTCTCTTCTGATTTAGAGGAAGTGGCCTAATCTTTTGGCTATTTAAATGATTGTTCAGTTTTGTTCCCTGATTAATTATCTATTTAGTTTGACATGGAGGAATGAAGGCAGTCCTGCAACAGAATGTTTTTGTACATTCATAGCTCCTACTGATCTGTCTCTGCTGAGCAGAGATAGTAACAAATACACCTCACCATGAAATAACACCTTTTAGTGTCAGATGTTACCGTGATTAAAAATTCTAAGATCACCCGAGGAAATGACTGCTGCTGTATTCCTTACCGCTTCTTGTCTAGTGTATTCTGCTGTCAAAGCTTGCAGCTGTTAAATGAATGACAGTTGGTATGTTGCTTAAGCTTTTTTCTAAAAGCTGTTAATCTTGTACTGGAAAGGATAGAGATCATAAGATTGTAGCCTTTCACACAGTTCAAATATGTGCCTTATTAGTTGCCTTATTAGTATGACTAGTATGTATAGTATTAATATGTACTTCAAATGTGTGAAAGGCTACAATCTTATGAAGATGATATATAAATAAATATGTAAGTGAGCAATAGTTGGGTTATGTAAATTATCTAACTTCCAGATCTTCCTGTATTTTAAGAGCTCTCAATATAGTAAGTAAAAGTGAAATTCCTTGATTAACCAGGCTAATTTTCTGATTGTAGCCTGCTGTGTCACAAGGGACAATTCAGTGGCCTGACTTTAGAAGCACATAATTGCTATAGCCAAGCAAAGAACTCTGAGGTGTTCTGGGAAAGGCTTCTGGCTGCTTATTTGCAGAAGAAAACCACTTCTGCATCCAAAAGAGGCAGACTATTGAAGCATGCTAGTATCTTCTGTCCTTGTGTTCCTTGAACTGTGGAAGATGGTCAAAGTGCAAAACTGTTTATGCATTTCTCTCACGTTGTCTGGAAACACTTAAATTGTTATTGCCACAAAATTTGAGTTCCTAAAGTGATTTTTTTTGTAATGTAAGAATGCCTACAGAGTTTAAAATGAAGCCTACAAGCAGCCTTCTTTAAGGATGCTGAATAGGCTGCCTCAGGAGCAGCAATTTTATTGAAATATCTTTATATACAATGGGAAAACAGTTCAGTGCTGTTGTGCTAAATACCTTGCATGGTGCCTTCTGGACAAGGTACGTAATAAGTACAACTTATTCCATGATCTAGGTGGGCTGACATGAGTTACACATTTACAACTTAGATGTATAAAGAAATAAAAAACAAACTCTATTTTTATGCTGTTTAGAAACATGTTTGTTTGTGTGTTCTGGATAATTCTTGCATGCAGGTTGTCCTTCTGTGACTTGGCTGGATCAGAGAGGTGTAATAAAACACAAGCCTTTGGAGACAGACTAAAAGAAGCAGGAAATATTAATAATTCCCTTCATATCCTTGGAAAATGCATTGCAGCACTGAAGCAGAATCAAAATCCAAAGTAGGTAAAGAGTTGTAAACAGCATGCTGAGTGTTAGGTTGAAACCCTAAGCGTCCGTTTATGCTTCTGTGAGGGATTCACATAGTAAGAGGAAAATATGAATCTGTAAAATATTGTTAAGCCTTCTTTATTGCAGATGTCACTGGAATACCTGAATTTAAAATTTTCTTTAAAACTGTGGAGAATAAAAAAAAAAGGGGGGGGGGGGGGATTAGCAGCAAGACTACCAAGTTTTTTCTTAGTGTTTTCATATAAGCAATATACTTCCTGTATTTTTTGAGGTGGAAGGGAGTAAGACAAAACAAATCATACAGGTGAACTCATCAGACAATTGACAGATGTCCTGTACTTAGATACTGGTACAAGCCAAAATGGTTTTCTAACACTAGGGAACAGCGATGCAGGCACTTCACTTCTCTTAGCTTTAAATATTTTAATTTGTTGGAGAGCTTATGAGAAAAGAAAGACTTTGATCTTTGAGACAAAATAGTTTAGGCTCAAATATGAGCATCTTACTTGATCTGTTTCCTGAAAGAAACAGAATTAAGCCAAGCTGCAGTATCACACAGGCCTTTTCACTTTTTTCTCCACATTTTCATTATTTTTTTTTTCTACGAGGATGAAGCCAAGCTATATTCCATTCAGAGAGAGCAAATTGACTCGTCTGTTTCAGCCATTCTTCTGTGGAAAAGGCAAAGCTTGTATGATTGTAAACATCAATCAGCATGCTTCCATGTATGATGAAACACTGCATGTAATGAAATTTTCAGCTATAGCCAAACAGGTAAGGGTGCATCTAATTTGCTTGCTATTCTGCAGTTTTGCTAGCATTTTGTGGAATGATCACATAGTATGGACTTCAGTGATTAGGACTGTAGATGTGTCGTATTAGTTCTTGTGCACAGTTTCTCTCTATGGCTTCCAGTAGTCTGGCCTGTCCTCAAACCTGTTTGTGGTAGCAAGACAAGATAGCTGCAGCTGTCTGTGGCTTGTTGAGGACTGTACCACAGACACTGAAAAGTAGTCTGGGAAGTTTCAAACGTGACTGGTTATGCCGTACATTTTAGGAAGTGCAAGATTAAATTTGAAGCTTTTGATGAATTGTTTAATTTGTGTGCACTTAAGCATCTGTTTGCACAAGCTGACAATTGTTCAAAAACTTTCTAGGCGGCTAGTGGTGGTACTAAAAGAAGTAGCTTCTCATTTTGCAGTCCAGTCAAGGTCTCTTGTGCCTGCATTGCTTCTATTTGGCTAAATGCAAGTAATAACAAAGAGGGAAAGCATCTTTTTGTAAGTTAAGTCTTGAAGGTAGTGTGCTGTTCTTCTGCAGGCCTTTAAACAACAACAACAAAGATAAGCATACTTTCATGCTTTCTGCTAGCTCTGCTCCCAGTAAATTCAGGACTTGGAGCTGGTGTCTGGTCTTAAGTTCACTTAGTTTCCATAGAAGCTGCTTCTTGCAGGTTGTGGGATGGTGGGTGATTCTATTTCACGGCAAAAAAAAAAAAAAGCCCATTTCTAGTGCATGGACTAGTTCTTATACCTCTCAAGTCTGTAACGGCATGTCTAATCTCATCTCAGAATTTTTTTCTAATTATCTTTGGCTGCAGCTTTTGTAATAAGATAAGAGCATACACTGAGGAGACAAGCTTCTTTAATATGCTGTCCTATGACATAATTACTTATTATATTTCCCTAATTAGGATGAATTGCTGGATCCTGGTCGCAGAATTTCAGGAAAGCAGCAAATGCTTTAGGGGTTTGCTCTCAGCTTTTCATCAGCTTTCCAGGAAACTGTGCTAAACTCTGTTATTTTAGGGGGAAAGAGAACACCTTTCTAGACAACCACACCAAGTTTGTTAGTAGATAATCTTTCCCATTTTCACTTTGCTAAAGTACTGTAGTTTTTTTGTATAGATAATTATCTGCTAAAAGCCGTGTAAAATGTTGTTAATGTACTTGCAATCGTTATTGTAAATACAACAACACGTTCATGCTACTTCCCAGTATTCTGATTTCTGCAACGTTGACAGCACTGAACATTGTGGTCACCTCTGGATTTTTCAGGTAATCCAGACAATCCTGCCCAAAAGTTTAGGTTACTTCCCACCAAAGTTAGTTGGAGGTGATGGCAAACCTATCGTACGCTTTGATGCTAACACATCTTTAGATGACCTTCCTGGCTGTACTGAAGCCTCCACAGAAGAGGAAGTGGACATCACCATTCTGAGTCACGAGGTAGATAAACATCTACTCAAAGCTGAACCTAGGAAAGCCGTTGCTATTAGCGCTGATATTAGAAACTTGTTCTAAGAGGTGTGCTGGAAGCTGTGTCAAATAAGAACTGCATACATCTGCTCAGTGTTGAGTAAACCTAGACCTAAAGCGATCTAGCTGTGAGGGAACAAATGTTGTGGGAGGTCTTCTGTGGCTTTGTAGATAAGCCAAGTGCTAAAATTTAACTGACTGCACAATGAGACAGATAAGGAAGTAGTATGTCTGTTTAAAACACAATGTTATTTAGTTGCTTGTGCTCTTGGAAATGGCAAGAGGAAGTTAAGATGTGGCATTTTAAAAACAACGTTTTATAATCTAGTGGTAACTAACCACTGATTAATATTTAAATGCCAAAATGTACCAAACCAGACATATTTTTGATAGCATAAACTGTCAAGATGGAGGGAGACTGGCTTTGCACCAGAAGAAAATCAAATTTGAAAATATTTAATCCTCGGTGCAGCCCCCATGGAAGGAGGCTTAGAGAAATGCCCATTGTAAATGTCCGTCTGTATTAACACATCTTTTTGATGTGCGTATCGATATGTACTTCTAGTTTCTTTTCTGAACTGAAATATGTTAAATTTAGGATCTCTTGAAAACTACAGAGAATCTAAAAGAGAAGCTAGTTGCAGAAAGGCAAAGTAAACTCCTTCTGGAGGTGAAGATACGTAGAGAGATGGCAGAAGAAATGTTCCGACAGCTGCTGGAAACAGAGGAAGCCTGGAGGCAAGTCACGTTACAATCCTATTCAAAACTGAATTCCACATATCTAAAGGCATACACTTACATATGAGCATGCATGTCTTGCATATACTATTTAGAAAAGTTAGGGCTGACTAGTTTCAAAGATTCAGATGAAAAGAGAAGAGGAACATTAAAATAAACTTTTACAGATTCGCCTCTTCCTATGTACAAGGAGAAAGTAATGCTGCTTTCTGATGAACTTTGTAACTTGCAATTACTGCAGGCTGTCCTGTCTTGTTATTAATATTTGGCAAATACAGAAGACTGTTGTAGGTACCTAACTGAGGCTTCTGATTGCTCTAAGGCAAGCACTTGGTCACCACATGTTAATATACATGCGTGTGCTTCAGGTGGTTTGAATCGTATCTCTTTGAGCTCTCCTTCTGGCTTCTTGATGACTTTTGAACTTATCTTACTGTCTTATTAATGCAGGCAGCCCCAGTAACTTATGTTACTAACTTGGGGATTTCTTCAAGTGTGTCCAGATTGCTCAAGCTGAATTTACTTCCTCTTATCTCATCTCTTCTTGAAAATGGTTTCCTGCTGTTTGAGTTGCTAACAAACACTAGCCCAAAGTTAAGTTGCCAGCTGAACGCTCTATGCTTTAACACCTCTGACTTCAAAATCGTTTGGGTGACTTTGGCCAAACACATGAAGCTAGCTATTAGTGATACTTATCTGGTGGGCTGATGTTCAGTCTCTGCTGGGCCAGATTTTAAACTGTGACAAGGCTAACATGTACTTTCTGTAACCTGAAATAATAAAACAAAGCAAACTCGATCTTTAATGAAAAGACTAAACAAACAAAAAAAACCTGCCCACACCCCCAGAAATAGGTTTCAAATATCAGGTCTGAGTGTAATCATACCTACCATTACATGTTCGTGGATTTTTTTAGTAAAACTTCTGGTTCACAGATCTTTCAAGACATGGTCTAAACCCCATACTTGAAAATATTATGCAGACTGTCTTTTTAAGTCATACTAACAGCAGTCTTATGAGAGTGATGTAGCTACAAGCACTGATCACTGGTATACCAACAGAATTCGAGATATATCAGGAGGTTTTCAGTGCCTCAACTGAAACTGAAGCAAGGACTGTGCTTACACTCAAAATTAGATTTCAGGTTGAGCTTTGTTTAGCCTTGTTAAAATCACTTGAGCATTTGGGATTCTAACTGGTTGTAGTTCCTGGGGGCTGAGTGGTGTCTGTGTGTGATGATAAAGGGTTTGTAACTTGGGTTGGTGAGTTAGTTGACAAAGGTGTGTCGTGGTGATAGAGTATCTTAATTCCTCCTAGGCATCAATTTCCACTCGTTTGAGTGCTTATGTCTGAAGTTAGCTTGATACTGGCTTACCGCTTCTGCAGCTGTAAAATACCAAGTTCAGTGTCACTGGAGATTCATGCACTTGAGCTGTGAAGTGCTTACGTAGTGTAGTGTGGTAGACCAACAAAGTACCACATAGATATTTTTACTATTAGCCACTACTATTATGACCTTCAGCTTCTAAACAAGAGTGACGTAGTTTGTGCTGAGGTCTGTAGCTGTGTTTAATAGCTCTCGTATGGAAGAGAGGAAAGGGTCAGAATAACCGCAGCAAGGCTGAGTTCAAGGGTTAAATACATACTCTTCCGTAGCATTCTGTTTGGTATGCACAACTAGAAGTTATGCCTTGATGCAAGTCTGTAAGATGATTGAGAATAAAAAGGAGACAGGGGAGAAGAGTACGTCTGTCTTCTATGTTTACTATTTATTATTAGATAAATAATGTTGGTGTTGCAAGTTGAACATGCGTAGCCAAACTGTAATAGCTGTATAATTCTAATCTGTTAAATAAACTAACATATCCTTCTCAGCAACCGCTTGGAAGATATGAAAGACAGCTATGAAGAAAAACTGGAGAGCAAATTTGAAATGTATAAGGAGGCCATCAAGAAACATGCGTACATGTGTGCAATGGAACAACTTGAAGACCATTATGTTCCCATAGAAGAATTTATAGCTGAGCAAGAGAAAGTTGAGGTATTACTTGATGGCTGCTAATAACTGTGTGCTGATAAGCTCGCCTCTTAACTGTAAATAGTGCTTTTCAGACTCATTCAGGAGTTCTAAATGTAACACTGAACATTCAAAATAACTGTAGCAGTTCAGCCTAGCTATTCTGATGCCTAAAACTATCCATAGGGATAGAGATGTTTTGTGTCTAACATTACTGATAGCATATACCTAAACTTCCTAGTCTATGAGAGCCCAGTTCACTTAAATCTTTCTCTGTAATGCAATGACTGCAACACCTAGAGGGATAGTGTATACAGCAGTCTGGCTGTGTGAATATCCTTGGAATTGCAGGGTGCAGAGTGAAAAGTTAGCCTGAAAGGGCAGATGGGCAATTTAGTACAGGATTGCTATTTTAATAATGATTTTCTGCTCTGAAGCTCTGTAACGGAGGATTATGGAAAACAAAGCAGTGATGAGAAATAAAACTTTACACAGGAGAGAGCTTAATCTGAATGTACTCACAACTAGGGCTGCTCAGTAGTTGGTGTCAGTAGGTTACTATTCCTTTGCACAGCATAAAGAGTGTGCAGCTTCTCAGAACTGCACGAGTGTGCTACCTTAGTGATAAGTATTTGTAAAAGAAGTGCACAGTAGCGCATCTGGAAAGATGTACACGGGAGGTGTTTTCTCTCTGCACTCACCTGTCCAGGAACTGATCAGACATCTCAGTCCACTAATAAGCAGGATTCTCTCAAGGTGTGAGGGAAGTGTTTTCTGTTGTACATTGTAATAGGTAAACACTTCTGAGCTTACAGCTCTCTATTCAGGTGCTGACAATCAATATTGTATAGTGCAATGGCCTCTCCTTTTTCCAACTCCTTCATACTTATCTTGTATGACAAGCGTTACTTATTTTTGCACGTAATGGCTATTCTCCTCAGATGGTTGCATACCTAATTTTCTATCAAAACATTACCAGATCAAACTCTGTGGAGGTCTCCTTAGAAACAATTGTCAATAATTCTCTAGATCAGTCCTGTGTGACTTCTGATTTCTTTTGTTCTAAAACAATATTAAATCAAACGTGTTTGTTTCTTTTTGTTGTTTCTGTTTGTGTTTTTGCTGCTGTTTCTGGTTTGGCTTTTGTAAAAAATAAATGGAGATAAGTTGGGCTGCTGCTAAAAGATAAGACTTAGTTTACCTTTACTTGCTAGTTCAGGCTGGCAGATAATTAAAAATGGGCAAGCAAAATAACAAAATAACTGACTCTTACCTGCCGTTCAGACTGGAATTGAGGGTGGGGATGATGACTCAGTTACCAGAACAGTTAATGTTTTTTTGCCTACTTAGACTCTGTTTATATGTCCACTTAAGCCACAGCTATACACCATTTTGGGGGGAGAAGCTTTTAATAGTGTTCTCTGTAGTTATATCTGCCTCTTATGCAGCTGCGTGGCCGGTATAAAGGAAGATTCAAAGCCCAAGATGGTCTTGGTAGAAAATTAGGTAAGGTTAAGTAGAAGTTTAGATAAATTCTACCATGTCCCTTTCTTTTTTTCAGGATAGAGAGAGTAAAATATTGCAATTGGAAAGACAACTTGATGAACAGTCACAGAGATTGTTGGCTCTGGGAAGTCCAAATTCAGATATACTGACTACTGAAAATGGCACGGAACTAGGTAGGAATCTAATCTGGATATTTGTTGTTCCATCTACTTTTGGTTTTGTGTATAAAATCAAACTCTTTTTTTGCCTATAGATCTTGCAAACAAGATGATGAAGAGAGCCAATGAAGGACTGCAGAAGCAATGCACAGAGAAGGATGAGGTAGCTCTTGCTTAATACTTAACAAATCTGGGAATGACAGGCCTAAATTCTGGCATGGCTTCAATGCTTTAAGATCCCACTGTGGGGATGAAAATTCCCGCAAATGGGTGTCAAGTTTACAAAAGAGTTCTTACCCAGTTGTGGATGACTCTTGTCAAAGGTTGGCTGTGTTCTGGCATTACTGTGGCTTGTAGAGGTGTCTACTGCTCTGACAAGTCACGTGGCAAACATAATATGAGGTGGAAGTAGGGAAATATATGGGCTTGTATTGTAATGTGTTGTAAACATTGCTGCTGTGGCCTCGGTGCATTCCTTCTGGAAATGCTGCCTGCTCATACACAGGGGAACAGTTAAAAGAATCTGGTAGATGTGTAGATCTAGAGCCAAAATAGTGCTTTAAACCCATCCTTGCTGCGAATACTGAATTCCACCATCCACTTAAATAAGGGGTGAGGTCTCAGTCCTTTAAACAGGCAAGATCCCCCAGTTCTGAATAGCCTGTAGAGGTGGAAATATGGGCTTCAGGCTGTGTTATGGAAAACAAAATACCTATCTTTTAGGTAGGCATTCTCAGTCCACACCTCAAACTCATTGTAAGGCCTGTGTTAAAGAAGATGGGGAGGAGGGAAGAGATGAGCCTTGCTCCTTTCACTAGTAGCAAATAAGAGTAGGGTTTGGAGAAACAGTTCCAGCTGGTTCTAATAAACCATGTAAATGGAAAGTGAACTTAAATCCCTTTCTATTGAAAAAGTATAATTCAGAAATAACTTTTTCCTTACCAAGTTTAATGTCTCGTTTTATGGCCCTGGCATTTGTTTTCCACTCCTTGTCCTCAAGAGCTCTGCAACGTTTTCCATTTCCTGTGTCAAATTCAAATTTTGATGCTAGAAAGCAAGTTTGTCTTCTACGCTTGATTTGAGGATTCGATATTGATTCTTTTGCGAGGCTGGAAAATGTCAGTCATGGGATTGCTGCCTGGCAATAACTGAAGTGAGTGTAGTTTAATGCAGCTGCTGTCATCAATGCCCTTCCACTGCTTTGCTTCACAGTATCTGTGCATGTGAGCGACTGCTTTTCTTCCCTCCCACTCAGCTGTTAAACACGGGGCAAAGGTTTTCCAATTTAGCAATGTAGATGTTTCCCCTGCAACCATGTAGAATTAAACATTGATATAATATTGCTGGTTTTGACTCTTTTCCCTCTCAAGACTTTATCTGCCAATATAAGAATCCATCTTCCTAGCAGAACGGTGAAGCATTCTGTTGTAACTGTACTCCAGGTCAGAGCATAAATAGTATTAATGAGATGAGAGCATTCTTCTAACAACTACCCGTATGGAAAAGGAGCAGACTTCTAGAAGTCTGTGCTGCTGTTCTTTGATTGCCAGGTCTGTGCAATCAATGTACAATTTCATCACAATGGCCCTTGAATACTCCAGCTGTATTTTTACTAGAAATGATGGGTTGGGACGTGGCAGGTTTGAAGAAGTAGTCTTCGTCTTCGCTGCTTTGATCTCCCAGTTTGCACTGCTCAGTATTAATCAGAAATGCTTACAGTGTCTGTATGAGTTCTAGTCAGAAACCAAATGCTTATAAAATGTGGCGTCTTGAACTTCAGTGTGTATGGGTTTTATTTTCAGCTTATAAAATCTCTGAAGTTGAAAATACGGAAATTAAATGAAACTCTGCTAGAAGCTAATGAAGGCTACAGAAAAATGGCAGAAGAGAACAGCAGACTGAAGCATACAATCATGCTCAAGGTTTGACAGCCATTTAAAAACAACTTTAACGTGGCTTGTTTCTGCAGTTACATTTGATGTTTCTGCATCTTTGTACATGTAAAAACACTGTTCTGTCTCGCTAACTGCTTTTGATGTTAGCATAATGTTTTTGCTTGTTTTTTGTTTTCCTTTGTTCCATTCTGAAATTCCTGAACTTACACCCCTCAAGTTTCACTTTTTGGCTTAGTATCCTGTGACACAAGGCTCCTAAGACTCCTTTTTCAATTTAAGTAATAGACTCAGTTGATAGGGAAACAGTGCTGACACTTCTTGCCAATCTGAAGATGCCCCAATTTATTGTCAAGCACAGAAACTACTGCTTGGAACACTTGCGGAATCCTCTCTCCTGTCTAATCATGAAATGGTCTGCTGAGGGAGGGCAAGCAAGCTAGTACACTAATGTTAGCACAACAAAACCTAAACATTTTTGGCTTGAAAGCTGTATTGGCACTCCTGCAGAGGTGCCCAAGCTGGGTAAGAGCTATGGGCAGGTAAACCACTTAATATTTCAAAAGCTTCATAAAGCTGACAGCATCTGACCTTAGGCATCAACTAGACTCTGAAGTAAAAAATGAGAAATTTGACCTTTTGACATTTTGCATCAGTGCCTCATATGTAACTTCCAGATGAAGTAAGACTGGTATCAGATAGACTTGGGACTATGCAGACAGTAACTTAATTTTCAAGTAAAGTCAGACTGAAAATTGTTCATATTGCATTTCATATTTCTTAATTGGTGTTAAGACTTAGAAAGGTGTGTCTCTCTAACCACAAGGACTAGAGAGTATCTTGAAGACTGCGTTCTGCCCACTCAATGGATTTATTCAGTCCTGGTTAGGAAACTTATGAGTTTTGATTTGACCAGTTTTGCTTTAGTGATTAGTTTGTGGCTTAAGACTGGAAAGCCTTCTTTTTTTTGGTTCCTTGAACAACTGAAATTCTTTGCATGGTGTGGCTAAGTGTTTTAGTGTCAGCTTCTTCAGTCAGACTTAGTCTCTATATCTGATGGCCCAATAGTTTGCTGTTCTCTTAATTACATAAAAGAAATTCAGAAGAAATGGCTACTGAATAGCCACTTAGCATAGTAATCACAGGGGTGTTTACTGAAAATAGTAAAATAGAAATATAGAAAAAAATAGAAAATTAAGCTATATGAAAGTCTTTGGAGTGTTCATGCATCTAACACAGCCATATGCTCATAGGATCAAGAAATGAATAATCTTCAGAACTGGGCTAAACGTGTTCTTGAGCTTGAAGAAACAGTGTCTTCCCTGCAAAAAGAACTCGAACACAAAAAGCATTTCTCTATTGAGGAACCAAAACAACAAAAACCCCGGAGAGGTTTGTTGGCTAACCTGAAATCCACGGTAGCAGGCACTGCTAGTACACCTCTTGGTAAAGGCTGGGGCAAGTGTGAAGATGTTTCAACCCCTTCAAGAAAACATGTACTGTTTGCTCATAAAACAAAAGAATAATACTTGATTAATGAAACGTGCAGTTACTGGGTTGCTTCATCAGTCTTAAACTGTTAGTAAGGATGGCATCTAAGGGTAGAAAAAAGCAGCTGTCATGTTAACTGACAAATGTTTAATGCAAGACTTTTTAAATCACGTTGGGTCAAATTTAGAGCTATGTAACTGTAGACCTAAACTTTTGCTTTTACTGTTGATATGGGGATGGGATTTGAGATGTATATCAATATATAAAATATGTAATATACACAATTTTAATTCTTGAGTAACTGCTATTGAGGTCTTCAGTACTTATAAATGTGATTCATGCAAAGTGGGATGTTCCTCCTCTGCTGCTTATTACCTTTTAAATATTTTGCTTTTGTTGCAGATTCCCAAAAATCAGATAGCTTGTATTTTTATAAATTAGCTTGATTCTTCAGAAAATAGTGACTTTCACCTGAGAACTACCCTCCTGGGAATAAACTGCCCAAATTGTTTAACATTTGACCTCATAAAAGAATTAAAACGAGGTCTTATCTGGCTTTTTGCTATTTTGTGGTTAACTTGACTTTGTAAAGGAACTTGTTTTAGTATTGTTTGACTTACCACTAAGGACATGCATTGAACTCTGAAAAATCTGTTTATAATAAAGCTTTCAATTAGTAGATTAAGCTCTGACTGTTCATTTTATAAAGGTGAGAAAATCAATGAAACCAAAGAAAAGGTAAAATCATAAGCTTTGAGGCTGATCTGTCATAGCGATTGACAGGTGGTGATATTGAGCTGAAAGAATCATAGCTCTGCTTGTTCCTTACCTGTGTCTACTAACGCGATGTAAGAGCAAGACTGGGGCACGATAAAACTTGAAATAGCTTCCTTAGGGCAATTTCAGTCAGTGAGTGTGAGGTTTTCCTTAACTACTGTGAAAATACTATGCCTCTAAGAGTTGAAGAATTTTTAGGACAAAGCAGAGCCTGTAAATTAATCAGTTTCTGTTGCTTCTCATGGTGGAAGGGAACCCAGTTTGGAGTGAGAACCTTCCCCTCCTGTGGAGTCGCTAGGTGGTGCAGCCTTCCTGCGTGATACTGTAATAGCCCTTTTTGGATGTGAATGCTCTTACCAACCAGTTGCTTGAGTTGGTCTGCTCGAATGCGGTGATAAGTAATCACTCTGGTATGTCTTTAACCTGTCTGAAGAGGTAGGACTTGAGCCAGTGCAGGTCTCATGCTTTGAACTGTTTCTCTTAAATATGGATTATCTCCAGGGTAGAATTTCTAAAATATTATTCTATTCCCACACAAACTATTCTAACTATTAAAAAATATTTTGGTGTAGTGCTACAGTGCACTGAGTGCTGATCCCTTGAACAAGAAGGCTGCTGAGTACAAATTGCTCTGGACCAGCAATGGTCAAACAATGGGCTAATACTAGAAACTTACTATAATATCGCTTCAAATGATTTCATGCTGTGCTTTGTTGCTCCGTCACTTGTCTGAGATTGTATGCTAGCATGTTTGCAGCACGCTATCTATAATCTCTTATACTCTGAGCAAATGGCATTTCCATGCACCTTCCTGCTTCCTGGATCACTTTTGTTGGCTTCAGGTTGTTGGCTTCAGGAAATGGTTTGAAAAACAAAGTTATAGTATCTCTTAAGCTTTTTTCCTTAAGCTAAAACACAACCTGTAGTGAAGTACTTACCAAGTTTTAGCTGTAATCTTTTCCAAAGTGTTGCAATGGACTGTTACATTAAAGAATTTTGAGAAGCTGTTTTAAAGGACAATTCAGGACTAAACCTTTTCTTGCCTGCTGAAAAGAAACCCAAAAAGAGCTGCAGACATGGGTGGTTCAGCCTGCTTCACCTTCCCAAGACTGAATAGATATCAGGCATGCAGAGTCCATCAATATGTACCATTCTAGATTACCCTTCTAAGGGGTAATAAGCAGAGGCTCCTATGTTCCATGGGCAACTACTGCTACAGACAGTATCAGGCATTTTTCCCCAAATTACTACTGTACAACTTGTTTCAGACTAAGCGTTTATTAAAATTAAAAATCACCATACAATAGAAACAATATTTACATATTTATCTGATAGTCTGCTTAACCAGCCTAGTTTGACTGAAGGAAGCCGATGGAAAACAAAGGCAATGATTGTTTATGCTGCTGAACTTTAGCTGCAGGCACACCGAAGCTTTATCGAAAGGGTTGTAAGCTTCTGCTAAGTACCACTTGCCTAAATAATGGGGGTGAGAGGTGGCAAAGATGGGCTGGGTTTCAGTGGTAGGAACAGTGTCACCAAGAGAAAAAGCCCACTTATACTGTAGTTGCATTGTAATTGCACTAGCTCAGCTGTTCTGATAACTCATTCGGAGAGAACAATTTGATAGAGAGAGCTTAGCAAACTGCATTTCATTTTTATGAATTACAGTTTTAGATACTGAGCAATGACGTTATAGTGTTACTGCCACGTAACTGAATAGCCTATTGCATATCTCCACAAATGCGTTTTGACTGTGCTAGAGCTAGTTTTCGCTTTAAAACAGCTTTTAGGTTAGTCGATTAAAGTAGCAAAAATATAAGGAATACTCGAATAATCACAGACCGTTAGAAATTACGATTAAAATATTTTCACAGGTAATATTTTCACGGGTAACATTCTCAGTGACTGCAATAAAAGTATTAACTTCCTTCAAAGTCCTGTGCTTTCCCATTGATGATGACTTCGGCCTTGTGGGAAACCGAAGGTCAAACACAGAGCCAGGTATGCTGCTGCTTCTCCTGTCATGTACGCGCTTCTGCATCTGAGAGGGCTGTTGCATTGCTTTGAAAATTAAACTTAATACGAGTGACAGAGCAGTAAAACAGAATCATCTTCAATGTAAAGAATTACATACATAACCCTTCCTTAAAGGAAATCATTACATTTAGAAAGTCTTACAAGAGGTGCCAGTACTCCAACTGCGATTACAAGGATACAAAACTAATTTTCACACTACGCTGCATTTCAAAAAAGGTGATTTCAGAGCAACACCGTGTCTTAAATCTGTAAGGTCTCCTTCATGACTTTTTCTTTTGAAGACAGCTGTTCATGCATCCCTTTTATAAAGGCCTCCTTGTACTGTATTCCGTGACTGATCCTGAGAAGGGTTTGTCAGACTGTACAGGTGCATGGTTGCTTTCCTTTTGCCTCCCTTCCCACCCCAAAAAGCTGACTTGGTTTGGTATGCTTCTGCAGCTGCAAAACACAGAACATGTAAAGAGAACTTCAACCTCTAGAGGAATTGTTTTAACCAAAGAAAAGCGTGATTATTTTGCTGCAGAATTAGTCTTTCCGTCAGCATTTCAGCTTCCACACTTGGTTAAGACGTCCAAGCTCACGGAGTAATTGGTTACAGCAGTCTGTCCGGGTAACAGTCTGTGACAGTGCTCCATGTCAACAGGAAAAGTGTTCTTTGTTCTATGGCTGCTGTTGATACTGCCCTTCTGTTGCTGTGTAGAAGTCATCGAGCACACTCTGTAGATAATCAAACGTCGGTCTCTCTTCTGCCTTGTCTTTCCAGCATGTTTTCATGATATCGTAAAGCTCAGCTGGACAGGTTTCCATACGTGGCATCCGGTACCCACGCTGGAGAGCAACCATCACATCTGAATTGCTCATACCTTTAATAATAATAATAAAAAAAAAAAGGTTTCGATGAATTGATCTCTTAACTCTTTAAGAAACTATTTGACTTGATTTCTTGTTCATTTACTTCACTCTAACACATCTAACCCAATAATAGAGGGCTACTACTACTTATTAAAGGCGGCTACTAATAAGGGCTCAGTAAACAAGGGCTAGGTACGCATGGACACAGCGGGATTTGCCCTGAAAATCCTGGGAGGAGATTTCTGTTTCAAGTATAGCACTGCCTTTAGTGCCGAGTCTAAAATGCCTGGAAGAGTTCATACTGCTTGTCTCCAGAATCAGCTCCATTCTGTTCCCCAGATCCCTCCTGTTTTTCCTGCTTTCAGAGGTGGTGAGATCCACAGCCAAAATCCCACCCTGGCCAACTGTGTCATTCTTCCCTCTTTGTCTCTAGCTGCAGAGCTGCAAACCTGCTTGTTCCATAGCAGCATGCCTGTTCAACCACACCGCCGGTGCCCCACATTCATGCACCCTTCAGTGTAGTTGCACACAGATTTTTTCTCCTATATTAACTATTGCAAATCTGCTGCTGATTGCAAGATAGTGGACATCACCGATACCGTTACATGTAACAGGCAATTTCCTCTCCCTCTTGCTCATACTATTCTGGTTGTGCAAAAACATATCATCAGCTGTGATGAGCTTTGCTTTGTTTCCCCGTTGTTGTTCTCTTTCTGAGGAAAAGAACAGTAACAACCAGTAGTGCATCCCGAGCCTCACATGCCTCTCTTGTGGACCAGCCCCAGACTGCATCCTCCTCTTTTTTTTTTTTAAATCTTATTCTTTTCCTCCTATATATCCTTGAGAGATGGGTTCACAGAACGATTGCAACACCTGCTCTCGGAAGGCAGTCCTGCACATGAGGTCAGCTATGCCAGGGCCGACAAGAAAACCACTTCCTACCCCGAAGCCTGCCTTTCAACTCGCCCCTTCCTGCCAGCTTTACCTTCTCCCAAGCCAGACTCTAAGCTTTTTGTACTTCAGTGAACGCTCTTTCTTCCAGGGACAGGGCGTGCAGGAAGCACCTGTGTTCCAGCCTGGACATTTGCCACCAGTGAGGACTTTACCTCTACCCAGAAGGGTATCCCGACCCCACAGCTGCTGGCTGCTCCTCAGACCACGTTCCCCACATGGTGCAGCTCTGCCTAAGACTAACATGTGGTGTGGTTTTTTTTTTTTAACCTCCAGATAGGTGAGTGTGTGACATGCACTGCTCCGATTGATGCCAAGGCTTGCGGTGGAGGTGCAGGTGTGCTGCTCCCCTGGGTACGCCGTGACCATGCAGCTCCGCCGCTGCAGAGCACTGCACGCGTTGCCTGAGCACCGAGGCTATGATTTAAGCCACTTGGCGGGTAAGGACACATTTGAATCACAACCAAATGACAAATTAATTCAGTATAACTACTTTGATTATTCAAGATGACTTGAATTAAGGGGATTTTCCTTATATACAAGGAAGTTCTGCCAATCACAATATGCACACCGTGAGACCAAGCCAATTTTTCCTCAATTAGAAGAGCAGATACCACTGTAACAGAACACAGTGGATCCTCTTTCCCTTCATTTCAAAGGGAGAGGTTAATTCTAAGATCTGCGAAGGGTAGGATTAGTTCCCCAAAATAATTTGACATTAACTATAGGACACTGCTCCAAATTCTTCCAAAGGTCGGAGTTCCTTCAGTTCAAGCGTTTTGGCTTTAACCTCTAGAAATACCATCAGCCATGAAATCTGGGTCTGAATCAGAGCGGTTACTTCGGGCACATCTTTTGTATTTTCAAAGTTTTGCTTTGGAAGGAGGAGGGAAGTTTTCCTAACACTGCACGTGTTATAGCAAAAGAGTATTTTGAAGGTAGCAGTGGAATAGGATGTTTTCACAGAATAAGGAATTACTGCTTTATAAAGATAAAGTAAAGCCAAAATAAATACAGAAAGAAAGCCGATGAAGTATTTTTACAGGGAACAATGATCTGACTGCTTGGGTTTAAGTACTTTAAAGGCTTGTGCTTAGATCTACTGTCTTTAGGATTATTGATACATTCTGAATGCTGAGTACTGTTTCAGCTAACTTGCAGAAAAAAAAATGTTAAATAATCATTTAAGTTCATAAGACCAAAATGAAGAGCCTTTTATCAGTATTGGATACTAAGTACAGCATCATGAACATACTTACGTATTTTTTTAAAACAAACAGATAGGTTTACCTGTCTACCCCACGTTTGATGTAGTACTCTCAGAGTAGCTACTTGTTTAACTTCTCCAAGTTATTTTTTTTTCTTTCAGCTAGAGAGATACCTGTTTCATCAAAACTATGTCCTAGTCAGTAAAAGACATCCTGCATGCATATTTGTTACACCTTATATGCTAGCAAAGGACTAACTCTAAAGGTTTGGTACGCGTGTGTTAATTTACACTGCGGTACCTATTAAGGTTCACAGTTAAAAGATTTCCTTATGTTACAGCCCGGGAAATGATGTAAGCACAGCAATGTGAAGGAAGAATCCCAGTGTACAGAAAGTGGCGCATCTTGTGAAGAACAGCTGACATAACTGGAATGCAAACATGGCTCGTTCCAATAACTTACATATTGTGTAATCACCTGGAAATTAGTTTTTTACAACCAATTTGACCTACTTGCCTACAGAATCAGACACTTGTTTCATATTTCAGAGGTAGTTCCTGAAACTATAGTCCCACTAATTGCTTTGAATTTCTCAGGAAGAGAAACAGCTGTTGGAATTTAGGAACAAAGATCACAGAAGTTCCAAGTTTCTTGGCTGGAAATGCTTCCTACCAAGCTGCCTGCCTAGATTTTCATTCCTAGCATTAACTACTTGTCAGCTATAACTCAAACCACTTTGTATGCAGCTTTATGCTGAAAATTTTCCAGTTGCTGAAGCTGGTTAATACCTGAAAATAATATTTTGAAGTGTTCCCATTAGAACTGAAAAATCAGTTTACTGTTTCTACTCCAGCAGCTGCTACTCACACCCTATCACTGGGCTATTCTTGCCACGCTGGGGTAATTTGCCTAAACCTGTCACGTTTCTTCATGTGAAGTAAATTGGTCATCCACTTATTTTGCTGTCCTGCTGGTTCTTCAGTATCAGCTTTCTGCCTATTAGGCTACTTCAGTTTATACTTTTATTTAAAATAGACATTTATCCCTCTTGCAGTTGAATGCAAGCAATGCCTGCAAACTATTACAAGCAGTATGCAGTCAAGAGGCTTCCCCTTCTAATCGCTGGCTGATAAATTAATTCGCAGTGTATGGCTTATTTATGATACTCATAAAAAATGCTTCCATATTTAAAAAAAAAAATATTGCCCAGGCTTCCCCTAGAAGACATATTTTCCAACAGTAGTACAGTGTCTGCTGCACCAATTGATTTTGTTCTTAAAATAAAAATATGATGTGTTTTACGGAGGTAGAGAGACAGCAGGCTTAGCTGCAGAATCAAGTATTGGTTGGAGTTTTGTGTTTTTGTAGTGCTGGTTTCCAGGTGAGCTTGTAGGTTTGCTCGGGGAACGACAATTTTCAAGGCATCCAGAAATAACCTTGTGAGGCCATCTCAGCATGGGCCAGTGTCTGGATGCACGGGCATGTGCTAATGGGAAATAAAGTCTTGCAACTGTGGGAAGAGCCATGAATTACCCTGCTGCCGACAGCTTCCATCTGATCTTTCCTTGGGGACATGAACAGCTCTTTTAGAATAAGACTGGGAGGACCAGCTACTCAGTCACATATTTTATAGCCCTTACCTAAAAAATGACCCTGAGCGTATGTTTAAACATTTAGCTATGCAAGCAGCTCCATCACCTCTTGAAGTTTAAGGGGGCTGCTCTTGAGCTTAAGTGCTTCCCTGGACTGGAGCCTTGAGGAGAGATAAGAACGTCTGCTTTGGCTCTGCCTCCTGCACGGAAAGGTGATGTGTTCCTCCCTCACATAACATCAAGGTGGCTGCCACCAACCTTCCTCCGGCTGCTTGAGCCGCATGGGAAGTCTGGTCTCCCTGTGCCCACAGGTGTTAAGCCTACTGTCACGGCAGGGTTCGGGACTCAGGTCACCCACTTCTGTCGCTTTGACATCCCTGGAGTTTCAGGATGCAGAGTTCCAGCTGCTTGTGAAGTGGCGGTGAAAACGGTTTCACCGTTTAAACAGCAAGAGCTGCTGCACTGGAAGTGCTGGAAAAGCATTGCCTGAATATATAATATCTGCTCTCCCTTTCCTGCCTGTAAACTGCCGGATCCGAAGGCTTTATCTCAGGAGCTACTCCGTCTGTTAAATGGAGGTGAGCAGGCCAGGTGAATATGGCTGCACTTTCTCCATTTGCCCACAAGACATGAGAATTTAGGTTAATTTTCCATAACCTCAGCAAGCTTATGTGAACGCACTCTGCTGCCCTGAGTTAATCAGCTATGCCCGAGATGTGACAGTTTTATACGCACAAATATCCTTTATGCAGGCTATTTCTGTGCACTGGAAACATTAATATGTGTTTTGTCTAACAGAAAGAAAAAGGAAACATGAAGCACATCACCATTTCACGGCTACCTAGGGCAGCCATTATTGAGGTACTCCCCTGTGGTCTTGTATCTGAACCATGGGAACAAAGAGAAACTATTCCACGTGGTACAGCAACACTGCTTTAGGCTCTGTTTCTTGTTTGTTTAGATTAGCTCATGATGACAAAGTATTAGTGCCTATTTGCTTGTGCAAACACACTTCTTTCTACTTTCACATATTATGATATTAAAAAAAAAAGCCAGTAGCTTACACAATACCGTTAAAACTTGCACTGTGTCCTCCCCGAGACAGTGCTTTAGCCTGTGAAGTTGGGATCTTTGACAATTACAGCAATTCTGCTGTAAGTTCTTTTAAATATATAAAAATGACTCCTCATTCAAGGTGCTATTAGTCCATTTACTAAAATTTATCCCCAAGAGGCACATGGCTTACATACATGCTGATGATAGTTTTTCAGAACACTAACGTTACCCGCAAGACATTTCTCAAATCACTGGTGTTGCTACCATCAAACGCCAGCTGTTTCCCTGAGTATTTTCTTTGCCTTTTGACACTAAAGCATAAATACAGAGCAATGGTATAATCGTACGTCCATACCTGGATAAGGAATCTTCCCATATGTGACGATTTCATACAGGAGAATCCCAAATGACCACACATCAGACTTAATAGTGAAAGATCCATAGTTAATTGCCTCCGGTGCTGTCCATTTAATAGGGAATTTTGCACCTGAAAAACAAGACAGTTTCAATCAGTCAAAGGCAAATTTAAACACTCTATATAAAGCCACTGGCAGGATTTAAGAGACTTGTCTATGGTACCCCTAGATCAGCAAAGTTACCAGCAGCTCCTTCTATCCAGGAGTTACCAACACGGACGTGCTGGAAGACACGTGGTGCCATGCTGCATGTCCTGCATTAAAAGTGCAAATCAAATGATGAACGTTACATAGCGCCTCTCGGGTATTGTGAATTTTTGCTAAAATGGCAGTAAACATTTTACCTTCTGCCAGTGATCAGGGAAAAATCGTACAAATCCCGTTTGTCGGGGATTAACCTGGCAGGAGCTCAGCACCACACAGCCGTTCACTCCCTCCCTCCAGTGGGATGGGGGAGAGAATCGGGGGAAAATAAAAAATAAATTCCCAGCCAGACCATGAGCAGCAGCACCCACACACATACCCCAGCCAACTCCCCCTTTTTTTATCGTTCCTCATGATGCCCTGTGTTATGGGACATCCCTCTGGCCAGCCTGGGCCAGCTGTCCTGGCTGTGTCTCCTCCCAGCTCCTGGTGCACCTGGCAGGGCAGCACGAGAATCTGGAAAGGCCTTGGCTCTGCGAGCACTGCTCTGCCACAGCTAAAAACTCTGGTAATATTATCAACATTATTATCATCCCAAATCCAAAACACAGCACCATACCAGCTACCAGGAAGAAAATTAGCTCTATTCCAGCTGAAACCAGGAAACCATCAGCTGGAATTTCACAAGACTTAACTAACTTCTACCATTTTAAAGAAAGTCCATCTTTCTTCAACATGCACTTTAACATATGCCACACTCGATTATTTCTGAACAGCCACAGATGCAAAAGGAGTAGCAAGTCATATCTTAATATATGTCTTTCGTGTCTAAATAACTGATTCCAAAAAATCCCATATAAATGCAAACTACATCTAGTTAGAAATGAAACCCTTAAGCAGCCATCATTGGGGAATATTACTTGAGCTCTTCAGACAAAGAAGAGGAATGCAAACAGATCCTATTTATGCCCTTTCTACCCTGCTCTGTCATTCTGGCACAAAATACCAGGTAAGCTAGGAAACTACTGAATGCCAGGAAACCGATCAAAGAAACCCAGCAAAAGGAATTTATAACATGAAAGGATCATTTAATCAATATACAGTGTCCAGAGCTAGCTAAAAAAAAACACAGGTATGGGTTCTGTACCTCTGAAAGCTGCTTAATCATGTCCTTCCCTCTGAGCTCCTATTGAATTAGTCACTGGTTACCTAGTGACTTCTGAGTAGCCCTTTAATCGTCTCCCTTTAATCTCAACTGTAACGCATTGTTCTCTTTCTTCCGCATACCTTGGTTCTTCCATTCTCATCCTACATTACCACAGTTTCCACCCAGCCGGTGTGAAAACATGAGGTAGTGTCCTTAAAATGAGAGCGGGACAGCCAGCCAACAGGCACGCTCAGAAAAGCTTTAGGGTATTTACCCTAATGCAATCTGTGCATGGGAACATTAAAGAAAAACAAAACAAAACAAAAAAAAAACTTTTCACTACAGCTAATTGACTATGCCCTCCTTAAAACAATCCGTGACAATATTAACAAAACACATACAGCAAAACACAGACAAATCTATGATAGTATGCTTTCCTCTCTCACCAGTCCTGCCCCTGCTGCAGTGTTACCTCCCGGCCGTGTGCTGAGCAGGGAAATGGAGGTAGCCTTTGAGCATCCCTAACTCACAGGAGCAATGCTGCTGAACACACAAATCAACGCTGCAGCTCCTAAAGCAGCTCCAAAAGATAACCAGTTTTGCAAAAGTTTCTCCCAACAACTACAACTACCAGGGCTGCTTCCTTTCGGTAAGGAAAGGGAGGTGCACATGGCACTTAGGATATGAAGAAAAAATAACTTTCATAATTTCTCAGCATTTAATTCAGTGGGATGGAAGCTGCGGGTCTTTTTAAAAGTTGTTGGCATTAGAACACTGTCTCTAGGAAGTTTTTATGGCATTTTCTGTCCTTGGTGACCATATTATTTTTAGATACAGCCTCAGTTCCTCCCAGAGACTGAAGTTTTAAGAACAAAACAAAACAACAAAAGAACATACCTTCTCTTGCTGTATATTCATTGTCTTCAATAACTCTAGCTAGTCCAAAATCAGCAATTTTGCACATCAGTAAGTCCGAAACCAGAACATTAGCTGCTCTCAAGTCTCGATGGATGTAATTTTTCCTTTCTATGTACGCCATCCCTTCTGCAATCTGTAACAAAAGAAACAGCTATTTTGGTATTTCAGCACAATACAATGCCATCGGCAGGCCAGGCCTCTCTGTTCTTTCAATGCACCAGCAAAGGCACGTTCACTTATTCATTACCAGTAACTTTGGAGCACTTTGTACATGGAAACTAGGAGAGGTTGACTGCCATGCAAAACTTACGTGTAGATCCAGTCCTGCAAAATGATACTTACAGTGGCAGCTTCAAAAGAATAGTTTGGATGAATAACAGCCGGTAGGATAAGATACCCAAATCAAAAATTTAAAAGAAATGTTCATAAGATTTCTACTACAGTATTCTCCTTCCTAATTTACTAACAAGTTTATTTTTAAAATAATAAGAAAATGGAAGAAATTGGTAAGTTAAATGAGAGACGTGTTCTTTCAAGTTTCATCAAGCAACAATGCAGAAAGTTTTTTAAAAGAAAATGAAACAAAACAAAAGCAAACAAGCAAGCAAACAAAAAACCCACCAGCTTTCTAATTACCTGGTATAAACCTGGGTAATTACTAAGACAGGTCAAATAACTTTATGTATGTTTTCACCTCCGACAACATCTACCTGCTCATACATGAGGAGCATTTGGCAACAGCAAGTACTCAGATACTATCACAAGTAAATTTAACTTGCATTTCAGCAACCAAAATTAATTTCCAAATCAAATTAAAGGTGATTAATGCATTTGTCCAGACTGCCCTATTTTCCCCACAAAGAAAAACATACTACTTTTCAAAAAAAAAAAAAAAGGCAAATAGTTTCTCAACTCAGAGCAGTAAAACTTTTGTGTCATTAGTATGCTGTCCAAAAGTTTAATAGGAGCCAGGAAAAAAATAACACCAGACTAGTGCTTGGGAGCTGTCAGTATTTCTTTTCCTTGTGAGATTGCTGGTGCCACTCCCAGGCAAGGCCCACAGGCTATCTGTGCCACAGATACTAGTCCAGAATTTCTGTAGGTGACATGTCTTTGCCATCCACATTGTTTGGGGAGCACAAGCTCCCAGATTTGTTAATGAAGCAGCAGTGAAACATAAGGGCCCTTTTCGCCCCAGTCCCTACCACACTCGTACACGAGCTCTTTCCCCTCCGTCTCAGGAGAAGACGAGCACACGGACACCTTGCCAGTGCCAGAGCCGCACATTTCAGCTGTGCAGTAGAGCAGGCAGGAGCACCTGGCAAAATTTTAAGAAAACATTCACACCACTTCTGCTTATCCGTTTTTAAAAAGTCCCCGAGGGATACACCGCACGCACACAGTACTACCACTTACAGCAGTGAAACCCCGTTACCTTCGTTCCTCTTTTGTTGTTCAGGCAGTGGAACACACAGTCACTTTCCCTCCCACCTCTTGCCACTAAAAAACTTTTCTTACAAACCAATATATTGCCACTTCTTCAGAGCAGTCTTAAATTTCACTTACACAAGACAAGGGTGTTCTTACTCTAAACCAGATAGGCAATCTGTGATGATGAAGAAAGCGAAGAACATCTGCATTTCAAATTTTCTAGGAATAAGTAAAAGGTATTTTATAATGAAGGAAGCAGCTACTAGTGAATAGTTGCCGCAGAGAGTCTTACTAGAGACTTAAAGACTACTCATAAAATAGAAGGGTAGCATTTAATTCTCTCCTCCACGTGTGATGATTTGGGTCTGGGGAAGAAGGAGAACTGAAAGCAAAAGTTTTGCTCTAAGATCAATGCTGAAATGGGACGGGCCAGCTTGGCAGATGCGACTGAAACGCAGACAGGTGCACTAATGCCACTGTGAAAACACAGCAACAATCAAGCAGGAATCAACTTTCCTCTTACTTCCCTGCACAGATCCAACATTTGGACTAACTGCTGGCTGGTCAATGACGAACCACTTCATGTAAGAGAAGTTTGCGGCCGTGATTTTCAGTTTCCAAGCCCAGCCAAGCAAAGCCATTGGAAAGACCTTTTTATTTCCTCTTATTCATGCCAAATCCACTGAACTTATCATCTGTTAGTCACAAACTAAGAATGTGACAGCAAACAATTCACTATGTTTTCAGCAAATACAAATTACATTTCCATGAAATTCAAGGGCAATGGTTTTGACTGTATTGAATCAGAGAAATTCAAAGAAGCCGTGTATGTACAAACATTTGGGCATGCAAAAAATCCCCAAAAATGAGTGGGCAAGGAATTCTGATTAACAGGAGGGGAAAGGCAGAAAATCAACAACTGAATTCAAACATTTCAAACGTCTAGTTCATGTTAAGCCCTTGTGATCGACAAACAAAAAAAAAAAAAAAAGAAAGAAAAAAAACACACACACAAAAACCCACAACAAAACAACCCACACAAAAGGATTTTTTGATGAAGGAAATGTGTGCCAGAGCCCATGCGATAACTCTTTCTGATAATTGTTGGGTTTTCATTGCCAAATGGTATGTTAGATGTAGAGAAATCCACAGGAACAAAAGAAAAAGAAAGCACTCTTTCCCTCTCTTTTAATGATCATTTGTACCTGTCAAGGCTGTTCAGTGACATGCAAGTCAGAAGCAGGAAAGAAAAGCTTACTTGGGCTTGCAGGATATTTTCTGTGGCCTTTAAGAGAGGATCCTGCCTACACTGCACTACTGCTACTCAAAAAGAAACCGGTTTTCTCATAACCTGTAATCAGCCACTGGCATGCTTGTAGAATTACCTAAGCTAAATTATTTAACAATAACAATAATAAAAAGCAATTGCTAAATGGTAGGAACTATGTATACAATGTAAGAATGACAAGTAACTAACTAACTCCTGGAAGGAATAAATCAGCCCGTAAAACAGCCTCCAGACTGTAAATCTTCAGCTGAAAGTCAGACGATAAATAAATGACTCGGAGCCAACGTTTTGCATACGGCTCTGTCACTGACGTGGTGACTTCAGCTAGCTCTGCTCTTTTCTCTCGGTTTCTGTTCTTTCTGCCTGTAAAACATGGTGATTACTTAACTCTCCAGCATGCTTGTGGGTCATCTCACAAACAACAATAAAACTCTTTCAAAATATTTAAAGAAAACGGTAGGAAAAGCAGGGAGCAAACAATGATGCTAAAAGAAGCATTCCATGTGTTCTGCCCAGTCCTTCACACCTTCTGAAGGGAGAGGGGAGAACCTAACAAACCAGCGTCTCAGGAGAGGCGACTCTGCTTTCACAGCAAAGCTACACTTTCGGAAAATGAAAAGCACTTGGTCACAACTCACGGGCTGCATTGGTGAAATGCCACAGCTGAAGCTAAACAGCACATACAGGGATGGGCAGTCATGTTCTCTTTTTTTTTTTTTTCCCCCCCCGAAGTGTGAAGGTCTGCCAATTTTTTTTTAATTTTATTTTTTTCTACAAAACTGGAGAACTTCTGGATTCCTTAACAGCTCAGCTTTTCAATTGAAAGACATGTTTCATTTCAACTTTCATTCCGAGGCCTGTGATTCATTTTTGCAAGTGTTATTTCAAACGAGACATGTTTTACATATTGTTTGCAATGCTGTTTGTTAATGCAGAGAGCGGGTTACAGTAACATCTGTAACCAATCCCACTTGTGCATTTGTAAGCTATGTGTAAAAATGTGGAATACTAAGAAGGCCAGACGGGATTGTTCCGGGTTAACCTGATAGGATGTTTTTATATCATGCTGAGAATATACGATACCATGTTGAGAACGAAAACTGGGTGACGGGGATCACGAAACAGATGGGAATGAAAATGAAACATAATGAAAGAATGGCAATATGAAGACTTCTGTTTTTCCTAGGAAAGCAAATCTTAAACAACTTGGAGAGTTGGCAGGTGCAACCTTATGGGAAAATAGTCTCAGGAACAGCCATGCCAGCAAGGAAACAACAATTACAAGTGCAAGGGCAAACCACACTTTGTAAAGGAAGTGCTCAACAAGAAAAGGTTGGCCAAATCTTACATGGTCTGAAAGCCCTGAAAATGATACAGTCAAATTGTAAATTGTAAAAGAATACCCAAATATGACAAAAATCAGAAGAACTCACCCACAAAACATTCTGCAAATAGAAAGTATAAGCTGGGAAAAATTCTAGAGTTGCATTTGTAACAAGATGAGCAACAAAAATATTTACATTAAACAGATGGGGAAGGCTACATGCAAATGACACAGAAGTTTTTAAATGCCTGCTTTTGCTTCAGTCTTCACTAAAAGCATCAAGGATGCACGCATGGCTGACATGAATAACAAAGGGGTAAGAACTCAGGGTGTAAAAAGGAAAGAACAGTTTAGAAGGATATGGGTGTTTATGAGACACCTGAACACTGCCAGTAAATCCAAAGTCACACAGCCTCTACTCACCTGCAAAACAGGGAAGTAAAATATGGACAAAGAATAAATAAATTAAAGTGACGAATCAGTATTCAAGGTTGCACCTGGTTTGTATTTGATTACAAATTAAATCAATTCCGGGGGAAAAAATAAAAAGGAGGAAAAAAAAAAAAGAAAAGAAAAAGACATGACCTATGATGTTATGATGTCCAAAAGACTCAGAAACACTAGGCTAAATCATCCCCAATCCTCTCCAGCCCTATTTCATCTATAATTTTTAAACCAAAATCATCTAGAAATGGTTTCTTTGGGTATGGTTTAGGTACTTTTAAAAGGCTTTCCTTTGCATTGACAGATGGGGCTTTTTTGCCTGTTCAGGATCCGTACATGTGAAAGCTACAGGTGAAAATGCACCCAGTAGAAGCCAGGGATTTGTGAATAAAGGCGGCTTCAATGTTCCCTCTGAATTGCTGCTGCCTGCTACACAAGTGATTCTCACTCCCCAGGGTGCTCTACAACCGAGGCTGCATCTGAGGGCTCAGCAGTGAGCAGGACATCCTGGCCACATCCCTTTTCCTTTGCTGGGCTGGGCGGAGGGTGGCCGCAGAGCTGCTCTCACTGCAAACCAGCCCAGGCCCGTGGCTCTGTGGGAAGCTCCTGCTAAAGCAGGTGAAGCAGCCTATGTAAGTCAGAGTACACAGGAAATCAGTGAAAAGCAGCTACAACGTGAGGGACTATCCCGATGAGGTTAAAGAAGAGGAAGTAATGTAGCATCTGCTGAGGTTCACAGTGCTTTAAATTTGGTAATTCCCAGTTCTTAGGGAAGAGTGTCAGAAAAAACAACCTACGGTTTTGGAAGGTTTAAGCAAACACATGCTATTGACCTGGATAAGACTTTATTTTGGTCTAGGGTTAACCAAAACCAGATTCCTTTCAATGATGGCCAGACATGTAATAAAATAAAACACACTTGCTTGCAGAATTTGAAAAAAGAATTCATCTTCACATCATTAGGGTAAGTGCCTATGAAGAGGGTATAGACCCTCTGTATCTGAAAACTGTTGGGAAACAGAGACATTTTAATCCTTCAAATGATAATTATTGTAATACCTATTTTCCATTTGCAGCAGAGTTTATCCTAAAGGTGAGCCAGGAAAGGCTGCAAAAATGTATTCTACTTTCTCCAGTCAAACAGTTATGTAGTTAAAGCAGACCCACATGGAAAAAAAAAAAGAGTAATTATGTACTGGAATATTAGAGGGCATCATTATTTTTATTTCAATGTTATTATTAGTCTAATGGCATTGCAGTCTTAAAAGGCAGAAAGAAGGGGATAAGAGTTGCTAACAAAGTTGTAGATCATGGAAGGATTAATGAAAGTACCAGTGCTGCACAGAAATGACTGTTTTTGTGATAAAACTGACCAGTTTGAAAAGTATGACATGAGTATGTCCATTAATAATCGATATAATTTTCCTAAACACAGCGTGTGTATGCTAAGCAGCAGATAACAGATTCGCATAAGAAGTAGGAAGAGTTTACACATGCAAAAAGTTCACTGAATTTGCATCACACGTTATTAGTTGACCTCATAAAACAGGGACAAGCATGATTTCAGTAACTGGGAGACAAAGAATTGGAAGCTCTTTGGGTAAATTAGCTGTGGGGCAAGACAGGAAACAACTACTAAGATCCAGTTTGCCAGTCACCCTGGTGATGCAACAGCCAGGCTATTGCCTGTAAATGACAGAGGGGAATACAAGGAGCCTGCACACTGAGTATTTTGGTCTGCTGCCTTAGCAAGATCTGGCAGCAGAGCTTGTGGACAAAGCAATGAAATTCGCTCACACCCAAGCCTGTAACTGGGAACCAACAGCCAACAGCACCTTTGCATTTCCTCAGCCTGGTTGCTGAGCTGAGAAGCAGAAGTACCAGGAACTGCTCGTAAGTTGTGTCAGCTCATGACTGTCAGACCAAGGAAGTTACAGGACCAGCTGGTGAGGTTGCTGGGCTACTTAGCACTCACCAAGCAGCGGTCTCATAGGCTGTAAGTACAGGGAAAGAGGCTCAGGTGTTGATTTCTCCACGTACCTGACTTTGTTTCTGGCATATATTAAAAATTCACAATTCTGCTGAATTCTACAGGGGATGCCACTGTTCTGTTCTGTATTAAAGCAGGCAGTACGTGCTGAAGATATGTTTGCAAAACTCAGCTTCTTTTAAAACACTCTCATTAGAGAGACTGCTAGCATTCATCTCTAGTGGCTAAAATTATCTTTGCCAGGGCATAACCAACCCTAGATTTCCCTAGCCCCTACTCATACACATTAATTAAAACACAAAAGAGAAACCTCAGCTCTTCCAGAGGGCAGATTGTTTTAGAAACTGAGCTGGACTGCCTTCCTAGCAAGCATTTTCTTGCCATGTTTTCCACAGACCTAATTTCACAAATTGGGACTGCTAGTACAGCCAAATATAGAAATTAAAAAAAAATAAAATAAAAACCGAGTCCACAGCTGTACACTGAAGTTACCACCAGACTTAAGTCCACCTAAATCCTCCTTTGTTGCTGTTAACAATGGCAATTGATGCATGCAGATGCTCAGATAACAAAACAGCAGAATCAGTACAGCAGAGTAGTAGTATATTCAATTACTTGCTTGCAAAATGCTATCTTTTTACAAGATGTTTATTTCACCTGTGGGAGCAGTCCTAACTTTTTTTTTTTTTTTCAAAATCAGACTATTTTATCCATTGTAAATACAGATTTCTTTCAAGATTGTTCAAGACAAAGGCTTCATGAATTCAGTGAGTGAAGCACTGAGTAGCCATCTGGCAATGCAAACACCAGCTCACAGCAGTCTTTAATACTGAAAAAATCAGCTCCAGAAGTGGGTTCATGTTGAAGGGCATTACATTCTTCAGCTATCTGTTAGTCACATAGCCACAGCCTCCCCTCCCCTTCTCTCACTCCCAGTCCTTCCCTATCTGACAAGGCCAAAGGTGACAAAGGCCATTCCTCTAGATAAAAAGGCAACGTATTAAGTGCAAACACTTCCTGACCATTTTCATACTGCTGAATCACAAGTCCATTGCTAACGTATTGTTCCGCAATGGGTAGAGTTTCAGAATTTTTTGTTGCAACATAATTCTTGCGTAGACACGTGCATGTAGGCACGCCAGCTGTGCAGCGTGGCTGTGAGAAGCTCAGCCTTGGGAAACATCACAGGCATGCAAGGGTAAAAAAGAAGACAATCCTCAGCTACTATTTATTGTGTTTTCAGTCTTCCTGAGAAGTTTGGATAGGCAGGTAAACTGCCTTACCAGAACAGTGTGAATAAAGAGACGTGCAGAGCTCAACAGTGTGTCAACCAAGGCCAAAAAAAAAAAAGTCCTGATCTTATTTTAGTTCACCATGAGTTTTCTCTCTGGACATTTATAGTTTATAACTGTCAGAGGCAGAACACTGGACTATAGGCACGTTTGATACAGACGTTGACATGTAAATCACTTTGGGGTTTCTCTCTAAATTTTTTCTTATGATGTGGGATAACTTGTATATTTTGAGACTATCCCCATGGTTTCACAACCAATGATATTTCACAAGAAATACCAAATGATATTTCACAAGAAATATCATTTGATTAGATTTTATTTACTTCACAGTAATTTACATATGAATTTGAAACCGACATTACTCTGTGGAAGTTAACATAGAAGTTTGACTAACTGACCTAACCTAAGAAATAAAGATGACACCACCAATGAATGCTACTTGGAGGCATCTCATAAGCACTCACTCTACAGAACTTGTACACTTTCACTTCACTTCTGTTGGAAATGAAAACAGCCTTTCCACAAAGAAAAGTGACCGTATACCACTGCCATCTAAGTAGATCGCCAGCAGTATCAAAGAGGGAGACCCAACTTCACAAGTTCCCTTTGAAACACCTTTTTCCTCTATTCTCTCGTTCCAAGTAACCATATTTACTCAGACCAAAACATTTGAAAACTAAATTCTCCTTTAATGTGACAAAGTTTAGGATAAAGCTTCCCATTCTGAGTTTCAGACTTGGAGAGAAATAGAACCCCTTAATTTTGAGCATGTTTCTTAAAACTTACCTGAGCAGAGAAGTCAATTAGCTTTGGAAGCAACAATTTACTTCCTTCATCACTCTTCAGAAAATCCAGCAAACTTCCTGTTACAACAGAGAAAGATTAAGTCAGTGTAGCTTATTTTCAGAATAAAGTTCCCACTAGGTCCCCAATTTTCTGAGTCACAGAAGTTTTGCAGTGAATGGTTTTCATGTACTTTCAAGCCAACTGCAGTAAGCCCATCTCTTTACACGACCTAATAACAGTAACATTCGAGCCAGCATGGCAGGTATCCAAGTTTTGCAATTTCCCTGGGTGTAGAAAACTCACATCAGAGCATACCTTAGCTCAGTGGTGCTGAATTGGATAATTACCCTAATCTACAGACTATCAGGAAAGTTCTCTAGGAGAATCTCACTCATTAATTCTTTCAAGGTGGTAAAGAATAAATTGCTGAATGGTAGCTAGTGTTTATGAAGTCATCAGCAGAACTGCTTGAAAACAGAACAAAAAAAAACAAACAAAAAAACTATTAACTAAGACAATCTGAGAAGGAAACCTCACTTATTTTGTGTAGTGATACTCTACTACAGGTTGCCCCTTTCTAGTAGTGCAGCAATCCTTTCAGGAATACTCATCGCTACCCTCATTAAACAAGTATTTATCAATTCAAGAGCTATATAAGACAATTTCTAAGGTTTTAATTATTAAGCGTCTTGTTATGACACCAAAGTTAAGTATGGTTAAGTATTAGAACCCAAAGGAACCAGAGCTATTTTGAGGGTTGTGCTCTGCACCTGAAACAATTTAAAAATAATACATTTAAGAAATCTGTAAAAAAAAAAAAAAATTTCAAAAATGCAATAATGAATCATAAAATCAAATCCTTATCCCTCCTCTAAGATCCCTCACTTTATATCAGAGCATACAAAAGAAAAATGTTAAAATCCCAAGTTTTCCTTTTCTGTTGCTTCCTTTTTAAAGGATGGGCACTGACTAATGAATGATTAATAAACAGAAGTGTTTACTAAAACCCTGCTTGAAGATCCTCTGTCATTCTCACCTTTTGCCATGAATTCTGTTATAATATAAATAGGTTCTTCTTTGGTCACTACAGCATAAAGCCTGACTAGCTTGTCATGCTGAAGTGTTTTCATGAGGTTGGCTTCCTCCAGAAAGGCTTGCACAGACATCGTTCCCGGCTTCAGAGTCTTCACGGCCACTTTTGTACTGTTATGATAATAACCTAAAAGGGGGAAATATGTTCAGTGCACTTGCAGTCACCCTGCACCGCGCAGCACCCTGACTAGCAGGAACCCATAAAGCTGGTGAGGTTAGATTCCATTAACAGCCAGGAGCCTGACAACAAGCAATCACATGTAGCACAAATATTTACACTAAAATTCCTTTACGTTTTGCCAGTGATACACTGCAGTCAATTATAATCAATTTTCTACTTTTTATGAATGGTTTATCTGAAAAAATAAAGAAAGCAAGCTTTCATTTATAAGTAGCCCACGGGAAAATACTAAAACAGTCAAGAGGTGTTTTAATAAACATCCACATAAATCGTCTCAAAATCTAATAGAGCCCATGGATTGCTTACAAGACTGCGGAGCTTCTTTAAACACCATGGTTAGAATCATTTTATGCATGCCAGTCTCATGCTTATAATCCTTTCTTTAACCCTCAGTACTCAACATGGAACTCTTCAGTAAAGTGCAACCAAATGAGCATTCTCGTGACCATCAGAGATATGCTGGCAGGACTGCAATCCTGCAGTGTTCAGAGCAAGATTTAAAACATGATAATTCCTTTCCACATAGCACATGCCAAGAGTAGAAACAATTGTGGCTGTTTCATTTCTCTGTTTATCAAACCTTGTAATGTAATACTCTGACTATATAAAACGCAAATATCAGTAAATAAATGTTAAAATAGCATTAAATAAAATCAATAGAATAGCAAGAGCTGATCCTAAAGTTTATCTTGTAAAGTTTTTTAATTTGAAAAAGAAATAGAAATAGGAAAGAAAAGAAATAGAAAAAAAAAGGAAAATAAAAAAAGAAAAGAAATAGAAAAAGAGAGGGATATAAATGCAACATCTTCATTCCAGATTTACAGATTGCTCCAGTAATATCAAACCGCAGCCTTTTGCCCCCCCCACCACACACATTTCAACATTGCAAAAACGCTTCTTGGAGAGGTAAAGCTTTTGTGATTCAGAGAAATAACCTCAGTTCCACATTCAGCAACAATCCAGACAGTATTACCACAATGGATGTACCTCTAAACTGGAGCCTGCAATTTCTGTGTATTACTTATTGCCTTAATATAGGAGCTCAGTGGCAAAGCAAGGAAATAATTTCTAGATCCTAAGTAATTGCTCTAATCACTGCACATTTTATCACCTTTTTTAAAAGAAAGATCATCACCTGAGAAAAGCCACTATAACTGTGATCAAATATTCAACTGCATGATTATTAAACATATTTTTTCCAAGCACAGTATAGTCAAAGCATAACACAGATATGCCTCTAGATGGTCTAATAAGAAGAAATGACAATAACAGGTCAAATTCTGCCGTTAAAACTCAGGTATACAATTTCTATCCATCAAAAAAACAGGTGTTAAATACATCTCTTTCTGCTTAAAAAGCAGAAGGCTTATATCTGTAGTTTGTAATATTCTACACCATACCCTGAACGAGAGCACCAGTTCCACTCCCCATTTGTTGAATACTCTGCTAAACATACTAATTAATACCTTTACTTCTGTGAGACAATTCTGATCTACACTCTTAACATTAACTGTATAACAGTATTTTATACTCACTAGAGATTCATCAGACTACGTTTCTGCTTACAGAAAATTTGCATTACTAACAACAAAAACCTCACCCAATACTGATGTTCTCTGCAGGAAAACAGTCTATCCTGGTCCTCTGGTGGTAACATACAAAACAAAGTAGCATGAGAGCATTAGAGACATTTGACCCTGATCTGTCTCTCATTCATTTATTTCATCAGGCATTGGGGGAGGTGGTGAGAACAACACAGCCAGTGAGGAAAGGTGGTTGTGAACTGTAGGGGTTCATCAGCACACGTTATGGTGTCTGTAAAAATGGACTCTACACAGCTCAGCAAAACTGGAATTTGTTTTACCTCTTTCCCCCACCCATTACAAGTAAAGCCCTCACAGAGCATGAGTCCCTGCCTCTTCAGATAAGCTGGTATCACCTAGCCACCTGAGAGAAAGCTCCCATCACCTGTGAGCCAGAAGTGGCAGAGTACGAATAACACATGAAGGGGAGCATTATATTAGAATATCAGGCTAGACAGACATGAAGCAGGCAGCATCTTTTCAGCATGCATCTGTACCACCAAAGCTTAATGTCCTATTCCTCAGGTCGGGTCGCTTATGATTACCAAGAGGACCCCACACTTGCTGTGTCGTGGTATTCCTTGGCGTACAGTATGAATGAACTGATGTTCACTTTGCCACCTAAACATGAACTCAAAAGGACAGATAGATAAGCAATGACATTCTTGCTTACATCTAGGTCATCTGACATAAAATTCAGATTCTTTGCAACTAATGTTCAGCTCCTGTATGTACTGTAAAAATACATCTGTGATGCTGATGAGATGTACTAGCCAGTTTTCTTGGTTCATTTTAGATGTCTTCGTGAAAATAATAGTATTTCTGAGGTATGGTTTACTCTGATTTTAATAACAGCTGCATAAGAAAATACACCCCAAAACGTTTATAACTTATATTCTAATTTGGGGTTTACAAAATGAGAGAATCTACACCTGAGATGCAAGCAAAATGTGTCTCATTAATAAAATACACCGTAATGGCTCCATTTGGCTTGTTAACTTTTCTCTTATCCCTACTTGAGAATTCTATTCATGGATTATTAATGTCACAGAGCATTATGGTTCACATCATATCTGTGCACACTAGGAACAAAAATGCATAAAACATAGACCCTACTCTTACAGTGCTACTCCGGTTCATCACTTCACTAAAGAAGATGCCCGAATGAACTAAACTCCAAAGATGAAAAACCCTTTCATACCGTGGCAGGAAGCAAGCCCCTCAGCAGTTTAGGCTTTGGTTAAAAATTAGATATGATATGAGAAATAATAGGCAAATCTGAGGAATCTGACAATTGCTTACAGAGAGCTATGCTCTTTTTACATGTATGAATAGAATCCTCCAAAAATTGTGTTTCGCCCATTTCTTTTGGAGTTGATCATGGTATTTTCACAGGCAGGTTGCCAGATTTTCACACGGGCTTATTCAGGCCAAGCTGTGATACAAACTCATAATAGGCAATAAGTTGAGCCTACCAAAAGCATTTCTGACCAGATCTCCAGGACTGAAGATGAATGGCTTTGTGAACGAGTCTACAAGAGGCAGCTTTCTCCTTCCTCTGCCTTCACACTAATTCCCTATAAGGTTATACTGGAAACAACCTGAGCTACACAGATATGACACTGTTAGAAGTCAGACAATGTCTCAGGCTATTGCAGCTGCAGGAGGTACAGTATTTCCAGGATGCTGGCTGGAAAGAGACTGAGGAATAGCAGCTTCTCTGCATCCTATTGCACATCAACACATCACTCCTCCTTCACCATCGACACCATTGAATATTTTGGGCTGGAAGGGACCTTAAAGATCCCCTAGTTCCAACCCCCTGCCATGGGCAGGGACACCTCCCACCAGACCAGGTTGCCCAAAGCCCCATCCAGCCTGGCCTTGAGCACCTCCAGGGATGGGGCATCCACAGCTTCTCTGGGCAACCTGTGCCAGTGCCTCACCACCCTCTGAGTAAACAATTAATTATGTCTAGTATAAATCTCCCCTCTTTTATTTTAAAACAATTACCCCTTGTCCTATCACTACAGGCCCTGGTAAGAAGTCTTTCTGCATCTTTCTTATAAGCCCCTTCTAAGTATTGGAAGGCCACAATAAAGTCTTCCTTGGGCCTTCTCCAGCCTAAACAATACCAACTCTCTCAGTCAGTCTTCACAGGAAAGGTGTGCCAGCCATTTGGAGGCCCTCTTATGGACCTGCTCTAACAGGTCCATGTCCTTCTCGTGCTGGGGACCCCAGAGCTGTGTGCAGGACTTGAGTAGGCATGAAGGAGGAGGCATGCAGGTGTTTGGAGTGATGGCATTTGTCTTCCCAGGAAATTGTCATGTGAAGATGGCTGAACAACTGCCTGACGATGGGAAGTGGTGAATAAATTCCTTATTTGTCTTTGCTTATGCATGCAGCTTTTGCTTTACCTCATAAACTGCCCTTATCTCAGCCCATCTGTTCTTGCACGTTTGTTTACCTTTCTGATTCTTTCCTGCATCCCCCCCCGAGGGCAATGACTGAGTGGTCTAAAACATAGATGTGTTATCAGCATTATTCTCATCCTAAATCCAAAACACAGCTCCATACCAGGTACTAGGAAGAAAATTATCTCTGTTCCAGCTGAAACCAAGAGATTCTTCTCTAACATATGCTAGCTTTCTCCAAAACCCAAAAGTAAACGTGCAGGAGGAGGATGTCAGCTTGGAAGCTCAAAAAGTACTTATTGTTGAACTAAAAGACTATAAGAGAATGCTCGCAAATCTTCACATTGCAGTAACAATATTGTCTCTATCTTCCCATATACTACAGAGTGGTTAAGGTTGGGAAGGACCTCTGGAGGCTGTTGGCCATCTGTCCAACCCCCTGCTCAAGCAGGGCCACCCAGAGCAGGCTGTCCAGCACCACGTCCAGGCGGCTTCTGAAGATCACAGTATCACAGTATCACAGATTTCTAGGTTGGAAGAGACCTCAAGATCATCGAGTCCAACCTCCGACCTAACACTAAGTACTCCACTAAACCATATCGCTAAGCTCTACATCTAAACGTCTTTTAAAGACCTCCAGGGATGGTGACTCCACCACCTCCCTGGGCAGCCCGTTCCAATGCTTAATAACCCTTTCGGTAAAGAAGTACTTCCTAACATCCAACCTAAAACTCCCCTGTCGCAACTTTCGCCCATTCCCCCTCGTCCTGTCACCAGGCACGTGGGAGAACAGACCAACCCCCACCTCTCTACAGCCTCCTTTAAGGTACCTACAGAGAGCGATAAGGTCGCCCCTGAGCCTCCTCTTCTCCAGGCTGAACAAGCCCAGCTCCCTCAGCCGCTCCTCGTAAGACTTGTTCTCCAGACCCCTCACCAGCTTGGTCGCCCTTCTCTGGACTCGCTCGAGCAGGTCCATGTCCTTCCTGTAGCGAGGGGAATTAGGGGAAGATCTCCAAGGAGGAGACTTCACAGCCTCTCTGGACATCCTGTGCTTGGTCAACTCTCATAGTAAAGAATTGCTTCCTGATGTTCACATGGAATCTCTTGTATTTCATTCTGTGCCCACTGCTTCTTGTCCTGGCACTGGGCACCACTGAAATGAGACTGGCTCTATTCTCTTTCCACCCTCCCTTCAGGTATTTCTAGATGCTGATAAGATTGAACCCGTGCCTTCTGTTCTCTGGGTGAAAGGGTCCCAGCCCTCTCAGCCCTTCCTCAGAGGAAGAGATGCTCAGGTCCCTTCAACATCTTCACAGCCCTTTGTTGGTCTCTTTCCAGTAGCTCCATATCTCTCTTGTTCTGGGAAGCCCAGAACTGGACACAGTTCTTCTGAACTGGACACGGTTCCCTCTGAAATCAAAATTCTAGGTACCCTTTAGCAAGCAGAAATTTATTTGGTATTGAAGCTATGGAATAGTATTTCTCATTCATACTACGGCCTAAACATGATTTTGCTCCAAATGAGGTAAGTAATCAGGAGAGCCTAACAAGTAGCTTATATCTCAGTATCTATATTTAACTCCTGATGCCTCTGGTTAGTCATCATTACAATAAACAGTGTTTGTTCATATCCTGTACAGGTGACCTGATAAGTGTTTTTCAGTCTGAACTTCCTTGGCTCTAAGATTAACCAAGCTCCTGATTTGAAAGGATCTGCACCGAGCAAATCAGCTTCTCTCGCTTCAGAAATGAAGCAAAGAAGAGGAAACACAGTGATCATTTCACAGTACATTAATTTTTCTCACAGTGTGACAATTCAGATAAAAGGGTTAGGCCCAATTTAGATGTCAAAATAATGACACAAATAAGAGGAAGCATCTTGAACCAGAAACACCCTTTTAAAGTTTTATGCCTTTGTGTGTGTATGCAGAAGTAGTCACTTCCCATAATGATCTACATTTTCAAGCAGGTGATAACGTTCTGCCATGAAGTCTTCCACAGCATTTCTATGTCAGTTAATTATTTCTTGCCCTGGTTTATCAGGAAGAGTACAATGGCTGACGCTTGTCTCAACTGGCAAGTAAATTGTCATTTATGTATAACACAGCCAGAGGCTTTCTTAAGCCTTTTCTTGTGAAGGCAGATGAAAGCCTGCATTTGTCTATGTTGCATCACAGAGATGTGTTGTTGACATTTTTGCATAATTTGTATCAGCAAATTGCACCTATTAGAAAACATCTCTTTAAAACAATGAAATATCAAGTGTGTTCCTGTTAGACTTCTGCACTCCTGTGGGTCACTAGAGCACCCATTGCATCTTCTAATAAGCTTTGGGATATGCTTCTAAGTTTCTTAGAAAAGCCCTGCCTATAGAATCTTGATAATACCAACAGTAAAAAAAGTTGTAATAGTATTAAAACGATTTTATTGCTATCTAAATATAACCTCCAAAAAGGAGAGTCAGGGAAGGCTTAGACAATGATTTGACATGAAGAAACATCATAGTGAAGACTTTGGAAGGAAGGCATAGTTTATCTCAAGTCAAGTAAGATGGCAACTGTTAACATGTGCGTAACTAATGAATAACACACAGAACAGATAATATGCTTCCCAAAAGAATACTCAGACCCCTGAATAGGCAGCATTTCAAAAGCAAGAGAGTTAAAACATTTTTGCAGAACACGATTAGACAGTGGTCATAGCCCTTTGCCAGGGGAAGCCATTTAGGCTGAGAAAATAATGTTTTTAAACAAGCAAGGTTAATTATGATTATAATAATTATCACTATCAGTTTTAGCTGGTTATATATTAAAATTTACTACTTGTAAGTCTTACAACACTTTCATTATTGGGGACCTGCATGATAGTTCAAGGCTGGGGGTGATCAGTCTCTTATCTTCTACCTACATCAGCCACCTGCTTCCTGAGTAGCAAGCTCCAACAATAATCTTGTATTAAATATCTCCTTTTTTCACCAGGTTATGGTAGTCCCATCCATTATATTTCAGTCTCTTCTTTGCCAATAGATGATAAAAACTTCACACATAATTCACTGAAAGACAATTTGTTCCATGTCTGTGTCTGGTACCTTATCTTTCACAAGATCCTCTCTCCTATTATTTTTCCTCATGAGAAGGTATATTCTGAGCCTGACTATTCTGTTTTCACAAGTATATCATACCAGGCTTATGCCCACTATTATTCTGAGTGATTCTTAAATTGTACTTTTTCAGCAGATTTAAATATTCTTTTCAAAGAAATAAACTTACCCATCCAGACTTCTCCAAACTGACCAGCTCCAAGTTTCTTCACTAATTTAATTGATTCCCGCGGAATTTCCCATGCATCTTTATCCCATGGTTTTTGAGGCTTAGGACAAATACACGCTTTTTCCAACCTTCTACATAAGCCATCTGATTGCTCTGTTTTTTCAAAGGAAAAACAAAATATAAAATCCATTGCAATCCATTTAGTCAAAGACCACTTGATTTAGGTGTGCATTAACCAGCTCAAGATAATTTTCAAACAAGTTAGTGCCTTATGAAAATGTAATCTTTTTAGTGCTTTCACACAGCTTTAAGTGCTTCTATACTTTGAAATTCAGGGACAGATTTAATAGAGAAGTGCCACACACATCTGGCTACCATCAGGTTATTTTGTTTTAGTACAATTTGTACCAAATAACTATAAGATCTGATTGCTAACAGCAAGTATGAAGATGCACATTGGTGTCAGGCTTGAAATTTTTATTCTGAATCTGTCCTTAAGTTTTCTTATGCTGTGTGGTTTTAGATGTGTGCGTACATAAGAATGCAAGCATTAATAGGTCACAATTATTTTTTCTCCAGTCATTTACCACCTATAACTTTAATACAAATGTAAAATAATTCTCAGATTTATAAGCTGTGCAGAAAAATTACCACGCATATCTAACAACTCAGAGAAATGTCATGGCCAAGTCTTCGGCGTGGCTTTGAAAAATGAATGTTATTTTCCTGTCTCACATCTTTCTTATTCTGCCTTCCCAGTGACAAGACAAAAAAATATATTTTGGAGTTACCCACCACGAGGTTATACAGAATAAAAAGTCATTTTTGTAGCTAAAATATAGGTGGAAACTTGTTCCTATCCCCCTCCTTTTGTTAATAATAAATGCGTACATTCTCTGTAGGTGTAATTTTCTTTTACAGCCTTCAAAACTCCATTGATGAAATAAATAAATAAATCTGCAGAAAAAAAAAAACTTCAACTCTCATCATCAGATATAAGAAGACAGTAGTTACAAGTCTATACCTATTTCTGCTAATCATGATAACAAATTTAATCTCAAATACAGAATTTGTTTCCAATGCAGTCAATTCTTACTATAGTTTCACATCATCATCACTATGGTGAGATGTTTCAGAGAACTATTTTTTATTTTACAACGGTATGCAACAGAGCAAGGAGTATTAGGTCTGATTATATAACAACCTTACTTGGGTTCCAACAAGTTTTACTTTATCTTCAATAACATGCACGTCTGAGTTATTTAGAAAAAAAAAGATGAAAAGGTCTGAAACAAAACAAGAAAGCATTTATTTTCCTTCACAGGAAATAACGGCTGTATTCTATTAAGTAATCCACTAATGGATTTAACTTACTTTGATAATGTTTGATCATATCATTGATGCTGGGAAAAGTTATTCTTGGAGAGATATAAAACCCTCCATTGTCTAGACTCCTAATTTTGTAGTGCTTAATGACATCACCATGTTGCGGATCATAGTCTCTTATGGACAAGGAATAGCTGCCTGTGGATAAAGAAAGAATGAATATTAACAGATAGCAAGTCTGTCCTGTTCACACACACAGCTGAGCTCAACAAAATTACCTTGTCTACTTTTTTTTTCCCACTCCTCTATTTCCTCAAAAACCATTTTGCAATCAGCATGAGGAAGTTAGCCAATAGCTGGTTCTGAACCAGTTACCAAAATGCTTACAGTCTGACTTTCTTTTTCAATCTTATTCAATAAACTTTAGAGTTCCATAATTCAGACAGCTCCATGACTAACACACACTTCTGCATAAAGTCCCACTGACTTGAGTGGAACCACCTGGGAAAGCAACTCCACAGTTGTCACACTAATGAGACAGGAGCTAAAATTTGGAGATCAGCATCTTGGAAAAGGAACACACTGGGGGCCATGGGCCAACTAGCAAAAGGATTGTTTGTAAATGGCTTGAGGCATTGAGGAGGGAAAGATCTCTTAATACTTGGGATCCTGACCTCAGCTAGGAGTTAAGATGGGGCAGCATAATATCTGTCCTAAACTACAAAATTCTTAATTTCTTCCACTTATACAATTCTTGTCATCCATTTTGAAAGGACAAGAAACCACCTCAGTTCCTTCTCTCTCTCCACATGCAGATCCAGTGGCAGAAGAAGACAGGAAGAAATATTTTGTGGGTACTTTGCATTACTCCCATCAGTCTCTGCTGAACTTAGACCTCTGTCTTCGTTTGAGACTACAGAAACAGTGATGTGGGCCCATTACAAAGAGCTACCTAGTCAAGAATCATTGAATTAGGTTGGAAAAGACTTTTCAGATCATAAAGTCCAGCTGTTAACCTGACTTAACAGCTATCACTAACAGTCCTGTCACTAAACCAAGTCCCTTAATGCCATGTCCACATACCTCTTAATTACCTCCAGGACTGGGGACTGCTCTACTTCCCTGGGCAGCCCATTCCAATGCTTGACCAAGAATCTGCAATGTTAGGGCCAAAAAACTACCCATGTGGAGAGGAAAGACATATGATCAATTGAAGGGTTTAGCATGTCTTCCTCTGGAGGGTCCAATGTTAGAGTATCCAACTGAAGCATCCAATTAGGACACTGTTAGAATCAAGATATGGGAGGAGAACCACCTTATGTTCTCTGTCTCAGCTGAAAAGTCTGGAGCTTTTATTAAGCATTTCAGTACAAAGAGCTGTGTAGAAATATTTATCAAAAAGGTTTTTTGTTTATTTATTTTAAACCATACTACAAGGCAGAAGAGTAAAGTCTCATTATGCACTAACTATATTTTAAAACTTCTAGTGATGGATACAGACCCAATAATGAAAGACTTTATTATAAAATGCAGCTTATGATATTTACAACTAAAATTGTCCTTTAATAAAAGAATCACAAACGTTAGGAAGGAAAAAGATCTTTTCATTCACTCCTGCTTTTTCCTCAGTGTAATAAGCCATATACATACACAACCACCACTGCCACCATGCACCATCTCAACTCAATAATTTGTAACTCCTCTCTCTTTCGCTGGTGATTTTCTCATCCTTCTCATTCCTAAGTAGCTGTAGTAAATTCAGATAAGACACACTGGAATAACTCCCTACCAAGTGCCACTTGATGCATTTTTTTGTGAAGCCAGATCACGTGTTTTTAACTCTACTACCAATTCCAAAATCACCCATCCCAAAGCCTACCTTTTAATGTTTCACTTTCTCTGATAAGGAATGCTCCAGGAGCATTTCCAGGAGCGAGAAGTTGCCTTTCAGCATCTTTTCGGGTTATGTCCTTGAAGAACCACCTGGAAAGTACATCAAAGAGTTAGAACCTTTTCCCCCCATCCACAAAGGATACAACACCAGGGTGAAAAATAAATTTGCCCCTACTGAGAGGATAGAGGAACTTACTCTTCTGTTTCCAAGGTGTTTACTTTTGCTACATAGTTGCTGGGAATGAAACCTTCTTTTTTTGTTATGAGAGATTTAGCTTTCCACCATTCTCCCAGCCTAGAAAAGAAAACAAACAAACAAAAAATGATAGTATTCAAAGGAAAGCAAAGTCATAAAGGGTTGTTAAGGTTCCACTGTGCTGAGAGCTTTGCCTGTGCCAGAAAGCGCAAAATCACCTTGTCTCTGTACTCAAGCTCCTCTTAGAAGCCATTGGCTCCATCTGATCAAAGTTTGGTCATCATTACCAAGGATGGCTGTCAAGTCCTATCAAAACTACACGTACATTTATATTTTCACTTATAAGGGATCTCCCTTAACATTCATAAACTCATGTTATGAGTAGGATATCAAAAAATTTAAAAGGGATTTAGATAAGTCTGAAGAAAAACTACCATATAATCAGTACTGTCATACTTACTCCTCAATAACTTTCAGTTTTTCTCCTTTTTTGAAGGACAAGTCATCTTCATGAAGGCCATCATAAGGATACAGAGCTATCACAATGACTCCATGCTCTTCTGCTTCTACAAAGGTAGGCCAAAGGAATGGTCTCGTTATCTCACAGGCTGACAAAGCATAGCACACAGGCAGTAACATTTCTAGGAAAACATACCTTCATTGGCAAATATCTGTCCTGGTAAAAGGTGTGCCTCTGTATTTGCCTACAATGAAATATGTCTTTAATTAAGCAGTTTTACATTTTTGTGACAAGTCTACATTACAATTATACATTATTCAGTTACTTTAGTATTATCATCTATGTCTTAGATTAAAAGGAAGCATTTTGCAATAATTTCTGACCATTCTTCAAAAGCAAATTACAGTGGAAAAATATAGCAAGTCCCAACTAGATTTCAAATTGAGCAGCTCAGACCTCAGGAAAGTGCGACACAAGCTGTGAGGAAGTTCACATTTTGTGACTTCTGCTGAACAGGCTTAATGCAAGGGACAGTTGCAATAACAGGACAGTTATTATCACATTGCCAGTATGAGGAGCTATCATGCTAAAGAACTACAAGCACAGCTACACTTCTAAGGTTCTGAAAGATGAAAATTGCAATTAAAAAATTAAAAAAAAATGCAAATGGCAATTGTGATTTGTGTACGTTGATCCAGAGTCCACTGAGTCCACTGTGTGAGCTGGTGACATGCAAAAGAAGGGTGTTAGCCACACCCACAGAGAATACGGTCCCTGAATAAGGACAATTAGGAAATATCATTTCCTCAGCACAGTAGAGAGGGTGGGGGAAAGAGGAACTAGCAAATCTGAGAAACATCGAACCCCCTTAATACCCAATGGGATTCCCCTTCCCAGCACCCCTCCTTTAGCTAGTTCCTCTTACACCACAGTTCTGCGCACTTTAGAACTGCATCCATTTTGCTCCCCTTCAATTCTTACGTACACAGCTTGTGCAAGGTCAAATACTGGCCTTCAGTGAATAAAAGGAAAGTTGACTAGGAATGGTAGAGGTAGAGAAATAAACAACTTCTGGATCCCACAACTATTAATATACAACACTGATAAAACAAACTAAAAAAAAAGTTTCTAAAGTTACCTAGCATTATTCTACAGACACAGCTGTATCTAGATCAAAGGTCTCCAAGGATTATTGTTTTCATGCAGAAATTATGATATGTAATGAAGTAATTAATCAATAATTTTTTTAAGTGTTTATTCTTTGAGGGTGAACTGCACAAAGCCAAACTGCAGACTAATGATCAATTTGGATTTCTTCATGCATATGTTTTGGATTGAAATTTAAGCTATGCCAGTCACGCTTTGATCTTGCTACTGGAATTCTCCCCTGAGACTATCTACTTACTGGCCTTTGCTGTTTATTGGACGTTGGATCCCTCACATAAATAGTTCGTTCAGTTTTACGTACTGGTTGATTCTTCAAATCTAGCCCATCTCCATGCAGATTGTCTTTCCTTTTTGATTTTATACATCCCATATTTCCTGTTGGAATAAAAAATATATTAAACAAAAACATTATGCCATAAGCCAAGCAGTTTCCCATCTAGTCACCTGGTTTATGTAACAAAAATTTACTTCCTTTTCATACACAACGGTTTACTGGGAGAACAACTTAATGTTAGGAACGCATGCTGAAAGTTTTATTTCTGAGGCAAAGGAAATAAATGATTTCTTATCTCAGTCCACAGATGAAGTAAATATTTCAAAATATTAATTTCCCATTCTAACATTTTTAGATTTATCATCTTTTCTCCTCAAACACCCCCAAATCCTTTCCATTTTTCTGATTCTTTTGTGAACTTCCAAATAAATGTAAGAGCAAATGTAATTACCGTAGTGAAAACTTGTTTCAGTGTTTTAGAGACAAAGCTGCTTCGTAAAATGTAGGAAATATTGAAGAGGCTCTAGTGTAGCAGATCTTCAGGAAAAGCACTAAATAAAAAAACCCACTCCAAATGATGAGAACCGCAGCTGGAGTTAGCAATTCCTGTATCTCCCCACTTTATTTTGTATATGCCAGTCTAACAGGGAGCTCAGCGTGATTCAATCCTCAGGTGAGCGCTGATGATTTGTGCAGTCCCAGCTCCATGGCAGATATGCTGCTGCTATGACTTTCAGCAGTGAATCTCCTTGTTCAGATGAGCCTGTTACAAAGGTCTAAAATCGACCATAGGTGTGTCGGTGATGATAAACCACCACACAAGTATTTATCCTCCAATGTAATTTAGAAGAATAATCCTCCTCTCAGGATGTGCATCCTTGCTAAATCGGATGAGATACAGCTGCTAGCATGTACACGACTGGAACCTGACTGCTAATCCCATGATGTAATTACACAGTACTTCAGCAAGCACATATACAATGTTATCTCCACGCTCCTCCCTCAGAGGACAGTAATTATACTTACTCTTGAAAGAATCCACTATGAATGCTTTACAAACCTCTTCTTCCTTCGTCTCTCCCTCCTTTCAGGTCAGTGCTCTAATACTAGGTTTACAGTCATATTTTCTCTTGCAGGCACACACTCTCACTCCCCCTGCCCTAATTAATCTCTAAAGCCAGTTCTTTGAAGAACAATGTAAAACTTAAAAAAGGGCTCAGTGCATATGCAGGCTCAAGCAAACCAGAAGTAAACGAAACACACCTGGAGAAGCTAAAGCAGATTGCTATGCCCTACACATCTCACTTTTACCTCCATCTTTGTGAAGAAAAGGTTGTCACAGCTAACAATTATGGTAGAGGTGCCTACCTGCAGGCTGTTTGACCGCTTCAGCGGAATGGCACCTTAAGCACCCTATCCCTGTAGGCAGAATTAGCTGTATTGGTCTGGGTCTGTATTAAGACTTGTACTTTTGTAACAATACTGGCAATAGTCATGATACTAACTGGCATTGCTATAACAATAAAACAAACCCCAGATGCAGCACTCCTATGTGGCAGGTCTCACCTTCCCACACTTTCATTTTGATCGCCCCTCCCGCTGTTGAGGAAGCACCACATAATGACAGACGCACTGTCCTGTGTGTGGGCTGAACGTTTTCTTCTAAAAATGAGAGGAAGGCATCTAATGTCCCCTCCAATTCTGCAAATTATGTTATCTATTGTCAACAAATTCTGGCTGTCCGTATAATTTCAACAGGGATCTAGTGAACTGTGATACTGGTTTACAAGCAGCATGAGAACTCATTGCTCCCCTTCTTTTCTCTTGAAGTAAAAGGAACCATACAGAAAATCAATAGCCACTGACCAGGCACCACCACCCCACACATGCAGAGCACACGGTTTCCTCTTCCTGTCTGTCAACACTCCAATCTTCCACTACTTGCTTGAAGGCCCTGCAGGGGACTTCAGCCAGAATCTTCCCTTAGAAGCCAAAATCTTTAATGCTTAATATTGGTTTGTGAAAATGCCCATTGGGAGATTTTCCAAATGCTCAGTTCTGGGTGGGTTACGTGTTAGTCATTTAAAAAAAAAATGAGAAGGATTTTAATCATTTATTTTTAATAATTGTGGATATATGGATGGCTTGTTCTGTAGCAATGGTTCATAGGCAATTTTTGTACACCCATGCTCGTGTTTGCGTGCTCTCACCAGACAACTGGAAGCCCAGTGTTTAATTACTTGCTGTATCTGCAAGATCAGGTGTTTAGCCATCTAAGTGCCAACCATTTTTGCTCTTAAATAATTCTGCTTCTACAGAACAAACAGCTAAAGTTGAGGACATAAGGTAATTTGATCTAAATTGATTTCGCCTATTGCTGTAAGAAAGCTGAAGATATCTTTAGGGACTGCAGCTCACAGAGTGCCAATGTAAACTCATAGAAAAGCATTTTCACTCTGATTTTTCTGCAGCTTAAAGCACATGAACAGTAAGCCCATTGTGAGGTTCTGTTGGTAAGCTCAAGGTTAGCATTTGTTTGTGACAATAACAACAATAGATCAGTAATACCAACGTGCAGGTGCCACATAATCCCACAGAAGTATACCCAATGTCACGTGAAATTGCACAACTACAGTATGTGAAAAAATACATGTGATGCACCAAAGAGAAGATCCTGAGCCTCATCAGGAAGAATTTTTTTTTTCTTCTTTTTTTTTTTTCTTCCCCCCCCCCAAGGAGATGAAAACCCTTAGACCTAGCCACAGAGCTTGGCTAACTAAAATGCTAATGCAGATACATCCTGGGACTTTTAGCTTCCTTACAAAGCAGGCCTCTCATTCTTGCAAAAGAAACATATGAAAAAATGCAATGGCATAAAACAATGTTTAGTACTTAACATATATATATATTATAGACTTAACTGCATTGATATAATATATAACTTTCTGACATGCTATTTCTAAACAAGGATAGGCAGACTGTGGAGACAAAGTATAAAAAAGTTGAAAAAGTATTTCAAGCACTAGGAACTGAATCAATGAGCACACGTTCTTTTGATACCATGAAATGAAAGATTCTTGAACTCTTCAAAGGCCACAAGATCTTCTATTTCTACACATGCTGGCACTTTGTAAAGCTGCGTGCACTGGGCTCCAGACTTCACATGTAAAACTCCACAAGCTCAGTCCTACACCCAAAGCAAACTTAACTGTCCTGGTTTCAAAAGCTTCTGCTCAATGACTGACTGCAGCAGTCACTGCAGTATATACACTGAAGGGTTTACACTCAGTTTGTTTCATCGGCAATGCCAGGTGCAATGCCAGTAAAACAATATTACACATTTTTACTGAAATCTGATAAAGTTCTTTCCCAGGGTTTTGAGAGTGGTATTAAGGATTTGTAGAGCTAGTATAAACAGCAGGCACTGATGGGAGAGTTCCAATCAACACACATTAAATAATGGATTTCAAAATACAAAATGCTATGTAATTACCAGAGTTAATCACAAAAATTCAATCCTAGCACATTACACATTCAAAAAAAATATATCTTTGAAATATAAAACGTGTATGTAGTATACATCTTTCTTAGTCTATAGAGTACTCATAAGGAAAATCTGAAGGGGGAAAGTTCAGTCATGCATGAATAAAATATTTTACTTAGTGTAAAGTGTTTATTTGCATAGCTCTCTCTTCCTGTATCACAATGAATATCAAGGAAGTGTTTAGAGCAGATATAAAAAGGAAGAGAGTATGGTAAGCAAGAAAACAATACAGCATCATTACAAATGACAGTATGTTATTGTTCTTCAGAGATAAAAATAATTATGACACCAAAGGAAATGCTATCAGTCTCCACTCAGACATTTCCCATCCAATACTTTTTCAATACAGAAAATACTACATCTCATCCATGCTTTTCACTTATTGTCCTCTCCCCACTTCTAGACATGAAACTCTTCAGTTAGCAGCTATGTTATATACATATGTTAAAAATAATAATAATAAAATAAATAAAAAAAAAGTAATAAGTTCTCTCCTAACAAAAAGCATCATATCATATAACATTGCTGAAAGATAAAGAGACATACTTGAATTAATATCTGCAGCATGGTGACAGCAATCCAAGTTCAGGCATCCTTCTAAAATCCACAGAACTATCCTTACAAACACAGCTGGGTTGTTTCACAGACACTGACTTTGGTGTCTAGAGAGACATTTGCCTTGAATTTTTCCCACTGAATCCCCTATTATCTTCCCCTATTTCATCTTGCTACAGCAGCACTCGGGTCTTTATTCCAGAACAGATTGCTAGGGTATCAGAAACTAGCACAACATTTCTTCAAGGTTAAAAGCTGCTGCCTATCCCAGAAGTGTGGTTGTGTTATCTGCTTTCTGCTGCTTCAGGCAGAGATCGTGTGACCATTGCCTGTCCATCCACCATTTTTAGCATTTGAGGTTTCGTTTCCTCCCAGTGCTTATCTTCTGTATCATCTAAGAAGCTGATCTTATTTTTCACTTTGTTCATGATCACAACTATTGGCATCCTTGTGATTCTATTACATACAATATTTACAGTGCAAATTAGAAACCATTTCCTAAAAATCAACCTGATACATCTTGGTGTTTCTTGAGTTAAGTCATATATTAAAGTAAATGGTTTTCAAATCCTCACAGATTTTTCAGTTATTTAGAGCAGCTTTATTTTAATCTTTACAGATAGTTTTTCATAAAACAACTAAAATAGATTAGACTTTGGTGATTTTTTTTTCCAATAAAAAAGTATTTTAATGAATTTGAACTACAACATTGAGCATACAATTTTATTCAATAGGTGTCTGTTTTTCAAAAGAACAGTAATCTCGTATATAAACACCAATTCTGTGGGTGGCTTAGTCTTTTAACAGATATAAACATATGTATTTTAATAGATACTAGAATGAAATGAATTTGTATTCAGTTATAAGTTTTATCAGCAGTAAACTCTTCATTTAAGTCACTGAACTGTCTTACACATATATAGAACATGCATATATGTGTATACGCATCCATAGAGAGAAATGTTCCTTCACAGTACAAATAAGACAGAGGTACATTAAGGAGGAAAAAAAAAAATCAAGACCCCCAAATTATTCGAATTCTTTAACGCTGCTTTCTATATTTAAGTTCCCAAGTCAAATAACAGGAAGCAATTATTTTCATGTATATACAACACTGCTTTTAAAGCTGAAACTTTAAAGCAGCTTGGAGAACAGAAAGGTAATCATTTCAGTTTTTAACACATCTTTCAAAAATTGAAAAGAATTTATTTTCCCTCCTCTCTTCTTCTGTAGCTTAATACTATTTTGTCTTAGTGTAGCCTTTAATGTCTGCTATTTTGCTGCAACTTCACAAGTTACAAGGCCTGAAGGAAAGACTGTGATGCCTTCGTTAGATCTCCCGAATAATAAAGATTGTGAGACTTCTCTGCATTACCTTCAAGGTTAAGGCAGAAGAGTCTTGAAAAACAAACATACAAAAACAGAGTTTGAAAAACAAACAAACTTGGGTCTAAAACTGCTGGGGAGGAAGAATTGTAAGTCGACCCTGTCCAAGGACACAAACACCTGCTTTCTCAGTACCCTCACCCAACTTTATCCATAACTTCATTTAACAGCTTCATTTTCACATTCTATGTGAAAAAAAAAAGGGGGGGGGGGGGAGGGAATTTTCAAATTTAAGGAATTCATTTATCTTAAACTTTGTTGCTGACTTCCTTTCTGTGTTGACTTGCTACTGCATCAACTGTGGTACCTGTGTTGCCATGATCTTCTTTACCTCTGTTATTGGGACTATGTGGAGGAACATCTCTGAGGGACTTGGGAAAACCACATTCATTTCTGACCCATTGTCACATGGTGCAGAACAGCAAAGCAACCTCCAAGGCATGCAGAGGAATTTATTGTGAGGTGGTAGAGCTCAGCAAAGGTGTGCTGGCCTATACACATTTCCATAGTGCCACTCAAGACGTGTTACTAGGCTAGAGTGAGAATAACAGCGACAAAAATAAATTAGCTGTGGTCAGGGGTGATGTTAAAGAACTGAACTGCAGAGCAACTGAACTGAAGTGGATTCCTTTTTCCTTGCCTGACTCTATGTGCTGTCTTGAAAATGATCGGTTTTGGTTTTATTCAGCCTTGTTCTTATACCTGCCATTCATCATTTCGTATATACGTATATATTTAAATCTTACTGTAAGTCCTGACTGCCTGGTAACTTTCATTAAAGTAGACTCTTGCAAGTACAGAAATCCTGGGTCAGCTTTCATCTTGGGCTTGTTTCACTTCCTACATCTTGTTTTTGCACTAGAGACCAGCTACAGGGACTTAAGCAGTTTGTTCTTCCCCCACCCTTCTGCTGAAATAGTTATGTATGTCTCAGTTGCTCCTCAACTCATGTATTTTAAACTGTTTTTAATTCAGCTTATTTCTATTGGACCGGGTTACGTCATCTGCATGCCTCCCAGACTGAATCAATCCCTTAGATGACACAGGGACAAAAAACCACCATGTGCTCTCTGAAATGCTTATAAAGAAGGAGCATGAATAGCCTCAAGCTACCCGGTGTTTAACTATGACAGCCTTGCCCAGTGTAGACTTTTTGTTGCTGTGAGACACTGTAGTTCAGCTGGCAGCATTTCTAGAACAGAAAATTTTGGCAGTTCTTAACCTACTTCAACCTTTTTCTGGCAAAAGGTGAGACAAGGACAAAATAATATTTTGACATCCATATATATAAACAAGCAAAGACAACAAACAATTTAATCTCCAATGTAACCTTCAAAAACCAAATATTACTATAGTGTATGTAACAGGCTGTGAGAAATCATCAAACATTTAAGTCAAACCCTCAAATTTTCCAAGGGTGCACTTTTATAAGAGCAAGACAACACAGCTATCTGGTTTATCACCACGACCAGAACACAGGACCAAGAATTACTCTGTGGGAAAGGCAGATCTGTTCTGAGCAGCACGATCGCGTCATATAAGCTCAGTCACAAGTCTATTGAGCTCCAGTTATACAGAGCTTTGTGGGGTGGAACAAAATATTACTGCTGAAAGGTTTCAGATCCTCACCACCACTGGCTTTGAACCTGTCTCATAATTCCCAGTCTTAAACACTTTTTGAGGCCAGTAATGGCATTTAGCCTAAATAGCTCTTCATCTTCTCAGACAATTAAGAAGCCACATCTCTCAGCCTCTTTTCTAGGTTTTAAAGACCAAGCCCTCTCGGTCTTCTCCATTTGCAGTGGTCATCCCAGCAGCCCTTCCCCATATCTGTTCCAGTTTGATCTCATCCCTCTTAAGGATAAGAGGCTGGACTTGGTCACGCACTCCAAGATGACTTTCAGCAATGCCTTACAACAAATAACACTGTTATTTCTTTCAAAGACAGAAATACGATCCCCAATAAATTTCAGCAATGAATTTATTGTTTTCAAACTTTCATTATGCTGGCCCTTTATAATCATCTTGTGATCAGTTAAGACATCCAGGTTTGTCTCATTTTTCATCATGACAAACTCTCATCATAGCAGACTGTCATCTCTCCAGCGGCACAACCTTGCACCTTGGTATTAAATTTTTCCACATTATTTTACCAGACCATTCTTTCTGCACAATATTCTCAGCTGCCTGTGTGTTTCTAATGCCTCCGAATACCACAGGGGTACTCCGACTTTCTCATCGCTAATGAAAGTGTTTTTAAAAAAGTCTCAGTGTAACACTGATGTATCATTAGGCAAGAGAGACTGGTATTACCAAGAGTTTCGGGAAGTGCAGCAGACAGGCACCGCTACCCCAGTCAGCTTCTTTCTCAATTCCTTTCAAAGCAATTACGTGAGCAAGACAAATTCTACTTTGCCCACTCCATCTCATATTATTTTTTTACCATTTTCCAGTATCAGTTACAGAAAACATCACCCTACACTCTATCACCTTCATACTCTTCAACAATTACATTCCCATTACAGGTCATGTTTCTATTTCCTCTGCAATGTTTGTTTTTTTCAGTCCTGCACCAGTATTTCTGGTCCTCCTCTTCAGAGCCCGGATTCCCAACATTAGCACACAAATATTTGCCTTTACACACCAATCTGGGCTGACAGAATCCTTCCTTGATCTCGTTAGCATTTTTGACACTGATTCTTCTACCCTTTAGTGTCCTTTTTTCTTTCCCATGTTTGCCTGCAAAGTGAAATCAGGTGAAAGGCTAGGTAACATTTATAATTTAAGTCCACTTCCTAATTCAAAGATTTTTTAAAATCAAAATTCAAGTTAGAATGGAGAAAAAAATGTGTGCTGTTATCTGACTATAGTGGAAGCGTACTGTGTATTACAACACACAGAAAAAAATAAACCTCCCAGACAGCTGATATAAGAACAGGAAACCTTGGTGCGATAAAATACCTGCAGCTGCTGTATTGATGTGTTTCACTGCAGACACAGGAGAAACTTCTCCTGTCCCCCTCCCCCTTCTTCTTCTTCCTTTCTTTTTCTTTTTTTTTTTTTTTAATTTAATTTGTTTTATTTTTAACTTACAAATCCAGGCATTTTAGCTATGTAATAACTAATATTAAATAACACATTGCTAAGTTAAATAGAAAATTGGTGACTTAAGTTATCACACCTCAAACTTCCAAGTAGGAAATGGTCAAATACAGCTATGTAGAAATTATGTGCGGTCAGGAGAGCTCTGAGGATTATGTATTTCCCTCCACAACAGCCTTTATAGAGTACTTTGGTAAAATTAACTGTGTCAGTTCAGGTAGTTTCCTGTATTCGAATCCACAGCCCAACATTCATGTGTCTAGCCATTAAGCCTCCATGGTTAGGGTAAGTTTATCAGCGCTCAGCTCCTTGACCTTTATTGGAACTCAAAATGACAGGGTAATATGTATAATAAATATCAGCATAAATGATAATCCAAAAGGGTCTATTCCTATAACACGAATAGAGGGAGAGGGTGAGGAGGTGGGGACCAAGTGAAGACCAAGAAAGAAGTGTTTTCTATTTCTATAAATCCATTCTTTTTTTTTTTTTTTTTTTAATAAATAAATTTCCTAGAAGCTTGGGAAATTTCACGTGGGAAATTTGGCCATGGTAAAAAAATAAAAAATAAATAAAAATCAAGAAGTAATGTCATTGTGGTAGTGCAATAAATTTATTATGCTTATAAAAAGATGAAAATAAAATTCTGAAACTAAACATTACTTTGAAATGATGCAGAATATAATTTATACAGACTACTGAGATTCTTTTCCTTGTTTATTCAGTTGAATAAAAATACCAAAACACAAGAAAATTAATCCACACAAGACTGTAACTTTGTTAACATTGCATAATAGATTTTATGTATTATGAAAATGTTCCAGATTTATGTAGTCAGTCCTTTTGGCACTGATTTTGAACCAAGTCCTACATTAAGCTAACATCTGGTTCCTGACCTTCTAGCACTCACTTCATTTTATTACAATCATTTGCCTCAACTGCATCCTTGAGAATTTTGAGTCAATATCAACAATGAATTAATTCATTTTGCCAGCCCTCAGGCAACTGCATCTTCTATTTCCTCAACTTCTTTTCCACGGTATTTTATCTTTTGAAGATAGGGGAAAAGGTCAAATAACATCGTAATTTGTCATAACAGAATAAATACTTTTATCGAATTCTTCAAAAGCATCAAATGAAATGGAACAGAATAAAAATGTGCCAACATGTTAACCAACTTAAAAGGAAGGTTTCCGAATACTTCACGGACTTAAGTGTTGTTCAAACTGTATGTAAAAAGTCTCATTTTCTTTACTAGTAAAGAACCTTAGTAATGAAAACCAGCAACTCCATATAACCAAATCTCCATTTCCAGATGAAAATTTGGCCAAACCACTACACTGAAGAGAATTAAAATTTTTCCAAGTATCCAGAAGTGTTCCACTCCTTTGAACAAACTCAAAGGACTACGTCTGCATTCCAATCGGAGCATATCTGCGATTCACATACAATTTTTTCAGCTTTAAATTTACCACTTGGGCCAATAAAGGCAGCGTGCTAAAGGTTCAGTAGTCCAGTATTTACCCTGAGCTTTACAGACGTCAACATCTACAAGTAGGATGAGGATCCTTCTCCCCTCTCTTGCAAATGACTAGTGCAATTGCTGTCGGTAGGGAAAGTGAGAAACTCGCAAAAATGGTCAGATTTTGGGGCAAGGTCTAGAAATCTGTGTATACTAAGGGACGGACACACCAGGACAGAGGAAGAAATTTCGGGCAACTTCTCTCAAGAACACATTTGGAGCAGTTGCAGCACAGAGCACACCTCCGCGGGCTCCATTTCAGCATGGTGGGCCTTGCCAGGCCAGAAGCACATGAACCATCCTCTTCTCCCAGCACGACTGCCCGAGCTCCTTGCTCCCTCCCTCTGCCTCCCACATACACACTTTGCCTCACACACAAGCGGGTGAGGTGCGCAGCAAGCAGTGCTGCATCCTTCTAAAATGCCTAGTTTATATACACAGTGGTTTGACTCCGATCTAGTTGATTTCAACATTCTGGTCAATTTACTTGCGAACAAAGGCATAGGCACACAACTCACACTGAGTAACCAGGCACTCTGCACGAGACACTTTGCAGTACCAAGTGTCTGCATTTACTATGAGACGTATGAAGGACAAATTAGTTAGCTTCTCCCTGTTTCACTGAGCTTCAGAAGAACAGCTGGGACAAAGCGAGCAGCTTGCTAACATTTAGCTAACATTAATAGCTGCTGTGGCTAAGGGAGAACAGTGGTTATTTATGAACATGGCCTTCAACTAGTTAAGGATGTTGCTGGCAACAGAGTCCTTTGCAGACACGATGTCTTGCTTTGAGATGTACCTGAAATTCAAACCCACTGCTATACTGTAAACAGAGGACTAAAGACAATGACATTTTCTCAACATGCCTGTGAAAACATGATGAAGAACAGCAAATTCACAGTCAAAAATCCCACGATGACGGTTTTAAGGGTGGTCTCATAGAAAGTCACTACTTCTCCTTTGGGTTTACCTTCTGTTTTCAGTGTGTTAAAAAAGGGAGGGAAGGGAGGGAAAGATCACTAGCACATCTTAGCGTTTGTCCTCTCAAATTCAGGCAACCTTAGCCCCATGGAATAAATCAAATTATTATCAGTCTTACCTGGTTTTATGCATTCTACAATCCACTTTCATCATGGATTAAGATTGTTGTGATTAAATTAGTGCAGAGTGACTTCTATACCAATGAACCTTATCTCTCTTACCTGATGAACCCAGTCTATTTACCATTTTCTAACCCATTCTACTTTGCACCGTGCTGCATTTACCATCCTCCTCCACTGGCCAGAGGCTTTCTTATTCTGCTGTCTAACTTTCATGTTTAAACACTGACACACACTTATGGCCAATCTTGCCATTTAAACACAGCATTCTTGTTATATTATCATACAATGTCTTGGGTACCTGTCTAAAGCTGCATGAAGCACTTATTTTTGCAAATAACCCACAAGAGAAAAACAGATTTTTTTCACCCTCTTTCAAGCCAGCTGACTCAGTTGCAAAAAAGAGCTACTTCTCCGGTAGACTAGTTTGTGTTTCATTAGCTGTACTGCCCTCAACATTTGATATACATGGAGCAAACCTTCCAAAACACAGGTCAGTGATGTGGGGTATGTAATTAAGATTCAAGAATGAACTCTAAACTTAGATGAGGGTTTAACTCATTTGGGGTTAAATCATTCATGCTGATGCGTACTAACGCTCTTACTCAGATTGCAGTTCCTCCTGGAACTTTGCAAACCTTGGACAAATTTTCTTTGGTTGCAAGAGGAAGTTGCAATGGTTCTGTAAAAATCAGACAGTGCCGAATCTGGTGTCAGTAAATTGCACTAGCAGAAATGAAGTCTCATGCTTTTTAATCTTTACAGTAATACTAGGAAAACATTTAGCCCCAACTGTGAAAGTATTTAAGCTAGGAACCACCCAACCTTATTCAGATACAGCAGCAGAACCTTTCTCAGCTTCAAAGGCTCAGGATTGTACTCCATGTTCTGGCATTTCACAGAGGTCTATTTAAAATTAGGAAAAAAAAATGAGTTATAAACTCCATGTTAATTATATTCCTTTGAGAGCATGAATCTAAAACATGCATGTTCCAGGTGCCTTCTTGCCCAGCGTAGTAAACTGTTCAAACAACTACTGTAATATGGGTTGCGTGCAGGGATACCAGAAGGATATTTGCTACAAAAATGAAAAATACAACTAAAAGAGCTATATATCATGAGCAATTTTTGGAGTATTTTCGATGAAGTTCTTGAGTTCAGGGCTTTGTGAACAGATATGACTACAAATAATCCTACCAATCAGTCTTGAAGGACTGCAGATTACTGCAGTTCGGGTCTGAAAGCCTGGCTTGTAAAGGCAGAAGCACACTTTAGTAAAAATCTTGTGAAACTACATGCTCAAGCTGTGGTGACAGTAAGACCATGAAAGGAAATACATCACTGAATGAACATGGAATAAGAATTGACACGCAAGTTTCTAAGCATTCTTTTCACATTTGTTGTGCACATGAACAAGAAGTTTCTCGAAAGCTGACCAAAATTAAATATTTGACATTCTTTCAATTTTCAGAGAGCAGTGAGAATGGGAATCTGGAAACTCTTCGGAGAGAGAATTTTGAATCACTGGTATGTCAGTTCACTTGATTTTTCCTAGTTCAAGTGTTCTAAGAAATAACTACAGACCTTGGATTTTAAACACATATATGTCTTTGCAGATGACCTTTCTCAAGAGCAAGAATAAGAAAAAAAATAGTTCTGTAAGTCATTGTAACAGCAGCTGTGCAAGAATTGCAAGTTCTTTTATATTTGAGATGAGTTACACCAAGTAGAAGTCCTGAGTGGAGGACAACACTTTTGAGTCAGGCCTGAAGAACCATGTCACATTTGCTTAAAATGTCAATTTCTTTCATTTTCAGAATCTCAATAATACTTTGACCGCTGCTACTGTTTTGGCTATGTCTGGACACTTTTTGCTTTCTCTCTCTAAAACCAAACAACATTGCTGCTTTCACAAAGTGTCATGAGTTGATTGCACAGCATTTAATATTTTCTGTTGCTTAATGCTCAAGAGCCTAGCAATTGATTGCAGATGCAGACCTAGCTATTGTGACCACAGCCAGCTCCACTGAATCAGGCTGTGATCCCGTAATTGACTGCATGCCTCTTGCAGGAGCTCTGCAGACGGTCAGAGCCCCAGGCCAGGCTGTTCTAAACAAAGTGCAGGACATGCACCTTAAAGAGCATGGAAGCATGTGTGATAATTTTAGCAGATTTAGACTCGTGGCAAACTCTAGGTCCAAAACAATAAATATTTTCACATTCATACTGCAGACTGCAAGAACTTTACTGCTCTCTTATTATGACCACGCTGGCTGCTCATTAGAATTCATAACTTTCGTAATTGCAAATATGAAGTATGGAGCTCATAAGCAAGCCACATGATTACACCTTACCAAGAAAAAACACAGCAGACAGTGCACGAACCCCATGGTTTATATACGATTTTAGCACTCACGGCAACTTTAGCATGCAGTTAACTTCTTGAGCAAGAACTAAGAATAAATCAGTGTTCACAATTGCTACCTAAGTCTTGTTGAGGAAAACTGTAATGACTCCACAGCGAACTTACATTCGAATCCCATAGAATTAAGTGCTGTGCAACAAAGACACTTTAATAAACAGTAAGACTGCTTCATTGTTGAGCGTGCACAGGAAGTTCTCTGGACAACGCAAACCATATGAGAAAAGGTGTAGGGAAGGAAGGATGTTGAAATCTCTGAGAGGTCAGAAATGGGTTTGATGCTGGGAAATGAATGAAGAGGGAAGACCAAAGCAACAAAGAGATAAAAGGAGAATGAAATATCAAATAAGAATGCACAGGATAACTAATGGGGTAGAGAGAATTACAGTCCCTAGGAAAGCACATTTTGTTAATGAGTGTGACAAGACACAGAGCACGTAATCAACACAACAGTCACGCCACTGAACCTGTACTCTGTGCTCAAATGAGCAATGACTTTTCTGTGTCTTACTGTACCAAACATTTTGATATTTTTGCTTTTACCACAGGAGTGAGGAAAACATAGCAGGAAAAGACTTCAGCTGTACATAGTCAAATACTTTACAGAAAAGAATAACGTTCAGATCTCCGAGTCAAACAAGCTATTCAAATGCTGATTTTTTAATTTTCTAACACATGTATCCAGTGCTCTCAGACTTACTTAAGTGCTCCATCTATAGCAGAAATATCTCACTTGAAGGGCCTTTTTTCCATTTGTCCACTCCATCAGCCAAAGCAATTTTCTGCTGATGCCTGCACCACAGAAGCTGGTTCTTCAAAACTCGTACTGCCTTCTCACTGCTAAAGTTTCACTTTCTGAAGGGACAGAACGTACGGGGCATGTCGACACCAAGGAGCTCAGCATAGAAATCCTGGAGCTAGAGCGGTTACCTTAGCACCCCAGGCACACAACATAAAGCCTTGGTTTCTTCATCACATGCTGATAAATCCACATTCAGCTACACTAAACCAGTTGGATATTCAAGAAGGGTCAATGTTGGCTCAAAACCCCTTCAAATGTGACACTGTACACCACAGAAAAGCCTCTTGTGTACAAGAGAAACAAAACTTGACCCAGGAGAGACAGAAGCAGCATCACAGACGATAGCAGACAATGAGGTAGGAGACAATTCACACTGATTATTTTCAAGATAGAAACTAACCTTTTTTCAACTAAGGTTGAGGACACTATTTTAAACCAAAGGCAGTTAGCAGTGACAGCTGACTCTAAAGATAGACTGTATGTACACATAATACACATTTTAGATAGAAGAGTCTTGCTGGCCGTCTAGAGAAGTACAGAGCTGCACTTCAAGAAGGCTTATTAAAACATCCTGAAAGACCCTTGTGGGTACTGCCGGGCTGGGATGCTATGGGATTTCACACCTCTACGAGAGGCTGGAGGTACATATTTCTGGGCACACATTCCCTGATAAGGTAGCATAGGTAGATTACAAAAGGTTATGCTACAAATGCCTGTTTTGTGGAAGGAGAAAAAGAAAAAGTTGCTGCAGAGAGATCTAAATCGAGCAGTGAAGTAAGACTTAAACCACCGACAGTCCTGACGGCAAAGCTGGAGAGCAACAACAGAATGATGTTGGAATAAAAGAAGAAAAAAGGAAGCAGCAGTGGGAAGAGAGTAGTACTGCAGCAGGAAAAAGATTGAAATACTGCTTTTCCCAGGAAATAGAGGGAAAAAAGAAAAAGGAGGACAGCACATTATTACTAATGGAAACATTCAAAGCAGTGTGACTCTAAGACTTTTCAGACCCACAGGTAAATGTTATGGCAGAGGGACAGGAATTGTTACCAAGAGGGACATTTTCAAAGGAGGCAAGCTCCCCTAGTCAGGCCTAGTTGGAGTACTGCTGTCTGCTGCCTGCCTCGTAGGAGCAATCCATCAGGTCATCTACATGCCAAGAGAAATGGACTTAGCATTCACCATAGCATGGCCCAGAACTCCTTCACCAACACCAGCAGAGCTGCTTCGGTATCTCTCCCAGCTACTGCAAGCACAGCTGGAAAGCGGTGACAGCACAAAGACCTTGCAGGACAGAAAAAGGAAGACAAAGTGCCACGCTAGCAATAAAGCGGGACGGTTGCTTAAAAGGCAAGTTCTCCTACAGCCCTGCCAGGCTGTAATGCTTCTCTCCAGCCTTTGCATAGGCTAGCAGATCTCTGGCACTGGTAGGTCTGTAGTCGTAGAAATGTACTTCAAATCCCGTTTGCACACTTCGCTACCGCGCAGCTACACACTGAAATGACTCTCGCAATGTATTTTGAACAAATGGAACCCAGGACATCCAACATAGAATTTCCTCTTTCTCTTGCCCATCCCCTTCCTGCGTGTTTACCAAAAACTTTCACTTCCTCAGTGGTGCTGACACTAGTGCTGGCAATCATTTTAACCGTGTCCTCCACCTCCCCTAAATTGCGGGTATCATTCAGCACTTACTGAAGAGGTTCTGAAATCACATCAAAATGCACGGTAGGGTTGGGGTTGCCTTGGAGGAAACCAGTTTCTGTCCACTGGGTCTAATGAATAAAAGCCTCAGGATGCTGCTAAGGGATACTTGAGTAAGCAGTTTCAATAAGTGCAATAGATGTACTACTTCTCAGAACTTTTCCCACTCTGGTGATACTACTTGGAAATACTTTTTATTTTTATTTTTTATCTGGAGAGAGTAAAACTTAGTCATAGGTCAGACCTACTAATTTATAGATATGTTAGCATTATGTAGGAATTCACTCAAACAGACTCTTACCTTTTAATATTAATTCTGTTATAATACCCTAATACAGTCATATACGGAAAGAACAAAACTGTTTATCAGTCAAATATACTTCCGCACTACCTCTTGGGCATAGCCTGTTTCAGGCTATGCCCAAGAAAAAGCTTTAATGTAAGATATCATCATCATAAAAAAAAAAAAAAAGCAGTTTGTATGCACTTATCTGTACAAACTAAAAAAGCAAATGTAAAATAAGGCAGTATATTATGGAAACCACATCAGTAAACCCACTTAACAGACTACATTTTTGTTGACGAACTTCCCGAAATGGCTTTCTGTTACACCAACAAAGGAGTAGTTGAGAAAATTAAGAACACATCTCAGAGAGGGCCCATTCCTTCCAAGCTTTCATCACGTACAGACTTTCAGTAGCCTGCTAAAACAGAGAAAACTCCAAAACCCACCATTCCAGAAGAGTAGCTATATCCTACCCTTCGGCTCCTATGGTAAGCTACTGAATTTCTTATTTTTAAGACCTCATGGTTTGCTATCGCAAGCACTTTAAAGAAGGGGCTTGGTCAGAAGAACGTGCAAAGTAAAATGCAGGCCCTTGCAAATTAAGTAACAAATTTTTTGACATACCAACCACAATTTAGACAGGAAGAACTAGCCTCATGCTACATGCAAAAATGTTCAGACTGTTTATCATTCTAGTACTTTGAACTGAGCGGGTAAGATAGTAAGCTGTGCAAACACAGGAACCAATTGTAGATACTTAAGATGCCAGCAGCTGGAGAAAGATAGACACTGCTCCCCCAGGGTACAGCAAACACTGGCCTGAGTAGTGCCAATTTTCCATTTTTCCCCCACAGAAATGAGATCTACCCATACACCCTTCACCTTTCCTTCATGTCCTCCTCCTCCCCCTCAGATAAGCACTACTGTCAGAATATCATCCCTCTCCCGACGTCCAGCTGGCAGAAATAACCAATCTATTCACCTTGAGGAGCAGTTCTTTAGGATGCACTACAAATGCAAGCATTTCATAAGTATTTGGAGAAGATGCTTCCAACACAAGATGAAATTCTGCCTTTACATTTTGTCCCATCAGCCCACATTTTCCGGAAAGATGCCAAACCCTACCATGACTGATTCAGCTTCAGAAATTACACCATATCATGACAACGTCAACAGGAAATGTATTTGCATCAGGCAATAACAAATAAGAAAGCACAGACCTTTCCACCCTTCCCTGATGGACGACTGCCATTTAAACTAGGAACATATACAATAAGGACAGCTACACTGTATTTGCTTTTTATTAGTAGAAATTAATTTCTTTGAGAAGGTACTATTACTGTTTATAGGACGATGGTCTCCTCCTATTTGTATGCTTCACGAAAGGCTGTTTCCATACAAATGTAATTTTGTATTGTTTATCTACATAGTTTCCTGTGACATGGCTTGGTAAGTCGGGAAGTCTTTCCCTCTACGCTATCTTTAGCACTCCTACACTCGCATGAAAGAGGTGACACAAGTAAATGGGAGTTATTAAGCAGCAGATAATTGACAGAGGTAGGAATATGATCTGAAAGAAAAAAATAAATCTAATTGTGAGCTGGCAACAATTTACTCTACAGAATGAAGCCACTGCTCTTAGAGATGGAAATGCTTTAAGGGTAAAATAACAATGAGTACTACATAGCAGTTTGGCATGATTTTGTGCAAGTATGTACATACTCAGCACCATAGCTCCATAAGGAAGTATCACCACTCCGCACAACCCTGAAGATTCCCAGCCAACAGATTCTCCTCTAGTCCCTTGCATTACCGCACGACATCTTACATGCTTTAGGGATCACTGGTGCCGTGGAAAGGCAACTTTGTGCACAGGCATGCTATCACAGGCAGAATGCTAAGGACCCTATTCTATACCTACTGCCCCCTGCCTTTTAATTTCTTTAAACCTTCACACTGTTCCTCATCTGCTCGTTTTCTGGGTTCAACCTGTTTTACAAAGAGCTGCCTTCACAAAGGACCCCCTGAACCCCAAGAGTAAAACTGGCTTTACTTTTCCCTGAACACAAGAAATAAAGTCACAGCTGCCCCTTACTCAGAATATGCACATATGGAAAGGAGGAAAGATCTTGTTCCCTCCTCAGATCACCTAGCCCTTTGACAAAAATAAAAATTGGCTCATGGTCAGCAAGTTTCCACTCAAAAACCTCAAAGATGTTCATTAAGATTCCAAATAACATGCAAAGTACAGATAGGAAAACATCTTTTTGTGACGGAAATGGAATCGCATCTGAGATTAAACATGGCAGTTCTTAAACTTTCCTGAATAGCTACAGATAGGTCAAACGCTACTGGCATGCAACACAAGAAAGGCCAGGCGCAGCATCTCGGGTCTTGTGAGCAACCACGCTGAAGCTCAGCTACTAAGCTGAGCCTGGAGGGCCTTGGACTATTTTCCTTGCGTGTTTTAGGAATTTCTTCCCAGAACGCCTGCTGCTGCGTGATGCTATTTATCTTACCGAAGCCAACAAGGTCATAGGAAGACAGCTCACTCCAATGACATAGATAAAACAGAGGGAAACAGTATATGAAAGAGCTGCTTATACATTCCTAAATACATGCAAGAGAAAATTTCACATTTATGGAAACTCCCTTGAAAGGGTAACATTAAAAGCCAGGAATATTAAACAACTACAAAGCAATAAGGTTTAACTTCATATGCGAAAGTTTCATAACTCATTGCACTGTCAGTAAAAGTCATTGTGCAACTGGTCAAGGAACTTAAGAGGAAAGGCGTAAGCCTTACTTTGTTCTCTGTACAGTTGTATTGAGAGGGGGAAAAAAAGAGGAAAAAAAAAAAGAAACAAATCAACCTTATTTACTCAACAAACTACAGGAGAAAAGCAGAATAACTTTAAGCCAGCCAGCTACAGTGCTAGGAAAAAAAAAGGAAAAAAAAAAGTTCATTCTACACCATTATGGTTTTAAGAAGTATCTCAACAGCATACGATCAAAATAGAACTTCATGTTATTAGAGCAAGAACTCATTTCTAGTCTGTAGCTCACAAAGCTGAAATGGAGAAAGAAAAATGCTACAAATCTTGAAGGAGAGGAACAGAATGAGAAAGTTGTTGATATCAGAATTCACTAATTTTTCATCCTTGCCCAAGACTTCATAACATCCTGTTATGGGCATCTAACTGATATCTAGCCAGTTGCTACTTTTTCAGAGAAAACTGTATGATTTTCCTCATCCACACTCTTGGTGTTGATGGCGGTACCCATTATAAAGATATGAGGTCCTGTCATAAGACATAAGCAACAACTACTGTGCATTCAGTACTGGGCTGAAAGCAATTCACACAATTTGACTACCCCTTGGACAAAACCAAGCCATGTTTCCCCAACCTAACTTTGTAACTGCCCAACTGCCCCAAGTCTTCCTTTTTTTTATTTTTTTTTAAAGGAAAATAAAAACTAAGTCTTTAGTAATAGTATGATCAGTATAGAATTATTTACCGTATTATACAGATATTGCAACTAACATCAAGATATCTAAACTACAAAGGTCTTTCATGTCATTTCCAACTCTGGTTTTAGCACGCTGTAATAAGAGTGGTCAGACTGGGCTTTTTTCAAAGGTGGGAATGAAAGGCAAGAGATGAGGTGTTGATTTCGGGTTTCAGATAAAACAATAGAACAAGAACCTTTGTGCTCCTTGTGTACATCCACGGCAGTATGATCTGGCTAAACAAGTTTAAGGTGTTAATCTCTTTGGTCTTTAGTGCCAACAGAGGTCAGTGAAGCAGCGAGGTGAGCTCTTGCGAACCCATTCACTGCAGACGCGAAGATGCAATTTCAACAGAAATTCCAAATGCAGGGGCTTTACTGAAGGTATGGCAACCACTACGGAGATCCAGCCTGGCTTTCAGATCCTCCTAGTGAAAATTAGGAGGAAACCCCTCACGACCATTCCTTGGGCGTACAGCATCATTATGGTAACAGCAAGCAACACCACGAGGCCGTTTGCTCTCTCGTTTAAGCCGAAGCACATCGGAGCCCCCAGTTAGGAGGAAGCAGCTTTAACTTGGAAGATGCTCCGGGAGCTATTCCCTTAGGAAAAGCAGTTAACGAGGAACACCCAGTAAACCAAGGCTGCTCCCTTGGCTTGAGACACCGACTGCAGCCTTGGACCAGTTAATTTGACACAGCACAGCACACTGAGGAGCCCTGAAGATCCCAACGCAAGCCGGGGAAGAGCAGCAAGAGGTAAATCATTCATTTTGAGGACGATTACAGCGGGTTTCTTTCTTTCTCTCTAATGCCGCGTTTCCCGTTAAGACCCCCTCCAGTACACGCTGCTCGGCGGGGAGAGATGCCCGCAGCGCGCTCCGTACCCCTTGCATGGGGTCAGACAGCCCCTGTGTAGGGTCGGGCACCCCCTGTATGGGGTCGGGCACCCCCCGGGCGGGGACCAGGCATCCCCCAGCGCCCCCCTGTTCTCCCCCACCGCCGCAGCCCCTTACCACGACCAACCCCCGGAGCCTGCCCGGCGCCCATGAGCCACCGTCAGCAGGGAGCCCCCTTCTTCCTCCTCCTCCTCCTCCTCCTCCTCCGTGCGGGACGGGCCGGCTCAGGGCGGCGCTGCGGGGGGCTGCGGGGTGGGGGCGGCTGGGGTGGGGGCTCTCTGACGGGACGGACAGACGGACGGAGGGACGGACAGACGCCGAAAGCACTTACTTCGCCGTGTGCGGGGCTCGGTGGGCGGCGGGTGAAGTCGCCGGCGTCTGCGGGGGGCTCTGCGGGCGGGCCGGGGGCGGGGGGCTGCGGAGCGCGGCGCTGCTGCCCCGCCGGCCGGGACACGGGCGCTGAAGCCGGCGGAGGGAACTTGGCCCCGGTGCCGGCGGTTGGCCGGGAGCCCGCCAGCCTACTTCCTGCTGCGGGGCGCGATTTGCATAGGGACGGAGAGAGGAAAGGGCTCCCGGGGAGCAGCGGCCGCCCCCGCGGCGGGGGAAGGAGCTGGGGGGGGGCCCGACCCACGGCCGGGGGTCGTCTGGGGCCGGGGAGCTGCGAAAGGTGCGAGGGGAGGGACGAGGTGGGGCGGGGGGCTCTGCCCGCTGCCACCGCCGGTAGGGGCAGCCGGGGAGTGCGGCCGGCGGAGGGGGTACGGCGGGGCTGAGGAAGGTGTACCGGGCCACCAGCAGCCGTAAAAAAAAGGAGCCAGCTTCTCCAGAACCCGTCTGGGGAACGTCTGGGGTCCGCGGGTTGGAAGACCCACCAAGCTGGCTTGGAAAAAGCAAAGAACAAGTAGATACGATCAAATTATCTTTGATTAGTTCATTATTATTATTGTCATCACCATCATCATCATTATTAATAATATTATCTTTTTTTTTTCTTTTTTTTCTTTTTTTTTTCCAAGGGGGGCTTACTGGCCAATTGGAGAGTGAAATACAACCTCACGCATCAGCAAAACTCCAAACAGGAAGCAAGAGCGTGCGGACAACGCCTAGAGGATGCAGCTGAACAGCTCGATGACAACGGGAGCTGAGGCGTCATATGTGTACTGCCGGGCCACCTGGACGGGTTCGGGTCGTGGAGGTTTACAAAGGCAGAATTTCAAAATAAAAGCTTTGAAGCTTTCCACATAAAGTGTTGAAGACAGTGGGACAAGTCTGGGGAACTGTCAAGGTGGTAAATAGTTGCAAGATGCTCTAAAGTAGCCCTGCATCCTTTTCTGAAGGCCACCAGTAAAACCTAATTAGCTGGGAGCTGGAGCTGACTGAGGAGATGGCAAGGACTTCCATCAGAGCATCCAGGTGGCTGAAAATGGCTCAATGCAGCTCACAGCCTGTGGGTTTAAGAAAAGAACCTGAATCATTCCCAGGAAAACAAACTCTGCCAGTGGGACTTTGGCATTGATTAATGGCCTGTCACACAGAGTGATGTACAACTGTCACAATCGCTTTGCTGTAGCATGTGCTGCAGTTTTCTCTCTAGGCTGTGGCTTCAGCACGCAGGCCACTGCCTTGATCCCACAGAAGACTCCATCTGTAGAAGCACTAAGAACACGATTTGCCACATTTCTGAATCAGGCCCACATGTCCATGTATATCTGTAGAGCTCTGAAAGGTGGAGGGCAACAGCTGCTTATCGTCTTTGAATTGTACCATCAATGATTAAACCAGTGTCTTGTAGATCTGTCACTAAAAATTTGGTAAAGATTTTCTCCCCTCCCCCAAGACATTTAAAAAGAAAAAAAAATAAAACAACCTTTTTTTCCTATGGAAAGTTTATATAAAAAGGAAATGTTTGATTTAATTTACATTGTCTTTGGGTTTGGGGCATGAAGTTGTTGGGGCATGAAGGGTTGGAGTAGAATAAATATACTGTGCTTTATACGAATTAAAAAAAAAAAAAAAAAGGTTGTTAGTATCACTTAATATAAGTCACCATTTTATGCATCTTTATTTTCTCTGGTACAACCAATACGCACCAAATCTACCTTAAACAGAATAAGCAGGAAATGAACTCTCACTCTCTCTCTCATTATATATTCACCAAGAGGAAAAAATAAAAACCCGGTTCCAGCCTCCTTACTTCTTTAGATCTACTGGTAGTTACATGTTTTAAAATGTCTTTGTGTTTAGATCAAGAAAGTTGGGTGATTTGAGATATGTAAAACGAGACTTGAAGTTTCCTTTAAGCCTATCACTGTAGTGAAAGAAGGGCGGTGAGTCGTGTTAGCCAGAGTTTATTACTCAGCAATTGATTTTCCTTTTTGGGCAGGCTTAACTCCAGACCGTGTTGCTACTACTGGATCAAACAGGGCTGCAAGAAAGTTCTCCAGTGCTGAGGCCAACTGGTGCTGTAACAGTCCGTGTCCAAACTGTTAAATTCTCTTGGCATCCAGAATAAGGGGACTACATGCAAACTGGTGTTTGAGTAGTTGCTGGCCTGTGTTAATTTCCAGACCAGCTCTGGAAATTTTTGGAGTGATAATTGGCTTGGGCCAGGGACCTATATGATCTGCAGACTCAGAACTCCAAGGTCCAGGAACATTTCCTCAGTCACTGTTAATTACTGGCATATACGTAGCCTACAGACTGTGGAGCAATCCAGGTTTTCACCCGTGAGGTGACTACTGATCCAGTCATTACTTGGATTATATCCAGGAGTATGAGGTGGCACAGAATTTAGGGAATAATGGCTCAGGACAGTAAATCAAACTTTATCGCAGACAATGCAAACACCGGAGTTCAAAAGATAATTTCTCTCGCTATGTTTTTATATATTCCTTTTTTTCCCAGAGTTTCTGATTACTTTCTAGAGAATTCTTGAAAATAAAAGCAGAGCAGAAATAGAAGAATGCTAGTTAGTCATGAAACCAGAAGTGGAGCATCCAGAGCAGTCATTTGAGAGATCCCAAGGAACGCCCAGGTTCACTCAGTGAAAAATTAATTAATTAATTAATTAATGAAAAAGATCTCTTTGTTCAAAAATAGGCTTACAAAGATGTAAATTCTGCATAGAATAACAGGGAAAGAGAGATCAAAGATATATGTAAAACTAAAACATGAAATCATCTGACTTTCTAGTCTGAGTTGGTTTTGGAAACTTGTTCTCATTTTGTTGACAGCAAAATAGCTTTTCTCTAGGGATTCCAGCATTTACGTGGTCACTGCATTGTTTTTCTGTATTTTATTTCTTCCTCTAGAGATTATCATTATATAGCTAAAGTCCAAATTGTTAACCTGCTTTGTAATAACATGGCATTTTTTTTAACAAATAGTGAAAAATGGGTTATAAAAAATTAGATCCAAGTCACATTCTCATTCATTGCAAAGTGTTGGGGGACAAAAAGCAAACAGAAAATAAAAGCAATATGTTTTGGAATTCATTTTGCAATGCCTCATTTCTTATTATAACCCATGTTTGTAGAGAAAGTTATACTGGCCTATGTAAGAAGAATATTTTCAAATTTTATTCTAATAAATTTGCTTCTCTTGATAAAGACTTTGCTTCTCAAAGAAAAAGACTAAAAGGAAGAAATGTTACTTTCAACTATGAAGCAGCAGGTTAAAGCACTCTCTGGTGGATATTCTTCAGTTCCTATTCTTGTTTACAGTTTGAAGCCTAGGAAAATAATTTTTGCCACACTAAAGAGAAACGAAAAGAACACCAACAAAAAATATTCTTTATTGTAGTTGCATTGTGATTATTTGTAGTGTACCCTATCTTACTTTATGATTGTGACCTGCATGATGATTTTTTTGGTGATGAATTAACAACACTTTGCAGAATAATGCACAGATCCCTCTGTTGACTCAACCTGCACTTGACCTGTCACTTGGATTAACACAACACATACTCAGTAGATTAAATTAGGGAAATCTGGCATCTTTCCTGTAGATGGTAGTCTGCTTAATGCACAGCCTCTTACATTTTATTACACTGACATTTTCTGGCCATTAAACCTAAATTCACCCTTTTTTATTTCAACTTGTTAATTCAAATGCCCATGAATGAGCGATAATAATACAGCACACAGAAAAAGTGTTTGCCTTGAGATAATCTAATCCTGAAAATTAAGAAAAAGCTGCTTCTTTTGTGTCTTTGCTGATCTTAAATATTTTATTCACCTGCCATTAGCTTTTTTTATACACAGGAATCCTTCCTATTTTTTTTCCCTGCTTGTTTCATGGCTGTGAGCAGAAAAATCGCTCATTAGTGAATTGAAACATGTCCAACACTGCTAGCCACTTTGAGAACTGGTTGGAATGAGTGAGATTGTGCTTGTGGTGCGGCACTTGTGAGTATTCTGATGGGGACTGAAAATGGCCTATGTGTATTCTGTAGAAAGTCCAGATTGCCTTTCTTTAGAGATGACAGATCAAATGAAAGGTCTTCTTGGTTCTCATGGATATCATCTTATTCACAGAGCCAAGAAAAGCAGCTGAACTGATGAGTTCTTCACAGCTCATTCATGTAGGCAATAATAAGGGTGAGCTGGCAAACAAGCAGTTCCAGGAGCCCTTTACTTCCAATGATTTGTGGCTATTTGCAGATACTTTTATTGGTCCAAAGAGTCTGCCCACACTATTAAAGAGTGGGTTTCATTTATGTTTAATTCAGCACTGTGATCACTAATATAATTACCTGAAAGAACAGATCTGAGCTAATTCAAGAGCAGGTTTGTGGTCATTTCAAATTAGAAAGATTACACTGCAGAGAGATTGTTGTTTGGGTGGATTTTTTTTTTTCTTTCTGCCTTGAACTATGGGCATTATGCCTAGTCTCAGCAGCCTGACTGGGCATCCAGCCTGCATCTTGCCCGTCCAGTGTCACATGAAATGTTAGTTCAGAGGCAACGTGCTGTTCCTGGAGGTGGCTTCCAGAGTGGGCCGCTCTAGAAGTATAGCTTTCCCTTTCCAAGATCAGCCATTTTTCATGGAAAATTTCCTCACAGAGAGGCACTGGACCACGATTAGCAATTCTGCTGTGCAAGAGCAGCGCGGTGTTTAAGCCGCCCTTGGACAGCTGCAGTAGCAGCAGGAAGGCAGGCAGCCCTTCCCTGGTCACAGCCACACAGCAGTATGAAGGATCCCTGCATGGCACAGCTTTTCGTTTCTTCTGGGGCAGCAGAGGCAACATATGTGGGCACTGAGCTAATGAGGCCAGCTGGTAGCATTGATGGAAACGTTTGGTACTGACTGAAGTCATCAACCCCCTCCCCTTGTTCCCCAGGGTTTGTGAGAAGGAGCTCCTCTCTGGGACAGAAGACAGTCATCACCAGTGTCACTGAGCATCAAGAAGGTTGCCTTGGCTATAAGAAACCTGAAAACACCTGACTTTTACTGGTGTATTACCAGTCAGCCTGGCCTTGGGGAGGTGACACCTGTCACCCACAAAGTTCTCAGTCTGCACCCTTTTTGGCCACAGAGGGCATGTTGGAAAGCTGTGCTACCTGTGGTGGCAACATGATAGGGTGATTTCTTCATTCTTCGTCTCCTGACCTGGCAAATTTTCCATCTGCAGGAATGATGAAATGAGCCATCATGGGTCATTGCAGATACTGTGCTGCTGTCAGCTCGGCCTGGCTGGTTTGCCAAAGCATATGACACTCACGTCTTCCATATCTCCTGCCCATCTGATGGTGTGTAGCCATGCAAAGTACAAACCTGCTGCTGAACCCTTTTAGATAATGGAGTTGCCAAATCACTGTAACACTGAATGAGCCCACTTACCCCTTCTTGCATTTGGCAGTCACCTAGCTCTTGCCACAACCTGTTGTGTTACCCCCAGGCTTCCGAGTGGCCCTGCTGTGTCTAAGAGGAAGCTGGAGGGTTACTGAACTGCCCTTCCAAGCCAGGCTCCAGCCTGTATGCTGCTTCCTTCACAGAAACTCAAAAGAGAGCTACTAGAGCAGATGGTGGCAGGGTAGGGGTGTAACAAGTGGAAGTACCACCAGTCCCTCCTCCAGCTGCAGCTTGTTCCTTTCCTGTGAAAACTGGGAGGGTCACACTGTCAGGGACAACCTGACTAGTTGTTTTTCTGCTGAGTGGTCGACAGCTGTGTGCTGTAACTTGAAATCATGCATGTGTTGGACATGAACAGTAAATCAGCTTTTCTCTGATTTTCCTGTTCCCAGTTGCTGATTCCCCCTGAAGCCCTTTGTATCCCATTCTTGAAGCCAGGCCCGCTGACTTTGAAATCCCAGCTGTGCTGTCCCATCCACTGCAGCTTTCCCCCAGGCTTTGAAATGTTTGAGATTTCAGCCCTTAATATCTCTGATGCCATCCAGCCCTGCTATGAAAAGCCCCCAGATAAAGCTCTCAGCTGGAAACAAATCAAGAATACAGGAAGTCACTGAAAAACAAGTGCAAAAGAAAACCAGATCTTGAACAAAACTGGACATGACAGCTGTTTCCAAACATAATTTGAACTGCAGGTGTGGAAGATGGGCACTGCCTGAGTTCTTGTCCAGGATCGAGTTGTAGCAAGAATCTCATACACTGTCCGTAGCAGGCAATGCCTGCTTTTTTGGGAATTGTTCCTTAGCAGCTGCCAAGCCTTGAGTAGCTGCTTATCTGGTGTGGAGGTGTTGAGGAGAGGATATGAAGGGGGCAGGAAGACTAAGTCTGAGGTAGAAAGATCTTCTGAGGGAGGAGGAAGTACTGATGTTCCTTATGGCTATTACTGACCTCCTCTTGAGTCTATGGCAGCACGTGTGATCTCAACAGCAGCTGTGTTTGTCACCTGGCCCCACACTTTGAACATCCTAGGGTACTTTATTTAGTCCAGGACAGAGTCTGTTCTTTCTCATCATCACAGCCACATCTTTCTTGCAGGTGGTTGTGATGATGTGCAGTGTCCTGGCTAACATGCATGCCATGTACTTGTTCTGGTTTCTGCCACAAGTCATTAGGATTGGTTTAGCAAGAGAACCAAAGCAATCCTTGTTCTTTCCTTAGCTAGACAGGTTGATAACATTTCCAAAGGCTGTTTGAAGGCCTAAGACCAGCAACTTCTGCCCTGCCTGGATCAGTTCAGCTGCTGGTAGCTTCCATGTACAGATTCTTTGGATAGGATGCTCCTAACCCATGAAGGGCTGTGCATCAGAGTCAGTAAAGGATGGAAAACCACCTACACAGAGCTTAGATTTGGGGGAAAGGAGACCTCCTGGGTTGAAGGAAGGCATATACATTTCTGAAGGATGTAAGGCATGATCTACAGCCTTTGAGCCAGAAGTTACTGTGGACTTGCAACAGGGTGGAGGGTAGCAAAGGCAAATTTCTCCACTGGTGAAACCTTTTTTATACAAAGGTTTAACACTTAATAATACAGAAAATGGCTCTTTCCAAGTGAGGGGACTGCTATGGATAAGTCAGCAACACTGGGACACACTGGGATCACAGATCTGGAAAGCTTCCAGGAGTGTGAAATGCTGTTTGACTTGACACAAAGTATGGTGGTCAGAGGAACACTACGGGCAGTAAGGGGGAGGTACCACATGGCTTAGGGACATGCAAGAGTTAGGGAGCAGCATTGTTCAGATACTAGACAGTCTGTCAGAAAAGCACTTGGGACGAGAATGAATTACTAAAAAATGCAAGATAATCCAGGGGAAAAAAAATTAAATAAGTGTTCTTGGAGCATTTGGGAATAGGTGTTGCTTTTAGCTGCTAAGGATATTTTATTTCTCCTTGGCTGCCTTTTCCATGTGGGTAGGTTGTTGTGCTCAGACCCCTCCTCTGCCTTAAGGGGAGTGACTTCAACTGTAACAAATGGGAACCTTAGTTTCTTTGTCACAGAGTCCTCTATTTTCTCTGAAAGTACATGTATATACCCGTTCAGGATATGTTACAACACTCTAATGATAGCAACTGTCAGCACCATCTCACCTCTCCTTTCCTTTCCACTGTTCTTAATTTCCTACTCACCTCTCAGAACTTTTCAGAGATTTGTCTTCTGCTCTTAACTTTTCCAGGTCCCTCTGATGTCCCCACTGAATCACCTGCAGAAAATGGTGACCCGCGTCTTGATATGCATTGCCCACAAACAGCTGCAGCATGATGTAGCGTAAGGGGCAGGACTGGGATGGACAGTTTGTGAAGAACACCAGCTATTTTTATGTCTTGAATAGATTTACAGCTTGACTTTAGTTAGCTTGGCTCTGAGTCAGTGACAGTGCTGCATCGGCAGACTTGTGTGAATGCTAAGGCAAGGGTTAAGGAAAAAATCTGATGAAGAGATTTGTTGCAAGGCAGCAATCTAGGATAAGATCTATGACAAAGAAGCCTGACTACAGTAAGTGTTCACAGATGCATCAAAGATGGCCGATGCATGTAAGATTGTAAGCTTGCTGATGATATCTAAGAACTATTATCTTTAAATAGGGTGAGCAGTGTGGAGGTAAGAGGGCACTGGGGCAGACCCTTGGGATGGGTCTAGCTCTGTGAGAGCCACTGAACTTGTGCTATGGCAAAGCCAGATTAAAATCTGTTGATACAAATTTAACCCTTCAGAACTTTCTACTCAAGATATCAGGTCAGCTCATTGTATTAGAGGGTCACTAAAATTTTGGTCCAGAAGTCTTTAAAATTACATTTACTTTGCATTGAACCACTGCCTTAGAAGCAAGGGTGCCAGTAGAAATACAGCTCAAAATGCCAAAAGCAACTTAAGACTGAGATGTGGGGTTGTTAGGCTAGTCTTGTAGATGGCATGCATATTAAGAGTTGTTGGTTTGCCTAAATTAATTTTTACTTGTATGAAGTAAAAGGCCCATTTAGCATATGTGCCTTTTTGCCTGCATGGGCTACACAGTAACAGAATATATATATATAACAGCTTCTATGAACAAAGAAAACAGTTTACAACTAATTCCTACAGCTAGGAACCTAGTTCTAGAAACTACAACAACAATTCAGTTCCACACCTGTGCACACACTCTTGTCACCAAGCCAGCCTTCTTGCACACAAAGGTTTAAATTTATTAGCTCATACTCAGAAGCAAGTCAAGTTTGCTCACAAAAAGAAACAGACCTGCACCGTGTAGTCCCTCAACACATAAAAATGCATACTTTACATTAGGCATGCAAATTGCCTAATAATAAGCACGGCTAATTTGCTATTTGTATCAGCGTTTCTTCAGGTACAGCTGTGAGGGTGCTTGTGAATTGTGCAATCTCAGAGATAAAAGGAATGAACCCATCTATAACGTTTTTTAACCAGAATATGTAATACACATTCGATTCTAATCTAATTTGAATCTACTACCTAAACATCTGTACAGACACTTTTTCCTGCCTTATAATTTTTGCTACATAATGCTGGTAAAAGTAGATAGAAAAAATAATATTTAGGGCATGAATATCTGTTGAATGTTCAGCACATGTTTTCCAAGTCTTTTATCCCCACAGGAAGGCAACTGACTAGGGAGATACAAGGATAGTGGAGGGTATCAGAACCATTGTGTATCTGGTAAAGGACTCCCAGCACCTTGGATATCCTCTCCAAAATTGTTCTGCTGAATTCCATCTCGTTGAGTCTCTTAAATGGGCTCAGGTGGGACACAGCTGACCAGAGAGAATGACTCTGTATCTTCTACTACTACTCTGTTTGACTTCTGGTTTTCTCTTCAGTTCAGAATTTAGACTTAAGAGTATATAGTGCTGAGAATATTTTAGCTCTTTCTACAAATTGTCTAATGCTTTTTATTAATAACATTATTATTTCAGTATAAGTCACAGGTTTTGATAACAGTTAACATTTTTTTCAGGTGATTAAGCAGGCTAATTAGCCATAAAAAAAGATGACAAAAGTGAAAAAAAGGTCACTCAGCAGAGATAGGTAGGTGTTTCATAATCTGCAAATACAGCTGAAAATGTAAAATATCTACTTGACCAAGTAATATCCTGAATGAGAAAAAAATGCAAGAGAATCCTTAAAAACATACACTGGGTTAGATTTGTAGACAGTTACACAAATGTTTTCCTGAAAAAAAGCAAACGTGCCTTTTTAAGAATTAATAATACTCAAGGTGGTAGTTGTAGTTCCATTGCTCAGTGACATTACTCAAAATGTCGCTCTGCTTCGCCATCATCTTTGCACAGATGTAGTGCGTTGTCAAGGACTGACATTAACAGGCCTCCAAAGTAGCTTTGTGCCCCAGTGTGTCAAGTCAATGTCTGCTAAAGTATGGCGATGGGGTCATTGAGCAACAGCCACTTGATCTGTCAATCTCATGATCAGAGGTACAGATCACAGCAGTCCCAAAGCAGTAGAAGAAATCTCTTCCTACTAGAGAGAGCTACAGCCCTGACAACCATTTCAAGCAAAATCTTCCAAATGACACCCATGCCACCAGGCTGGAGAGTACCTTCTGGAAGACCAGGATGCTTCAAAACAAATGGGAAAGTGGTCGCACAGCAAGCTCATGGCCATGCCTGCTGCAATTAAGAAAATCAAGGAATCAGAGAAAAGGCATCACTATCTGTCACCCCCACATTTATGTCTCAGAGTTGTCTTACTTAGATATCTGTGTTTGTAAAAGATTAAGTCTAATGCAAAAAAAGCCAACATCACTCACTTTTACGTGACTATCTTATGTGATTAACCTCCCATTTCATGCTGTCCATAATTTATGCACACTACTGAAAAATTAATTACTTTTTTAGTGAGCCACTTTTGAAAGAAATGCATGTCAATACTAACCTTTAAAGGGAAGCAGTGGAACAACAGGTCTCTAAGATAAAAGCATTTTGGGCCAAATTCTTGAGATGCTCTAGTAACATAGTTACTACAGGTCACAGTGGGAATTACATGGCCAGTTTCCTCCTGCTATTTTTTTTTTTTTTTTGCCTTCCCATCCTCCACTTTCTTTTGCATACATTGTTCTAATTGCTCTGGGCTCTCCTTTTTGCAGGTTTTCCTCCATATCCTCTTTTGTCTCGTAGCTTTTCTCCTACCCTATTATCTTTCACCTCTTCCTCACCAGGGATCAATTTGCAAATTGGAGCAGGTTCAGCAGAGTGCCGTGAAGATGATTAGGGAACTGGACTGCTTGACATATGAAGAGAAGCTGAGACTTGTGTTCATAATGGAGAGGAGATGACTTGGTGGAGGTCTAATTATAGCTTTCAACTATGTGAAGATGTGTTATAGAGAAGAATGTGCCAGATTCTTGGAGGTGCAAAGCGAAATGACAAAAGGCAATGGCCAAATTACAGCAATAAAAATTCCAGCTGGGTCTGGGGAAAAATAATTTCATCGTGAGAGTGGTTAAACCCAGAATAAGTGGATAGGGAGACTGTAGGATCTCTGTCCTTGGAGAAACTCAAAACTACCAGACAGAGCCTACAGCAACTTGATCTTAGTTAGCCCTGATTTGAGTTGGAGTCTAACCCAAATTATTCTGTGTTTCCGTCCAATTCTTTTTGGTCTGCTAATCTCTGTTTTCTTAACGCTTCCTCAAATAAGTTTCCCTTTAACTCACCCACCCTCCTGCCCTACCTGGTCTTCCTTCAGCTACACTGGCCCCAAAGTGAGACCATGCTTTTGATTCATGTGCACCCTTCCCTCCTCACAATTTTTGAACCTGCTCTCCCAGTATTCATTTGCCTTTGAACTGGAAGAAGTTCCTTTAGCTCTCAGACAGCACACCTGCAGAGCAGGTAGCAGCTGGAAGAAATTTGTTGAATAAGAAAACTGGTGAGACTGTCACAGCCAGCTTGCTGTGTACAAGGCTGAGCCCCCCCATCCAGACTGCAGTATCCAGTGTTTGCACAGGACAGCACAATGTGCAGTTATTTCAATGCTTAATGTTTAAAAGCTGGATTTAGAAACACAGTTCTTGACATCCATTTTAGTATCATAACATGAATATCAAAATCCTGGTTAAAAAAAAAAAGTAAAATGTAACAAAGTTGTTAAGACACATTTGTTCTCATCCAATTATGCCACTATGGCAAAGTGTACAAGAAAAACAAAACAACAAAAAAAAACCACTCTTTTAATGGCATAGGTTTAACATTTCCCGCTACAGCAAAATTTCTGTGCTCCATTTAAAGGCTGAATGACATTTAAAACTCAAAGTAGCAAATATTTGACAACTGCATGGTAGATGTGTTCAGCATTAGATTATTTCTTAAAAAGTGAGTTATAAATAGCAATTTTGGCAAGAGTCTGGCTTGGACTGACAACAATGATATTAACTTGCTATTATGGCACACAGGGCAAAGCTATGGCTATGTGCTAGTTGTAAGAATGCAGTGAAACCTAGCAATCTGGTGCTTCCTGAAAGAGTTAGCCCAGAATAAATACTAGTGAAAATGATAAAAATATTAAATGATAGCACTTAGAAATGTTGTTGGCAGGTAAAATCTTCGACAACTAAGTAGCCCATTTACTTTTGTCCTCCTCATCTATGCAGTGGAGAATATGAATGAGGGTAAGCAGGAAACAATAGGGGCTACTTCTTTAAGAAGAAAAGCACCAAAAATCTCCATGAAGGAGTCCCTACTGCTCAAATAAACTTTCAGGCTGAACGAGACAGCCAGAGGAAAGATACACTCAGTGGTGTAGAGGACTTCTCTGCTAAGCTGCCGCTTCCAGGCCCTGCTGCAAGACCGCTTTGATGGCGTGCTCCGGAAGGCTGCTGGCAAGGAGCTCCCAAGACTTTGTGGATCCTCAGATGGGCAGTGTGCGAAAGCGATGAGATCTGGGGGCAAAACTGCAGCCCTGCTAGGGGAGACGTTTCTGATACAGATAGCTCCAGCCAGGTCCTCAGGACGGCTTCCCTGGCTCTCACACTCGTGAGGGGGAGTGTACCTACAACGATGTACTGCGGCAGGACATGAAGAAAACAAAAGGCACAGCCAGATGTTTGTGAGGCACAGAAATGTCTCTTGGACAGTCTGATGGCTGCCAATCAGCTGGCTGTGCTGTTGAACGGAAGACTACGCAGGCTGTTTGGATGGGAGGGGTGTTGGACCCGGCTTCAGCTCCAAGGCAGCCAGGAAGCACCTGCACAGGACGGCCACAATGTTCACCTCCTCCTGCCAGCAGCTGTCTGGAGGTTTCCGAGGCTGAACGCACCAGCCAGGATCAAACTGCTGTGCAGAGGAGTCCTGCAGCATCTGCAGAGCCCGCAACCACAAGCCGGGTCAGGCACAGGCCGTGGCTGCTGGGAGGTGACACCACATCGCCTCCATGGGCACCGCAGCTCCGGCCTGCCTCACTGAGGCTGCCGGCCCCGGGACACCGGGACGAAGCCTAGCCATGGAAGGGCAGCTTCTTTAGTCTCTTTGTTGTTCTCCTGCTTAGCCTGTGAACAATGATGAGAACCAGGAGGATATAGGAGTTTAAGGAAGGGGACAGTGGTGACCGCCATACCAGTTCTCTGGCGGTGGTGCCTTTCTGCTAGACTGAAATAGGCTAAGTATGGATATGATGGCTTAGAATTATGCACTTTCATGCAAAAACAGCATGCAACATCTGAATGCATTTCTGTGTGTGCTTCTGTATACCATTTGTGAGTGTTATGCTTCCTGATATTAGCTAGTATGTGGGTTCCAATGAAACAGGTTTTACAGAAAAAAAATATGATGGTAGATGTAAAAACTAACAGCAGCATAACACAAACTCTTTCCCCTCCAGCTTCACTATTTGTTTGTGTATGTGTCAATTTATAAAAAACTTTTCAACTCAATACTCAGGAAAGACACCTATTTTTTGCAAACTGGCTCAACTGCATCAGTCATCAAAGGTAAAGGAAACAAGTACAACCCTAAACTGGTTTATTAAATATGCTCTGATGTCCAAAGAGAAGTAAAGGATTGCAGTGCCTACACCAGACAAAGTGATGAGAACATGACAGAAAAATGATACTGCTGTCACTAACAACAAGCATTGAAAGCAGCTTAGTAAGTAAACTGAAGTGAGTTCCCAGCCATTACAGAAATAAAAATACCATCTGGAACAAAGCAACACTTTCTTTCCTGTGACATTTTTCATAGCATATTTTACTAAGCCAACTAAATCAAAGGTTTTAGAGAACAATTGTGTAAGAACAATTACGAGAGGAAGGTAAGTTTCAGGTAATGTTTGAAGAAAAGCAGGGAAAAACAAGTTATTCAGGAAAGCTATCCCAATTAAAGGAGATAAAAAGAAAAGGCTCTACAATAGTACTGTAGAACAATGGAGGCTGCAGAACCCGGAGCCAGATGAAAGAGCTCAAGGGCTGCTGAGGGCCATGAAGAAATGTATACTAACCTTTACCTTTTAGTCAAGACTAGAAAATAGCATTTCAAGTAGTTCCTGGAATTAAAAGGTTAAAGTTTTTTCACCCACATCAGCACTACTTACTGTAATAAGGCTTTGAGGTTTGGAGCTGGGGCTTTTTGCGGATAAATAAACATATACACATGTAAATCCAGAGACAGTGCCAACTCTATTGACTTCTCAGTCTACACTCGGGGCAAGAATCCAGAGGTGGAAAGCACATAGCGAGTGGGAGGTATTTTGTTGACAAAAATGGTTGTGAAATAGATAGCACTGTGAGAGGAAAGGAGAACCAGTGATTGAAAAGTGGAAAAAAAAAAAAAAGTTTGCCAATATAAAGAACAAAATGCCTGCTGCCAACGTACCTGTGACCAGATCAGGAACAGGCTCAAAGAATGAGGGAGTGGAAGAAGTCCATATGAAAGGTATGTAAACCAAAGGGAACTCCTCACCCTGGAGAAAATGTTGATGTAAACAGAAAATGAAAACAAAGAAAAAGTCACATCTTGCTCTGCATACTGAGGTTGCGTATGTATGGGAGACAGAGGAAGAAGAGTGCCAGAATTTAATATATGTAATAGTAATAGTTAGATGCTGACTTTCTATCATCTCACCATCAGGTCATGAGATGCGAGACTTATTGACAGAGTTGATTCCTGGTCATTACTAATGGGATTTATCATGATCACAACTAGATATCACTGTGCCACGTCCTATGTGAACACAGAGAGGCATTTCCTGATACTAAGTGAAGACATTATATAGTAAGTGGCAACACAGTCCTCCATATCCCAGTGATACATGACCATTTCAGATTCATCAGCTAATTGCTTTTAAATGCCACGGGTCTGCTAAGTCTTGAAAAAGGATTTCAAGGAGGAAGATGAATTTCAGAAGATCCCAGTTATTTCAGGTGTGAAGTCATGCCTCCAAAATTCTTGCAGGAATTATTACTGAAATTTAGGCTTTATTCATTTGTGATCTCTCCACTAATTCCCTTTCATTTGATTTGTAGTCATAAAGCTATCTGTTTAGTTTTGTTTAGTTTCTGTTGATTACACATGTATACACAAACACATAAACACAAACTGTCTCAGGCTCACTCCAAGATTACTGACTAGATGTTTATCTACCTGATACCAGATATATTTTCCAAGGCCTCTGGGTATGAACAGATTGACATCTGATAGATTGAAATTCAAAGCTCTGTTTGTACTTGCCGATAGAATGGAATGGGCAAAACATTTTTTTTCCTGCCAATGCTTTAGCTTTTCCTTCTTTCTCTGTTACTCTTAAATATACTGACTGCATAACCAGAATTGTTATGTTTTATGACTTATTGTTTTCTTTTGCTGGGAGCAGAATTTGACTTCAGTTATTCCATTCTTACTGGTATTCTGGTCAGCTGCATCCTGTTATCAGTATCTAAAAGAAAGACCAGAAATCTCCTAGAAATTCTTCTAGTGCCATGCAAGAGCTAAACAAATGGCTGGGGGGAGGTTAGTCTCTGAACAGCAGGTGAGAGAAAGGACTGCTGCTGGTACAGACCCTTCAGTTCATTTCCTGGAAAGCTCCAGTGAAGGCTCATCCCTCTGATGTTGGTAATTCCTGAAGCTTCTTCAGGAGACAAAAGGATCAGAGAAATAACATCAGCTTCTCTAACCTCCCTCAGGAGGCTTTGCCCTTGAATTCCCTGTTCCTTGCCAGGAGGAGAACACAACCCGTATTTGTACCTCAGTACCTAGGTGGGTAGTTGCCCCAGGAGTTCCCCATCAGACGTGGGAGAGGATCCAAGTGCAGAGGAGAGTATAACAGCCCGGAGAGGACTGCACTGCCATTTTCTTCCCTACTTCACTATTTATGTCGTAGGATTAAAAAAAAAAAAAAAATGAACACAAAGAAGTTAAAGAAACTGCACAACGGTTACAGGATGTCCTGTTGCATTTATCTAGCTATGCAGGCGAATGACTCACCCAAAATATTTGATGATCGGAAACTATTATGTTTTTCTTTCTTTTTCACATTTCTTCCTGAAAATATCAAGCATTCAAACTCTGAAACATGGTTAATGGCAGACATCTTAAAGCTATATGGATACAAAAAAAGAGTAAGGCAACTGACTGTGCTTTGAATGCTTATCATAGTTCAGAAAAGTGTCATGAAAAAAAATTACGTCCACCTCTGAAAGCATATTACCTGGCAGCAAACAGTATTTTCCGGATCACTGAGAAAAGTCCTGCCCAGATTATATTCCTTGATGTGGATTATAAACTGAATTTATTATCCTGATTTTTTATTTTTTTTATTTTTCTTAATAAAGAACTGTCCGTAAATGGTTAGTCATGCCAGCCACAATTCACAGTAGTGAATGCCAGCATTATCACACTGGTGTTAACTACTGTAAAGTGTTGCCCAGCCTGCACTGTGTGGAAGCCCCTGCAAGCCCCCCACCTCGCAGTAGCCAGGTTGCAGATCATTAGCATGTGGACCATGCACAGATGCAGGAACACTTTGCACCAGATTTCTCCTTTTGCCACATCTCTTCTGGACCATGGGAGAGGGGAAGCCCGTGGGAGCCTGGGAGAGGGGAAAAACTGAACCCCAGTTCCTGCTCCCAGGGCAATAAAAAGTAAATAGAGAGCAGTAATAAAGCCTGGTTGTGTAGGGCCGTGTATGTACTGTGCTAAGAAGCAAACTCTGTCCAAAATAGTCTGTAGTCCCAAACAGGTGAGAAAAGTAAATATGGTTATCTTCATTTCATACAGAAATGGATGAGGAACTATTACATTGACCTTCCCCAAATCCTGCAGGAGGTCTGTGAGCATGGGGCCTGTTTCTGTTTAGTACCAGTGTAATAGCCTGATCACTCAGAATTTAAGGAAGAAAAAGAACACAGGAGCCTGTTATTGAAGGCACAGAGAAAACAAGGCATGTGTAAATTGTGAGAATATCCAATGCACACTGTTGTAGGCTGATTATCAGCATACACCTTTGGACCTGCAAATGAACAAAAAAAAATCATGAAGGTGGCTGACTGAGGGTGAGAGCAGAGACTGTTACAGAATATTTCACTATGAACCAATTTTTTGTCTGTTCGTGTATAAGAAGCATCAAAGAACCATTAGGCATATTAACCTAGGAGGAGTGAATAAAGGGTTGGAATGACTGTGGGATGATTTTATTTACCTTCAGGACTTAGGACTTTCTTGCATCATGCTTTCTCAGCAACCACAAAGCTAGAAATTTACAAGAGATTTTTAAAGTTTGTTAAGGAAGTCAAGATTATTATGTGGTTCCTTGATTATCATCAGCTGGAGAATTAAGAAAACATCAGATCCCATGACATTCGTGAGACTGTGAGATTTGATAGGGCTGACTCTAAGCACACAGAATTATCTTGACATGCTAATGCTTATTTTTGGTACTGAGTGTTCAGCTGTTTGTGGGTAATTTTTTTCCTTCTCTCTTTTGGTTAGAAGAAATTCTTAAGTGTTATGCAGTAGGGAAACTGATAGGAAATGGTCATTCCTGTCCTAGGGAAAAGGCTGCAAGAAGGTGGGAGGCAGAAGGACAATTTACGCAGCTCAATAGCTTGGCCAGACACCCAGTTCTGTTTTGTCTTTCAGCTCAGTGCTTTGGACCCCATTGCCATTTACACAGAAATCCACTGGCTTCCGCAGAGCAAGGCATAACTAATGGCTGTATGAGAATATCATACATAAGACTTACAAAGCCCATGCTTTAGAAAGCCCTTGTATGGGCCTTTTCCAAAATAATAGCTCCCTCAGGCTCAAATACCTCATACCCAAATAAAGATTTTGTTTAATTCATAAAGAAGTTGATTTGTCTGCTAGATTGTTTCCCATGGATCAGCCTGTCCACAAACACAAAACACACAGGCATCCAGCTGGGTGTTACTGCTGCCAATTTCAAGACAATAAATGGTTCAGTACAGTGCAAAATTCAAAAGTTTTATTCCACAGAGCAACGAAAGCAGTAGACATTGCCTACTGGTTCACTGCCAGAGTAAATATTACCTACTGTACATGTTTCCATTCACAGCTTTCATCAGGTCAAAGTACAATCACAGGCATGATCAAGCTTTATACTGCTTTAAAAGAGTATACAAGAATGATTGAAAAACATTTTAATTACCTTTTCAAACACGTTACTCATTGCATCTTAATGAGCTGCAATCTCCCTCAAGAGTGTATAGTGGGCTGGCACCGTTCTCCTGAAGGGGAGGAATTTATCTGGGATGAAGCCTTCCTTGGAAGAGTGAGACGGCATCTGCGGCATTTCTGGCACACTGAGACAGGTGTCCCGAGCATGTAAAACACAAGTGGAAGTGTCCAAGTTTGGCACAACTGCAAGGCAGGCCCTGGCAGCAGCCAAGCCAGGAGCAGAGATTTGAGCTGCTGCCTTTATTACTTGGCTGTGTGCTCTGCCAGTACCGCTGGCTGCCACAGGATGGACGGTGTGCTGGCTGCGTGCAGTAGGTGGGCACCGGTAAGTCAGATCTGTGAAACGTCCCTCATTATCAGTGGAGGCACTTGCTACAAATAGACCTGCTAGAAATCAAATATGTTTTCTAGAAATGGGAGCACGTGTATATTTTTCCCTTAAAAATAAGACCAGTGTGTTTCTAACGTTGGCACGTTTAACAAAAAAGTCAGTTTGGCTCTTTCTGTACCTGTAGTAGAACTGTGTACCTGTTCACAGCAAGATGTCCTGCGTGCAAATGCTCCAGTACAGCCATTTCATCTCTCCTCAAGCTGGCTGTTAGATGGAGAATGTGTTTGCTATTGAGCAATTGGAGCTATTGCATGGATAGACAATGCCATACCAGCTGTGAGAAAAATACAAGCTTTATAATGTGCCTGCGAGGTTAAGTGACTCGGGTGATGGCAAACCCAAGGTGTGAAGTGAGCTACAAGACAGATGACTTGTCGTGATGAATATCTGCCAGCAATTCTGTTGCTTTTGTACAGCAAGAAATCCAGCTGGGCTCTACCAACAGAAGAGCAGCAAAGCACTGGGCAGCAAGGTGAACAGGCTTTAGCTTCCGAACGATGTGCACGTGTAGCCCAGTGAGGAGGACAACAGTTTACCTAACTGACTAGACCTGACTGTAGCACACTTTCTGGGCTCTAGGTATCTCCCCGTCATTAAAAAATCAGATTTTGATTCAGTATGAGAAAATTGTTTCCCATCCAGGAGATGGACCATAAAATACCTAAGCACTCTCCTAACAAGGCTTAAAAAAATTAGTTCATTCACTCCTATCAGATAACCCAGTCTCTTTTCCTCGGTTTAATGCATGTCCTTGTGGACCATCTCCCAGGGTATCTTCTGGTCTGGATTTTATTTTTTTTAATTCTTTGGTTTGTTCTTCCTTCAAAATGTCTGTTTTCAGCTTTCTTCAGTGAAATACCCTAAGCTTTTCAGGAAAACATTTTTTTTTCTACTTTAATAGCATACCTTAAGCTGTAGTTACATCCAGCAGTGCCACGCTATTGAATCATCCCCTCTCTTTGTTGGTATTGACTTGCTCTCATGCATTGCTTCTTTTTAGCACAGACTCAGACATTTCTTAAGGCAGTTTTTAAAAGCAAGATTTTTTTCTCTGCTCTAACCACATCCTACCAGCTTGTTTTCAGCTAGATGGTCACTCGCTGCATTTTCAGGCTGCTCCACGTGGTAGCCTGGCAGTTATCTGCAGTGTCCCCTCCTGGGGCAACAGAAGGCATGCACAAGTGGTAGGAAATGCCACAGTGGCCCATGAGAGGCTGATACGGAAGCTGTTCATCAGAGCCAGTGAGAGAAAATATGCTCCACAGCAACATGACAAGACATGGGAATTGCTTAGGAATCGCATTTTTATTTCAGTTATTAAAAAAAAAAAAAAAAGAAAAAAAGAGGCATTCCTTTCCAAGACATATCATTTGGTGGGAGAGAAACTGTAAAGGAATGACAGGAATGAGTCACAGAAAAGACAACGGTAGGAAGAATACTCTCTGGGACATCAAGAGTTAAAACTAGGATATATAATATAATCTATTTATAGAAAAGAGCTAAGAGCTTTGTGTATGTGGTAACCAGCCCCAGCTCTTGGAGCAATTGAGGTGGCAGAATCAAACTCAGAATGCTAATTACTGTAACTAAAGAATGAGCATACTTATTATCTGATATAAAGCAATTTTAGAAACACCCACAGTTTTAAAATAATAGTAATAACAGTAATTGAAAACATGAACTGACAAGTCACTAACAACCCCTTATAGCACAGCAGAGTGGAGGAGCTCGTATCCTTACAGAGTGCCCTTCTATCAGTCCAGACCCCTGACAAATACACACGCCAGATAAGGTCTAAGGAGCTCCTGCACAGGTGTTAACATATGCCACAGACCAACACCCAAATCACGGCGCTTCTCTGGGGTCCTTTTATTACTGGGGTAAGGCGAAACTCAAAAGCCGTATCAGTTGCTGGCTTCCAAAACACACACCCGTTTGTCCAAACAGGTTTGTCCTTGGGTGTAAATTGAATCAGCTGTTCTGAGCTTCCTTTTTTTCACTAGGAGCTGAGGAGGAGGTGGGGAGTCAAGCAGGTAAGAGGAAGAGGCTTTTTCTCTTCCTCATTTCCAAGAGGTATGGGCTGGTGTATTCCTGCTGTGTCAGGTGGCAATACCCTATTGCCAGCCTCTCTCTTAATGTATCTTGAAAATGAGCATCCAGGGATCTGGGGATCTTTGAGGGATCAAACACAGGGACTTTTGAGCCACAAGTATTTGGTGAGCACCCTCTCCCCAGAGAGCAGCAGCTCATCCTCACCTGCCTGAGTCCTGAATCAAAGCAGATGAGGCAAGGTAGGAGGACCGTGTTGCTATCTGTTTCCTCAGCCTGTCTTGAAAGGGGAAAAGACAAGAAGTTTTGCAAAGAATCAAGAAACAGTCAAATACAGGTTGGATGCAGGAAAGAAAAAATAAAAATAAAAATAAAAAAAGAAAAGAGAGATTTCTTTTCTTCCAGATATTCTGGTCTTTATTTCATGGAATTCAATCCTAGAATATTTTTTGTTTCTACTAGCATAGTGCAACCAAGAAAAGAGCTACATAGAAATGCCCTCTCCCCAGCCCACACTGGCATTCAGCAGCGCTAGGACACCTTATCCCTATGGCTGCCCATGGCGAGTGGCAAGCAAAGGAAGAGAGAAGTAGGAACATATTTGCACTCCTCATGCTTTCTGATTTTGGCCTTTCAATCTAATATCATGTACAGGGTGATCCAGTATATAATTAGCCCCAGTGCTAATGAGCATCAGGACCAGTATGAACTCAGTTTTGTCTTCCTACATCCCTTCTGTATGCCCTACACCAACAGCAGCTCAGCCACACCGAGGCTTGCAGTTTCCTCTAGATTTGTGCAACCGTAGATGAGACCAGTCTGAACCCTCGTCCTGATTTTTCAGCTACACAGAGGAGGCTCAGGAATTTGGTTCTGACTTCATCAGCGTTTTCCCGTGAGCTTGCACCAGGACTGTGATTTGCAGATTCCCATCTGTGGACAGGCTCAGCCCGCTTACCTCCATGCACAATGCGGTTACGCTTTGCTCTCTCCTTGTGTCTTTCCGGATGTCTGCCATCTGGCAGACCCGGCTCACATTTACAGTACTCTCCGCAGAGGGCAATGGGTTTCATTGCCACCAGCCACACAAACACACACATTGTGCGGGTCTGGCTGTGCGCCTGGCTTCTCCCAGCTATGGCATAGCCCACCCATTCTGTACATCTCAACCCGGATGCATAATCAGCTTAACATACTATCATAATTCATTCCTATTTCAAAACAATCTTGCCCTACTTGCTACCACTTCATTAATTTCTTTGGCTGCATTGCATAATTTCTTTTCTGAGTTACACCCAGCAGCTCCGGTTCTGTATCACAGCTCCTGAGATGTGTTGTCCCGAGCACCCACAGGCGTGAGGATGGCCAGCATCCGTGGAGTTGGTGGCTCACAAGGTCTGGAAAGATGGGAAGGAGGTGGAGGTGGGGTGTAAGATAACCTATATAGATAACTCTGGTGTTTACATGGCAGCATATGATATTTTAGGAAAGCCCACAGCAAATATATAATTAACAGAATAATATTTATTATTAAATTAATCTCTCACCCAGCGCCTGTAAGGACTATGCATGTCTGTGGCTCTCACACGAGGTGATATATAGTTTTATTCCATAGACAATGCCATGGAAGGGAAAGAATTGCAATTACCAGCCCTAAAGGCTCAGCGCAGGAAAATCCCCATGTGCCTGATCCACGGAAATCTCACCTGCAGCTGGTGGGTCCTGTGAAAGTGGTTCCCCACCTGGGACTGCTGCTCCACAGAGGCTGAAATATTGCAGGCTGCCAGCCAGCCTGACATCACTCAACGCAAACTGAAATGAATTTTAAGTGAAAGCAAAGCGAGCTTCTGCTGGTATGCAAAGTAGGAGTGTTCAGTTGCTGTCTGTAGAGACAGACGTGTGTAGAAATAATAATAATAGGAGGAATCACAGATGTCTAGCAGAGCTTTTTTTTCCTTTTCTTTTCTTTTCTTTTCTTTTCTTTTCTTTTCTTTTCTTTTCTTTTCTTTTCTTTTCTTTTCTTTTCTTTTCTTTTCTTTTCTTTTCTTTCCTTTCCTTTCCTTTCCTTTCCTTTCCTTTCCTTTCCTTTCCTTTCCTTTCCTTTCCTTTCCTTTCCTTTCCTTTCCTTTCCTTTCCTTTCCTTTCCTTTCCTTTCCTTTCCTTTCCTTTCCTTTCCTTTCCTTTCCTTTCCTTTCCTTTCCTTTCCTTTCCGTTTCCTTTCCTTTTCCTTTCCTTTTCCTTTCCTTTTCCTTTCCTTTCCTTTCCTTTTCCTTTCCTTTCCTTTCCTTTCCTTTCCTTTCCTTTCCTTTCCTTTCCTTTCCTTTCCTTTCCTTTCCTTTCCTTTCCTTTCCTTTCCTTTCCTTTCCTTTCCTTTCCTTTCCTTTCCTTTCCTTTCCTTTCCTTTCCTTTCCTTTCCTTTCCTTTCCTTTCCTTTCCTTTCCTTTCCTTTCCTTTCCTTTCCTTTCCTTTCCTTTCCTTTCCTTTCCTTTCCGTTTCCTTTTCCTTTTCCTTTCCTTTTCCTTTCCTTTCCTTTCCTTTTCCTTTCCTTTTCCTTTCCTTTCCTTTCCTTTTCCTTTCCTTTCCTTTCCTTTCCTTTCCTTTCCTTTCCTTTCCTTTCCTTTCCTTTCCTTTCCTTTCCTTTCCTTTCCTTTCCTTTCCTTTCCTTTCCTTTCCTTTCCTTTCCTTTCCTTTCCTTTCCTTTCCTTTCCTTTCCTTTCCTTTCCTTTCCTTTCCTTTCCTTTCCTTTCCTTTCCTTTCCTTTCCTTTCCTTTCCTTTCCTTTCCTTTCCTTTCCTTTCCTTTCCTTTCCTTTCCTTTCCTTTCCTTTCCTTTCCTTTCCTTTCCTTTCCTTTCCTTTCCTTTCCTTTCCTTTCCTTTCCTTTCCTTTCCTTTCCTTTCCTTTCCTTTCCTTTCCTTTTCTCTTTTCTCTTTTCTCTTTTCTCTTTTCTCTTTTCTCTTTTCTCTTTTGCCTTGCCTTGCCTTGCCTTGCCTTGCCTTGCCTTGCCTTGCCTTGCCTTGCCTTGCCTTCCCTTCCCTTCCCTTCCCTTCCCTTCCCTTCCCTTCCCTTCCCTTCCCTTCCCTTCCCTTCCCTTCCCTTCCCTTCCCTTCCCTTCCCTTCCCTTCCCTTCCCTTCCCTTCCCTTCCCTTCCCTTCCCTTCCCTTCCCTTCCCTTCCCTTCCCTTCCCTTCCCTTCCCTTCCCTTCCCTTCCCTTCCCTTCCCTTCCCTTCCCTTCCCTTCCCTTCCCTTCCCTTCCCTTCCCTTCCCTTCCCTTCCCTTCCCTTCCCTTCCCTTCCCTTCCCTTCCCTTCCCTTCCCTTCCCTTCCCTTCCCTTCCCTTCCCTTCCCTTCCCTTCCCTTCCCTTCCCTTCCCTTCCCTTCCCTTCCCTTCCCTTCCCTTCCCTTCCCTTCCCTTCCCTTCCCTTTTTTTCTGGCTCAGGTTGGTCCTTCAGTTCTTCCAGCTGGATCAGGATGCTGAGCTGGGGTTCAGTCCCTTGGGTACCCGTTCTCCCTGGGTATCTCTAAACTGGTGGTTCAATTTGGATCAAGAACACTTTTTTTTTTTTTTTTTTAATGAATTTAATGGCTCAACTCTTATTGTGGCTCACATTGCAGCATAGTCTTGGAGTGTGCAAGCTGGGCTCCTGCCACGTGAATCCTAACCAGAAGATCCCTTCAACCACTGATGTGCACTCATCCCACAGGGCCAGATCAGAGCTACCCCATGGCAAAATCCCAGCAACGTGTGCTGCATGGGAGCACTGACTGTGTTCCTCTGTAGCTCCCTTCCTATGGTGCTGCACGGCTTGCCGATGTAGACATAGCTGCAGTAACCTCCCCTGCAAGGCTGGATGCTGATTTTGGGACTGGAGTCTGGGTCGCCCTTGTTGGAAAGCTACATGACAGAAAGTTAGGAATTTCTCTTTGGCTCCAAGGAAGGGATCTGGGTCTCTCTCCATCCATGGTACCAAGTAAATATTCAACTAAAATAATGAAGGGTCAGCAAGAAGTCATGAATTACAACCAAAAAATCCAAAATTTTTTACTGTCTGCTCCTACATATATTGTTTACTCACAGCTCTTTGTGTTAACCCATGATAGTCTTATCAAACACATTTTATAGTACAAACAACAAATTGCAGCATTCCTATTTTCTCTTACGACCAGAAAACTAACAGTTACCACACCTCAGCAGCTACATGTCTCCACTTCAGGCCACTGACTCATTTTGATCTGTTTTTAGTGAAAAACTAACCAGGAAAGGTGAGCGCAGGTGCTAGCCTGGATAGACAGGGGCCGACTGCCAGTTGCACGGCCTCTTTGCCCCAGCTTTTTTTCAGAGAACCATTTGGCACTTGAAGCATTACAGATGCTGTGAAGAGGGTACCTGGCATCACCACCCTGCCCATTCGGGTCAGGTTGCCCAGTTATTCTTTACCCCCATCACACGACAGCTGGCTCCCAGGCCTACCAACTGAAGCATCTGTGGTATTTTTCTCTAAAATGCAGTTTTCCTGGTGTGCTGCTGTGCTTCCGAGTCCTGCTGTGGCCAGCACGGAGCAGCTATTGTATTCATGACCTCTGAGATAAGCTGTGGAAAATGATACTGCTGGTCATGATCCTAGCTTCACCACTTGGCGTGGAGTCTCACAAACATGACTTGACACCTGTCACCAGGGTCATCTGATTGCTCCTCTACTGTAAATGAAAAAAAACCTTCCCTGTGTTGACCAAAAGGCAGTATAAAGCTCATACTGCAGAAGAAGAGGGGAAAGAAACTGGCAGCGTTTGCTTGATACAACCTGGACTTTAGCAGGAATTTGATCTTTTATTAATATTGCTTTATCTAAGTTATTCTTGTACGGATGACCTCATCTGTGCCCACCACGGTCCTGCTGTGCAAGGCTGTAGCTCCTTCAGCATCAGCAGATCCGTGAAGTCCTCCTGGCTACTACCGGTCACCCCATCAAACACCTGCAGGAGGCTGGGCACGACTTTCTGCTTTTCCCTTCTCTCTTAAGACTTTCTGCAAGGCCAGGTACCTAATAGCTGTAATCTATAGATCATGGCTCCTCTTGTTCCTCGCATAAGCTGGGTCCTTTCTTGCTGCCAAGCTGCGGTCTGTCACTCCTTGGAATTTCCTTTCCAGGCATTTTTCCCAGGTCCCTAATCCCCACCACCAACCATGTCTGTCCACAAGCTCTGCTGAAATGAACCAAAAAATCACGTTCATTTCTGTTATGGTTCATAGCTATCAAACAGCTGCTTGTCACTTGTTCCTGCTCTGGGCGCAGTTGAGATCATGAATCTTCTAGGGTTTTCTGAGCCCTGAGCCTCCTGTGCTGGCATAGCTACTTTTTATTTTATTTATTTATTTATTTATTTTTAGCTAACTGGACAGTGTTGATGTTGTCAAATCAGCCAAATTGGATTTCTTCTTGGCAGACCTTGATGCTGTAGCCACTGCACCTAACTGTATTTCTACTTACAAATAGATTAAATGATTTCTCCTCTTTGAATTTTTATACGAACTAATTTAGGATTAGGTGATTGTTCTTATTAACAGAGGAAATAAACGTACAAGAGGTCAGACTGTTTCTTTCTTTAATTTATTTATAATACATGCACAAAGTTCTTTAAATAAAGCTGATAAATCCAAGCAGCAGCAGAGACAAACAACAAAACAGTTAAATTTTGGACATTTTTATCTGCTTTCTGAACTACTATAATGCATCCAGGTCTTAGTTTTTCTGTCTTTTTTTTTTTTTTTTTTTTCCCCAGACAATGCTCTTTACAAGCTGCAGCGAAAACCGAAAGACTGCCAGTAAAGTCGCAAAACTTGGCAGCAAGAAGCAAAACTGGGCACAAAGAGTTTCTCTTGCAGCAGCTACAATCCAGGAACTGTGGCATTCAGCTCTGCAGCCTGAGCACAGCTCCTGCGGACCTGCAATCCGCCCTGCTTTCAGCACCCTTAGCACTCAGCTTGCTCCTGAGCCACCAGGAACACTTGCATGGAGCAATTTTTGAAAGTGTTCATAAAGACCCTGAACAGTAATTTCTCTACTAGGTGAAGAATCTCCACGAGACTCACTGTTGTTGAGAGACGGGGGCTTCTCGGTGTCAAAACCCAGCACTAAAACAGTTCCCCCAGTGAGGTTTCACCCGCAGCTGGAGCCCCGGGTTGCCCACACAGCCTCTTCCTGGGGAACTCCAGCTTCCACCTGGGGACAGCTGGTTTCTAGAAGCACAGATCTGAGCGTTTGTCTGCTGGGAACACCCAAACATACAGAAAAAAAAAAAAAAAAAAAAAAAAAGAAAGAGGATAAGCTACTGTGCAACCTGCATCCCCCGGAGGGCACCAGCACCTGTGTGTCACCTGTGGTTCCCCCGAGCATCCCTCTGGGACCACTGGCTGGGCCCTTCTGCAGGGCTGTAGGGCAAGGCTGTGTGTGCTTACCTTCCCTAGGCAGGCTTTCAGACTAAGTTCGTGTACACCAGCAGAGCAGAGCGTACAATCTGCTCCCGTTTGACATAATCATAGGCTGTCCCCGTGCCTGGAACAATTTAATGAGTACCTTAGGACCTGTTTTGCTGTCAGATCACAATACCGCCTTTCACAAAGGCTCCTGCCACTGTTACCATCGCTGTGTATGACACTGTGAAGAGCCCCCTGAGCTCTCGATAGCGGTGCTGTGATATGATAAATGTATTTATTCAAACTGCATCAATTTGCAGTAGCCGTGCAGAGAAATATCATCTCTGCTAACACATTCTTCAGGCACATTTTTAGGATAAAAGACCAGTGAAAGGTGTTTTGTTATTCCCGGTACGACAGAGGCACCCTGTGAGCCTCCTTTCTCACGTTCATGCCTTGTAGAGGCTCTGGCCAAGCCATCGTGCTGCTCTAACAAACCACAGCAGTTTCACAAGAAGGTCACAGCGCAGTTTTGAGAATAAGGAAGAGAACGACTTGAGCCATACAGAGACAGGAAGGACTGCGCTGTCATCAGACCCAGACTGCCTCCAACAGCACTTTTTCTCCTCGGCGGGCTGCGAACCACAAAACCCGGAGCGAGGCTTGGCTTCAGCAGGTTTTCGATGAAGCCTGCGCTGCTGGGAAGCGCTTCGAAACTCTGCCTGGTTTTGGAACAAGGGAGGTGACAGACCAAGGCCTCAGAGACGTGCCAAAAGGAAGATCTCAGAAAAGTCATTTGCATGAGGCTTGAAGAAGGGCACATGAGCACGAGGTGGCAACCCCAGGCTCCTGGACACCCAGAGGCACTCCTAGTGGGACGCCTGCTGAAAGGCACTGATCTTTGTCTCTTTCTGTGTAGACATGTAGGGAAAAGGATGAGCAAATGGCAAGACCCTTCTGATGGTTGCGGGGGTGCATTGCACTGCACCTGGCTGGGGAATTCCCCTGCGCAGGGAAACCCTCACACAGAGCCCGGCTGCTGCAACGCCTCTGGCTTGGACACCAGCCCTGCTCACTTCACCTGGGCACAAGAGATGCCACCAGCACCTTCAAGGGACAACATGGAGCCAAACACCTCGCTTTAAGCGTAAAGACCGTGCTGACTAGAGATGGAAACCAGGCCCTGTGGTGGACGGGCCTGGTTTGCAGGCCCAGCCTTTCCTCCTGCCTCCTCCCCGCGTGGTTGCAGCGAGGACGTTCGTGGCCTGTGCGCATCTCCAGCCTCACCACGTTCAACCTGCCCACCTGTTTTCAGCCCTTCCTTTAGCTTCTCCTCAGCCAGCGAGCCCTTCTGCAGGCTCCCAAGTTACAAGGCAAATCGGTAACACCCCTCTAACACCCCTCACTGACCCAGTGGGCTGGGGCGCTTGGCAGCTTCCTCTTCCAACAGCTGGAAGAGGAAAGGGTCTGCATTGGTTTCAAGCCTGGTTTTGCAGCATTTATTCCTCTGCTGCATCCCCCCCCCCTCATCTTTTTGGCCACAAAACTGGTGAAACAACGCACTGTAGGCTTTCCTCACTTGAATACACTTGACCAAATAGATTTGGTCTGGTTTTGTACAGCAACCTGAAACTTCCGTACCACTGAAAATCAACTCTAAGGACCCAGAACCCGACCAAGATATTCCAGATACTAAGATACCTGTGCTGGAAAGGCTAAACTAGTGATGGTCAATTCATTCACGTGATGGGTCACGACCACCCTCCTTGGTACACGGGATTGCAAGATTTGCGTTTTGGGGGGAAGCAGAGTTAAAGTAAATGGCGAGCATGAGGCAGACGGAAGCAGAGAACAAACCAAGTGAAAATGAGACAATTTTCTACCGCCTTGTTCAATGAGGTACTGCAAGTAACTTTTTCCCTGCGCTATTTATGAGGTTTCCCTCTTCTAAGTGTTACCACAGTCACTGTGGTGTAGCACGAATTTGTTTGTGTAAGCCCCGAGCTGCACATACAGAGACAGATGTTATTTCAGAAACTACACTTGGGGAAGGTTTTCTAAAACCTGTACGCTAAAACTTCATGGCACAGTGACTTTTTACCATAACATTAACAAGGTGGCCTTCAGAGAAGGGCAGCGATGCTGAATTTCCCACCATGAAGGGACAGTTGTTCAGCCTCACCCCTGCCCTGCTCTGATCCCACTGAATTTGCAATTGCACTGCACCTTGCAGTGTGCTTTCCATAGCCGCATTTTCCATCTCTCCATGCCAAAAGAAACAAAGAAACCGATGGGCTGGGCTTAGTATTTGATTTAATTACGATAAACTTAAGAGATCAGGAGCTCAGGAGCATGGCAGAAAGTGTAAGAGTATGCGTTCATGGTATTTAGTATGAATAGCTGTTGACTTCCAAAAGAAATTCTGCATTTTTCTTGTAGCTTATTTTACAGATTAAAATCAGCAAGAGACCAAGCTTCTAAGAATACTTACTTCACAGTGGCAACATAGTTTCCTGGTAGCCTAACACTAATTTCTTGCATATTATATGCAAAATATTACTGGACTCTGAACAGGGTATTAAAACTCCGGGGTGGAGATGCCTCGAAATTTAACTGTGTCTCAGCCGTGTTAACCTTTTTCCAGCATATAAAACAGAACCATGTTTTAGAGAAACTTTTGTCATGACTGAAGCTGTCCTCCATGGAGTTTGTTGGTTGAAACTACTGACAACCCTGTAGTAAAAACTATCTTAGATGTATTTTGCACTTGTTGGTTACATAGAAACATGCATAAGTAAGGATATTCTTCCATTTTTGATTCTTAATGTGCTTGCAAAGCTCAGCAGAAACCTTTGATAAATCTTTCCTGTTTACCACTAAGTTCATTACATTGGAAGCAAACATTACTAGGACAGTATATGTTGTACCCCTTATATCATGTTTCAGCTTTTCATTTTGAAGATTGGACACTGAACAAAATTGGACCATTTCTCTGAAGGCAAACTGATCCCCAAATGCTTCAAAAGCTACTCCTTGACTTCGGCAGGGAAAGATGATCAAAGAATAAGACGACAGCATTTCTGTAAGCAGCTGTTAAGCCCACTATAGTCCAATTTTAGTGTACAGAAAACTGTAACATACACAGTATAAATTAGTTTATTTTTCATTTTGCCTCATAATTATTATTTTTTTATTTAGCATGTAGTGGAAGTTTAATAACTTCATTACATTTGCCACTGCTACAGTAGGCCTCTGTAATATCAGCACTCTTGCCAACTTCTTCCTCATAGCAGAAGGATCATCTACAGAGAACACATATCAGGAGGAGGAAGGTGTAAAGAGAAGGATCTTCCTTGCCATTCTATAAGATTTATTGCAGAGAAGATAACTTCTCTCCTTTCCAGCTCCCTTTAAATACTGACATAGAGGCCAGCACTATCGCAGCACTTCCGCTCTGCAGCACAGTGGCAAAATGCAGTGATGCAAACAAAAAAAAAGTCAAAAGATTATACCTCATGGGAAACATGGATGAAACACTTAACATTTAGCAACCGTCTGGTATTGGATGGACAGTAAAGTTAGGAAGAGTGATGTCCTGGGTGCCGTTTTACTGCACTCAAAGCTTGCACTGGGTCAGGTTGCATGTTCATTTTTAACAACCCATGCATACTAACACATTAGGCTCCTGATTTGAAAAGTTGGATTTCTTTCCTTACAAGGGAAGAAGAAAAAAAATTCCTCTCATTTGGTTATTCTATGCAGTTACTCTACAGAGCTTTGTTCATCAATGCAAATCCATGGTTTAATGCTTAGTCTTTGCTGCCTCCAACATTATGATATGCTGCACTCCAGATGGAGGAGAATCAGCACTTAGTATCTTCAAAGCTGTGTTCCTACACTTCTACCCCAAAAGCAATAACCAAAATTAATCTTGGATACTTACTGTAAGCATATTTCAGCGAGAATGCTATGGCCGTGCCCTACAGACACCTTTTCTTTCCTGACTCCTTTTCTGCTTGGTAAAACGTCCAAAAGTAACTGTTCTCCACCCAAACCTAGAGTAGGAGGGCTGGGCTCCCCCCTGCCACTCCCTGATGCCCGCACAAGGACCAGGTATCCCAAAGGCCTCAAAAAGGGTTGGGGGAACACAAACCTGTGTGTTCCTCAGCTAAGCTACTGGGACAAACCTCCAGCCAGAACTCTTCTCCTAAATATCTGTAACAAAGGGGAAAAAAGGAACAAATAGCAAAGAGGAGGGTACAACGCTGCTGCCAGCCACAAACACACCCCGTTCTCTCTCCACGCTGCAACAAGCTGCAGTACTCGTTATAGCAAACGTGGACCTGCGTGCCACAAAGGAAACCTGAAAGAGTTTCCAAGTGCACAGGGACCCAGAGAAGTCAGCTCAGAGCTTTACCAGGTGGTTTATCTGACCACCTGGTTCCATGTTATGTACAGCTGCTCTTGTTTCTTAAGCACAGATATTATTTCTTGACACACTGTGTCTTTCAAACTATTTGAGTGCCCAAAACAGAGTGAACACTAAAGGAGCACGCACCAGAGTTGTGAAGAAGTCCTGAACTCCCCTTCAGTTGGCTGGACTTGAACATTGCAAGACTGCATTTATAAAGATTTTTTCTACATTCACAGCTACTCTATTCTTAGAATTTTGTCAAAATTGTTATAAAACATTTATTGACAGTAGCATTAAACAAAACATTCTTTTTTGTGAATAGAAATTAAAGCAGAAAATGGCTCAAGTCATTTTGAACAAGCCAGCTGTACAAAAGCTTATGCAAAGAAGTAAACAAGGAGGTCAGGTTTGGAAGAATCCATGCTGAATTCAGGTGAGGTCATGCCTTATTAGATCACCAAAATAAGCTGTTATTGTCTTCAGTTTGTTATTGAGAAAATTTTGTTCTATTTCAACTTTCCCTCCTGGCCCCGCCAAAGAAGCAATCTGAAAAACAAAGAACAAAAAGCAGATCAATCAATGCACAGGAAAAGTGGCAAACCCCCTGAACTTTTATTCATGTCACGTAAAACGCCTTTGCTCTGGCAACAATATTCCTTGTCTAATGCCTCTGGTCCTCCTTCTGTCTCCTTTTCATCACAGAAGTGACTTGTGGCGTTCTTGTGACCCAAAATTCCCCTCTACCCCCCCCCCCCCCCCAAGTTTTGGGGCAGAGTAAGAACAAAAGCTGAAATTAGGAAGCACAAAGGTTGCACTGAAGAGTGTGTGCGTGTGGGGAAAACAACATCACCACAACAAAATTAACCCCCGCCACTCCAAGAAAAAACAAACAGGCTGAGGAGGCTGCAAAAAACAGTTACATTTTTTTTTTCCTGTTCCTGTTGCAACCAAAAAAACGCTGCTGCTGCTGCGTGCATGGGAGTCCCAGACAGTGCTGACGGCAAGGCAGCTGAGTAACAGCTGAGGAATGCTGCAGGTAGAGGTAGAGCCCTGGGGAAAAGCAGTCCCAGGGCAGGCGGCGCAGCACTCCGCTCCTGTTTAGTCACCCGGGTGAGAACGTCACGTTCACGCTCTGCTGCCCGAGCCTGGTGAGCACCCCTAATGCTTAATGATTACAGAAGGTAACTGCAAGGGAAACACTGCAGCAGACTTTGTATTTTGGACTGGGGCAGGCAATGCTCCGTCCTCCTCCGTTCGCATCCACAGTGCCCAGCAGCACCACTTTGGCAGACGGCAGCCCCGCAGACAACCGATTCCTCCTCTCCGCAGGCTTCACAGGCACAGACAGAAGGAAAAGTACACCAAAACTCAGCTTTGGCTTTTTTTTCCTCTTCTTTTTTTCTTTTCCTCCTCCATCAGGCCAACCCATGGCTGCTGCGGCGTGTCCCCCCAGGACTGGAGCTCCCGCAGGTTCGGCTCCCTGCAGCCCTTTTCCTGCCTGCTACAGGAAAACCGTCTCTACGGTTCCCTATGCTGGAAAACCTTATATGCCAACAACAAAATAATAATAATAAAAAAAGGGTCTGCAAGCCTGCAGTAGATTTTAACTGATCTTTAAACCAAGAAGCCCGTGGTACTGCCAGCTAAAACTTGAAGTTCGATTTGCGTTATTAACGCTTCTAAACTCCTCTGAGATGTCACACTGTAGCATGGGTTTAAATATAAACATGCCGAACTTCCTCTATTTTACTGCAAGTAAAAAAACAGCCTACTATCAGGAGGAAATAACAGATTAATCTAAACTATACCTTGAACCTTTATTGACTTGCCCAGAAAATCACCACACTTATCTAAAACATGCATTTACTTTTCTTTTTTCCTTTTTCTTTTTTTTTGTATCTGCAAACAAAAACAACTGTGTGAGCAGTTTCTTCATCCTTCAATTTAACGGTGATAGGAAAAAAAAAATTTCCACGTTCTTGTCAAAGAGGAACCTGCCACTTAAGTAAAAAAGCAGAAGCAGGCTGGTTTAAAAATAGCACAAGAATCTGAATTGGCAAGTGATCAGGAATGTTAATTTTAAGACTTATCTTTACTTACTTGAAATTCTAAAAGCAGTTAACATTGCAGGACAATCCTTTTTTTTTTTTTTTTTTTCCTACGAAGACGTTAGTTTTCTCCTCTTATTTTTATTACAAACAAAAGATGGAATGACTCTCCCAAAAAGCGTTAGTGACTTTGCCTTTCGTAGCTATAGCTGCTTAAATCTTCTAAAATACTGACTGGATTAGTCAATTTAGGATAATGATACTGAAATTACTTTCTTGAGATTACACACTCCTGATTTCAGGGCACAATATGTATAACCAAGCATATATAAGTATGACTAGCACATTCATATTAAACAGAAATCTTTACTAAATATTTCTCTTAGAAGACCAAATAAAGCAAAATACTTTTTCAGTAACGCAAGTAAATGTCACTCCTCTGCTGAAGGGTGGCATTTACCGAAGGACACCTGAGAGCACGCATGCAATGTCTAGCTTTCAAGTCTTGAAGCATTAAATCCAGGATAACTAATTTCAAACGACTCCTAAAAAATATCTGAAAACCCAAAGGTGACAAAAATCTAATGAGCACGCAGGCATATATTCTGCAGGGACGGAGTCAGAACAGAAATGCCAGGACTGCAGAAATCCATGGCTGCACTTCTCAAAACTCATCGGTGCACCATGAATGTTTCAGCTTCTCACGTTGGTGGGAGGTCCAGGGAAGCAAAGGGAGCCCAGCAAGGAGGCACTGCCTGCTCAGATGGAACTGCCAGCATTCAGAGGAGAAAAACACGAATACATCACCACCACGCTTGTTTGCAAATTGCTGGAGGCTGCAAATTTAGTTCTGTACAAGCTGCCAGCCTGCAAGCTTCCCTCGGAAGGGCTCAGTCAAGCCTGACAGCTTAATAAGGAGAAACTGCTGCACAAAAAGCTAACATTTTTAAACATAACATATTATCATAGAATCACAGAATGGTTTGGGTTGGAAGGGACCTTAAAGATCACCTGTTTCCAACCAACCTGGCCTTGAACACCTCCATGGATGGGGCATCCACAACCTCTCAGGGCAGCCTGTGCCAGTGCCTCACCACCCTCTGAGGGAAGAATTTCCTCCTAACATCTGATCTCAATCTCCTTTCTTCTAGTTTAAAACCACTCCCCCTTGTCCTATCACTACGTGCCCTTGCAAAAAGTCTCTCCATCTTTCTTATAAGCTCCCTTTAAGAATAGAAAGGCAGCTATAAGGTCTCCCCAGAGCCTTCTCTTCCACGGGCTGAACAACCCAAACTCTCTCAGCCTGTGTTCATAGGAGAGGTGCTCCAGCCCTCTGATCATTTTTGTGGCCCTCCTCTGGGCTCGCTCCAATAGGTCCACATCCTTCTTGTGCTGGGGCCCCCAGAGCTGAACGCAGCCCTCCAGGTGTATTGAACTGGTAGAGTGCCACCTTCTAAAAATAATAGCAGATTACAGAACAGCGCTTTGAAAAAACAAAGATGCTCATCTATTTTTAGAAATAACTATATATATACACGGGTATCTCTGCCTATCTCTATGACACTTTTGAATTAAACTACAGTGATACATGTGAAAAGGCTTCTTTAAAAAAAAAAATACAAACCAAAAAATGGTTGAATCAATGATCATTTGTAGACACCAGCCTACAGGGCTGGTACTCCTAACCCCATCCCGACAGTCGCCAGGCTGCACAGGTCACCCTCCCCACAACGCCATGCCCATGTCTCCCCACCACCCTGGCTCTGCTTGCTAACCACAGTCCCCACACCTGGGGAAGGCGAGCAGCCAGAGGCGACTCTTAATGGAATTGGTCTACAGCTACCGAGATAGTCAGAGCATTAAAGAAGGCAGCCAACTGGCTTGCTTTAAGTTTAGAACAGGGGATATCAGAAGAGAAATATAAAAAGGGAAATGGACTTGCTGAAGGTGCAAAATGGCTTTGTATCGCTCAGCTGTATTTCTGTACTCAAAGGGTTTCCCAATGTCCCTGCAGTTTTATTATCATATCAAAATTCCTTTAGTAATTTCCTACCTGTTTTAGCCATGAATTCAGGTTACTTTGGATCAGTACACTAACACTTTTTTTCCCCACAAGAAAGTTTTCAGGGGTATGAGAAATAAGCATTTTGCCTCAATAGTCAGTCACATTTTTAAGATGTAAATCGTTTCATTTTACACAACTAGTAAAAATGAGGAAAAAAAAAACCTAAAGGCTAGAGGAAAAAAAATCCACTTGAAAATAAGAAGTTACACCTGAATTGTAAGAAATTACATTTGCTTAAAAAAGATCAGTCTACAAAATACATCAACTTCCAGTCTTTTAAGCGTCAACTACTCTAACATCCAAGCATCTTAAAAATGCATCAAATTATTTTAAGATCACCTTCTGACCTCTTGCTTCCTTCTTAGCTCATCTTTGTATTTATTCCTAAATAAAAGTGACAATGCTTGGCAGGTCACATTTGGCCAGGTCTCCAGTTACCAACCTAATCTTAAATCATAGCTGAATTGAAAGGGGCAAATGCTAGTTTTACTCGTCAGCTTCCCACAAATTTCTTAACTCACAGATGTTACCATATATTCTTTTGTTAAACGGATGTCTCTGGCATGGTTTTCTGTATGTGGAATGGCAACATATTTATTTATTTACGTAAATAAATAATAAACAGGCTTATTTATTTAAATAAATAAGAAGAAAGGTTTACCCATCTGTACTCTCTCTTCATTGATCAGTCATTTGTAACAACTGGCCTTTCAAAACCTGAAGCACAGCAAACATCTTACCATCTAAGCACTAGACTGCAGATAGAATAAGAGTTATTTTGTTGTTTGTTTGTTTTTTAATTCTAGATGCTTCCAAACTGGACTATGAACATATTATGGGAGCCAGGAAAAGAAGAGGCATCTGCATGATGTGCATTCTTTTTGTGACCACTAGAGTCATGAGCACTTTGCTTGATTCTAGGATCAGGGAATCACTCTAAGCACTAGACAAGTAACAAAGGCAACATTTGAAACATAAGCTAGATCTGCAAGACAAACATTTAGGACAGAAAAAGCTTTGAATGAATCAGAAATGATTACATTAAATTGGGTATAGCTATTATACACACACACAAAATAAAAATCAAACAGACAATGCCCTTCCCAAACCAAAATATCCCAAATCCAGGTATCTACCTATTTTTTAAAATTTTACACCACTTTAATTTGTAAAGATACACATTAAGTTTTCAACACAGAAAATGGACGGGGTCTGAACAGTGACCTACTTATTAAAAAAGTAAAAAAAAATATTAGCAACTCTACATAATGACAAATGTAAACTTTTGCTTGCCTCTTACCCTGCCTATGTTTTTAAAAACACAGTATATAGAGTGAATAAATGCAGTCTTTAAGAACTTCCTAGCAGCAACGGTGTCATACACCAATTAAAAAAAACAAGCAGGTTGCTGGCTGGTCAGCTCACAAATGACTGAGTTACAACTGGCTAGAAAGAATTAATTCACCTGCTAGCTTAAGTGAGAGAGGTTGCCAATTTGCATTACGATGCCAGTTTACATAGGTTCTGTTAACTAGCTGAATTATGTGGGAGACTGCCATAAGTATGTCCCATGCCTCTCCAGTGGACCCATGCTCCTTAAAGCTGCATCGTCCCCTCCTTTTAGCAAGGTTCAGAGAGCAGAGACATCCATCAGAGCGACGCAGTCATGAAGAAAGCTAGCTGAATTGCCACAGCCTTGACTAACGTTCAGAAAAAAAAAGTATTTATCGAAAGTTGAAAGACAGAACATGATTTTCCCTTGCACAAGCTGAAACCCTTGAGGTATTCTCTAATTCTAAGGACAGGGAAAAACTCCTCCTGCAGATATTGAGCACTAAGTTATCTGCAGCTTTCTTAGAAAAAAAAAATACGCACCTGGCAACGTTTTGCCTCTTATGCTGTTCTGTTTGTAAACTTCAAACACAAGTATCTTGTCTGATCTGTCCTATTTACAGAATTATGGTGAATGTGGCCAGCAATGAACAGTTGTGCTCATGGTAAAGTTTATGTTAAGAACATAATCCAGTGTTTTATGAAGTGTAAAACTTTGCATATGGTTTGATGAAGAAATAATATTTAAACGTGCCTAAAAGAAAGAAGATTACCCTTCGAAACATACTACCAAAAAAGCAGCATTGCTCCTCTTCCTCTGTCATGCTACACTACTTTAAGGTCAAAAAATTGCTGGCTGAAAATGGGGAAATATTGCAGGACTTTAATAGCAAGTCTAACAGGCAAATGCATTATTTTCAGTATTATAAGTTCCTGTTTACGAAACTGGAACTATATTAAAATTTGATTGTGAAATAGACTTGAATTTTGAAGAGCGGCTGTTTTTTAAGTTATCCCACTTCTGAAAAATTCTTGACACTTCCTTGTTTTTTCTTTAAGCCTTTTCTCCTACCCCATACCAACACAAATCCCGTTAGTACAAAAACTGCGTAGCACGTTAATAAGGTCCATGATGCGACTTCACAGCGTTGTGGCTGTAATCTGCTGAGCAGAGCCACAGAGCCAGATCCCTCCTAGAGACAATGTGTATACATTACAGCTTCATCTGATCTACCCATAAGGCTTCCGAACACTGGCAAATCTTTCTCAAATTGCAGTGTCTTTCTTCCGCCACAGACTGGATCTTGGATAGACCGGAACAATTTTTCTCATCTGAAAAGACAGCTCTCAAGTTGAGTAATAATTAGGAATTTCATTCTCAGAATCACCTTCATTTAGCAAAATCACTCGTGTTCTGTCTTACGAGTAGGCCAACATTATTCTAATTGATTTGCTTTCTCTGCTCTAAGGTTCATAACAATTAATAACTCAGTGGACCACTATCCATGGGCAGGGTAAGTAATGAACCCCCAGTTCACCAGTACTCCATCGCTCGAGCTGTCTAGGCTGGTGGAGATGCTGATGTGGTAACGTGTCTCACACATCATCAGCATATGCACCTCACCCATTTTTTGGGTGAAGCCATCGTACTGCCAAGACCCCATTCTCACAGTAAGTGACAAGACAAACACCTCAATTCACGTCACTTAGAAGAACAGGCCACAGCATCGCTACACGAGTACGTGACCACGCAGCAGGACACATTTTGGTGTCCTACATAATGGAACGCCTTCTGCAATGAGCTGAAAAGAAACTATCCCACCATTATGAAGAAGCTTCCACAACAACAAATCCCAGATTCCTCTTTCTTTGCTGCAAATACAAAGATACAGATGCGTTACTCGGTACAGAAAACAGGCTGTGCAAGAAAGCAGGATACTTGGGATAAATCCTGGTCCCTGAGGTAAGTACACTGTACAATTAGGCTGAGCACAGCTCTACAGCTTAATGAACACTTCATAGACAGTATTTCACCAGTCTCAACCAGCTGGCTTCTCAAATCACTCACAGAGGTCTTCATTAGATTTGGGTGAAGTTTTAAGACCCATATGTTGGATCTCCTGCAGGAACCTCCTTTCTTTCCCTTGATCTGGTGGAAATGAACCAGCTGGGAAGGATGAGGATGCCCGGAAAGGCTGAATGTTCCCTGACTTCAGGTTCCCTCATGTTAATCAACAGCAGAACAAGGGCAGGAAATTTTCATCAGAATTTTGCCAATGCATGTATATTCTCTATTTTCATTTATTTTCAACTAATATCAGCTTAAATTAGTACCCTTAATTAACAACTCATAGAAGTACCCTAATTAATACCTCACAGAAGGCAAGAATGGCTTTCAACTGCCCAAGTATATATCAAACATTTTCACTTAATTTTGCTATGGCATAATTTTTATTTAAATATGCAAGCCTATTTGAGATAGCGATTTCTAATTCTTTCCTACTTTGAAGGAATTCTCAGTAGGTCAAACTTACTTTTACCTACACGCACACATCATGGTTCCTGAATATTCCCCTAACTAGAAAGAATGTTTTTGAAAGACTGATTCAACTTACAAATGGACCTATGCGTTATAATTTTTGTAGCAAGTACATGCTTATGAACCGGGAGATTTGACACAACTAAGGGAAACACTTCACATTGCTTGAAAGCACACCGAGTGCATTCCACTGGTTCGCTGCTCCCTCTCGAGGCAGAAGTGCAGAAGCTTGCTCTTCGCCTGCCACCTACACTCAGTGAATCTTGTAAGGAAATTCAGCCTAAGAAAAAACCTCTCTCCTCAGGATCAACTTGACACAGACAAGGCCATGACTGCAGGCACGGTAAGCACTGCTTTTGGAATAAAACCACGCGGAACAAAGTTGCGGGTGTTGTCTAAGAAGGCAATGAACGCAGAGCCCTCAGAAACAGCTCAGTTGAAGTCAGCTACCGGCTTCTTTCACAGCAAGACCCCTGTCCTACGTTAGCTACCTAACTCTAAAAAGAAGCACGTGTTTTCCACTAAATTCGCACCACCATAATTAACAGTTGAACTATTTCTGCCCTAAGGTCGATTCCAATTGATGGGCATCTATTTCCATGGGAGCTTGAGAGCCGCTGTCAGAGAAGCCACCTCGCACCGATCCACTGGCTTAGAGACAGTACAAACATCTGCATGAAGGTTTGCAGCGGCAATTATATCAGCTCCTTATCTATTTAAATGGGCAAAGCACACCTTGGTTGTAGATTCAGGTCGGTCAGTGAGAGACATGAGGCAGGTACTGAAGTTTTAACAACCGCCACTTTCCAAGCTAAGCCTATCAGACCGGCTGTTCTGGCAGCCATGGGATACCTGAAAGCCTGAGGTATGAGCCTGTACATGCAAAGAGAGAACTTTTAAGGACACAGAAGAGGGAAATCTGACATGCCTGAGAAATGTAATCACAAATGAACCTTAAACCTTACAAGTTTCAAATCTAAGGCACTGGGTAATCTATTCAGCAAATAATGCCTTATCTAAGTTATTCTGATTTCAGGTTTTAATCTCCTGAAAAAAAAAAGTTCAATATTTACTTCAGACTTTTATAGGCTTCCAGTGTTCATGGACTACGTTCACAAGCATGGCTATATCCCTGCACACTAGCAGGGGTGTTCACAGACCCCTGCCAAGGTAGCTGTTGGGGCAGAAGCCACCCTGTCTGATCCATGAGAAAAGGATGGATCAGGACTGTGGGCAAAATCACGAGTGAACTGAGAAGAAAACCATCTGTACTAAGAACTTCAATGATAAATCTTCATTTCCTTTAGAGATTTAAAGTTCTAGATTTTTAGTGGCATCGCTCTTAAATACAGCTAGAGATGATGGCAGCCAAACCCATGGCCTTTGCACGCAGTCTGCTGTGGACCAGAGAACACCCTCTAGCCTGGACAACTGAGCTGAACCCACCCCTCTAGCCTGCTTTTAACAACTAAGCTGTGACCACAAAGTCATGACTCTGAGTGACAGCAGTTACAATTCAGCACTTCATGTAAAGCTGTACCCCTGGATGTACATCAAGGAATATTCTGAGTATGCCAACAACATCCAGAACCAACTGTACCAAGATGTAGGGGCAGCAGAACACCTAACCTAACCACATACAGGTGCTGAACTGCTCAGCAGGAACAGACACAGGGCTGTGGAAAGCACTCTTACACTCTTAGGTGCTTTTGTAGGGACATCAGATATAGGTGCCTTTGCCCACTTGTAAATCCAGTAACAAGCGCTCATGAGTAGAGAAGAAGCCTGGTGAGGTGGTTCTTCGCTGTGGGAATGCTACAGTTGTTAAAACACTATGGTTAGAAATTGAAACGAGAGAAACTCTTCTTAAAGTCCTCATTTAAAGATTCATAAGGTACCAACATTTTACCAGCCTGAAATATAAAATGCAATTAAATCATCACCCACTGTACAAACAGTCCTGCGCAAAGCACAGGTAAAGAGCATGCTATTACTTAAGCCACATGAATTTCAGCTTATTTCTCAAGCTGTGTGTTTGCTGCAGAATATTTTGCAGACCTTATCTGAAGACCTCTTCTGCTCTGTCAGACACAGCTTTTGAAAAAACAGGAAATAATCCTGGAAATTTCTGTGGTATGATGCACATGAGAAGAACATCTTACTGCTCCCTTCTTAGCTTAAAATCTACAAGACATAATTAACATAAAAAATATACAGAGGAAACTAAACCAGACACCCAGGGGAAATGCTACAGTCATCTAATTACTTAAAAAGTATTTGACTGGCATGTTTAATATCAGTCAGTAAAGAAGAGGCTGAGTTTGACATTCACAGAATCACTGAATGGCTTGGGTTGGAAGGGACTTTAAAGAAAATCTAGTTCCAACCCCCTGCCATTGGCAGGGATGCCACCCAGTAGACCAGGTTGCCCAAAGCCCCATCCAGCCTGGCCTTGAACACCTCCAGGGATGGGGCATCCCTGTCCTATCACTATCTGCCCAAGTAAAAAGTCTTCTCAATCTTTGTTATAAGACTGCTTTACGTACTGAAAGGCTACAATGAAGTTTCCCTGGAGCCTTCTCTTCTCCAGGCTGATCAACCGCAACTCCCTCAGCCTGTCTTCACAGGAGAGGTGCTCCAGCTCTGATCATCTTTGTGTCCCTTCTCTGGATTTGCTATAATAGGTCCATGTTCTTCTTGTGCTGGGGGCCCCAGACCTGGATGCAGCACTCCAGGTGGGGCCTCACAAGGGCAGAGCAGAGGGGTACAATCACCTCCCTCACCCTGCTGGCCTCTCCTCTGGTGATGCAGCCCAGGACGCAGTTGGCTTTCTGGGCTGCAAGCACGCACTGCTGGCTCATGTTGAGCTTTTCATCCACCAGAACCCCCAAGTCCTTCTCTGCAGGGCTGTTCTCGGTGAGTTCTTCTCCCAGTCTGTGCTCATGTCTGGGCTTTCCCTGACCCAGGCGCAGCACCTTGCACTTGGACTTGTTGAACCTCATTAGGTTCACATGGGCCCACTTCATATGTCTCTTGCTTGAGAATGTACTGACATACTAATCAAAATGACAGCAGTGACAGTAGTGCTATCAGGCTGTACAGTGATTTCCTGCAACTCCTTCATAAACTGAAAGCCATGCAATTTATCAGATGGTAAGAGCTGGTTATTTTTTTTTCTTTTATATGAATGTATCTGTCTGGCACTCATATATACTGGGTTTGGACTGTCTGTAAGTATTTCCAGTCTGCTGCTCTATGAAGGAACAGTTTCAAAAACATGGAAATAACCTAGTACTTCCATTTCTAAATATGCCAAAAGTACAGGAAACACAGAAATCACTTAATATAATGTTCAAACTTAAAAAAACCCAACACATTCAGCTGAACAGATTTAAAAATCTTAAATTTCTGCTTATAATATTTAGGTTTTAAGCCAGATGAGTTTTTTGTATTTATCAAGCTGTTATCCAGTAACCTACCTGGTTAATGTCAGCGTTGCGAGGTAGAAAATACACAATGTTGTTGGTGATCTTCTTGGAGAGCCTGAAAATTTCAAATGTAGAAGCCAGTAAAGGAAAAAAAGAAGAATGAGGAAGGAGAAATTGTTATATATTCATTCATTCTGAAAGCATGTCCCAAATTACATTATTATGCAGTAATGGAATGGCTGTGTAAGTTAAATACTGTTCTGAAATGCAGAAATTACTACTGTCTAAATGCAGAAACTATTTCACCATTATTTCACTAGAAAGCTAAAAAATTACTAATTTCCCTAGAAAATTTAACTGGACTGCAGAGAAGCATTTTAGAAATTGAAATGCAGTTTATAGCCAGTACATTTGTTTTATATCTGCTTTCTAATCCATTTTACATAATCATCCCACATATGCAAACAAAAATTTCTTCACCCTTAGAAATATGGCTATAATTTAGCCGAAGGAGAAACAACTGAGATTATTTGGAAAAGAAAAACATCACTTCACATTTGATGAAGTTATTACGCTAATGCCTTCCCAACTGAATGACTGCTCCCTACCATGCGAATAAATTAATTAAATTTTATACATTAATTAAAAGGGTTAATATTTTGCGTGTATTCCTCTATGCTTTCCCACATCACAAGTAGCTGCTACTTTACATTGTACATGACAGTTTTCATTAAAAAAAGAATTCATAATCAGTCATAACTTATATCACTAATTATTGCCTATATGTTACGCACGCCTATTTGATCAGTTCCGTTTTTTGGAATAAAATCCTATAAAGAAATTAAAAACATTCAATGAGTACTTTAAGTTAGAAGATGTGAACATTTTTCTAAAAGTTTTTTTCCTCCTTTTAAAAATAACCCTATATGACAATTATTCTTTCAAATAAAAAACAATAAAAGTATTTAATTTTAGGTTTAGATTTAATATAGCTGAGGCTGGAGGAGAATTAAACAAACAAGGTACACCTGTAACTTCAACTAAAGCTTACATGAGTTCCAGTCAGCAAACTGGATGTGGCAAAGCCCATCTCAAAAGAGGACGGGTAGAAAGAGAGAAAACATAAATGACTGAAAATCACAACCACAATGACACACAAGTTTGAAAGGATATCCATCTGGGCAGATCATCGTTTGGATATCGAAGATTTCAGCGGTGGCATAGTCAGGCCCGCCCCAGGGAGGGCTGAGGAACACAACATCAGCTTTCAGGTCAGCAGCCAGCACCATGAAGTCTCCGCACACAAATTCAATCTTGTCGGCCACACCATACACCTCGGCATTGCTGCGTGCAAGGCTGAGTTTCTCAGGATCAATATCAATAGCGATCACTGCAAATGAACGAGAGGAAATGCACAAGTAACATGAGTTGTGAAGCGCACAAACCATCTGACCACCACGTGGACGCCACCTAATTGCCAGGTAGAAGCTTCAAGATGAAGATGTTCTCATGCGGCCACCAGATACAAGTCACATCTGTAAATTCATTTTATGTGCTAAGTGATGACTTTATTTTGTAGGCAGTAGTAGACATGAAGCTTCAATTCCTCAAAGGGGAAGGAAGGTCCTTTACTTTGTTGTAGAGGCTCCACAAATAGAGGAATGGCTGCATTCACACCAAAGCATGGAAACACCACAGCCAAGGCTCAGTTGCTGTTGCAGAACTGGGAAGCCTCTGCACGCCATTAGAGTTTTGGGAGTCTTACATCTACTACCATGACAATCCCCCACCTCAGCTCAAGTACAGGACAGGCAAAGCTGTGTGCCTATGGGAGGCAGTCCTCCTCTCTTCCATCTTGGCAGGAGCCCAACAGCTTAAACAGTGGCAATTGGAAACTCATTTTTCTCCTCTGTTAAAGATGAACTCTTATCTTGTGGCTGATCATTTTGTACTGAAAACTGAGTACCCAACAGAGCAAGAGAGTTATAATAAAAGGGCAGTAGAAAATCATACATATTTAGCCAAGAAATACAAGAAACTATGTGAAATTTAGAAAATATTTATAGAATGCATCATAGCTTACCAAATTTAATGCAGTACAAACTACCATTTTTCTTGCTCAGAAATTAGTCAGAAGTGTTATTTGAGCTGGTATTTTACCAGAGTGTTTGATGAGCAGAGGAGGATTAAGTAGTCAATATTTTTACAGAAAGTGCTGTCATGATTCACTGCAGTTTCATTACCTGGCAACAGGAATTTATACCAGTATCAAGTTATCATCGCTTTTCTATATTTGGTCCTGCTGAACCTGCAGGTGATCCCATTCCAGTATTTTAAGTACTATTCACATGTAGCATGTTTTTGAGTGCAAAGACCTAACGTAACTGTTGAGAAAAGCAGCAGCCTTTTGGTGTTGCTGCGGGCTGGCACTGCAAAAAGAACTTAACCTTTATCATCACTCTTCAGAGCATCCTACGGACTAGTTACTATGCCATGTAAAAGTAACTTTGACTAGTACAACATAAATCCAACTTTGACTTAAAGTATGATAACAGTTTTATAGGTCCTTCTTAAAAAAAGAAAGCTCTTATTACTATTCTGTTGAAGCAAAAAAGATTCTGTTGCTTCAGAAGCACTGAAAAAAAATAATCATTGAACAAAGTCCATACCCAAATTTTTAGGGAAAACGACTGAAGAAACAAAGTAGCGTGCTACATACAATGCCTACTTACCTCTTTTCGAGGTCAAAGCAAACTGAATAGCATTTCCTCCAACCCCACAGAACGCATCCACTATCGTATCACAGTTGAACGCCTGGGCAACACGGACTGCAATATGCTCAGCGATCTTCTCAGGAGTAACAGAAAACCAGCCCTCTGCAAAGGGAAGAGAAGTCTATTTTTGCCACTTAGTTCAAGGTCACCTAAATTAAAAACAAACAGCTGAAGGTTTAGCATTAATCCCAGCAATTCTAGCTTAATGCATTCAACCAGGAAATACAGGCTTTCAAGATGATAAACTCTCGTCAGCCCAGGGATCTGCTAAGCAAACAAAGTCTCACTGAAGAGTACAGATATGCCTCATTCTCAGAGAATGCTGTTGAACTTGGTGCCTATCAAGGAAAAGCACACCAACATAGCTGCAAAAAACGTTATACATCTAACAATTATGCTCTGCAACAAATAAAAACAGAAAGACATCCTCTTACATACTATGCATTATTTTCTTTACAGCAGTGTCTTGTCTGCCAAATAATCTATGTGTTTATATGGAAAAGAATTAGAAATTAAAGGCTTATAAAAACACCACACAAATACAAAGTAGTAATCCTAATTCCTCATTTACCTATGAACTGATGATTTGGAAGTGGTTTCCATGTAAACATGGAAAAATGTGACATTGAAAATGACTGCTGAAAGACTTTTTATTTTAACAGAAAAAAATTACATTCATCAGCACAACTCAAATTTTCACAAAATTATTTCATAAGATATATAGAATAGAGCGATAGAATCATTAAATTTGGAAACGACCTCCAAGATCATCTGGAAATAAAGAAAGTCATCCAGTTTCTGAAAAAGTCCTGATCAAGTATTATTTGGGTATGATCATCAGCAAGCATCAGGACTATCAGAAAGAGGGATGTCCCATGCTAGGAGCTCTACTACAAGCTCCAAGGAAGTCCTTAGATTTTTTGTTTGTCTGCACAGTGGCTGATGGAATTTATCCAGAGCTGCAAACGCACACTCAGTAATACTCCACTTAGCAAGAAAATTAGTAATAAGCTGCAAGAAGGGTCACCAGTTTGGATACATTTTATATCACCAAGTCAGTGTACTTTGTACTAAACGTACCTCTGTCTAGTTTGATCCCCTCATCAAACCGAGAGAACAGCCTGTAACGTTGTGCCCAGTACTTGACTAGCTCAGGATCTGCAGCAATCTCAGCAGGTATAGATCCCAATGCAATTTTATTCTTTCTCTTCCTTCTTTTCTCCTTCTTCTTTGCAGTACCTTTTTCATCTACAACTGGAAGACACTGCAAAAGTTAACAATTACTGTTCTCATAGACTAGAAATGCAACTGGTAGGCAGATAAGAGTCAAGATATAAAATGTTCAACACTACTAAATGACCTTTATTACTGTCTGCCAGATTATGCAGATTTGTGGTTTAAGTCAAAAAAGGGCATCCTTTATAACAAAGGAATAAAGTAATCTATCATGCATCTGTAACAGTCCTAAAATGAAAAGATTTCACCCATTATCTAAGTTAACAGGTAAGACATGATCTTCAACTGACGGCAATAAGCTCTCCATAGTGAGCAACCAAATGGATCAGAGATTAGTTTCATGTCCATATATAAAAAAAGGAGTAAGAACCAATCTAGATGAGAACTTTGCAGTAGAACTCTAACATAACTGTGGAAAGGATTAAACTCTATGCGGAAACCTGAATAATCACATTTCGTTTTTTTCCAAGTGTTAAATAAGCAGGTTCACACAATAAATGACTTTTTTTTCTTAGAAAAAAAAATTTCAACAATGTATGTTGCCTAAAGCTCAGCCAGGTGCATTTGTGAACCCAAAATTGGATGGTCCATGCCTCTACCTGAAATTAATCACTCTTACCGTACAGGAGAAAAAGTTGCGTGAGCAAAAGACCTGTTAGACCACACATAAGATTAACAATAACTGTTCATCTATAAAGAAATACTATCTAAATTAAAGGTGAGACATAGGATTTAAGCGCTCCAGGAACAAGTTACATTCACTGGTACAGCTCTAAATTACCACTTGGACCGAGGAAGTCTTTTTGACTACACAGCATAAATAAATACCACGCAATGCCGTACTTTGGGAGAGAAACTGCCAATTCATGTTCAGTTTGTAGGAATTAGGAATACCTGGGCTCAAATCCTCTGTTTCTTCCCGGAGATAATCTGGTATGTCCAGAGGGACCAGCTCCCTTCCAGAGCCACACTCCAGCTTCCCCGTGCCCTGGCAATCTGCACCGTTTGCTGTTGTGACCATTGCTTCCTCTTCAGGCTTACTTGTCCCAGGTTCACCACCACCCACGCTGGAAGGCAGGGGCTCAGGGTTTTGAATGTTGAATCTCACACTCCGTGTGGTGGTAACGCTTTCCTGATCCTCCGAGTCGCTGCTTGTGGACGACCCCTCCACTTTATCCTGAGGAGAGGCCTTCTGGGACGCGGCTTCCTCAACAGGTTTGTTAACCTGCTTCAGGAACTCTTCCACCTGGAATTGTCAAATACCACAGACTGTGAGATGTGCTGGTAACCAGGTGCAAATAGGGCAGTTTAAAAGCATTACAGTTCAAAATCACCTACCATGGATACAGTCTTCCAATTTTGAAAAAAGTAAAATATCTACAAACAAGCAAACCAAAAACATTCAAGTTTTTAGCTCTGCTCCCTTTGCACAACTTTTTCACAATAAGCTGTCTTTGGTATCCAGATACTAGCTACATGCAAAACAGAAACTCCACAATATCAACAGCGAATCATTTGCAAATAATATCTGAAATATAAATAGTCAGATTTGCCAGAGCACAGCTGACCAAGACTACTACATTTTAATTAACTATTTTTTTCTCTGATCTGCATTCCAAACAGCTGTATTTTGCCTTCCAGGTTAGCATAAACATGTAAAATAACCTTCACACATCAGTTGCCTCACCTCCAAGATGTACCAAATGGTGCGTGCATCAGATCTGTTGCACAGTAGGTAACTCAGCATTACATCCTGGCCAACATACAGATGTCAGTTCAAACTTTTCAACGGTATATGCAGATGCTCAATTTTAACCTTAGTTGCTCTGGGTGGCACTAGGCCTAGGACAGTTCCTTACCAGAAAGTCTGAGGAAATTTCTAACCTTTTTCCTTCACATAATCTAACTGCTCCTCAGGCAAGGCTGGCTTCAGGTGCAAGACCACAGTGACCAAGCTTTTGATGCACAATTACAGCAATGGTACTGGAGTTCAAGACAATATACACTGTCACCACCAGAAAACAATGTTTTACAATGGGGTATTAGGGAGCGCCAAGAATCCCACAAGAATGCAAAGTAACATTTACAATCTGAGGTAACATTTCAAAGAGACTCAATTACTTTAAGGAATGAAGTCATAGTTGGAAATATACGCAGACAGAGGTCTAAGCAAGAATGTTGGTATCACTAAAAAAACCAACAGAGGGTCAGGACTAAATAACAGTAACTGAAATTCTACAGAATGAACAATCCTGTTGCTGATGTTCCATCAAACACCTCATTTGAGCAATCAACACATGAAGTCCTGTGCAGTTTTTTACATGAAAGAAACAACAACTAAAATTAATAATAGGGATTTGCATAAAATACACTAATATATACAATTTTTTTTTCCTCATAACTGAAATGACAACATTAACAAATGTCCTCACATCCACTTTAAGACCAAAGATACCTTTTCTTTTTAACAGCTACAGAAATCTATGCACTCCTCTAAAGGAATGATGCACCCAGACATTAGGAATGACTTCCATGTAACTTCACCATTCCTCTTAACAGACTGACAAGAATCCACCAATGCCTTTCCATATCCACTCTAACCTAACTACCTTTCACCTAAGCAGGATGAGGAGTAGAGTGGGGAGCAAAAGAAGAATAAAGAGCATCAGACTGGCGCTTGAAAAAAAGTGTCACCTACTCTGTGCATTTTTTTTTTCCATAATGCAACAACAGCTCAAGGGAACAGACAATTCTATAGAACTACAGCAACACTAACAATTAAGCCCACCTTCTTCAGAGTTTTATTTTTTTGGGAAGATGTTTCAGGTTCTTCTGTAAAGAAGATGTGTGTGTTCTTACTCTTCCTTGGCTTACGCATGTCCAAAAATTTGGACTTGAGTTTTGCTTTTTTCTCCAAGTACTGCACACTTCGGTGGGTAAAATCTGGAATTCCATCATACCTGAAAATAAGAAAAAAGATTTAGTTGGCCCATTTCCAATTGGGAAGCTTTAACATGAATGTATACGTCTACAGAACGTGAGTTAGACCTAAATATTTGAGACATCTGTTGATCTAAATATTCTTTTAAAACACGTATAACTGGATAAAGCTGCAAAACAGACATACCTTCAAGAAAACATTTAAACCTTTTTGAAATAGTTTTGTGAAAACGTTTACCCTGTTTGGCAAATAGACTCGTAACTTTGGGTAGATAAAATTTCCCAGACCAGACTTAAGAAGAATAGGAAATGGAGAAATAATCTTGATTTGTAAAATTAAGCATCATGCTGGTGGCTGTAAAGAACCTTCAAAACAGGTACTCTCGTACCTTGGTAAACACATTTCCAAACAACAACAAAAAAGAAATACGGGCATTTCACGTAATTAGTTTTTATGAAGTAGAACAGAGTGTCAGATACAAGACACGTTCCTCTCTGAAACATATATGTTTGTATTAAACAACTTACATCACAAAGAAGCCCTAGACTTAATCTACACTCTAGCTGTGTCCTACAATGTTTCTTCAATGGCACTGATGACCATATCTTTACGTTACACTACTGACAATGAAATTTCACTAATCAATAACATGGCAATGCTTTATTCACATACTATCATTTTGTTAGTATAAAGCAACCTCATTCCAACAAATAAAACATCTAGAAATTATGATCTAAGCCCACAGACTCCAAACTAAGAGGACCGTTAACAGTTTGAGACTTGAAGCATCCCTAATTTAAGTAACTGAGCGGCCATTTCAGTTATTTATCCAGTCATGTGCAGTTACATAACTGTAAGTACACTATGAGTTATGTCCGTCTTTCAAAGTGCTTTTCTTGTTTGTTTTTTTGTTAACTCATCTCTGTAACTTTGGATTTCTATTGCTAAAGCTTACAGTTTCAAGCTTACAGTGCAAAGACTAACTTTGCATTTATCTTCAAGAAGTTTAACAAAATTGGAATGGAGATGAACGGTCTATTTAAATAATATTAACAGAGCAGACTTGCTGTGAAGAAACCCCGAGCTCCTCATAAGCAATTACTTTTGTCCTGTGCCACACTTGAAACCCAAAATAGAACAGGTTTCCTCAGGATCTTCCACTGGATTCTCATCCACGTCCAGTTCATGGCTAGGAAAAAACACAGATGACCAAAAAGTTAATTTCTGGTAGAAAAAAAAAAAAAAAAACAAAAACACCACACCACAAAACCCGCCCACTATTATTTTAAAGAAATGCTACTAAAACTCCTATACTGACACCACTTAAATGTGAATTTCAGTAATTTTTCCCACACACTGCTGAAACCAAAAAAGGCAGATAACACTAGCCTATTTATATGCATAAGCTCTTTTTATCCAACACCAGGGACATTATGTCCTTCCATAGGGGTTATAAATATTCCAGCTATTCTGAATAATTTCTCAAAATGTTTAATACCAAGCCCTACGCAGAACGGATGAACACAAAGCATTTGTTCACCTGATTTCCAAATTACCTTCATCATCTATTACGTTATCTATCACTTTATCCATTATTAATCCTATGGCAACAGCAAAATGTTACAACAAAAGGAACATCATTAGCAGATGATAATTCCATTCTTCCCCTCATCTTTGAGTTTGTAAACGTACTAGAGAAAAAAGAGCCATCCCATCATCTTTGTGGTTATAAATTTGCAACAGAGGAAAGAAAAAAACTGTGACAAGGCAGAGATTAGCTATTTTATGATTGTCACAGCACTGAGCACTTTATTGGCAGCACATAATTAATTTAAACAATACAAAATATTTAATAATGTTCTCAGACCTTCTGCATTAACTAGACCTAAACAAATCATCATATCCAATTTAACAATCTTATATACTTCAGTGACACGAGGTATTGTCACCCTGCACACAACTCAGCATCGAGGCCATACATTCTTTTCATACAGCAATGGAAAAGAAGAAATATCTGCTGCTTCTTGCCAGGTAAAGTGGTAGGCAGTGATGGAAGACTATGTGGGTTTGCACTGACATTTTAACTCACCATCTTGATCAAACAAATAGATGCTATAAATCACAATTTGAGAAAAAAGATGGTCTAAATGTCATGACTTACCTTCTCTTAACTTTGGCAACTCTGTTTTCAGGAGGCTCTTCTTCTTCTTCATCTTCATTTGTGTCACGACACAGCAACTGTTCTTTGTCATTTGAACTACACGAGTTACAAGACCCCTGTGAACCTAAAAAGATGAGATCACGTTTTCCTTTTGCCTGATCAATTCCAGATCTTCCCATCCCCATAGTACACTTGCAGATACAGTTAAGATGTTTTACATATCCGAATCTGACAAATAAGGCACAGGTGCCAAACCATCCAGATCTTTACCTATCTTCATTTGAGGGACAACGTACTAACACAAGCTTCCAGTACTAGTTACACTGCAGAGTTAATAATCTTAAGCAGGACTGACATCAAAATACCTCAGATCTCCAAGAAAAATAAAATGCTTACGGGATACAAATTCCGAATAGTTTTTTCCTTGTTCTTAAACTTAGTATTCAGTTAATTAGCTGCGTGAAGACATTCACATAGGTTTAATAACAGAGGATTCCAGCACCTTCTCTCATGTCTTGTTGGAAAGTAGATTTTTCTTTCATCTCTGTCATTTCAACTCTACTGTCGGATGAAGATGGGAGCACACCTGCTTCTTCCTTCCTTAGAAGGTCACTAGCAACAGACTCAGAGGTTTTCCGCATCAAACTAAAGTCCCAAGATGCTAATCACGTACTTCATCCCTCCTCTTCAGTAGAAGAAAGCATACATCAGTCAGGAAAGCTGTTACACTGCTGCTTATCAAACTAGCAAACAGGACAGCCATCTCCTTTCTCTGCACACTGAACTGGTTGGCTAAAACGTCTGCAGCCCAATCTTGTACATCCCTCAAGGAAACTCTTCCAGTATTGTAAGGCACAGACTCTGCCTCTCACTGTGCTTGTCTACAACCTGGCACTTCCACTTGTTAGCACTAGTTGTGCACAGATGATTTTGGGGTTGTAATGATGACTGCAGCTCACTGCCTAACTGACAGCTTAATGCTGGAAAGGACCTCTGAGAGTCATCTGGTCCACAGTAACAGACGGTTGTCCACTTGTACAACACAACAAGAGTTTATTTTGCATGGCATTTTTAGACAGAAGGGAAAACAAGCTACAAAAAAAAAACAACCAACAACCTGCCAACAAAAAAAAAATCTGAAAAAAAATCTGTGAAACATTTTTGGAAATATAAGCTGTCTTTAAATTTGTCAGATTCATGAAAACATCAACCTGAGTTTTCTTCCATTTTTTTCAGACTATCAGTGAGAAAAACATCAGCTGAATGACACTGCTGCAACACCAATACTAAAGTAAATAAATAAATCACCAACAATAAGCAAGCAAGTAAGCACCAACAATGCTCTCTCACCACTTTCTGTCGTACATTTAGGAGATTTATAAAGTATATGTCGTGTTAAAATCACTTGTGCCTGAAGAACACATTCAATATACAGGCTAGAGAGGAGAGATATGTACCAGAGAATCAGAAGAAAGAAGAAGGAATTAATTATGCAATCTTTACACAAAATACTCAATCCATGTTTTAAAATGGCATAATAAAGACATAGACTTCTTTTTTATATTTTTGTATGCAACCAGTTAGGAATATACTGGTAGAATCAATGTTGGCGATTTTGTATTACCTGACTGGTTAATACTTCTATTTTCACAAGATGCACTTCTTTTCCTGGTTCCTCCATCACAGGGCTCTTTCTGGCTTGAAGCACAAAGACACTGGCATTCACTGTTAGAGGAACCGTGCTCTTGAGGGTCTTCATGGGTTACTGCCAGAGGTGCACTGCTCTGCTCCACTTCGTCCAAATTCAGATTTAAATTACAGATCCCAGAGATTATCTCGTTATGGGGCTCAGCACTTGAAGTGAGTGTTTCCTCACTTCTGGTGTGAGAGGGAGACAGCTCCAAGCTCAGCACTTCGCTGCCTTCAGCCTCCAGGCTAACAAGGTCCTTTTTTCCTGACAGATCTGCCTCCTGCGTTAGCCCGTGAACTTCCATGCTGTCGTTGTGTGAGCTCTCTGTAGTCCATCCTTGACTTGTCCAGTACTGAAACTGTTCCCAGTAATACCAGTACAGTTCGCTGTAATGCTGCTCCCACTCCTCCTTGGTGTCTGGACTATTCCAAGGCTCAGAGGGTGTTGTGGCCTCAGGTAATGAGGCCTCTTTATGCTTCTCCAGCCAGCTTTGCCAAAGAAGGCCCTCTCCGTACTCGCTCCAGTACCTCTCCCATTTGTCTTTAAGTTCACTGGGTAAGGCCTCATTAGCAAGAGTTTCTGAACTTCCACAGTTCCCTTCACTTACAATTTCAGTTTTACTTTGCTCTGTAGCTGGGGCTGGGTCATCAGAGATGGACTGCTTGTGATCCCCATTAGCTTGATCCTGGCACTCCTGCCCCATTTTATCCTTGTGTTTTTGCTGTAATTCCTTCTTCTTCTTTTTCTTTTTCATAATCTTCATGTTACTTCTCTTTCTATATTTTTCTGTTGCCTAAAATACAATGGATAAACATATTTAGAAGTCCAAAACATACAGGCAGTCTTTTCTTGTCCTCCCTGCATGCACATTTCTGCTTCTGTTGTAACCCTCCCTCTGATCGCAACCCCAATGTTAGCTTTCTCCCCAGGAAATGGGCTTAGGATTATATGGGTCTGATAGTGCCCAGCTGCGTAACTTTGGCTCACATGTCTGAGAAAGTTGTGACAAACAACAGCAAGAGCTTCTGAAAAAAGATGCACCAAGAGAAGTCAGAATTCAAGACAGAAGTAGGACTGCTGGGAGAGAAGCCATTCATTGCTCAGGGATTTACAAGAAAATACATCAATGTGAAACAGCACAAAATGCTGAAGGGAGGTTAGTCAGAAATTGTTGTCACTGGGCTGAGCTCAACAGTAAAACTCAGTAACATCAAGGACTGCTGGGGGGGCACAGAAACAGAAGACAAAAACCTCTTACTGAAAGGAAACACTAAGGTTTCAACAAATACAACTCCACTTGTTTCAGTGGGGCTTCCTCTGCTTACACACATAAGACAAAAACATCCATGAACAACACAATGTTCTATAAGATAAATCTGCCAAATTTCTGAATAAACTGCCAAATTAAACTTGGCATGTAAAAGGGTGGTGGTGGTGATGAGGGAATACAACTCACATGGCCAAAAACCTGTAAATGTATGGGTATTACCCCAAATGCCTCATTGGCTGCAATCCCTGGTTTTGTTGCACTGACAAATGCATAAGGTGTAACGTAAAGGAGTTAGATTCAGAGAACTGGCATTAATATTTTGTTCACATCCCTCATCATGTCATGTTAATACACACGGTGCAAAGCACACCACTTAGTAGTAATCTAGTAAAAACATGTATTATTTTTCACTTGACTTATTTGCAGTACTACTACATAGCAACACAAATCATACGCATACCTTGGGCTTGAAGTTAGATGCCTGTAAGTAAGGTCTATTAAAATGTCATCATTTAAAACAGTAAATAGGAGAAACTTGTACATTAACAAATTAATCAGGTCAGAATAAGAGAGTGCTCTGCAAAAAAGCGCTCTCACTCTAGGGAGGTCTGTATTCTATGAATTGGTCACAGTGAATATCCCACTACCTTATTCTCACCCCCACAAAACTTAATCCTTCCTCTAGAGCCAAACTGCTCTGCATAGGAAGCAGAGTACCCCAGCCTAACTCCTGTCCTTCGGAAGATCAGCTACAAGGGGAATGCACGTAACTAGCTTTTTCTACTACTACCTAAAGCTAAATGGTTAAAGGGGATGATGTGAACACACACGCTCAGTTTGGAATACACACGTTGTCCTGCAGCAGAGCACCAGTGTTACCATGGCTGTTTTAAACCAGCTCCCTTTAGCAGCTCAAGCAATACAGACAGGGAAGCACAAAGCACAGCCAAACCTATCTAGTCCAATTGGCAAATGGGTTTTACAAACTACAAGACCACGATGGTATACATCGCTAGAGGTACCTGAGCAAAGCCGCTTAACCCCAGCTCTGATACATTTCCGTGAACTGCAGTCTCAAAAATAATTGAAGAGTAGACATGCCCCTATGTCCTGGTTCCAGTTAGGACAGAGTTAATTTTTCCTCATAGTAGCTGGTAGGGTGCTATGTTTTGGATTAGGATGAGAAGAGCGCTGATAACATGCTGATGTTTTAATTGTTGCAGAGCAGTGTTTACACCAGGCCAAGGACTTTTCGGCTTCTCGCTCTGTCCTGCCAGCGAGCAGGCTGGGGGTGCAGCAGGAGCTGGGAGGGGACAGACCCAGGACAGCTGACCCAAACTGGCCAAAGGGGTATTCCATACCATCTGACGTCATGCTAAACAATAGATAGGGGTGGCTGGCCGGGGTGGGGGGGCCGGCTGCTCGGGAATAGGCTGGGCATCGGTCAGCGGGTGGTGAGCAATTGCATTGTGCATCACTTGTTTTCTTACACATTATTATTGTTAATACTATTACCATTATCACTATTATTATTATTATTGTTATTATTATATTCCTGTCTTAATAAACTGTCTTTATCTCAACTCACCGGCTTCACTTTCCCGTTTCTCTCCCCAATCCCAGAGAGGGAGGGGGGAGGGTGAGCGAACGGCTGTGTGGTGTTTAGCTGCCAGCCGGGTTAAACCACAACACCCTACATTTGGAAAGACGAAGTAAACAGAACAAATAAAGCACATAAAGATTTACCACAAAGTCCCTGTGAGCTGACTGTCCGCCAAAGTGAAGAGGCAATCCCATACTCTTCATAAGCTCAGCCTCTGAGTCTAGTTCAACTTCTTCCAGGGCCAGACCATGATTACCGTCCACCTTGAATGCCACATTGGGACAACGGTTTTCCTCCTCAGATGCTTGTTCTTCCCCTATTAACAAATTATATTAAGTGAATATAATCTGATTGACACCTCCACGCATCACAATGGCCTATAAGAAATAGCAGGATCATCTCTTAAGCTTTCTTTGCCATTTAAAGTTCTTAAGTACATGGGAAGCTATTACTAGATACAGCATCTTTCATCTTTTGCTCTAGCACATCAAAAAACAGTAACACTGATACAAATGCAAAGTTTTATACGTTATTTTTTTCCCATTAACTCAATATTATCACATGAATTCCAAACTTTCCAACTGTGTCATTATTTTAATATGATTATTTTCTCCTTTTCGTGAGCATGATACATTTGCCATCCTACAAAAGAAGAAGGGATACAACTTCAAATCAGTTCTCAATTTCTGTATGCCTTTGCTCCCAGGCTGGAATGCACACACCACATTTTTAGCAAAAACAGGAAGCAAAAACAAGTGGAGAACTAATGTGCATGACTAACAGTAGAAACCAAAATCCAACTTCAACAGCCAAAACTGCGTCTGACTGGGATGGAATTAACCTCCTTCACAGCAGCCTGGACAGTGCTGTGTTTTGGAATTGTGGCTAGGACAGTGTTGATAACACACCGGTGTTTTGGCTAGTGCTGAGCAATGCTTGCACAGCATCAAGGCTCTTTTTCCCCACTCTGCACTCCCCAGCCATTAGACTGGGGGCGGACAAGAGACTGGTAGGTGACACAGCTGGGAGAGCTGACCCGCCTGGCTACGGGGATCATCATACCATATAACGTGATGCTCAGCAATAAAACCTGGGGTAGAAAAAGAAGAAGGGTTTTTGGCTACCTAGGCAGCTGTTGCTCAGAGGCTGGCTGGTCACCCATTTGCTTATGAGACGTAACAAGCAATTTCCTTCGCATCGCTTGCCTTCTTTTTACCTCTTTCCCATACCTATTAAACCACTTTTACCTCAAGCCATGAGTTTTCTTGCTCGTGCTCTTCATATTATCTCCCCTATCCCATGGAGCAGGAGGGAAGCGAGCAAGCAGCTGTGTGGCGCTTGGCTGCCAGGCAGGGTCAAACCACCACACACATCCACTTCATTAACTGGAGAAGCAAACTGCACCAATCCCCAGCAAGCAACACAAAAAACCCCACCACCACAGTATTATAAAAAGAAAATTCTTTAAAGTAGTTGCTTTGGCACATATCACAACAAACTTAAAATACAAGAAACTGCCGGTTTCGTTACAATTCTTTCAAAAATAACAAAGATGGTATGATTTTACAAAGATGTACTGTTGGAACTGCAGAACCTATTCATCTCCAAAACATCTGATCAACTATTGAATCCCTGCTTGCGTATCTATCAAACTTTCAAAAAATATTGCATGTGTATATGACAAATGCCACTGAGAAAGTCAAGTGTGTATTGACTATACTCATTAAAGTTACAAAATACAAAAGCTTATGGTATAGTTGATAAAACTCTGAGATTTATGATTTTTTTTTGGTCAGGGTATATTTACTGCTAAGTTATAGCACAAGATCCTTCTGCTTTTAACTGATTACTCTCACCAGAATTCAGCTATACATGTACAAAGACACGGTTTACATCCTGCTGCTTCACTCCATTCACATTTCCTCCACGTACCCTGTGCTACTCACCCTTAGCTTCTATGGACATTCCTTTCTGTTCACACTTCCTCCTTTCAAACCAAGCCATCATCATATGATAGTGTACCTTGCAAGACATCAGCATCATTGCTTCTACCCCTAATCCTGGCCCAACAGATTCATCAGCACCAGCTAATATCCTAGGCTAGGGAAGAGGCAGAGGACTGTATTGCTGCCAGCTGGCCCACCAAGGATCTAAAGACCTTCTGTTATAGAATTAATTTTGAGTTGGGGAAGGTGAAATTATGAATTGAGAGAAGTCAGACATGTGTGAGCTAACGTGCTCTGTGCACCAGGTAGTGATTATGTGAGCTGATAGATCTGTGCGGGCAGAAATAAGCATCGTGCCTGGTTTGACACAAAGCTCCACATCAAGACTGTAGTGACTTGAAAGCTACATACGTGCTACGTTTTTACTCACAACTGTCTTTGTAACAGAAGTACAGAAAAGCATGCCAAAAATAGGCACAAAGGTATGGGCTAGTGGTTACACAGTCCAACTGTACCCCGAATAGCCACACACAACTCACATAATATATGGCCACGCAGCATGTTGTACATTACCTTACCTGTACTGTCATTGTCATCTTTGACATAAAATCCTTTTAATCCCAGCTTATATAACTTCCGATCCCTACAAAAATAAAGAGGAACATTGATGCAGCTGGCCACCATTAAACAAAGCGACGAAAAACCCGAAAAAGGCCTCCCTAAAGCCTGACGTAAAGAGCCTAGAGGCGCTCAGAAAACACAGCTGGCAGGCAGAATCCCCTCAGAGGGCATTTTAGGGCCAGAAAGGTGTCGTTTCGGTGGGACGTAACGCCTGGGGGGTCCCGGCCACCTCCCCGTGTCCCCGAGTCCCTTCCCTCCGCCTCCGAGCGGGCCCTCCCGCAGCCGCGCGCGGCTGTTTTTCTTTTTCTTTCTCCTTTTTAATTTTTATTTATTTATTTCCCCTCTTTCTTTTCCTCCCCTTTCCCTTTTTCCTTTTCCCCTTTTCCTTTCTTCCTTGCCTTTTTTTCCCCTCCCTCCCCCACTTTTCCCCTCCCTTCCCCTTTCCTGCCCCCCCTCCCCCCGTAGCCGCTATAGCAGCTCGGTCTCCCCCCCCGCACCCCGACCCCTCACTCACTCGACGAAGGCTCGGGAGCAGAGGCACACGATGCCGCCCGCCGCCCCCGCCCGCAGCAGCAGCCCGGCCACCAGCACCCCCCGCGGGTCCTGCACCATCCCCGGCCCACGCCGCGGCCCTGCCGCCGCCGCCTTCCGCCGGAACCGCCGCCAGCAGCCGGCCCGCCCCGAGCACCAAGCCCGGCCCGGCAGCCGTGGGGGGGCGCCCGCTGTCCCCGCGGCCTGGACACGAGGGGAATGCGAATTCTCAGATAATAAAATCATGGATTTGTGGTCTTACCTGGTAGCTCGTCTGTTGGACACTGGCAGAGTTATAGAAGAAGTATACACGTATGCTCTGTTTTCAGCCCCCCCCTGCAAGGTGTTTGCTTTTAATGAGGGATACTGGGCTTTATGTTAGCTGCATTCGACACGTAATCTGCTCTGGTGTTTGTCCGCTGTGCTGTCTTGTTTCATCTGCATTAGCACATTCTGGGTTACAAGGCTATATGGCCTCATGGGAACGCAAAATATCCTTGGGAGTTTTAAGAAGTGTCAGGTAGGAAATACGTGAAGGGGAATCTGGATGCAGGACTGACCGTACAGGTGACAGTAGGACAACCACCATCCAACAACAAATTCTATCTATTACAAACAAAAATCTTAAAGTTAATTGTATCCCGCATACTCTCCCATCTGATATAACCAAAATTATTAAATACTGTCATTACTCGGGACTTTATGTATCTATCACTTTCTAATTATAATACTTTAGAAATACAGGCAAAGGTAATACCAATTCTAGGACTAATGTGGTTATAACTGCATCTGCAATTAAGAAACTACGTCACCTTAGTATTTCAAAACTGAAAAAGCCATAAAACAAAAATCTTTCAACACAAACTGTTTAGCAACAGCCTTGTGCTGAGTTGAATTGTAGGTTGTGAAATATTTTGGGAATTATTATACTCCTAAAGAAACAATACTACATTTCAAGTGAAATACAAAGAATGCTTTTGTATAAGAACAATAGGGTTATTCTTTACATAGAATCATAGAACGGCTTGGGTTGGAAAGGGATCTTAACATCTAGTTCCAATCCTCCTGCCATGGGCAGAGATGACACCCACTAGATCAGGTTACCCAAAGTCCATCCAACCTGGTCTTGAACACCTTCACTTCTGTGGGCAACCTGTTCCAGTGCCTCCCCACCCTCTGAGTAAAGAATCATGGTTTTGCATGGTTTGCATGGACCCACTTCTTATGCTTGCCCAAATCCATTTCAGTGGTGTCCATTCCTTCTGTTGTATCATCTGCTGGGGGTGCACTCGATCCCACTATATCATTGATAAAGATGTTAAACAGCACTGTTCCCAAGACAGACCCCTGAGGGACACCACTCATCACCAGCCTCCACCTTGTCATAGAGCCATTGACTGCAGCTCTCTGGCTGTGGCCATTCAGCCAATTCCTTATCCACTGAATGGTCCACCCTTCAAATCCATGTCTCTCTAATTGAGAGATCAGTATGTCATGTGTGACCCCATCAAAGGCCTCACAGAAGTCCAGGCAGATGACATTGGTAGGTCTTCCTTTGTCAATGGATGCAATCACTCCATCGCAGAAAGCCACCAGATTGGTCAGGCACGATTTGTCCTTAGTGAAGCCATGCTGGCTGTCTTGGATCACCTCCTTGTCTTGCATGTGCCTTAACATTGCTTCTAGGAGGATCCGTTCCGTGATCTTCCTAGGCACAGAGGTGAGGCTCACTGCTCAGTAGTTCCCCGGGTCCTCCTTTCTAAAAATAGGAGTGATGTTTCCAATTCTCCAGTCACCAAGGGCTTCACCTGACTGCCAGAACTTTTCAAATATGATGGAGAGAGGCTTGGCGACTACATCATCCAATTCCTTCAGGACTCTGGGACACATGGCATCAGGCCCAGTAGACTTGTACCTGTTCAGCTTCATCAGGTGGTCTCAAACCTGCTCTTTGCTTACAGTGGGAGTGCATTCCCAGGCCACATGCCCCTGCTTCTACTGCCTGAGCATTTCCTTCTTGTGCCTCAGTCTGACCAGCCAGTTTCCTGATTTTCTTACTTGCTTTCTTACAAGTGGGGATGCAGTGTTCTTGCACTCTAAGAAAAGTGTCCTTAAAGAGTTGCCAGCTCTGATCAGTTCCTCTGTCCCTAAGGGAGTCTCATCCACTAGGTCTTTAAATAGCTGGAAGTTCACTCTTCTGAAGTTCAGGGTGGTCACTGCAGCCCAGACTGCCTCCAGTCTTAAACTCTTTAATGAGTTCGTCTGCATTGGTGAGCCCCAGATCCAGTAATGCTTCTCTGGTTGGTTTGGCTAACACCTGGACTAGGAATTTATCCTCAAAGCACTCCAGGAGTCTCCTGGCTTGCTTACAGCCTGCTGTGCTGCTTTCCCAGCAGACATCCAGGTGGTTGAATTCTTCCTCCATCAGGCAGAAAGTGTGCGAGCATGATGCTTCTTACAGCTGAAGCAGTAAGGCCTCGTCAACAGGCCTTGGGCCCTTGATCAGGTGGCCTGTAGTAGACCCCAACCACAAGGTGTCCTTTATTGGGCCAGTCCTTAACTTTTACCCACAAGCTCTCAACCTGTCTGTGGCTGTTTCTCAGAAGCAGCTCTTCAATATCTATCAATTTCTTAATACAGAGGGCAACACTCCCGCCCCTCCTTCCCTGCCTATCTCTTCTGAAAAGCTTAGAGCCCTCAATTGCAGTGTTCCAGTTGTGTGATAATAACCAAGCTCAATATTGGATATAATATTTAAAGTATTTAAAAATGTATATTATTTATATTTATAATATCCAAGCCCAATATCCTCCAGCCCCAAGGAGGAGCCACCTGCAGGTAAGGCCAGATGTTTATCCCTGCTGATACTCTCGTGTTCTCCAGCCATCTGCAGCTGATGCATAAGATTTCTGCCTGTTTAGTAACACAGTGGATTTCTCCTCATGCTACTTAGCCAGTTTTCCCCTGGAGCCATCATCTGGCAGTGAATTGCACAGGTCTGTCAGCTGTTGCATGAGAAGTCACCTTCTTCATTTCTAATATGGCTTCTATCAGCTTCCAGAGATGTTACCATATTAGAAAACTGACTAACTGATCAGTACTCAGATGCTATGCTACTGGATTATGTATGTGTCAATCACATTCCTTGTAATCTCTTTCCCAAGCTGAAGAGCCCTGGCATATTCAACGTTCCTTCTCTGTGAGCCAGTCTGCACCTCTGCTTTTCCTTGTTTTAGTCGGACTATGTCCTAGAAGAGATGTCTCCTTTGGACCAACACTGCACAAATAAGTCTGATTGAGGCAGGACAATGCACTTTGAGTATGATTTTTAGCAGACAGGGTTTTAAAATGTTTCACTAACTAGCAGAAAGGTGTGTGTAACAGTGCTTAGGTCATTTTAGCTTGTATTGGCAAATAATGTGCTTAAGCAAAAGTAAAATAAGCCACCCTTAAAAAATACCTGCTGATGATACAGGTTTTAAAAATGTAATGAAGCTGGTTTAAGTCTGTGCTTGACAAGGAGTTTGCATTGTAGGAAAAAAATGGACTGCTTCACATTGGCACAGTACGGGTTTGAGATGCCCTTCCAATGGAACTTGAAAAAAATTACCTGGTAAGTACAAGTTGAGCAAAATTTGTAGCTTGTAGCAAATGGACCTTGCCTTAGCATGCCAGGGGAAGTTCATGAGCAGGACACATGAAGAGTAGGGCAATGGGCTACAACCAGTGGCAGAGGGCATTGTGCATGAGCACTCCACTTCCACATGCCTGGAAGACTCTGGTGATCCATCTCTTTTTCTGCCCACTTTCTTCTACTGGCCCATGTTCTATTCTCACACGTCCTGGCCTGAACAACTGCCTTGTCTCATTCCCTGACTCTCACTCCTGTTTTCTGCTCTCACACATCATGTTTGCCCTCAGCATCAAAGCCTTTCTTTCATGGACCTTATAGTTAATTTTTTTTTTTTTTTTTTTTTGCGATAGCAAAGACCTCCACTTGCCAGTGACCCTGGCTTCGTAACATCTATCTGTGCTTCTCACAGTGTGGCCTTGCCTCCTGGCTGGCTTTAAAGCTGTTCATTTCTTCCTTCTTTTGAAATCCCTTATCAAGACTAACTTCCACGACTATTGACCAAATAAGGGTAAGTTGGGGGGTGCTGAGAATGCTGCCCTTAGCTGTTGAAAGCAAAACCAAAACAAATATATGCAATGTGTATATTTTATATACGGAAGGTGTTCTCAGAGTAACTCTTATCCTGTAATTCTGAGCTCCAGCCTTACAAGTACGTGTACCTTACTGTGTGAAAGAAGTGCTGTAGGAGTAAGGCAAATATTTCTGAGTCAGGCTGGGGTATATATTATATGCCTACGTAAGGACTCATAGAAAAGAACCTTCACTCTTTTCATGGAGGAAATGTTTGGATTACATACCTATCAGAATATAATCAGAATCCAAGTCTTTTATCAAAGGCTTGGTTTATAAACAGATTTAAACAGAGCAAAATTTTCTGAGTTACATGTTTCAAAACACAGTCATTCTATCATTTTTCTGTAATGCATAAACCCAGAGAAATATCTAAGAGTATTTAATTCAACGCACTGTATTCTCTCTTACCAGGAAGTGATATGTAGCCTGAATCCCATACATGAAAATCTGTGATCTGTGCAATTTGTATATGGCAAGAACAGATTCAGCTGAAGTATCAGGAAGACTTTCTGCATTGTGTTCACTGGTTTTGGTTGAACTAAATTCCAATCATATGTTTCTATCTTATGGCTTCCTGCTTGGCATTCTGTACCTTTTCAGTCTCTTGCTTTACATTTGCAAGAGAAAGAGTGGCTTAAAGGGACATTATTCCAGTAAACTATGGGACAGAAGAAGGCAAATGGCAGCATATCTGTGGAGTGTATATGGAAAATTATGCCATAGTGAGGTTTTTTTTTTTTTCCTTTTGGCTTGAAATACAAACTCTAGTAAAGAGGAGAAACTGAGAAGGATTTAGAACTGGATTAAGCTCCAGTGACCCTTGAGTCCTCTAAAAAGATGTTTGGCAATGTATAAACGAACAAATACTCAAATACTATTTGTGCCTTGCAGAACTACAGGTCTCTCAGAATTATCTCCTTTTTTTTTTTTTTTTTGAAGGCTAGAACCCATTGTGCAACTGCTATCAAAAGCTATCAAAGCTATCACAAGGTCAAAGTAGTTTCACAGATGATTTCATGACCATCTGTAAGAGAGATTTTTTTCAGCATCAGAGGCCCCTTTGGCACTTAGATATGAGTGATCTGGTGCATGAGGAATTAATCTTCTGCAGCAACGGTGTCAGGGAGAATTAAACTCTTGTAGTCCCAGAAACCTTGCATTCCTAATTCTTATTCAGCATATATATATATTTGTTTTAACTTTGAAATATATTAAGCCATCCCAGGTAAATCAGTATTTTCTTCAAATGTTTGATGAGCCAAACAAATGTTTAGAAGGACAGCAACAGAACATGATATTCAGGCATGTTATTTAGGTCTGCTAGTGACCATATTGTACATTTTTGATCCCATGATTGCCTTCTTAAAGATACCTTAAGTCTCACCCTTCTAGTGATGGACAGACTCCTCTAGTTATGCTATAGCCAAATTCGGGTTATGTCACTAGACAGATCTATGAGAGATGCAGGTTCTTGTAATTGTTGTGGTTTGTTTGGCATTTGCCATTGCAGTGAAACAGTAACACTGTTGAACAGTAATTACGTAGCTTTCACAGAAGCAAAGCGAAAGTTTTTTAACAGAAGCCTATTGAAAAGCAAGAAATAAAGGAGTGCTTAGGTCACAGCTCTCTGTCTTTTTATTTTAAATCAGAATGAATTTTAATCGTTCATATCTTTATACCTTGAAGCGTTGGGTAGGTGTTTTTTTGGGGGGATAAGAGACTGTAGGATTTGGGGGGGGACAGGGGGCCGAATCTTTTCTGTTTCTTTTTCTGTATAAGCCATGGCAAATAATCTTACGTGACATTTTGCCAGAGTGGAGAAATTCCCACAGAACAGATTACTGGTTTGTTGCAGCAATGGGGAGTCACATCAGTTATTGGTAGCAGCTTTAATTCCTACATAAAGCATCTTTTAGCTCCCACTTGGAGACAAAAGACAGAAGGGCTAGAAAGATAACAGGTAACTTTTGTAATGCTTGTACCACGGTTTTGATCGTCCCATTGTTTCATGCGTCTTCACAGTGCCAGAACGAATACCGCCAGTGCCTGCTGTCTTCAAACAACTCTGAATCCTGGCTGAACAATAATTAATTGGAGCAGTACCTGTTTGGTCTTGCCAATTGTCAGACCCTGTTAGCCTTATACTTCTGTTTCTACTGATTGTAGTCTCTGGTTTAACTTTTTATATTCCTTTTTTTTTGTTGTTTTATTTTATTATTTTTTTTTGTATGGTAGTACATGCTGTTAAATCATACTCAGTCATGTAGTCCTAGATAATGGACCAAACCATTGATTTTTAAAGCAGCCACTGTTCATTTTGCACTTTTGAAAGTGCTGCTGATGTAGCTGAAGCCAGAGGAGACCACATCCTGTGACTGTGAACGCACTGGGAACACCTTAAAAAATTAATTTAAAGATGTGTAGCTTTAATTCTTCTTTACTGTAAAGTGCATTTCTCTTTGAACTGGGCTAGATTTCATAGGTTCAGCCTTCTCTGACTGTGCCTATTAGGAAGTTTTATTACAGTTCTCTGGGGCAGCTCTGAAAATAATAACTTTATGTTTCTCTGTTCCTTATTAATTTTTCCTTTCAAGTTCATATACTTTCTGGCATTGTATAAGAGCTGGAGTCACAGGCCATTATAAAAAATACTATGCACATATTGAGTGCTTCTAATCTAAAGAGTGGGTAGGATTCTTTACTTTGTATAACAAATGCGAGAATTTTGTGGAGATTTATTAAACTTTAAAACAGTCCAAAAAGTGATGTCAAAGAAAGACAAATCAAAGGACATGGCCATAGGCAAGAAGTTATAGAAGCAATTAATTTTTCACCTCAGCAGCTACCACTGACCACAAAACAAGATCGTACTGGTTGAAATAACTGCAGGGTAACAAAACTAATCTAGCAGATCTAGCATCCCAAGAAACAGGGTAGCAAATTAGGGACATGCCCTTGCCTAGCTGCAGTAGAGCAATTTAATGTTAGTGCTTCAATAATAAAAATAATATCTTCCATATAGTCACTGTATTTGTTCCTGCTGAGGTCCTGACATGCAGATGCAAGTATGACCTTGGGTGCAATGTAAGATCTGAAGTTTGGGCAAGATTTAGCCATAGGCTGGCCATTTACTAGAGCTTCTTCTTATGTTAGAACTTTAAATGACCAGTAGCTTTATTATTTTCTTTCTATTAAGTTCATAACAACTATATGTGCATTTCTTTTTTACTACATTTTTGTTATATGGTTTTAAATTTATTTTCTGTGTTTCATGATTAATATTTTCTGTAAAATTCTTGGGGATACATTGTTTGTCTGGAACTACTTGCTTCCCAATTGAACCACCTTGCTTCCCAATTCATATCTGAAGATCCCAAATCTTGAGCTTCATTTTTCTTTTCATATATATATATATATTTTTTTTTTTTCCAGAATGGGACACTTTGATTGCTTTCTGCTTTTTTTGCACTCTCCTAGCCCAACAAGTATTTTTGATTTCCTTATTTTCTCATAGTCTTATATTTTAACTGAAGACAGTTTAATCATTTGGGAAGTAGCTCCCAAAATTCAACAGTTTGGTTGCAAATAGCACTGAAGTACTTGAGGAGAGACTACCTATTGAAATACAATTTACAAATAAGAAATTTCCTTTCTCTATTACAAATTTATATTAAGTGGTGACCACACATAGAGAGGACTGACACATAAATGCACCCAACCAGCAAATTTCTTTGAAGTGAAGAGCAATATAATTAGAGGATTAGGAAGATGTAATTTCTAACTACATTTATCCTATGAAATGAAATATTCAATCATCAGACTTAAAGAGCTATTGTAAATTGAGTGTGATTCAGGGGTACTTAAGCTAATTGCTTACTATTTTCGTAATAGTAAGGTCTTTTTTAAGAGGCCAAGTTACTTTTTAAACATATGGGAGTGTGGCAGAGAAGACTTGCTTGACTCACAGGCTTTAACTCAAATCAGGATTAAATTGGTTTACTGATTTATTGAACAGGTAATTATCCAGCAATTGGTGAACTTTATGTGGCGGATCAATAACAGCAGTCCAACAGAGAAACCAGACTACAAGACACTCAGAAAACGCTGACAAGCACCTACAGGTTACCGAAACCTTTTCATACCTCGCCCCCCAAGCTCCAATCCGCCACGCACGTTTGTGTATGGGCACCCCTCTCTCGCCTCTTTGGGCTGTGCAGGTTCTCCATTTGACGATGGGGGTGCTTCTGCTTTGTGCAACCTGCTGATCCACGTGTGGCTGAGAGGACACGCCATGAGTCCCTGCATGCACCCCGAGACAGGGGTTCTTCTGCTGCTGCACCCCATGCCATCACCCCACCAGTCTGCCTTCTGCATGGGATGGGGAGGACACCCCATCAGAGCTACATGGGGAAAGATACGAGGTAGTCCAGCACTTGGTGTTCGTTACTGTGGAGCCATCCTTGTTGACTGCTTGTATTTCTTTGCTAGGTTACCCAGCCAGAGGTGCAGTAGCTGGTCACTGTATATTTACAATACAAGGAAAATATTCTCATTGTATGAGAATTCTAAGTATGAAATATTTTAAATTAAGATACTTTAATGAAATTCACAGATATACCTACAGTGCTACCGATTAGGAAAGAATAATGTAAAGAGACAAACCAAGGGGCAGTTATCGCAGTCATCCCCCTTCAGCCATGTCCAACCATAGCTAACCATGGCTAAGAAAAAAAAGATAAGAATAAGCCAAGTATGCTGTGGTAGTTCCCAAATAAACTTCCCAACCTTGAACGATACTTAGTGGGTGTAATAGTATTTTCTGTTTTGCTTTCTATTTATTTTCTTCTATTTGCTAGCATTCATTTTACTTTTGACTGTAACTGAGCATTGAACTCAATAATAGCATTTTTACAGAAATATCTATTAAAATTTTAGGATCTCTTCCCAAGTGGCCATTGCAACCTATCCCAGACTGAGCTTATTTATTACTACAGAAACAGCGCAACTTCTAATGTCTTAGGAAATCTGTGGTGTCCTATAGCCCACAAATGCTAACAAAGAATAGCTTGCCAAAAACTTCTAATGTAGCATTAACATAAAACATAGCAGTGCCCTTTCTCCTGATCAGCATCTCATTTATTAACATCACATTTTATCTAGTGGATATGCAATAAATTTCTGTTCTGCCCTCTCTCCACACACCTTGATTTTTTAGTTCTTTTAAAATATCAGTTCCATGATCCAGTTCTGAGCACAGTTTCTCTTGATGACTCCCAGAAGTGATGAGGCATGTGACAGGGACATGGGAGCAAGGGATAGGGACTTATTAAATCTGGTTTGCCACTGGAGAAAATATGATGTTGGATGACATCCCAGGAATGATGTAGGTTAAGCAATGTATCATTAAATGATTTTTATTCATGACTCTCCAGGCTCTAAAATAAAGCTCTTCTCGCTGTGGGCAGGTGATGATTTAGCAAGCAGGCAAGGCCATTAAAGATGTTGCTGTACTCACCTCCCCTGCTGGAAACTACCATGGCCACAGCTCTGCCAGTGAGCGAGAAAGTTTGTGACCGTTTGGTTCACCAGAAACAAAATAATCTGGGTCGGTCTAATACTTGAATAACCAGCATGAACTGAACAGGCTGGTTGAGTTAAAAACGGGCCAGCAGTGTTCATGTGAGCTGTCTCAGCAGCCGAGCCATGAGAATGGTGGTTTCTGGCAGAGAGGCAGCAGCAGCCAGGGCAGAAAGTGGTCCTTCAGCCTCTGGAACACAGGAAGAAAATCACACTTTTTTTTTTTTTCATTCATACATTCACCAGACCATTTATGCTGTGAAACAATCCCTACCTGTTTTCTGCCTGCAACTAGAAAGGTGCAGAATATTCCAAATATATATATATATATATTTTTTTTTCCGATAGCTCAACAGTTCAGAGATGTATACTGACCTCTTTAGATTTTCTTTCCTTTCCTCCCAGTATTTCATTTTCTGCACTTACAGTATCTCCTAACTATTTACCCCAGATTTTTTTTTACTCCTTTTGTGATCCACGGAAGATTTCACCTACTCAGCTGTCACTGAGAATGGACTGGATCAGAATGGACCCATCCTACTTGAGCACAGTGTGGGCAAACCTCATGGAGGAATTAAGCTGTTGTCAACATCATGAAATGTGTCAGCAGCTAGGAATGAAATTCTTTAACAAAGTGTGTTTTACGAGATTTTGGGGTGGGGTTCCTTCCTCCAAACTTTTCCAATACAACAGTATTTCCATTGATTAGAAAATCCTACAGCCTTTAGATGATGTAGTTTGCCTGTTTATGTCATGAATGTAAAGAATGAAGTACCTGAACTACCAGATTTTTATTTTCATTTTTTATTTTTTTTATTTTTTTTAATTTCTTAACAGGCAAAAGTTGCACTCCAGATTCTAAGAGACAGGCACCAAAAATACAATGAAACTTGCTGAAAGCATTATTAGTATGAGTTCTTGAACATGAGAAAGTTGAGATTTTAATACATTCAGATATTTTATCCTGAGAAGTCTTCAAAACTTAATAAATTGCTAGAGCTTGTGATATTTTAAGGGAGACATTTTAATTCTTTAAGAGATTTATTTAAAGGTATCTGTTTTTAAAGTAAAAGTCACTGCCCATAGTTGATGTTGTTCTTTCTATAGGACATCAGACATGCATTCTCTATTCTAGATAAGCTCGTGCTTTTCTTGACCTCTAGTTATCACAGAGGTTAAGTAGCAGGTGCAAGCATTTGGCCTAGGTCATAAGAAATTGTTTGTCTTTTCTTCTTTTTTTTTTTTTTTATTCTTGACCTCAGTCTTAGGCTGATTCTAGATAGGCCAAGTGATGAGATGACCTTGCCATCAGGTTGGGAATGTTACAGTAAGGTTACAGGGAGTGACGCTGTGATGTTTTTGTTGAACCGTTTTTCCATTTAATAGTACACAACTTTTTTGTGTAGACAGTTTTCATCTATTTTAGCTAAACATCAAAAGACTCTTTTCCAAACAAGTGATAGGAGAATCAGACAATCTGTGTCACAAAAGGGTTTATCACTCTGAACTGTTTACTGTCTGTTTCAGAAAAATATGTAGGTTTAGAGAGCTTGCAGCAGCATTTGGTAGGTGATTACTCTCCTCCCTGTATTTTCCCATTGGTGTTATTTTAGTGTTTGTTAATACAACATCGTTGTTTTTGTTGTCAGCATTTTTACCTTTGTATGATTTTATAATTTACGTGCTTGTTTTTAGCAGTGATTTTAGCAAAAGGCACCTATGTGATAAAGTTACAGTGAGAGGAATTACCCTTTATGTTGCTACTATATGGGGATTAGCAAAAATAAAATCTTTCCCCATTGGCCTCATTTCCAGTTCACTAAAACTGTAATTGAAACCGAACTTCCGAACATAAACTAATTTTAATGTGTAGTCCTTGCAAAGGTTTAAACAAATCTTTAAACAACTCAGGACTGCATTCCTTTAGACACCATGACTGAAAAACTAGTGCTGAGGAGGGCAAGATCTAAAGACAGAATAGGAAATACAAAATGGAGATTGCGTTTCCTCCCAGCTTCTGTCTTACATGTATTAAATCATTTACTGTCCCTAGCATTTTCTGCAGCAAGAACATGCTTTAAATTAAAACAGTTCCTAAAGATAAAGCTGATTGATTTTTTTCCCTATTAGTTTCTTATGTGTTTTTTAATGAGACAAACTCAATGCATGTTTTGTTTAATGGAGTTTAGATTATTTTTTTAATCCTCAGCAGCATAATAAATTCCAATTTTAAAGAAGATTTGATCTATTGGGCCCTTGTGAATTGAAAGGTTGGGTTGTTCTTTTGATAATGCTTTTGATAACACAGGTCCAAACAAAACCCATCTGTTCGCTGTGTCATGTTTTTAATTAGTATGACTGTGGCAGAATCAGGCAGTAGTGAAGTTAGGATATCCCATCCGTCAGGGTCACCGGTGAGACCACATTGGTCCTGGATCAGGCATGCATTTCTTCTGAATTAGAAAGAGGTAAAAGAGGAAGGAAAGGGAGGGGAGAGGAAAAAGCCATAGTCCTTTTTCCTAGGTCATTTGTCTAAATGTTTTAAGACTTGTAGGACTTAGACACATGAAAGCAATTCAAGACCGAGGACGGGGCTCTCTTGCTGGTGTCACATCAGATCTCACATCCTGGACATCCTGTGTGACAAAACCAGGGGCTGCCCCACTGCCCTCTGACGTACCGAAACACAGTGATTAGAAAAGATATTTCCACAGGAAACACATGGGCTTTTTTTCTTTTCCCTAACTCTGTTCTGTTAAATCTTTAGAAAGTGCTAGATTTACATATCACTAAGGATGAAGTACATTATTTCCTGAAACAATGCAAAACCATAATGAATCCAAACAGTACTTTTCAAAGTGGCATGCGGGGATGGATGAGGTGTGCAGGTAATTGAAACAGAGAGAGAAGGGTGTTTTGGCATTTTCTGATAACAGTGGCTTGTAGCACAGAGAGAGGCCTGGGGAAGGAGTTTTTGCACCGTGGTACTGGCTGGAAGAGATTTCCAGTTGTGAGTCAGGAAGATTTCTGTAGTTGCTTGAGTCTTCCAGAGGCTGGAAAAGCAAAATGCTTTACGATAAATTTGTTCACAGTTATGTGATTTTACCACAAATTTCTTTTAATCCACAAGTTTCTAAACACTTAAGCACACCAGAAATACGTATACAGACAAAAAGCTTTAAAAGTGCACAGCAGAGGTCTTAGACCTGAGGAAGATCCCTGTTCTCAGTCTCTGATTAGGATCAGCTCCATGCCAGAGTAATGACCTGTCCTGTTTGTACTGGAACAAGTACACTGAAGCTGTAGAAAGAGGGACCAGATTTCATATTAAAACATGATGGAATGCATGATTTTTTTTTCTTCCCTAGGCTTGTGTGCAGAATGTCCACAGAAGAGATCAAAAGGAAGAGACTGTCTGTTCCCGTAGCTACCATCTGTGTTGCTGGGGTTGGTGTCAGTGCTGGCCTTGCTGTTGCTCTAATGATTTTCTTTGGGTGTTATGGATGTACAAAGCTGGGGTGCTAAACGCTCTGCAAAACCACACAGAAAAAAAGGAAGAGCTTTCACCACTGAGGTGTGTTTTTCAGATTGCACACTCAGCTCAGTGGCTGTGCTCTGTTATTGCAAGCAGTAAAATCACTGGCACGTCTGGCCAGGTGACGATCAGATCAGGGGTCAGGACATGATTTATAAATCATGTAAAAAATGAAATCAAATATAAATCAAATTTTTAAATCAGGCAAGGAAGTCTGCATAAAGTCTGAAGGTCTCCCCTACAACCAACCGTCCTCTCTGAGTATTTGTCTTCCTTTACTGTGATCAGAAACAGCACAGCTTGCAGATTTATCCTATACTTATCCATTAGCAAATGCCTGTGTAACCACTGTGCATTAACCAACAACCCAGCGAGCTCCACAGTGTCTGCTGAGAGCCTCTTGCTCTCTTGCGTGGGATCAGCATAGGCAGGGTGACACAGGCAGAGTTTCACAAGCGTGAGTTGTGGCTCTTACTGCCACACATTGAATCATTAAATGCGGACTTGTGGAAAGGTTGGGGTACAGGGGCCAGTAATTCCACAAAGATGAGCTAAAAGATAGTAGCTAAGATATGCTTGTGGGTGATTTGAAGAGACGGTTGGGAGCATGGTTGGGAGCATTAGTAAATGGAGTACAGACTAATGCACATCTTGTTTTCAGTTTGATCCTTGGCTAATATTTGAAAGGTATTGCCATCTTCATCTGGCTGTTTGCCTAATGTACAGCAAGTTTGGGATTAGCTTGGTTAGCCATAAGCACAACAAAACATCAGCATCATCAGTGGCATTTATCCTTACTGACAGCCTCAGGCACAGAGAAAGCAAACAGGATGGGGAAGGGCCAGGTGCTGGCGTGAAGTCATCACTTCTGCTTAATTACTTGCATGTTCCCTGCAACAGTTTTGGCCCAAGACACTCAGCAGCCTCCCAGATGGTTCCTGGGGGACAGCATTTGCCAGCCACTGTTCCCAGCAGGCAGTGTGGATGAGTTCCAGGCTGTATCCTAGTAGCACACATAATGAAGAACCTGTAGATGCCTTATTGAAATCAATACAACAATTCCATATGTGTGTGTGTTTTATGTAATTGTTCATATACATATTTGTGAAGTTCATAGGTATTGGCTGTGTCATTACTAAAGTCCATGAAAAAAAAATCTAATTGATTTTCAAAAGGATACAGTACAAGCTATGAGTATGAATTACTTTTTCCCTCATAAGGTGATGACCTTGTTTGTTAGAGCAGTTAATTCTGTCATTAGATTACCTAAGAAAGAAGAATAAGACCAATAAGTAATAACTAGAAATAGCACAGTTAGAACAGAGAAAAGAATTTGAAGTCAAACAATAATCCCATTCCTGATAATAAAATATAAATATAGAAAAATAAAGTGATTTAATGCTTGAAAGTAAACAATTGTATTAGACAATGCCTGGAGATGACAGTGCCAGATCAGAGAAGACATATCGGAAAGTTCTGCCTTGCTTCACGGTTGAGAATAAATATCAGATGAAAGCTCTGGAAGAAAACTTATTAAAGAAGAAAGTAGAACATAAATCAATTTAGCATTGGTTTATAATGACAATGTAAACAAATCAGTTTTGTACCTCTGATGTGCTGAACATACAGACAGTAGCGTAACCGTGAATAATACAAATTCAGCCCGCCTTTGTTGTTATGCTGATAGCTCTGTGGGTAGCAAGCGTGGATAATACCAGCCACCCAATAAACAAGACGTAAACCTAACTACAGACATTTTATCTTGTCTGTGTTAAATCTCATTTACAGCTTGAAGTCCAGGGCTCCAGGATGATGCGCACAGCTTTGATAGGCACTTCTGGAAATCCCATCCTGCATGGTGCATGGTTGAGCTCTGGGCAGCTCCACACTTTGGTCCTCTCCTTCGGAAGAACCTGGTGCCACCACCACCATGGGACTCCCTGTTGGCCGGGTGGGTGCTTGGTGGCAGGTGTAAAATATAGAGTAAAGTCTTCAGGATGTTTAGAAAACAGAATACGTAATGAATTAATTTAAAGCAGAAAAACTCCAAAGCCCAGAGTAAAGCAAAAAAAAAAAAAAAAAAAAGAACACATCTACAAGAGACAAAGAAAATACAAACCTGAGAGATACACCAGCCAGAAGGGATAAGACAACACTAGATATAAAGAAAATGTTTTCAAATATGGACGGAGAGACAGATACAGAAAAGGGAGAAACAAACAATACGTTTCTTACCAGACTAGAGACTAGAGAAAAGGGAAGTACCAGAAATAGTGGCATGAGGATATTTTAGGAAAGAGAAGGGGTACTTTATTTAAGCTGTGACAATTCGATTGTCCTCAGACCTCGAGAGCAGAACAAGGAGAGAGAAATTATGTTCACGTAATAAAAGTAATTACTCCTTTAGAGACACATGATGTACAAAGAGTTTTTTTAAGGAACTGAAAAATCATGACAGTCATTTTTGGAGTCATTTCAAGCCGGTGGGGGGATTGGGAGAGTTTATGAGTAGGCGATACTAAATACAGAGTTATGAAGCTAAGCAAGAAATAACAGACCTCTGACTTTTAAATCAATATGTCAATGACATATTAAAGAAATTAGCTTAAAAATACACATCCCTTTCTTTCAGGCAAGATGATTCTGGAAAATAAAAGGATCAGTGGGTGTTATATTTTTAGGTAATCAGAAGCATTCCCCATGAGGGCACTGGAAATGCAAGGAAATCCACTGGCTGTGCTGTCATTTCAGTGCGCAGCTGTGAAGGAAACAAAATAGTGAAGAGTTGAATTACGAAGCTGAGACAGTGTTTGTCCTAACATGAGAGGTTCTTTAGCTGAATGAAGTAATGGTGTTTTACATACTCTATTCATTGAGTAGCCAACATACTAAGTCAGTACTGACCACTGGGGCACACTGCTTTATGTACCTCGGAACACCAGAGTTAATGGAAATAGAAAATGTGTTTTCCCTGAGCAGACTCCGTATGCTCTGTGAAATTAAAAGTTAGTAGTTCCACAATGTATTTTTCATTTCTCAAATGTTAAGTGCAGCATAAAACCAGTAATTAAAGTGTATAACTGCATGAGACGTCAGAAATGAGTCCTCCCAGGCTCGGTTCAGGCTAAGGCCTTCTTGGAAGATAGGTCTTGCAGGAGCTTCGGTGTACTTGGTGCCAGGCATTTTAGCCCAGCCTGCTGTTCAGCCTCACCCTTCCTGACACCCTGCAGTCTCTTAGGGCAAGCAATCTGAGTTTTCCACCCGCCTGACATTTCCTCTAGAAACAGTGAGCAGTAAGATAGCAGCTACCACAGTGTGAAGCGTTAGGAGGCCTCAGAGCAGACATCCAGTTTGGGAAGCAAGGCCGGCTCCCCCCGTGCTCCAGCACGTGTTCAGTTCATGCTTTGAACAGGAATCTCAGTAGCATGAGTGCTGGGGCTTTTGATGGCTCCTTAGGTCCTGCAGAAAGACTGTGCAGGAATAATTGCTGCCCCGAGGAGGGCAGGGAGGCCCCAGCAGGCTCCCTGGTGGTGCTTAGCATGAAGCTTCGGGGCAGAGGGTGGGAGAGACAGGAGCAGATCCAAGGAGAAATTCCATAAATGCAGGGTAATGCCAGCCTTGAAGGGCGAGCAGCTTCTGCTGCCAGTGAGCTGGGTTCTCCACCAAGACCCTCTGCTGCAGTGGACAGTAGGCCGGTGGTGTCTGTGCCCTTGGGACACCATCTCCTCCCTCAGCTCTTTGCAGGAACGTGCACTGAGAGAAGGTGCCCAGGCTTCTTGGAGGTTGGTCCTGGATCTCCAGCAGAGGAACCTCGTTCCACCAGCCGTGGTTGCTGAGCTTGTAAGCTGCTAGCAGGCCTTTTGGCCTCTCCATGCCTTCTGGAGCTTGGTTTGAGGGGATGGGAGGGCTCTAACATGGTGATGAGCCTAGGGGAGTTTTCTGCTGGTTGAACAGTGAGGGGGCAGTATGTGGAAAAAAGAGGGGCCATGGCACTTGGCCACACAACAGATTTTCAAAGGCCTAAGTAAGGGACTGTACAGGAAAGGAAAGATCTGAGATGAAAGCAGGATCTTTTACACAGTCAGCAAGTATTGTGAGATGCTCTGGGCAAGCTATCGTTTGAATCTATGGTATCAGGTAAAAAGAGTGACATCTTTATGAATCTGGGAAATGTCAGCTCTAGCACTGGCTAATATAAAAGCCTGAAAGGGACATCCTGCTAATCTTCAGGAGTTTCTATGCTAGTGGTGAGAGATTAGACTAGCAAACTGACTTTTAAACTGAAAATAAATCAGACACGAGAAAATTATTCTGCTATACCCGCCTTATGGCATTTCAGCAACCTTTGCAAGAAATCCTGTAGTGTTCAGGCCAGAGTAAGACAAGCTATAATGCCAGACATTTGATGCACAATACAGCATTTCACAGATTTATTTTAAAGCAGCCCTGTGCATACAGGTGCTTCCTTTTCAGCGCTAAAATAAAATAAAATAAAATAAAATAGTCCCCATAAGTTTCTTTTCTTTTTTTTTTTTCTTTTCTTTTTCTTTTTCTTTTTTTTTTTTCTTTTTCTGTGGAGCTGACCCAACTCCCCAGCTGCTGGGCCAGCTTCTGGAACAGCATGGGTGGCTTGTGAGCCTCTCCAAGCAGGGGGCGTTCTGCCCATGACTTCCAAAAATCTTTGCTGACAGCTGTGTAAACTGTTTTTTACTACAGTGTTCACCAGAAAATTATTATAGTTTCTACTGCTTATCTGTTCTGAGTAGGATTTATCTATCTCAGCGTCTTTTACACGTCAAAGCCTTAGCCTTGCTCTTTTATTACCTCTTGCTTTTTCTTCCATTTTTTTTTTTTTTCCATCTAGAATGTCTTCATCCCCACTCCTTAGCACAGTAAATCCTGCGATTTACCAATGACATGCCTAGCTGTCATCTCTATTGGCAGTCCTGGGCTCCTTCCCAGGCTCCTTTCACTCTCACCAATTTTGAAGAAGCACTTAAAGAACCGCACAGCTTTGAACCTGCTTTTAGTGAGTTAGAAACACAAAGAGCACTGCGCTGTTAGTTAACCTGCTGCCATGAAAAACTGCCCCAGAGCATCTCCTTGTTTTTGTTAGTACAGAGTTTTCAAGGTAATTTTGACCTGAAATCTCCGAATGAGTATTTTTTTCAGGTTTATCATGACATATGCATTTTACTACTTACTTTAAACCAGAGCTCTTAGAAAATAGGCTTTAATTTCTATGGTTTTATTTTAATTTTTATTTTATTTTATTTTATTTTATTTTAATCTTATCTTCTAATTTGAGGAGAATTATTTTAAAAGTACAGTCTTTTGCTGAAGGGTGAGTCTGTGTTGTATCTTCAAAAAATCAAACAGACCAAAATGTATCCAAAGACAAATATGCTCCCCAAATCTCAGCGCCTCAGATTAATTAAAACTTTGTCTAATAGTGCGTTAAAAAAACTACAAAAGTTCTCTGGGAACTTAGAGACATGGTGATTTCTTCTGAAATCCTCTTAAATTTCTAAGAGAGTACTCCTTTAGAACCTGCATTTACTGAAGAATAACATCAGAAATTTTCAATCACCTCTATTTAAAATGTGAAGCAATGAGTATACACAGCTTCTTTTGAAACATCTTTATGTATTTAAAATGAAAAATAGTCTCAGATCTTTATGTTTTTACTAGGAGTTAAATACAAAGAGATATTCTCTGGCAGCAGAACTTTTTGTACTTTTTGTCTAGTATCACCTAGTTATCATATGTTCTTCCAAGGGATGTATATACAGGGTAGTCCTCTAGAAAATGTATTTCTTTGAGCTCGCAGAAGTTTTTGCATCTGCTGAATATTGCTAAAATGCCAACAAATCCAAGAAAATATAAAGCCTGTAACTTTTCAGATTTTTTCTTTGTACATTTCAGAGGATGCTGTGGGCAGTGTCTTATTTTTTAAGCTGAAAATAGAAAATGCAATCTTATTCAAGTCTTTCAGTGTTTTGCCTGGAGGAAATGAAAGTCCCAGTGCTACCTAGAAAGCAAACAAAAGGAATGTCCATGAATAGACTGCCTTTCTTCACCAGTTTTACTTTTTTTTGAGCAGAATTTGAAATTGTGTGTGCAGGTTATTTTGTGTTTAGAATTGTCTTTTTTTTTTTTTTTTTTTTTATGAGTCTATGTTTACTTCCACATTTCTGAATTAAGTGTAAATTTCTTCCTTGGTCACCTTCCTCTTCAGACATGCATGTGCAATGCTTGTTACTTTTTAATCGCAGTGGCCAGACAAGTAAAACCTGAATTTTAATATCTCTAGTATGAAGTCGCTACCTTTTCCTGACCTAACCTTCTTTGATGCTCCCTCCTGTACACTTACAATGATGTTCTTACTTAGGCAAGTAAGAATGGGGGAACTCAGCATAGGAGTCTTCCTTGCACACAATTCCTTGTTCCAGTGGGAACACTTTCAATCCTATGTTTTGTGTGTATGCTTCTTAATGTATCGTAATTGCATGGGGAAGGATCATTACATGTCAAATTGTTACATGCAATATAATTGTTTAGAAGTCACTGTACAGTGTTTCAAGGGTGGATAGCATAGCTCTAATTTTCAGTATTACGTTAAATCACAGTTTCTGATTCTTCTCAAGGGCAACCTAGTGGAAGCAGGATGAGTACCTAAGGGACTGTGCAGATGGCTTTAACACTTGGAAAATTTTTAAGATAATCAAAGTTCTAAAAGGTTATGCTGTGGCTCCAACCACTGTAGTTCCAGCAGGGACTCCTCAGGGGTGACGTGACTAGCAGCAGGGCCTGCAGTGTTCATTAGAACACTATGGAGAAGAGAGGCTGTGTGTTTCCTGTCCTTCAGTCAGCCTAGTACAAGGGTTTTGAGTATAGGTACTCAAAACTGAAAGAAAACACCTTTACAACTCATTTAAGTACTTGTAACGTACTCAGTTCTTTTGCAGGAGTAACTAATGATATTTTGCTAAGACTACATGATGGTTTATTTAGTATTTTAAAAAGAACAAACATTTAATTAGTATTAAAACACCATAAAATGTATTTGATATTTTCAAATTTAGTAGTTTTACAATATTTACTACTTTAATCAATATTTCCAGTTATGTTAGGTGGAAAGCAGTGAGGGCTGTTTCAGAGTGCAAGGGAACTTCTGACATCCTTTATGAGAGGATTCTCTTATCCTAATAGCAGCCACAAAACACATATTAAGGATGGCTGTTAACGCCAGGAAAGTAAACTGATGGTCAATGCCAAACAGCAAATAAAATCTCAGATGAAGATTTGTTAAGAAGCTTCTTTGTTAAGTCTAATGAAAAGTGATCACAAAAAAGGGTGATTTTTTTTTTATTATTTATGTTTAGGACAATCTCCTATGCTTAATGATCTGATGATTTCATGATCATCTCGTCAGTTTTCTACCTTCAGAATTATTCTAACTTCCTTTGTGTACGCATTTATTTTGGAGTTGTTTTTAAGCATAAATTTGCATTCCAAACAATAATATGGTACATATATTCATGTATTCATAAGTTACACAAACTAGGGCTAAAAAAAATTGCTTTGAACTGGTTTCTACTAACTACAAAAGTGTCACAGAAGCAATATCATCAACCAGTTTTAGACCTCTGTAACAAAATGAATGATACGCAAGCAAAGCATGCCATATGCTATGGTCTTGGTTTGTCTTCCCAGCATTTTGACCATATTGACATTTTGAAATGTTTGGTTGCCGAGACTCAGTGACAATTGCTGACATATTTAATTCTTGACTGCCCACTGAATATTGACTTGCGTACTTTCATTTATTGTGTCTCCTCAGCATGTTATAAGGAGCTAAATTGTAGGATGACTTGCATGAAGCTAGTATTGGACGTATTACATTCTGAGCACCTGCCTGTTTATGAGCAGTGTGATGCAGAAAACGCATTGGAAGGACCTATGCTTATTGCTTATTACTGCAATGCTGTTCTTATAGATTACATTTGATTCCTGCAATAACACGGGCTGGCTCTGCCACTCAGCAACTAATCGCTTTATCAAGAGGTTACCAGGTAAATTCTTCTATGGTAAATAAGATGTTTAGAATGTAAATTTGTAATCTAAATGCAGACACAGGCCTCCATACCATGATATACAGAATGGATTTTTCATTCTTCTGTTCAGAATTTTGTTTATGCTTTCTTCAGTCACAAAACTACTGTCAGCTGGGAGAATTAATTCCTTAATTATTTTTACTATCATTGATGTCAGAGTTGCAAACAAAAGTATGAACCATTTGACATAGCTTGTTACATCAGCATAGCAAATGGATTTTATGCAGAAATTAAGTTATGCCACACTGCTGTGTAGCCAAGCAGAAAAGGCAAATAGAGGCTTTTAGAACTGTGTGAAAGAAAAAGGGGACAGCGTAGATTTGGCAGAAGCAAGAAGACTCCAGAGCTGTTTGCTCAGGGAATGATCTGGACAGGAGATGTAAGTCAGCCCAAGGATTTAGATTCAGCTCTCCATGACCTGTTTTCTAGTTTGGTGTGGCAAATCGGTAGCTTAGAGTTTGAGAAGATTGGTTTTGAGGTGTGAGGCAGCACCTGAGCTATAGCGATGCAAGGTAAGAAAAGTAAAAACGCAGGCAAAGCGTAATTATTGATGTGGCAATTGTTAGCAACTGAAGGAGAGACGACAGCAAGAAAAAACAGAGAATTGGAAGGCAATGGTGAGCAGGTTGATGCTTAACTTGGTAGCATGTTAGTCCCAGTTGTCTATTCTTTGTATTAGCCGATAAACAATTGCTGAGTGCTCTTGAGCTGTATATGTGCTGCTCATAAAATTTCTCACTGAATGATAAAATACAATCAAAACAGTCAAGTAAAAGTTACTGAGGGTCTCTGTTTAATTTGCTGTATGTATATAAGAGAGTCTGGAGGCCATTCAGATGGCTGGACCAGTTACCAGGCTGACTGGGTTCTGGCTTCTGCTTTGTGTCTTGCCCTAGAAAGTAAAATAGCATAGCTCCTTTATTTCTATCAGTGTGCTTATCACATATGTGACTGTATTGCTCTTTCACAATGAGGTGTAGATAGTCTAGTAATAACTAATTTTGCATGCATCTCTGTCTCACATTATTAGAGCTGACACATCCACCATTTCTACAGTTCTGCCATAGGACCGATTTTTATTCCAGTCCTTATCCCTTCTTTTTCAATTCTTCTGTGAATATATCTCAAGTAATTTAATAAATTATGTTTATAGAATATAGCCAGTAAGTATAGATATTATATTTTACAGATTCACTTTGTTTTAGTCCATACTGGTAAAACACAGGCCAATCAAGTTACATTACCTTAAACATGAAGATGTTCTCTAATGACAAGAAAGGGAATTGTATTTAGTAATACAATAAGTTGTTTGTAGCTTGATGGGCCCATGAATACAATTGCTTCAGCAATATGAAGAAAATCTCTCTGCCCCACTACAAGCCTGCATCTTGGCTGTGCAAAAACTGCCCCAACAAGTCCACCCCCTAAGGAACATATATCTTCCTCCTCACATTTGCAAGAATTAAGTGATAGATACTCCAACCAGGACTAGATGGGCCCTGCCCTTGTCCAGGCAGAGGAAAGGGACAACTGGATTTACGAGACCGTGTGGATCTGATGGTCTGGCACATCAGAACCGCAGGAGTACAAGGCTCCAGTGGACACTGGCGCACAGTGTACCCTAATGCCATCAGGCTACCAAGGGGCAGAACCCATCTGTACCCTTGGAGTGACAGGGGGATCCCAACAGCTAACTGTATTGGAGGCTGAAGTGACCCTAACTGGGAATGGGTGACAAAAGCACCCCTTCGTGACTGGCCTGGAGGCTCCATGCATCCTTGGCATAGACTACCTCAGGAGAGGGTACTTCAAGGATCAAAAAGAGTCCTGCTGGACTTGTTGCGTATCTGCCTTGAGTATGGAGAAGGTCAAGCAGCTGTCTGCTGTGCCCAGCCTCTCAGAAGACACTTCTGTTGTAGGATTGCGGCGGGTCGAAGAACAGCAGGTGTCAATCGCTACCACAACGGTGCACCGACGGCAATATCGCATCAACCGAGACTCCCTGATTCCCATCCATGGGCTGGTTCATTGGCTGGAGAGCCAAGGAGTGATCAGCAAGACTCGCTCACCGTTTAATAGTCCCATAAGGCCCACGTAAAAGTCGAATGGAGAGTGGAGGCTGATGGCAGACTATCGGGGCCTGAATGAAGTCACACCACCGCTGAGAGCTGCGGTGCCGGACATGCTAGAACTACAATAGGGTGCAGAGCAAAGGTCTCATTGCACCTCCAGGCAGGAGTATCAGGATAAATGTGTGCTCAGCACCAGACAGCAGTGCCTCAGATATAAGCCTTTCTTTCATAATCTTACTACTGAGATAAAAGTGTGCTAAAGTAAAAGAAGTAGGTATAGCTAAGAGCTCAAATCCTTGGCAATCAGATCCAACTTAAACTTATTTTTATTACTCTGTGGTTACTTAAACCAGTGTAATGTTACACCCTGTATTCAGTTCTAGCAGCTAGAGTTGAGAAGTCCACGACTTCCACAGTTCTTGTTTACCACCATTTCCTTTGTTTTTCTTCCTTTAGCATTGCCTTTTGACCTGACTTAGAAACTATATATATGATATGTCATTTGGCCTACTAAAAGATCTATCACTGTTATTACATCCCCTGCTGTTTTTTCTGAGAATGCCTTCCATTTGCTCTTTGGAGCAGGTGAAGACCTTTTTGCGTTTACCTAGTACTTTGCACAAATGGATTCTCAGTCGTGTGGTTTTAGATAATATTTAGGTTTTTACACCAGAGGTGAAACAGACTGTGAAGAAGGAAAAGAGGGAGAGGTAGTGTAGAGCACACCACTATGATAAGATCACCCATCTAGTCGATCAAGGGAAACCAGCTGATGTGATCTTTTTGGATTTCAGCAAAGCTTTTGACACGGTTTCCCATAGGATCCTACTGGACAAAATGTCCAGCATACAGCTAAACAAAACCATCATACGATGGGTGAGCAATTGGCTGACGGGCAGGGCTCAAAGGGTTGTGGTAAATGGGGCCACATCAGGCTGGCGGTTGGTCATTAGTGGGGTCCCCCAAGGCTCCATTTTAGGGCCAGTCCTCTTCAATGTTTTTATAAATGATTTGGATGTAGGACTAGAAGGTGTTTTGAGGAAATCTGCCAATGACACCAGACTTGGAGGAGTTGTGGACTCTGTTGAGGGTGGAAAGGCCTTGCAGAGAGATCTGGACGGATTGGAGAGCTGGGCGATCACCAACCACATGAAGTTTAACAAAAACAAGTGCCAGGTCCTGCACCTGGGATGGGGTAGCCCTGGCTATACATACAGACTGGGCGATGAGACACTGGAGAGCAGCCCCACAGAGAGGGATCTGGAGGTTGTGGTTGACAGCAAGTTGAATATGAGCCAACAGTGTGCCCTGGCAGCCAGGAGGGCCAACTGTATCCTGGGATGCATCAAGCACGGCATCGCTAGTCGGTCGAGGGAAATGATTGCCCTGCTCTGCTCTGCGCTGGTGCGGCCTCACCTCGAGTACTGTGTGCAGTTCTGGGCACCACAGTACAAAAAGAACATTAAACTGTTGGAGAGTGTCCAGAGGAGTGCAACGAAGATGGTGAAGGGCCTAGAGGGGAAGACGTATGAGGAGTGGCTGAGGTCACTGGGCCTGTTCAGCCTGGAGAAGAGGAGGCTGAGGGGGGACCTCATCGCAGTCTACAACTTCCTCGCGAGGGGGAGTGGAGAGGCAGGTGACCTATTCTCCATAATCACCAGTGACAGGACCCATGGGAACGCTGTCAAGCTGAGTCAGGGGAGGTTTAGGCTGGACATCAGGAAGAGGTTCTTCATTAAGAGGGTGGTCACACACTGGAACAGGCTCGCCAGGGATGTAGTCACAGCACCAAGCCTGTCTGAATTTAAGAAGCGATTGGACTGTGCACTTAGTCACATGGTCTGAAATTTTGGGTAGATCTGTGCGGTGCCAGGAGTTGGACTTGATGATCCTTATGGGTCCCTTCCAACTTGGGATATTCTATGATTCTATGATTCTATCTAGTAGGATTGTTCACGTGCTGGAGAAGTTGCTTAGAAGGGATCAAATGAGATTTCATTTGGCTTTAAAGAAAAGTGTTCTAATGAAATACAGACCAAGCTGTGCCAGTATCTGCCCTAAGATATATGAACACTGTTTACAAAAACCCAGTAGCAACATAGAGGATGAAGGGAATGTTGCAACTGGTTGCAATACATTGGCTATTACCAGAGAGGCTGGGATCAAAACAGAAGGAAGGGTGAGGAACTGAATTTCATCTGCTTATGTCCTTTTTGACCTAGGAAATAAGTGGGGAAAACAAACAAACAAACAAACAAACAAACAAAAAAGCAACAACAAACACCACCACCACCAAAACACACAAACAAACAAACAAACACAGGAAGGGTGAAACATGAAAGACCATTGTTAAACGACAATATTGACACAAGATCAAATGGTTATCTTGGTAATAAATAAATGCAAACTAGACAGCATATCTGAAGACCGAGGTCTGGAATAATGTCTTGAATAGAGTCCTAGAGTCCTGAGTGTGAAAAACATACAGGGTTTTAAAACTGAGTCTGAAACACTTTTGAAAAGATCTCTCCTTAGAGAGAAAATTAAGTTTTTGCATATTGCATGTGTTATTACCTCCAGAGGGGCAAGCAAACGAAAACGAGTCTGGATCATTTCATTTACATTTGTGTAATATAATCCAAATATTACATCGATCCCATGTGCTAGTGCTTCTGCTGCTTATCTTTGGAGAAGGGTAGGAGGCTTTTTTTCCCCTTCCTTCCTAATCCTGGGCTTGCAGGACAAAATATCTTTGTTTCTATTGGCATTAACATCGCCAAGGTGTGTTTATGGTGTACATTGTTTATGTGCTCAGAGCTAATCTGTTTCCTGGATTCATAATAAGCAGAGAATTTTCCCTAAGTTGGTTTTGCAGGGACAACATTTTTTTTTCCTCCTCTTAGCACTGGACAGGTTTATGTTACAGTATCATCTGGGACTTATCTTTAACAGATTCTTCTTGTTGCAAATATCTCCATCATTAATAACTCCCTTAATCTGTCCTGTTCTCCACCTGTGACATTTAATTGCTATGGCTCTTGATCTCTTATTAAAATTCTTAAGGTTGGTAATGTGGAAGCATTGTGTGTCATTGCAAGTGGAATAGATATTCTGTGGGCTTCTCTAGTAGCCATCTAGCTATATCTGAGACTTCTGGAGACTGGGTTTGCCCCCATTTATTCATTTATTCTGTAGCGTGCTCCTATCAGTTTTTTTTTTTTTTCCCCTCACTGAAATCTTGCTTATTTTTCCTAGAAAGTACAAATTTCAGCTCTGCTGAACACAGCAAGAATGAAACAGGAAGACAAAAATATTTATCTCACCTAATTTCATTCTGTTTGATCCAGTTCTCCTTGATAAAACAGCCTAAGGAGGCTTAGTCATTGGGAAGCTTTGTGAAAAAGATGTTACACCAGATCAAATTTAATTTGGACATGCAGACTGTGTTTTGGACATCTTGCTTATCTAAAGAAGGATGTCACCTAGTGAAGCAGCTGGGGTTGGTTACTGACTTACCTCCTGCTTGAACTATCTGCCAGAATCCACAAGATTGTGAACTACTGTTCTGAGTCCTTCAAAAGGCCTGGACAATCAAAAGGGATATTTCTGAAAACAGAATTAGGAGCAGCGTACTTAATTCAGTGGGTAACTAGAAACAGATATATTTTAAAAGAAGGTTGAATAAAATGTCATATTTGGGAGAGTAAGAGAAGGAGTGATGAACTTACAGTGTTACCGTTGTACATATTTGACCAGAGTAGCTTTTAAAATCATAATAAAATAAAATTCTGGCTAAAACAGTGTTTGAATAGCAAATGTTACAGTACTAAGTTTGTGGGCTGTTGAAGAAATACCCAATCTGGACTAGCTACAAAATCTTTCTCTCTTCTGAATAAACCTTTGGATGAGATACAAGCATTCCACCAGAGAGATTTCTCCTGTTGCCTGGGTAAAATAAGCCACTACCAGTACTTCAGGTTTTCTGTTCTCCCAGGTGAGGGGGACCGTATGTCCCCCGGGGACTGGAGACACGGGGCTTCGAAGCAGTTCTGAGGAATAAGGGAAGGAGCAACAGGCAGCCTCTCATCTCTTGTAGTTATCTCTATAGGCCAAGGTAAAATATTAAAAGAAAACCATCGACGAAACACAACTCAGCTTACATGTAGTCTCTAAGCAGAAAATATAAACAAACAGATAAGACTTTTTGCAAAATGTTAAAAATCACATTTTTAAATGAAAAGTATTGCTTGTTGCTTTTTTCTGTTTGGGTTTATTTGTTTAAAACTCTGATGTCTGTTCATATGACAAATGAAGTGTCTCTTATCTGTACTCATGAATAAGTTGTCTGTGCTTCCTTTTACTGAGCAATTAATATTTCATGTCATTTACTGTGAAGAAAAAAGACAATAAGAAATGCTTACCATGGAATTCATTATCATTATATTACAAGGAAGAGAGAATTTACAAATCAAAACAGTGTTCTTCAAGCAAGAAAGCAAGAAAGCAAAAGTAATTGGAGTTATGTATGAAAACCTCACATTACACCAATATTGTTTTGAAGTTATGATTACAGAACTTAAACGATATTTTGAATAGAAGTTAGTATGATTCCTGATCATAACTGCTAATGAAAAATAGTAGTGTGAGAAGTGAGGGTGTAATTTTGTAGAAGGTTAAAAAAGAAAAAGTTCTGGAATTGCATTTCATCCAAAACTGTCAACAATGCAATCCAGATTTAGTTTGTGAAAACTGAGGGAACTGTGTTTTTATACTTTCAACAACAAATTATGTGTCGGAGAAGAAATGTCCATGTACAATGTGACTATGAGTCTCAGCGGTGAGGGCCTTTGAATGTCTCAGATTGTTCTTGTGATACCTGGATATATTTTTTTCTAAATCATAAGGACCTTTTTCACCAGATGGCATACAATGACAGAGACGAAAAAGACATTTTACACTCCAAGCCTAAGATATCTTTCTATAACCAATTGGGAATAGTGGCAGTTTATGCATCATCATAGGTATATTTTTTAGAAATGCCTGACGCACTTTAAACTTTACACAGTAACAATATCATGCCAATAGAACAGTAGTGTTCAACCTACTAAAATAGGTTCGATAGGTTTACTGTAATGATTTTTTTTTTTTTTCAGAAACTGGTTCTAACCTCCCTTGGAGTCTCCATTTAAGCTGGGAGTAACCATCTTCCTTTCAGCAGCTTTAAACATAAGGCAAGTTACCATTTCTGCACGTGGTGCCAGGCTTTTAACTCGAGGTAATTATTGTCTTTCCCAAATGACTGGGAATAATTTTATGTAAGATGAGGAAAACTAATCAGAAGAGTGCAAGATGAAATGGTAACAGTGTATTAAAATAAATCTAATTTTCTGGAATTTCAACAGATTATTTCAACAGATGATGCAATTACCACTATTATATGAAGGGAAATACATCTGTAATGCAACTCTCCAGCTGATAGATGATAATAATTATGGGATCAAAGGATGTTACACATACATACTTACTTATGTGCTCTAAAAATCCCCAAATAAGACATACGAGATGTTGTCCTGCTATACACATTTTTCAAAAGCCACTTTTATATATTATGCATATAGGACCTTAGTTTTTTGTTTGTTTGTTTGTTTTTATCATTTACAAGTAATTTATACAAAGAAGCACTAAAGAGAAATGACATTAAGATTTGCTAATGTGAAGTCTCAAATTGCCAATCTTAGGCTCACTATTGCAACATTAGCTGCTCTCTTGTAGACAAATGTGGTGTAATTTTCCTCCCATTGGACACACATGTTAGTGCAAATGTGTTATTTAAGGTACATGCTCAATATTTATCATGTTATTCATGTCTTTTTTGCTCTGCAGAATCCACCTCTATAAATGTTTCTCTCCTTTGTGACCTAACCTGAGCTTTGAGACCCTGATCTAAAGGAGTTAATTGAGTTCCTGAATGAGAAAATATACTGAATTAACTTTAAAGTGAGAGACTGTATTTTGGATAAGAATTTATGCTGAACTAACATTCAAACATGAATTACCAATGGTATGTTAAGATATATGCAGTTTAAAAACTCAAAAATGTGTCATAGTATATATGTGTATCAAAGTTTATTTTCATACTTTCACCAAACAAGTAAAATCAATAAAATCAATAAAAATACAGTCTAGATCCTGTATCCCTATTAAATTTGTTTATTTGTTCAAACCAAAGAAAAACTAGAACTACAAAAATACTGTTTTTAACATAGACTTTGCTATTCTAAAACTTTATTATTAAGTATGGTGCTTTATGGATCTCTTCTTATCTCTTTTTAGAAAAGGAACAAAACCCAAAAGCTCAGTCTGTATCTAGACATATATAAAATACACTCAAGAAAATAAAAATAGTGATGGAGAAAGACTCTCTATAATGATAACTGTTATGCAATATTATTTACAGGCACTGCTGTAACCCAGATGATTAATAAGATTATTTCCACACCTGGGTGGTGTTGATAGAAGAGTTAATTATTTGCTATAACTTTGATTAAACTGTTTACAAACTATGACTTTAATATCAGCTCTACAACGTACAGTTTCTAGGTAAGTGGTGCTCCTGTTAGTTTCAAAGATGGTCTTGACCCATAGATGCAAAATCAATGGTTTGTTCTCTCACTTTTACTTTAATGAACAGGATGCAAAAGGAGCTTGAATCTTGAAGTCTGACTTTATACAGCTTCTCATACTGGCCACGTTTCTGGTAGTCAGCAGATGCTTTTTCACTGAGGCATCATCAAATTGAGACACATAACTTGGGCAAGAAAACTAAGAAAATAAAAATCTACTCAAATTTATTTTTTCCTTATCAGCTACTCTCAGCTGCAGCTGCAGCAGAATGGTTTTGTTGGGTGAAAGATTCCAAAAAAGATACTCTTTTGATGACCCTACAGGCTATAGCAGATGAGCTTTTTTTTCAATGAGTCTTTGGGCCACATTACTATAAAGAACTTCTGAAACTCCTATTAACTAAGCAGTCTATTGATCTATCAATCTATCTGTCTACATCTCATGATGTTGTAGTGAATTGTAATGATAGCTGGATTTAAATGGAGACACTTCACAGCAAATACCCTGTATTTTTAAGAGTACTTTCTGCACTGTATTTTAGGAATATAAAGAAAATGAGTAAGAACATAAGGAAATGTATTTTTAATGTATTTATATTGATTCAGGATATTAAAAAGGACATCTTTTTTTCACACATTCTTTGATTCATTAGTTCATTTGTTTAACTGTGTGTTCGCAAATAGAAATGGTAAAAATGTTGGTTGCTTCCTCCCTGAGGATGACAGGAGCAGGAAAGCATACAAGGAACATTGGTATTTTGTTTGCAATTTCAATTGTTAGGTTCGGAGTTATGTGGATAACCAGTACCCTTGACGGCTGGATATAAGAATGATCTCAGCTGTGGGACTGAGTCACAGGACAGACAGGCAGCCACAGGGCCTAGGGCTGCAACTGAAAGAGGACATCAATTCAAGATGAAATCTCTAATACCATGACCAAATCACCAGGGAGTGCACTACTTAGGATTCATCCTTTACCTGACAATTACAGGTAATAATAGAGCATTTAAGAACATACAGATATATTTTTAATCTACCAGAATTATTTTACTCCTTAGGGATCAACAAACCTTTACCTGTCTGTTGAAGAACAGATAACTAGGACCATGGTTGACATGAGACTGTCCTGAGCCTGTATCCTGTATTTGAGCTGCTACTGCATTAAGAACTGGCTAGATTATGCCATCTCTAGGTATTCTCAACAGCAAAGTAACTGAAGTTCATTAAAGTTCTTTTAAATACATTTAATATACAAATATTTGCACTGTAATGTGCCCAGTCTTTAGAGCTTGAAGCATTTTCAGCCTTACAGTAAAGAGGTAGGTTATGATCCCTTTTGCTTCCTTCACACGCATGAGTACACAGGACAAAAAACTGTCTGGCATCAGTCTGATTCTCTCCTGATGTCAGAATCCAAGAGTCCATGTTTGTAGTAGATGCTGGAGGAGAAAGAAAGAATATCAAGAAGCAAGTATCCATAAAGACAGATCTATTTCAGAGAACTCCAGCTGGGAGAAGTAACTTTCTTTTTTACCTTCAAGTTGTTGTTTATAAGCATGTTAACTTCATAGGGTAAGCTAAGGAGCTGTTCACTGTTACTGAGTGATGGGTTTCATAATCCATTATGTAAGTAAGAAATTTAGAAGCCTTTGCAATTAGTGGAGTTCCCCCCCGGCATCCTCAGTAGTGACACAGTGGTTGGAAGCAGTATGGATGAAGTTACAGATGGGACGTGGGCAACGGAAGAATTGCAGTATACATCTTTTTCTCACTGAATACACAAATAGAGCTTGAACTGGCATGAACTGTGATGACAAAGGACAGTTCCATCCACTCTAGTGTCATAACAAGCCTTGGCACAATCTGTCCTGTACACTTCCTTGATGTGGAGATGGCTGTAGCCCTGGATTTCTTGGCTGCTAATGTAATCAGGTTATCAGACCATTTGAAACAAATAGTGCTGTGGAGGAGATGGCCCTCTTGATATACACCTCAGCATACACCTCAGCCTCAGATTAATGAGGTTTAGGAAACAGCACAGGTACATTAATCTTTGGATTAAACTTTAGTATTGCTTCTGGGAAAAAAAAAAAAAAGAGTTACCCAACCAAACGTGAATACTACATTTGAGGAAGCAGACACATTGGCCTTGATTTCTTCCTACTTCATCACACCTGTTATCACTGGAAAAAGCACCTTGCTGAATACATGTAAGAATAAATAAATTTCCAGGGGCTCAAAAAGATCCAGGAAGGCTGTGAATACCAAAATCAGACCCTACTAACTGACGGGCTTCTAAAGACAGGAACAAATTGGCCTGTGCCTTAAAAAAGTTGTGCACAATTGGATGTGGAAATATTAAAATATTTATATATATATATTTGTGGAAATATTGAAAAATTGAAATGTCATGCAGTGTCCCAAGTTAGCTACCAGATGATTTAGTTCTTGACTGAATTAAAGAAATGATAGACTCCTTCAATTCTAACAGAGAGTTCAGGGTGGTTTTAAAAAAGTTGAGCAGACGGAAAGGTCCAACAGCATTTAATCTATATATATATTATAATCTGGTGCACTTTGTCAAATGAGCTTTGTGGACTAATTCTTATAGCCAGTGAGTACCTCTTTCATAAGGAAAGAACAGGCAGGTTCTCCGAATGCAGATCAGCAAACATTTGAGCCATAAAGTTAGGCAGCTGTGGGTTCTGTGTTAGTAAATTGGGAAAAGGCCAACTTCTGTGATTTCTCACTGAAAAGAAAGTGGAACTCCATATGGAAACCACTTACTTAATGCTTCTTCCTGTTTAATCCAGAATAAAATCTCCAAGACTATGCATGCTAAATTATCAAGCATGATTTTAATCACAACGTGCAAGAACATATTGGATTGACCAAGATCTCATAACTTTCTCAAAGGCAAGGCTAGCAGTGATGAAAATACCCCTGGCCATTGCTTGTTACCTCCTATCTATCTTCCCATGACCAGTGACAAAGCAAAACAAAACAAAACAAAACAAAACAAAAAACACAACAGAATGACATCAAAGTTCTTTGTCTTTGACTGGAAGCACCTTTGACTGGAAGCTCAAGCTTGCTGGTTGACAGCTATAGTTAACAACTCTAGTTATCCGATAGGAAGAGAATATTGGTCCAATCCTCAAACAGGTGGAAGCAGTACTTATTACAAAATACTCCTGGAAAAAAATTATGAGAAGGACTATTTTTCTGATTCAAGATATTTGATCCTCAGTGGCTGAGCACAGGCACATTCACATGGTGGGCATAGGAAGGAATGATACATGTGAAAATACAAAATGGATTTTAAAAATTAAAGTAGCTACATTATATATATGTGTGTATATATATATATATATGTACATACTCTGTCTTTTTATAGAATCCCTCTTATACACAAGGGGGACTAACACTGTGAAGAAGCCCAGGAGACAGATAAATAATAAGCAACTTTTCAGGTGTATTCACACTGCTAGAGGAGTGTAAAATGAGCTCAAATATGAATGAGAATCAAGGACCCTGCTCTGCTGAATCTTCTTTCCTATTAGAAAGATCTTTGGCACAGTGAATGAAATAAAATTAATTCAGTTTAGTTTAACACATCGCAGCATGTCTACTAAATTCAGGCTCTATTGTGAAACATGGCTATGCAAAAAAGAAAAACAAACAAAAAAACTTCTTTCATGGCTGGCTCTTGTTATTTTAGAAACACGGAATTTTTTAGGATTTTATTAGTAGCTATTATTGCAGATATTAATGTAACCCGAGTTATGAGTAAATCTAAGGAAGAATAAAGTCACTGTATCATAAATCATCAACTTAATTCCTTACTAGTCATCGAGTTCTTGAAAATCCTAGCTTTGATCAGGCACGAAGTGTGGCTTATCACTGAAAATTTAGATATTGACCAAAAAAGAACTAAGTTCAAGAAGCACTTTGGTACTTTTTCTTAAAGGAAACAGGGATTGAAAGACATGCAGGACAGAAAAATGGTTTAAAAGCAGTCTGGTTAAGAAAGTATGATGGTTTGGGTTTGCTTTTGTATTATTAAAATATAAACCTTTTTTCCCTGTTTTTCAGATTCTTTTCAAGTGATAGCGTTGCTCCTGAGAAACCACTTGAAAGCATTATTTAATACCTTTTTTTTTTTTCCAAAAATTACTCCATTTTACATATTCCTGAAGAGCTCCCATTATTTTTTTCACGTGCCAGGAATTGAACATCTAAAATTGCAAAGAGGAAAATGCATGTGCACCTGTGATTATTACTAATTTTAGTGCAATACTAAGATGCCTTAATCCATCACCATTCAAATCCCTTGCAAAGGACCTCCCAAATTCTCTGCCTTCTGAAACATGTTTGCTTTACAGAAAAATCACAACAAAATAATAATAACAGTCTTGAAGTGTAGAGGGGTAATCTCTATCACCAGATTATTTTTAGACTGAGATAGACAAACATCTGTGAAGACACAGAGGCGCTGCCTCAGGCAAGAGGATGAACCTGATCACCTCTCAAGATCCCTTCCAGTCCTCTCCTTGTGATTCTTTAGCAACCGTGTCTCTGCTCTGGCCATAGAGAGTTGTCTATCCATTTCCTTGAATAAAAGGATTTGACAGCATTTTTTTTCTGTGGAGTGATAGCAGAAATCATTGCCATTGCCCTTTAAGTCTCTCAAGTGTGCTTGAATTCAGTTCTTTGTGTTACCAGGACTGGAGACAGAAAACTCTGGCCTACTAGTGATAGAAAATCCTGGCCTCAAATATATGAAAATATAAAATAGTTAAAATATTTTGCAATTAACTGTGTGAAAGGGTGGTTTATTGAATAACTGTTAAGATGTATTAGTGGTCCAATTCTGGTTCAAGCATGTTATGCAGGCATTAACCTCTTGTACTTTCTATCACAGGAAAAACTGCCTGAGTAAGAAAATTGACTACAACTTCTGACTTCCCATCATCCTGTATGTGAGGTTTGTCCAATTTATGGTTTCTCTTTTTCTTCATGAATGAAACACTCCTGTAACCTGAAATAAAGTTACAATATTTTCTCATTTCTCTTTGAATATATTCTTCTATGAAAAGAAACATGTTCTTTGCTGTTCAGACTCTCAACAAACTCAAACAGGCTTTAGCCTTTTATTTGTGCGGTGGTTTAGTTAAGATGAGAATTCAGATAGCAAATGAAGAGAAAAACATTTTTCATTTCCAAAAAAAAAATACACGTTAATCAGTTTCATAAATGTCCAAATGAAATAACTTGATAGTACATGAGAAGATGAAAAAGAAGAGGGAAAAACAAAACAAAATGAAACAAAACAACCAAACAAAAAAAAAGCAACAAAGCAACACACCCAAATAATGCCTTGTTAAGGACTTTCCTCTTAAATTGCTGAAACATCCTAAATTGATCCATTCGGTAAAACCCATGTTCCAGTGAGATTTTATAATTCTTCGGCCTTGTTCAGTGTGTACATCCTGCGTGGGCAAACTGCAAGGGTGTATAAAGGAGGCATGTCACCCACACTTGATATTACAGCTAATCTACTTCATTTTCATTTGTGCACATTCTACTCACTTAAGCAATTGCTACATATACTTCCACTCAACAGCTTGCAATAGAAAGAATGCTATTACAGTATTTAACTGAAGTAATAACTACTGCAAGGCTGCCTAGCCTCCTGACAATCAGGACCTGAATTATATTACAATGTTTATATTGGGATTCGATGGTGAATAAGGTCTATAATGCTTGTGGTGGTGCAAAATTATTCAAGAGCAATGGAGCCCTTCAGGGGAGCCCTTCAGTTAGACTGCTCTGAAGTGGAGACCTCAGTCCTGACTATAGCCAAGCCAAGGTATGAGCTGTACAACGTTATGTGCAGGCAAGATGTCTGAGCTGACAAAGCCATTTTTTCCTGTGTCTATATATGCATGAGTTTAGAAAATTACCATGTATTCAGGTACACATAATAGTTAATAGCCATGTAATATGCGTAAGTGTCCATCAGCAACATCACCACAGGGCAAGTGCATAGATAAACTTCAGTCCTGTTAAAAGATGCATACTTACGGTTATCACTAGTTTTCTGACTGCTCACAACAGCACTGGGCTTGGTTATCTCTGCCTTGAATGGTGATAAGTTGTCAGAGAAACTACGTATGTATGTTTTTGCTCATGCACAAGTGTTGCAATCCAGAAAACAGTATGTAGCTTCCGCAAACATTCGTTAATCTCTGTGTATATTTGGGATGATTTTTTTCATGTCTCTTTTCTGAACCTTTTTGACAGCAGGTTGGGATGTAATCATCACAATCTAGAGGCAAAGAATGAAGTATTTCTATTCTACAATCTATGCTCAGCTCTTGGTTGACTTTAACAAATGCTTACTGAGCTTTTAGCCATTGACACGAAGGCTAAATTTTTGTTCCATTGTGAATCTGGAGTGAATGCAAGGAAATTACCTGAAGGTAATTATATTCCTGAATTATATATTATATATATATATATATTTCAAGGAAATTATATTTCTGACCTGTGTCTAGGCTGACCTACTATGAAAATTAAATTGATGTACTTATGTTAAAAAGAAGGTCAGGTTTTAATATCTAAATACTTACAAAGATGCTGTCCTCTCTATATAGTGTAATTTGGCAAAATATATAGCATTGATCAGACTACATCTAAACAGAACAACTCATCCTAGTTCTGCTACCTCTAGGCACAAGAATAGCTCAAGACTCTCAGTGTAGGCAACTAAATTTTATGGAAGCAACTGAATTCCTGGAGACTGGAGGTAATGAGGAGTACAAGAAACTAGTGGAGGTTGTGGGAAGGAATGTTGGGGGATTGGGAAACATCAGTGGGGTTTAAAAGATGAAGATGGACGAGGAGACTGGAGAGCAGTCTTTTTTTAAAAAAGGATCCATAGTGCATAAAAGAGCTAGGAATGGACAGTGGGATTTCCTGGTAATAAAGGTGGGGAGATCCAACAGCTTTGGGGGTCCATGAAGGGGTCCTGGGAAGGATGCATTAAATCAGAGAGGGAAGCTCTCGTTGGTGACATTGTGATAAACAGCCAAGAAACCAGGAACCTAGGGGATGGTGACAAGGCAGGGGTTGTTCAGGTGAGATGGGTTAGTGTTGAGAACAGAAGATTCAGAGATGTGGAAAGGAGAGAGAGAATCTCAGTTTAAGAACTAGCACTGGGAAATAGCAACTGAGAATAATGCAGACAGAGATTAGATGTAAAGGACAGGGAGGGAGGGAAACTGATCTGAGCATCAGTAGATAGGAGATACATTGGAAAAGAACGCAGAGGAGATTTACAAAATATTAATGTATAAAGAAAAGAAATAGAACGATACCTGCCAAGGAACAATGTTTCTTTAGAAATGGGAAGAGACTCAAAAATTCCTTGCCACTTGTCTCTGCTATCAGAAAATGATTTGCTGAAAACCTTTAACAAAGTATGCATGACAAGGCAGGATGAAAACCTATTATATAGTGATGGGTTACACTTCCTTACAGTGCCAAACTCTAGCTGCACTGTTTAAAATGTTTCTAGCCTTAGTGGGCTGAGGACAACTGTATCTGCTCGCACTGAATCTGGAAACAGTTGGCCTAGATTAACAGCTGTTGTGGTTTAAGCTGGCTGGCAGCTAAACACCACACAGCCGTTCGCTCACCCTCCCCCCTCCCTCTCTGGGATGGGGGAGAGAAATGGGAAAGCGAAGCCTGTGAGTTGAGATAAAGACAGTTTATTAAGACAGGAATATAATAATAACAATAATAATAATAGTGATAATGATAATAGTATTAATAATAATAATGTGTAAGAAACAAGTGATGCACAATGCAATTGCTCACCACCCGCTGACCGATGCCCAGCCTATCCCCGAGCAGCCGGCCCCCCACCCCGGCCAGCCACCCCTATATATTGTTTAGCATGACGTCAGATGGTATGGAATACCCCTTTGGCCAGTTTGGGTCAGCTGTCCTGGGTCTGTCCCCTCCCAGCTCCTGCTGCACCCCCAGCCTGCTCGCTGGCAGGACAGAGCGAGAAGCCGAAAAGTCCTTGGCCTGGTGTAAACACTGCTCTGCAACAATTAAAACATCAGCATGTTATCAGCGCTCTTCTCATCCTAATCCAAAACATAGCACCCTACCAGCTACTAGGAGGAAAATTAACTCTGTCCTAACTGGAACCAGGACAACAGCTTTGAAAAAGAAGAATAATGAGGTTGAGGGTATGAAAAAAGAAATGCAGAAACTGAATAGCAAAGCACCCTGGTTCTCATGGTCTTGTATATGTAAGAGAGCTGGCACTCAGCAAAGCAAGCCAGCTCGCTGAACAACTCACCTCCAGTGTCCTGTAAGCAACATGAAAATGGGACCTCCAGCTTTCCATAACCTATTTATTAGATTCAATTTACAAATAGTAATAGAAACTCCATTACTTCTGAAAACAGGTTCAAGCCTTTTTCTTCTTCTTGCCAGAAATCTTACCTGAATATAATATACCTGAACTTACAGACTGTCCATTAAAACTCACTTATTCTGTGCTTCAACTGACCTTTAACTCAGTTACTTTTCTCCCAATTTACCCCCAAAATTATATAAAGACAACAGCGATACCCTGTTTGAAATTTCATTTTGCTAGGTGCAGATAAAACAAGACACATGCCTCTGTCTTATTCCTAAGACAAGCTTTTGCATCCTTGTCACCTTTTGGACATTTTTATAATTTGTTTCAATCTAAGTTAATCTTTATAAACAGGAAGGAAATGCATTTAAATACAGTATTTTAAAGAATGTTTCAGTAATGCCTTCCATGGTTACAGCCTCTACACTGGATGTAACTCTTCACTAATCTTACCGGAAAATCTTGTCAGATAAACCCTAAGGTTATTAAAAAAATCCTTTCCATGGTTTCAACAAGTTGGCAGCTCTGCCACTGGTGTGATTTGGTTCGTATAGTCCAGTCTTCTCTTCATCTGCTTCCACTGATATGTTTCCTACCAATGGTAGGCACCATCGCACTCTTAAACCGTGGCGTTTTAGCAGTTATTCCTGAAATAACTTTTCCCCCCATTGTTTCATTATCAAGATTGTTCATCTTCCCATAGAATATTATAGTTCTTCTTTGTACTGATGCTTACAAAGCTGCTCACAAGTAAATTTCATTAGTCCACTCTCTTTATACTGCTGAAATGGCTTAATCATTTCATTTATGATTTATTCATGAGGTACGCCATTTATAACATCTTTCAATACAGTGTGTTGTCACCCTTTTAGCCAGGTTTTATGAACATCAAAACATTCAGTTTGCTGTAAGATAACATATCAAAAACTTTCATGAAGCTCAGATAGATGAAACTTCTTTTCCTTTTTTATTATTTATTTATTTATTTATTTTTTAGCCTAGTTTCTTTGGCAAAGACAGATTGGGTTAGCTTGGTAGGATTTGCAATTAGAAAATGAGACATGAGTTTGCCATCTCTCCACATCCGGAATTACTGTTTTCTTAAAATACATTGGTCTGAAACTTATTGTGCAGTGCATAATAAAGGTAACGCCCAATTGTTCTGTTCTTACTTTCTCAAATATCGGTGCTAAATTTGTTATTCTTCAGTTATCAGGTATTCTTAACTTCATGAAGCTGCTAAAAATCTTTATTACTTGGTCTGCAATTGCATCTGCTAGACATTTTTTCTGATATAGACAAAGAAAACTAACTCGTCTTATCCTTACAGTTGCTGAACATTATTTTTTCCTTCCACCTTTGTACTTTCCAGTCTTTCATCCTTACCATCAATCTGCCTTTGCTCCATCTTATTGCCCTTGTTCAAAATTAAAGTACTTTTCCAGCCCTGCTAATTTTGAATTTCTCTCTCATTTTCATTGGTTGCTACTTTTGTTTTGAAGATACAAAATCTTGACTACTTTTTTCCTCATTTAACGTATGCTCTTGATTCATAAGAGACAGCATCTTATACTGAGATTCTTTTTCCTCTATTTCTCATAGAATCTTCATATTCATGATAATATGCATTGTACACTAGCTATTTGTACAATTATTTTGGAAATGTCTTTTTATAATTTTAGGCCATTATTTCATTTAAAATTTCAGCCTGTTGAAATTTTGCATCTCTTTAACACCTTCTCTCATTCCATGAGATTCGAATTCCTAAATTCTATTTTCATGTTATAACATAAATCCCTCAGAGTAGTTTATCTGCCATCAGAAATCTCCCTTCATATCCAAATATGCTGCTGCAGGCCTCAATCCCTAAAACTGAAAAAACTTCCAATCATTCTTCAAGATTATTCTGAGAGAGAGAGGGAGAGAGAGAGAGAGAGAGAGAGAGATAGCAAAGACAGCTATGAAATTCTTTTTTATAGAATCATAAAATCATAGAATGGCTTGGGTTGGAAGGAACCTCTTTCCCCTAATCTTTCCCCTAATTCCAACCCCCCTGCAGGGGCAGGGACACCTCCCACCAGCCCAGGTTGCTCAAAGCCCCATCCAGCCTGGCCTTGAACACCTCCAGGGATGGGGCATCCACAGCTTCTCTCGGTAGCCCATTCCAGTGCTAATCAATACTCTTTATTCCAACGCATCTTTCAATATTCATGTTATCATGGTTGTTATTTCATTATACTTCTGTTTTTCAATAGTACTATTAGTTCTTTTATTTCTGTGCAGATTCTTTGCGTGACAGTACAATCACGCAAATACAAGAAAACAAGTCACATGTAAACAGAACAAATTACTTCATTTCAGCTAGATTTTGCATTGGCTGGTAAGTGTTACATACAACCCTTTTTCTATCTGCACTGACCACATAAATTTACTTTTATAATTTTTAACACTTTATTTCTGCATTTTGTTAACCTGTCTTGACCCATAAAAGCCAGAAGCGAGCAGAGAAGCATCACTGGTGAATGCTTTTCCACAGGTTTGTGACTACTTTCCTTGAACCAAAGCTATAGCCTAATGTATGGGCAGGAAGAAATGTACTGCAGACATAATTTTTATCTCATGGGACTTGTGCAAAGACAGCAATTTCTGTCTCAGCATTTTGATAAATGTGGGTATATGAGGAGATGGTCAGGTAGGAGCACTGCTTGCTGTCCTCTGTGTCTTCTGAAGTGCAGGTGGCAAGCCAGTCTGCTCACGTCAGCTGAATCCAAAGACTCTTCAAAAGTTTGGAGGGAGTCTCTGCTGAAGAATCCTCCTTAGGAATAAATCCTGCTGGGCAAGCATTCCAAAACCTCCTCACGGTGTTACTGAATATGCTTGCTTAGCTCCCTGAGCATTTTCAAGTCTGGGTGGATCTTTCTGAAAGGGTGAGGGCAGTGCCACACTGTGAATGGCAGTTGACGGACTATTTTGCCTGCCTTCAAGACCCATGCCAGACTTGAATCAGCATGTTTTATCGTGGAAAAGATAAACTCTGAAATCTCCCTTAGAAACCTCTTCAATCTTAAGAAGTTTACTCTGATCATATATATATATATATATATTTTTGTTACTGGTGTTCACTAAGGAAACTAGATTGTAGGTTCCTCTCATCTTCATTTACAAATTGTGGTTATCCCTGAATTTCTTGCCCAGTTTCAACTCAAATTAATGGACCTGTCCTAAAGAGGTCACGCTAATCCTTTCCTGAACCTAAAAATTGGTATCTATTGATCTTATCTGCCTAAATATGACCTCTGTCATACTAGCCATACAATGAGTAATAGTAAAACAGTAGAGTATTCTGCTTAATTTAGCCATATAAGCAAGGTTTGACTGCCTTCTATTTCATTATACCCTTTGTCTGTCTGGCATCCTGTTCTAAGCCCTTAAAAGAATTTTTCCTTTGCCCAGAACAGCAGTGGATGCCCCATCCCTGGAGGCGTTCAAGGCCAGGCTGGATGGGGCTGTGGGCAACCTGGTCTGGTGGGAGGTGTCCCTGCCCATGGCAGGGGGGTTGGAACTAGGGGATCTTTTAAGGTCCCTTCCAACCCAAGCCATTCTGTGATGATCCTGTGAAAGCATTGCACGTTCCCAGCTCAACAGCTGATGTGAGTTTCCCCAGTCCACGCAAAACCCGCACTGACCGAGGGCATGCCACCAGAGGCAGTGAGTGCGGCGCTCCCCCCTCACGGCCGGTGTGGCGAACCCCGAAACCCGCTCCCCGCGGGACGCAGCGGCTGGGCCGCCTGTCATCTGTGGGGAGCCCTGAGGGCGGGTGGGCGCCTGCCTACGCCCTCCCGACGCCATTGCCTGCCGGTAGGCAGCGGTGCCCCCACAGCACCGGCGGCAGGCTCCGCATCCCGGGCGGTTTAAAAATGGAGGTTTGGGCACGGAGCCCGCCGGGGCTGACAGGCCCAGCCCCAGCCCCGCCTCGCCCCAGCGCGGGGGTGGCCGTGCCTCTTATCCCGGGCCAGGGGCGGCTCGGCGGGGTGCCTGGTGCTGCTGCCGCTGCCGCGGGCAGGTGAGACGCGCGGCGGGGGGCGCTTCTCGGCCGGGGTCGGAATTAAGAGACATTTCTGCTCGGAGAGAGCAGTCGGGCACTGGGACGGGTTGCCCAGGGGGGTGGTGGCGTCACTGTCCCTGGGGGTGTTAAAGGAAAGGTTGGACGTGGTGCTTGGGGACAGTGGGTGACATTGGTGGTAGGGGGATGGCTGGACCAGATGGTCTTGGAGGTCGTTTCCAACCCTAACGACTCTGTGATTCTATGCGTTTGAGTACTAAGAGAGTAGATGAGAAGCAATCTGCTGGGTTAGGTACCCTTGGTGTCTTCAAAAGGTCGAATATCTACCAAAAGCAGAAGGACTGGGCTTTGAAATTGCTTACAGGGTGGTAGTTTCCTACTTTGGAGGGATGGTGCCTTCAGTTTTTGGGGTGGATGTGCTGCTAATCCATTAAGTTAGGGGAAAGCTGTAGACACATAGCAACATATGAGATACGTGGGTTTATGTGGCAAGAAGAGTAGGTGATGTCTCTGTGAGAACAACAAAAGAATTATTTTCTGTGGAACTGCCATAAAAATTCTGGAAAACACGAAACTTGAATTTTGTTTGCATTGAGAGGCAAGATGTAGAGCTGGAACTGATCTATTGCTTCCCTTGTTAACGGGGCGGTTGAGTTTGACAGAATAGAGAGTAAGAGCCTGCCACAGAAGAGCAGGTGTCAAAAAATTCAATACAGAAGAGTCTCCAGCTACTTAACACTGCTCGTCCCACTAGGATCTGCTGAGCTTGCTGCCAGGAACAAACAGCTGAGCACTGAGACCAAGATCATCAGGTCTTTAGTTGAGGTTGAAAGGCAACTGCAAGGTTTTATTTTTTCTGCCACATGTCTATTGTGGCAGTTTTGTTGTTGTTCTTCTGTTCCCTGGAATTATGTTAGCTGATAAAATTATCCTTATCGTCAAATGCTCCTTCAGCAAGGGCTGGGGATCTGAATGATGTGTGCTACAGGAGTCTCCTGCTGGAAGGGGAGCTCCCCTATAAGTAGGGAGACATTAGTTCTGTCTCCATGTGACATCACCTGTAATTCTACATTGTCGATATGGCTATTACTCTGGAATTTGATATGCTTTATAGGTGGAGCCAAAACAAACATCTTGCATGTCAACATAGATGTTCTCTAAAAGAACAACGAGATCACTCAGAACAGTAACGCTTCATATCCCTTGCTAGATGAGATACGGAAATACCAAGACAACTAAAAAATGTTTTTCACAAAACGCTGTGCCCATTTGCTAGCTTTTTACAGGTTGTTCAGTTGTAAAGAACATGGGAGCTGCTCTTGGCTCAGATTTGATAAAAGCAGAAGAGAAACTTTTCCCTAGAATTTTGAGACTTGGGGGCAAAACAGCAGTTATGTGTAAATGTGTTGTTAACTCTTGTGTTGTCCTGCAGTGCATAACCGAGCAAGTCTTTAGTAAAAGCTTTGTAACATACACTCCAACAGGTATGTAATAAGTTCTCTGTGTAGTGTTGGACAGAATGGATGCTGCAAAATTGTGTTTGTGGTCTCAACGAGGGACTGGTGAGAGCTAGCCAGTAGGACATGACAACAATTGAAGTCCTGTTCTGTTGTAGGTCTTTGTTATACAGGTAGTATGGAGAGATACATTCGGCACGGTGGACTCGAACTCACATCATATGGTTGAAACCCTGCTGATGGTTCATTTTTTCATTATGAAATGTTTAAGGAAGTGTACAACTGAAGTATGAGAGCTGGAACTGAAACCTGGTTGAGCATCCTAACTACCAGAAAAAGCCGTGCTCCTTCTTGTTTTCTCGCTTAGTCAAATTTTCAGTCACTTTTCCCACTCTGGCTTGGATTCAACTGGAATGGTGTAGAACTTGCTTGTATCTTAGCCACCCTCTCACCCAGGTGTAAAGTTAGCTCACTCCACGTGTGCCAGACTACTTTCATGTGTCCTTAGTCAAATCTGTGCTGCTGATACCTGTTTTGTAGGTTTTTAAAATTACTTTTGGACACTTAAGTCTTTGAATTTATTTTTTCTACAGCCTTTTTCAGTGTGTATTAAACTTTAAATCAGAAATGAATAAGTAATCAATGTTCATTTGTACTGTAGTCTGTGAGCAAACAAGATTAAATATAGTAGTCTTCCATCCAGCAAGTCATTTTCTGTTACATCAAAAGTGAGATGGAGAAGGAATCAGTGGGATGTTACATTGTTTGCATTGATCAATGTAACATCCCATTATTAGGAGAAAATTCTGAAAATCCTAAATAATACAGTATACAGAATCAGTTCTCATTTGGTGGGCATGCTGCCACTGATGGGAACTTTCTTGTCGTGTCACTTAACATATGAAATGAATGATGATGTCAAAATGAGCTTCATTTTTTTAAACAAAATGCCAAGTGGCATTAGTAATGTATTTCATAATCACTGTAGGCCAGGTTAGGTATGGGCTGCTCCCAGTAGTGGCTTTGCTTTGTGCCAGCATTTATTTATGTATTAGCAGGGAGCCAGCTGGTACTGCTGCAGATAGGGCCAGATCCGGAGAGTGGTGGTGGAAAGGTGGGTGCTGCCTCTGAGCAGCTGCTCACGTAAAGCCTACACAAGATATAAATCTCTCACCCCCTCAAAGAAGTGAGGTTCATATTTTTGCAAGGTCATTTCCCACAAAACTGCAATGAGTGGCATCAGTTACATTTGTCCCGTACCAGCTTTTCAGTAGTCTTGCTGGTGATTTCTCTGGCTGCTGAGACTGTAGTTACTTGTGTTGGGGGACTTTGGAGTAATATTAAATCTCTTCCATTCCTCTGGATTTTCCCTAGTGATTTGAGGATTACTAAAAATGAGGTCAGAATGTGTTGTTGTTGTTGTTGTTGTTGTTGTTTTTTTTTTAAAAGGATGTTAGGTACAACAAGATACCTGGACATATTAATCTTAGACTGGAACTTGGCAATTGACATTCTTAATATATTCAAGTTAATCTTCATATCATACAGCGGTTAGAAATACTTACTTTATTATCAGTATATTTACTATCTGTATGGAAGCTTTATCTCCAAATTCAAGGAGATCTAAGTTATGTTGCAGGCTGTAGTAGTCTCTGTTCCCAGTCTGAAGCCTCCATAACAACACCACATCCATTCCTTCACCCCACGTTACAGGTTTGAATGAGTTATTCCCAGCAGTGTTTAATACTTCTGATTCGGTAGCCTGAGACAAGCTCTTAACGTTGCCTTCTCCTAGGCCCTTTCAGCAGAGCACACTTAAGAATAAGGACTACAAATCCTCAGTGCTTGTTATCACCAACTTCTAACAAGTAGTTACGTCCTTTCTATAGAGTAGCACCACACCATCCACCTTATCCTTCTTAAACACCTTCAAAGTAGAGATTTTAATACCCAAATCATGTGGACTGCTGCTTTTATTTCTTTCATGGTACCTATAAAATCTATCTCCAGTGAGAACTTCTAGATCTTGGTACATCTGAGCCAGGCACCTGTCATCCATATATAAACAACTCTGCTAATTTAGTGATGCTATTTACCATGTAGGTTTCATTTGTTTGCGACACGCTGAGCATAATTTAAAGCAGTGCTCGCTTCCTTCGCGCTCCTAGTTTGCTCTCCTTACAGTTACTGTGTTTGTTTTCTTTGGGTTGGAAGCTATCCCGTGTCCTGGAGAGCTGAGCTGGTGTACTGTGGTACTGGAGCTATGCTTTACACCAGGTCACCTAAGTATTTTATCCAGTGCTTCAGAGAAATAAAAAGACGGGAGTTGCAGTCGGTACTGTAGAACAGGTTTGCTCATGCAAGTAGCCAGCTGAAGTCAGAAGAGTCTGGGCTTGCCGTGCTTTATGGTCTTGGCACTGACTATGGCAGCTGTGATTTGTTTCTTGTTTGTACTTGTTCCGGTGCTGGACTGGAAAGTTGCTTGTTAAACAAGCAGTAACCTGGTTAGGGTAAATAAAAGCTGCATTCAGTTACGAATCGCTGAAAATGATTGTAATGTCTGGCTAATGCTTAAGACTTCAAGCAAGAGGTGCTGTAATGCTGCTGCACTACAGAGAGACCGTTACCTGCTGTAATGCAGGTAGCCAGGTGCAGGAATAGCCTAAGGAAATAGCTACACTTGGGGCAAAAACATCACCAGGCCCATGGAGCCTGGAAAGTCTGAAAGAAGGGTTTGTTGGCGTGGTTGTATGGATGGGGAACAGCGGTGAAGTACTGCTTTTTACAGTGCTGCTAGCAGTAGCAAATGCTGTCCCAGTCACCTCTTGCCCTCCAGAAGAGGCCACAGTTGTCTGGGTTTTTCCTGCCGGCTCTTCCTCTAGCTCAGTCACTTGCTCTTCTGTTGGTTTCCCTCACCTAGCTACCGAATTGAGAGCAGAACCAGAACCAAAGGCTGGGTTCTGAGGAGGATCTAAAGAGCCCAGATCTCTGGTGGCAGTCATCTTGGCCAACTGCTGAAAGCACTTAACGTTCTTTTGAGTTTCTAAAAATTAAGTCGCTTAACCATAGAAATCTTACACAGATAAATGTTTTTGACACTGGATGTGTTCCGTGGGTCCTCATCCTTCATTTAGGATTCTACAAGAGCTTAATGTAAAAATGCCCTTCTGTTGTAGCTGGTAACTTTCCAGAGGTTGATAGTTCGAGCATTCAATTGTCTTGAAGGTCTGCTGGGAATAAAGGTGTTCCTAAGGTGTGTAGCTTGCTTTTCTGATCCCCTGGCTGTACACCAGACTTCAACCATTGTACCATGAGTCCCTATTGTCTAGCAGTATAGAAAGATCCGTAAGTGTATGTGATAGTCTCATCACTCTTTACAGGCAATAGTGGAAAGCAGCTATCATAACATGACAGAGAGAGACAAAATGTATAACTCCGTGCTATAAGAAAATAATTTACTCTACAGTAAATTGTTTTTCTAAATGAGAAGCTTTCACAATCAGAGAAATTAAACTTTTTCCCCTTCTCTCATGCAGGAAATGATAGGTAGAAAAGAATCCTGTGCTTCAGGACAGCTACCTATGACCTACCTAAGCTGCCTTGCTTACATACTGGAAGAATGGACTGCTGTGGAATACCTGAAGAAATATTTTTTCCACATGGTCATCATCTCACTGACAATTAGTGCAATGTTAATTTTTTTTATTGTTCCTTTAACAATCCTCTTTTTCATTTACCTTACTAATGTTTTGCTTTTAATATATCAGAGGAATGATGAGGTAAAAGCTGCAAAAGATCCCTTGAGCAATGTTTGGGATAGTGCAAGAAAAACTGTGGCAAGCTTTTGGGATATATATGCAAGAATATGGCATGGTAAGTGTGACAAGACTTGCCTGAAGCTTTGAATTACAATTCTGAGTGAGGTATGGTGTAAATGTTAGTTCTGCTAACTTCTCTGTAAGGGAAGTAAATGTTTTTTCTTTTTTTTTTTTTTTTTTTTACTTTAGTAGCTGTTTGTTACCCGCTTATATGATCAAAACAACTGTTTGGAACTGTAATTACTGTATTTTTAGTTGGAGAAAACTGTTATGAAAATTTAAAATAATTCCAAGAGCTGTATGGAAAAATAAATGTGGTATCTAATTATTTCTGTTTGTACTATAGCAGAATTTACAAGTAATCTGACTTCTCAGTTTTGTTATATTTAACCTTTAGACGCTTTCACCACACCCTAATCCCTAGGAAAATTCTCAGCCACAAGCTAGGTACCTGTTCTTACCACAGGCGTAGTTTAAGACTGTTAGCAAGACTTAATTTGCTGCCCTAAGGATAAGAATAACAGGCTATCTGTGTTGCTACCCTTCCTCACAACTTTTTCCTGTAATTTTGAAGTATACTGCAGTCTAAAACTTTCTCCACCTCTTGCTAGGACCCTGCCTGTACCATCCCTGTCCTTCTCTTCAAATGGCTTATGAAAGGAGCTATAGCAGGGATAGAGATAAAGGCAGACCAGGTGGAATAGATTTTCTAGTTAGTAGAAGCTGTGGCTTTCTCAAGCATTTGTATGCATTAGCTTCCTACTCTGGTTCCGCCTGGTTCCTACATCAAATGTAGGAAGAGCCAGGAAAGGTATTTATAGAAGTCCATGCCTATGAGGAAATTCCCTTCCGTTGTTAAGTGAATGCATTGAAGACTCATTTGGGATTTGGGATTCTTGTGGATTCTGCTTTGGACTTGAGCCTGTGAACCAGGTCAACTTTTTATTATGTCAAAACACAGTGAAAGGGTCCCCAGCCCAACTTTGCTTAACTTGAATGCTTACCTAAAAGGTTATCTATTTCCAAACTTTTCACTCTGATACAGATTGGAAACTTGTACTTTCATGTTACAGGAAAGCCTTGTCTGTTTGAAGCAGTTTAATTGGGAGAATGAGAGTCATAACAGTATAATAATGTTTTCTTGTTTGTTTTTTATTGCACTTAGAGGTGGAAAAAGTTTTTAATGGCCAACACTTCTGGTTCAATGTCAGGTTAAAGTCTGATCTGGTGATTAAATTTATCAACGAATTAGTCCATTGAGTAGGTGGTGGCTGAGGGGCTTTCTCTTTGCTGTTAACTGAAAATTCCATCCTGAATGTAATTCTTTTAAAGCTACTGCATAGGCTTTTACAACTCTATGGAAGTCCTTTAATAAAGGATAGTAAAAAATGTTTTAAATTGCTATATAATTTACAGCTGTCATTGTCGGTGTGTTGCTTTACATCCCAAACAGGTTATGAACTTCACGGTGTGGAAAACCTACCAGAAGGACCAGGCATTCTTGTTTATTACCACGGAGCTATTCCGATAGACTACCTTTACTTTTTATCTAGGCTGTTTCTCTGGAAGAAAAGACTTTGTCTGTCAGTAGCTGATCATTTTGTCTTTCGTTTACCAGGTAAGAACATGTTCTTTTGTATTTAGGCATCATGAATTCAATCAAACCATTGCTGGGTTTTGTGGAATTAATATTTATTATGTTTTGAAGGCAGCTTTTAAACTAAAAGACCGGGGTGTAAGCTGGTAGATGCAGAAAGCCAAACAGGGTAGAATACTCTGCTTGGTAAGTGAAAGGTCATAAAAATACTGATAGACACTCCAAAGCCAACAAATAGATGTATTTGGATGAAATGTCATGCTTCATTAGAAAGTGTAGGTTAGGACTATGTTATTAATCTAATGCTGCTTCATCAGCAATGGGCTATGACTGCAGAAGAGTCTGGTAAATGGTAGGATATTAATTACCTACCTACCCTCTGTGTGGGGTAGACATTGCAGTGGGGTATGATGTCAAAACTATACTTTTGAACAAGGCCTGGAGTAGGGCACACAGCTTGTTTAAAAAACTTACTGTTAGAGTGGCTCTGTAATACTGACTCTGACTACTTGTCCTCTTGCTTGGTCGAAGAAACTTGGAAGAAGAGACTATTGCTTGGGAGAAGAGCCCACCCTGCTACAACCTCCTTCGAGGTAGTTGTAGAGAGTGCTAAGGTCTTCCCCGAGCCTTCTTTTCTTTAGGCTAAATAACTCCAATTCCCTCAACAGTTCCTCATAAGACTTGTTCTCCAGACCCTTCACCAGCTTTGTTGCCCTTCTTTGGACATGCTCCAGCACCTCAATGTCCTTCCTGTGGTGAAGGGTCCAAAACCGAACACGGTATTCAAGGTGCAGCCTCACCAGAGCTGAGTAAAGAGGGGCAATCACTTCCCTAGCCCTGCTGGCCACACTGTTTCTGATACAAGCCAGGATGCTCTTGGCCTTCTTGGCCACCTGAGAACACAGCTGGCCAGCTATTCAGCCAGCTATCAGCCAATACCCCCAGGTCCCTTGCTGCCAGGCAGCTTTCCAGCCACTCTTCCTCCATCCTGTAGCGTTGCATGGGGTTGTTGTGCCCCAAGCGCAGGATCTGACACTTAACCTTGTTGAACCTCATACGGTTGGCCTTGGCCCATTGATCCAGCCTATCCAGATCCCGTTGTAGAGCCTTCCTGCCCTCAAGCAGGTCAACAGTTCCACCCAACTTGGTGTCATAAACTGTGTGAACCATTCACTGGTTTGTGCAATGCTGAAACTGTCCTCTTAACTTGTGCCATTCATGCATCTAAAGAGTCATACAGCAGCCCAATTTAACCCAAGTAGTTTGCAATTTAACCGCAGAACACCCAATTTTACAGTTTAAAAACCTTAATGTTTATGTTAAAAATTACATTTTAAGAGAACACTAAAAGTAGGTGTTTGTTAGGTGTTTATTTTTGCAATAACCTGTATTGTACTGAAAAAGATAATTCTTCTGTATTAAAACCTATTTAAAAAGCAGGAGGAAGAATTAGATGTTTGTTTTTGGATATCTGGCTATGAAGCACAAGTCTCAGTTGCATAGCTGCTGGTTTGATAATTATGGAAAAGAGCATATGTAGGCATTGGGTTATGGTGGTGCTCTTGATAAACTGTTTTATCTTTATAACATTTGGGCAAAAACACTGTCACTTAGCCAATATTTACTCTGTACATATTTTATTTACTTAGTGCAAATTTGCCTTAGTCTAAACACAGTTATTAGATTTTTGTTTAGCTGTAATCTTGTTCTTACATGCTACTTATTTATTACAGGACTCAAGTTACTGTTAGAAGTGACTGGTGTTATGCCAGGTACGAGGGAGGAGTGTCTCAGTGCACTGAAGAATGGTCACCTGGTGTCTATATCACCAGGTGGAGTTAGAGAAGCACTGTTCAGTGATGAAAGTTATCAGCTCATGTGGGGAAATCGAAAAGGCTTTGCTCAGGTTGCTCTAGATGCAAAAGTGGTGAGTATTATGCTACCAATCCCAGTTTATGCTTATTGCATGCAAGTCTCATTATAAAATGCAGTTTAGAAGCATTGGAGTATATTCCATACAGAAGGAGAGATTTGGGAGTAGAGATTTCTTTTCCTTTTCCCACCACCTTCTTCAAACACAATAACCATAGGGAGCATGAGTTTAATGGAACTGTGTAGATTTTTTTTCCTGGATGCCTTGCAACAGATTCATTTCTTCAGTTCTGTTTCTACAGTTCCATCTTGTGGGCATCTAACATGTCTTGACTGTATTTCAGGAATCTACACTGTGGTCGTTCACAATGTTGTTGTAATGTGTGTTTTTTTTTCTCATCCTACTATACTTATTTTCTAACTTTATCTTTCTTTTACTTCTACCTGCCTGATCATTCTCTTGTGGTTCTTTAACATCTTATTGTTACATTCCTTTCTTTTCTTATATTCTGAAAGGTTCCAGGATTTGTCCTCGCCGTTACTTTTCTTCATGCTTGTGAAAGATTGCATCAGCTTAACACAATGTGTGTCTACATTTACATTTGAGTTTGAATAATATGTGCACTTCTGAAGCAGTTTTTCTATCTCCATCACTTACCATGCTTCCATTTGCATCATGGAATAGTGTCTGAGTACCAGAGCTGCATGTGTTCTGGCTGATACTAAACCAGAAGTGGAACTTAATACCCTCCAGCTGCAAATGTGCACAATGGTACAAGACAAGAATTAATTCTAAGTAGACACAGAGCACCAAAATATATTTGGTGTTGATGTCTGATTCTCAGCATCGTCTTTCTTTCTCTAGAGGAGTGTCTCCATTGATTCACACTGTGCAAATATATGTATGGACACAGTTTCATTTAGATTTTCCATATGGATGATATCTACAAATGTGAGCTTCCACCACTGGCTCTGACTTTTCCCATCTGTGAGACTCCCACATGTGAAACTCTTTCTCTGATATAGACTCTCGCAGATAATTTTATTTGGGATGGCATAGAGCTCGAAGAGCAGCAACACTGTCTCTTTCCTAACTGCCACTTCCTATCATCAAAACTAGAGGCCAATTTTCTTTCTTAATTTAGACTTAGCACACCTAGCACTGTGTGTGTGACAGCTCATTGCGGAATAGATGAAGCCTGGATGTGTGCTAGTACTTTCCCATGGAATTGTGAAATCATAAGTTTCTTCTGTACATTGTTATGAATGCCCCATCTTCTCCTGTGCTTTTCTTTGGCCTTCCAAATAAAGGTAATCCTTTTCCATCTATATAAGAGAATTTTTACAGGGAATTTTTACAGGAAGTGGAGTTCTTCCCATAACATTATTTTTGCCAAAACTCCTACTAAAAAGTACCTAAGGTTGCAAAATGCATGCTTCAGTTTAATGTTTCTTCATAACTATATCTGTCTTTTGAAATCTTATGGGAGGTAACAAAACTCTAGAAAAAAAAAACAGAGGAATTGGATTATTCAATGGATAAAGTATTTTTAGACCTGGAGTCCTATTTCTACCTCTTTGTTATGTGGTCTTTTAAAAGTCACATTTTTGTGCTTTTGTTCCACCTCTCTACCTTTTTGTCAAAAAGCATGGACTTGTAAATGTTAGTCAAAATACTTCATATATTATACGCCACCACTACTAGAAAATACCAGAATCTGAACAGGATAAACCCAATCAAATTCATATGGGCATTTTTAATTACCTTATAGTATTTCCTCTTCTGTATTAATAATATACTTGTACAGTCAGAAAGAGATGTCACTTCAACAAGTGATTTTGCTTCATTTTATTTTCATGTGTCTTTCAAGCTGCCTCAACCATTTGAATAATATTTTGCCAGATGTTTTCAATTCACTTGTGACCTTATAATGTAACTCTTAAATGTAATATATATTTTTTTAAATACTCAAAAGTGTTTAATTCAATTTTTGACCTTAATATAGTGCCACCTGGATTTCAGTATGGTGAGCATCGCTGTAATTAACTTGCAGATTCCACTGAACTTTGGGCATCTTTGCTATTTCTCTGGAGATCTTTGACCAGAAATACCTTAGATAACAAAACACAAAAAAAAAAAAAAAAAAGTGCTGTGCATTTAACACCAGAGTGGGCAACATTAACCATATATAAGAAATTGTATATGAAGTTACGCCACAGTATTAACTGGAGTCCATCTTTTGACAAAGTTGGAGTTTGATTGCTCCTATTTACCCTTGCTGCATCCCTTCCACTACTGGTCAAACCGGTCTCATAGGTTGACTCAAGACTGGGGATGGCTCGTCTAAACTAACAGAACTTGCTCTGTAATGTAGCAATCCATGTACTTTCCTAATACTTGGATCATGGCTGAAGGCAAAAGAAGACTAACATCATCTTGCTTCGAGTTTATTATACATACCGTGTAGCCATCAACTGAGAACCAAACACACTTTACAGTACTCATAATAACTACGTGGCAGTTCCAAACCTGGCATAGATTACTTGAACAGGAGGGTTTCAAGACAGAAATAACTTTGCATATCTGAATACACATTCCTATTCTTTATTTAATGTTATAGAAGTTTAACAGTTCTTCCTCTGGAAAAGTTAACGAAAAGCAAGCAAGGAATGTAGTTTCAGCCTCAGTTCTTGCCTGCAGATTTCCCCATTCAGTTTCCACTTCATCTTGTGTAACTACCCTGCTTACACAGGGTCAGAGAAGGAAAATGTTACTATTTAATGTAAATCCATGATCTTCCTGGACATACATTTGTATCAATTGAAGTTAGGTATGTCAGTGACCTGACCTTCAGTAATACCCTCTGTCTGTGCCTCAACTTTGGTGGGCTAATGGGGAAGAGCCTTCATTTCTGAGGATCCCTGCATTTTATCTTTGCCAAAAAACAGTTTGAATCTAGTTAGGTAAAAGATAAGCAGGAACTATTGTTTGTAAATTTCCAATAAAAATAGTGCTTCAAACACGTTGGTTTTCTTTCTTTTCTATAATATACACACATGGAAGTTAAAAGAATGCTAGAATTATGTTTAGTATTTAGTTGGAGGCTGTCACGATGTAATGAGGCCCTGCTTTCCTGTAACTGGTGATGGTAAACTAGGGATTAAGAGGAAGGGAGGGAGTAATCAACAGTCAAGTGAGGAAGTGGTGGACAAGCTCATTTAGCAAAGGGTCGAGGGTGATGTAAACAGTAGGGACTTGGTAATCAACAAAATTGCTGAAGTGAGCTCATCCGGAGCATAGGAAGGCAAATAAGTACGTACCTATAGGACAGTGTTGGGGGAAAGCTCTCATACTGGGAAAAAAGCTCTCTTCTGGGAAAATGGCATGCTTTGGGTGCTCCTCTGAAGTGCTTGTACACTGATGCGCACAGGATGAAGAAAGAAAAAGGAGGAATTAATTACAAGTCTGGTTTGTGGGATGAACCCATGAGTGCAGAGGAAGCTGGCTGATGTCATTGCAGGGCAGCTGTCAATTGTCTTTGGAAAGTCATAGGGATCAGGAAAGATTCCTGATGACTGGAAAAAAGCAAATATCAAACCTGTCTTCAGGATGGGTGAGAAGAAGGATCTGGGGAACTACAGGCAAGTCAGTGTGCCTCAGTTCCTAGGGAAGATGATGGAGCCACTAATAGTGGAAACCACTTTCAGACACACAAAGAGCAAGGGGGTGATCAGCAGTAGCCACCTGATGACCTTCTATGATGAGGTGACTGGTGTGGAGATGAGGGGAGAGCAGTGGATGTTGTCTGTTTTGACTTTGGTAGGGCTTTTGACTCTGTCTGCCACAAGGTCCACATAGACAAGCTGAGGAAATCTGAGCTAGGTAAGTAGGCAGTGAGATGGATCGAGAACTGCCTGAACTTCTGGGCTGGGAAAGTGGTGATCACTGGCACAAAGTCAAGCTGGAGGCCAGTCACTGGTGCAGTACCAATGCTGTTTAACCCTTCGTTAATGATCTGAATGATGGGACAGAGTGTACCTTCAGCAAACCTTCAGTAAGCTTTCTGATAGCACGAAACTGGGAGGAATGGCCAATACACCAGAGGGCTGTGCTGCCTTCCAGTAAGACCTTGAGAGACTGGAGCAGTGAGCAGGCAGAAACCTCATTAAGCTCAGCAAAGGGAAATGCCAAGTCCTGCTCGTAGGGGATACTAACCCCAAGCACCAGTACATGCTGGAGGCTAACCAATATGAGCAAGGATTTTGGACTGGATGATCTCCAGAGGTCTCTTCCAACCTCAACTATTCAGTGATTTTTTGAGTTGGCTGGGTGTGATCCAGCTCAGTTCCAGCATGGCAAATTAAATCTATAGGTTACTGCTTCTCAGCTCATCAGCCCTATGGGTTGGACTGTGCTCTTTTACAGGCACAATCTTTTATTTAATATGTACCAGGTTTTATCAGCCTAGTGACTGAATGCTGCTACTTTCTCTGTAGCTCATCAGCTGATCATTGTATGCAAGTAACTGTTGTAGTTGCTTGCCAGTTTCCTTACAGCCTAAGAGATGTTTTCTTGCACTGTTCCTAATATTTAAGTGTTTTTGGTAGATGACTTTCCAGCATTTTAAACGTTAGACATACAGTATTCAATTAATAGCAGAAACTTAATGTGCTATTTTAAAAGTGTCCAATAGTTATGACTTTAGAAGATATTACTGATTATTTTTAAGAGTTAATTTATGATAATTTCCCATAATTTCATATTCTGAAGGATCTGATACCACAGCTTTACATACTTTGATATTTTTGCTGTGTGTAACTTTCCCCCACCCCCCTCGTTGAACGATCCCCATTGCTTTGAGTTCTTTATTTGGATTTACTTAGGTCCTTTTCCTTCTTATTTTTTTTCTGTGGTTTCTGCTCTATGGTAGTGATTCCTAACAGTATGAAGGCATTCTTTCATCACTTTCAGAAAAGTAATTTCAACTACATGTTCAAAATATGGTTCCAAAGAATGGAAAGGGATGATACAGGGGAAAAAAAGAATCATTGTATGTACTGATACAATCACTGTTAGTTTGTCTGCAAACTATGAAATCTTACTGCAGACTGCAAGATAGGACTTTCAAGTTCAGGTATCTCGTGTCTTTCTTTTTAGTTGCAATAATGAAGTGAACTTGTTTTCTTGTTCTGTAATTGCCTAAGGACGGTAGTGCAGTAGGCCATGAATAGTCCAGTACTGTCCAGGTAAATGAGGACATAAATTGCCTTATTTGTCCAAGGGATTTCTAGAAGTTTCTTCCAATGATGTTATTATATTGGGTGTACATCGGTGAGACCTTACTTTGAGAAACTGATGAGGTGAGCCAAATGTGAACGCCCACTTGCATTCTGCAACACTTCATGAGCTGACCACTCTTATTCATAACACATGATTTTAACTTTAGCCAGAGAAATCACAAAACTTTTTGTTTCAGTCAGTGATACTGCAATAAATGCATAACGTGTTTTTTTTTAGACTCCCACTTACATTTTATGTGTACATCCAAAGGGAAAGATATACACCTTTTAATACAGTATCACTTTGCTGAAAAATGGTGACTTAAAAACAGCAGTGTCTGTGGGAGCTGAGAAACATAAATTGGTTTCTGTTACGGAGTTTGTTTGATACACCGACCTGCTGACTTTCAGCAGGATGTTAAGGTAGTTCACTTTTAAGCTTTTACTGTAATATCAGTTTAACACAGATTATTCAAGGTACGCACTTCTAAGGCACAGGCAGAAAAACCAGACTTAATCAGGATGTAAGTCTGCATCCAAAAAAGCCAGTAAGATGGACTAAAAATAACTGTGAGAAAAAAGAACCAGCAGCTGAGAGGTTACCAAATAATCACTAGGCCTTCTCTGCCTGCCTGCCTGCCCCAGATAGATACCTTGCTGTAAACAGCTATCGAAGTTCTGTATCTTTCTAACAGCACAGTCATAGTAGGACTAATACATTCAGAAAAATTGTATTTTTGAAGTTGCTCTTCTAATTTTCTGTTTTGCTACGAGAGTGTTGATTCAGTTGCCCTTTAAAACATCAGAAATGAAAAATATGATTCTGATACTGCATGGTTGGAACAATCCTTAAGTCAAACCCAAGGATTTAATCATCTGCCTGCTCACAGGTAAGTACTGCACTGCATCACAGTGTAGTGAAACCAGGGCTAACTCTTACACCAACAGTAGTTCATTTACATGAGCTACTATTCTCCATTCTCCATGTGGACTTCCATGCTATAGCTGTACAGTGCTGTAAGTGGCTGTATTCATACTGTAAGTCTCTGAAAGAAAAATAGAAGAGCAATTCTGAGAGCAGAAACTGCAACCTGGCACTTGCCCCTCCCAGCTAAGTGTCCCAAAAGAACAGTGCATCTTACGTTGCATGTGTGTGCTCACTTTTTGTTTGCTTTGCCGTAGTAGGCAGGATGTGCTCCAAGGACATTTGTAGCTGTAGGTTTGAACATTCAGAAGGTGGGGAGGGAGTTAAAGGTATAAAGTCATGTTCTTGTGTCATAATATCATCTCAAGAGAGCAGGTAGTAGTTAATTGCTTGAAAGAAGTCTGGACTTCCCTGTCTGTTGGAATATTATGGCACAATATTTAATCTTTTTAGCTAAAACATGCAATTACTAATAGGAAGAAGAAGTAAAAACTTTTGTGCAGACTAGTGTGATAGTCTCTAAAAATGCCTTTACTTGGGATGTTAATTGTTCAATTTTAATCACTTCTAAATTCAACTAAAAACTAGCTCTCTAAAATTAGTATAATGGAGGATAGTATTTGTAACATTTATGAAAACTAAAATTCTTCCCAGTATTTCTATGAGTACAACCTTGGGTTATCTCCATAAATATATATACTAAACAATGTACCTCTTTATTAAAGGTAACTTCCACATTGCAAAATAAATAATTTTGATAGTTTGGTTAGCTCCACTTAATGTCTTCTCCCACATAAACAAATATATATTTCATAGATAATGAATGAAAAGCAGACTAACTGGTGAAAAGGTCACATTAGTATATTTTTTTCTATGTTCTAAATAGCAGCTGTCATTAAAAGTAATATCAATTGTGTGAGTTTTGTAAATTTTTCAGGCTTATGTAGATCTCCTCTATCAGTGACCTATATGAAGCTGACAGTTTCAGGCCATACTTGATTCTTAACAAATCCACAAAATTTGTATTGCTCGATTATAATTTTTTCCTAATCGTTGCAAAGAGGATATGTAGTTGTTCATCATGGCAAAAAATAGTTATTTGTTATAATTCAACATGCTTTACTCGTTTACTTATTTTTTTTTTATTTCATTTGGGAAAATAAAAATGTGTCTACCAGAATTTTCTGAAAACACACCAGTTTCATTGGTACAGTCTTTAGCTAAGATTCCTGAGGTCCAGGAAGGGCTTTCAAAAGGATTCAAAGACATAAAACTCGGAGCCAATGCACTTAATGCCAGTGTGAAGAAGCGTGGTGATTTATTGCCTTGGTTAGGCAGAACAGAAGTCTGAGCCTCTGTCATGATCGCCTATGATGTGGAAAACATTTGGCAAACTGTTGGCTACCAGCAGGTGATGCACTGTCTGTCTGTCCATACCTTCCTAAGAAAAATGTTTAGCATGCATCTGTGTCCCAAACTGAGATGTGAATGTTGATAAACGATCAGAAGGTTCGGTGCAGGAATGTAAGACAAGTTCCAAATACAATGAACTGCCATTGCTTTACTCAGCTCTCAGTATATCAGTGATAACAAAATTCCATGTTTGCTACCTGAACAACTGATGATTATCTTCTGTATTCAAGTCATTTTCTTAGCTGCATTAACAAAAACTAAAACATAAATTCAACCTCGATATAATGTTTTTACTTATGTTTTTCATGATTCCATAGCCCATCATTCCAATGTACACTCAAAATGTACGAGAAGGATACAGGATGTTTAAAGAACGAAGTAAGAACTTTAAATATATATTTAAGCATTTAGCATGTACCCTCCACTTTTCTCTTAAATTTAGCTCACTTTTCTTCTGGACTTTGTTTTTCAGATTCTGAGTAACTTAGCTTTTCTAACATGCCTGCTGGGGGTCAGAGGTATCTCAAATATTGAACTAGCTTGGGTAACTGGTTGGGGCTGTGTGATTTGGTTCTTTAATGAAGTCTTATTTTAGTGATCTATTAATTCATTTAAGCTTTGTTTTGGTGAACAGCTACCTAAATCCTGTAATTTCTTCTTGATTGTCAGATAAAGCATGCATTTTTTTAAGGAGTCTTCCAAATCCATCAGATTTCACATTTCTATTGTGTTTCCTATGATTATAATCTCACTTTTTTCTCCTTTAACTGTTACAGGATTTTTCAGAAAATTGTATGAAAGTACACGATTGCCATTTACTCCTCCATACGGAGGACTTCCAGTTAAATTTCGCACATATATAGGGGAGCCGATCCCTTATGATCCAAATATAACTACAGATGAGTTAGTTGAAAAGGTAAGTTGGCTCTACTTGCAATATTGAACTACACATTTTGTCCTCTATTATATATGCACTTGAAACCATTTTTTGTACCCTTGAAAAAAGACAAGTACCCTTTTACTAGCTTCTTGAAGTAACAGGTAGTTAAGCTTCAGGATTATAAAATGGATGGATACTTATCAGTATGTACTGACGTAGTAATAGTTCATTGGGATGCCCTTACCCCTTCAAAGCGTGTGAGCTCTATCTTCCTGGGAATTCTAACTTTGTTTCATGCATGCTTTTGATAACTGCGATAACTCCTATTAGTTAAAGACTTAAATTGTGTTTGAGATGAGAGCAGTGGTCTGGCTGACAGCCATCTGGTTGACAGTGGTCAAGGTTGACAGCCTTGGAAAGGAGCCAGGAATTGAATCTGTCAGGAAAAGTTTAGCTACTCTTATATTCCCAGTGATACTCTACTATGGTTCTGGCGTAGATCACTGTAGTACTTGGCTCCACTTAGTTCAAATTTAAATACATCGGGAAAAACTGAGAGGTTATTTCCTTCTCACTAGCAGAAATACCTAGTATTTTATGCATCCTTGTCACAAACTTGCATTTGAATCTCACATAAAAGTAAACAGAATTTAGATATGAATTGTCTTATGTGCGTGCTGAGTATGATAAACTCAGAAGAATTCTTGCTGGGGAGGAAAAATGGAGGTCCGAATTCCTGGTCACAGCATGAGATCAGACTAGTGAGGTTGTATCCTGTGCTCTTGAAAACCTTCAGGGATGAAAGTTGCATAAGCTTAATGTCTGCATATGTTAAAGGCTACTTTGACATAGTCAATCTCAGGTTTGGTAAGTCCCAATAATTTGAGCCTCTCCAAACTGCAATTCAATGTTTTTATTCCCTTCCTTTCCAAGGAGAGCATTGTTAGGATAACTAGCCAATATAATAGAGAACTTTTTTCTTAAAGTAGATCTGTGTGTGAATTGCCTGATACCTTTTAAAACTGTGACAGGAAGTCAGTGATTGTACCGTTCTTTATCGCATACGTAGGTATGTAAAGGCCAACTTTCTCCTCTCTTTTCAGACAAAGACTGCAGTTCAGGCTTTGATAAAGAAGCACCAAACGATCCCAGGCAGCATATGGAAGGCTTTAATGGACCGATTTGATAGACATCGTAAAAGTGATTAGAATGCTTATGTTTATTTCATTGTTTTTACAGTATATAGTAAAAAACAATGTCCTGTGGCAGTGATGACTAATTGGCGTTTAACTGGTTTAATGTACAAGTTTCTACAGATTCAAGAGCAGAAAACAATAACTTTTTGAAGGTTCCCTTGTGTGAGCTCCTTCAGTCAATGGCTTTTTGAGGATATTCTTGAAGTCAGAAAGAGTGGGCCCTTGAACAAGAAAACTTATGTATAATAGCAATGCAAGTGCTAAATTTACCAAGAAGAAATCATGTAGCCAGTATTTGACAGGTTCCTAAGAAAAAATATTTACATACATCTGAAAGTCTGAAAAGTTTTGCCTAGTTCTGTGTTTTCTTTCCTGAGCTGTTCACAGTCCAGTCTCAGAAAAGTATCTCAGAGTAGGTGTTGTCCCAATGAACTGCAGTCTAGCAGGCACTCTGTCAGTACCTTACAAACCAGACCTCACACAAAACAGTGTGAGAAGAGAAAATGTTTCATTTTAGCTAATGATATGTTGCTTGGATCATTTTTTCTAGAGATGTGTGTGAAGAGAAACAATCCCATTAAAACAGATATTAGACTTATATAAATTCATCAGCTTAATGGTTCACTATCCTAGAAAGTAAGAATTCTGCATTCAGGACTTCCCTCTTATGGAGAAAAAAAAAGCCTCCTATCCCCTTTTATGAGAGAATGAAACAAATCTGGCTAACTCTAGGGAAGAAGTAACAGTAACAGAAATATCTGAATATTCAGATTCCAACTACACTTTGAGGCAAAATTTAGTTTTATACTCTCAAAGAGGAAAAAAAGCTTCAGTTAACTGTAGCACTTTGCAAATACATGTAGAAAGTACTTTCAAGTCTGTGCTGGTACATTCATGCACTATTGCACCATGCAATACTGATTTAGCAGATGAGGCAGCCTGTAGTCGGAGTGACTGCGTCACAGTCTATTTGCAGTACAGATGTGGTATACTCACCCAGGCTTCCCAGGGAGTGGGGTGAGGGGAGCTTATCTAACGCAGGCCTGAGGCTTGTAACCACTGGTGGTTTGCCTAAAAATGCGGTACTGCAACACGTCCATTCCCATATGGATTGAGCCTAAGTGCCTGCTTGGAAGGGAGGATATAGGCAGGGTTGTTTTCCTAATACAATCTTCAGAATACAGAAACTTGCTACAAAACAGAACGTGTTTTTACAAGCTCTGGGATGTTGTTATTGGTGGGAGTGGGAGAACTTCATGTAATCTTTTCAATGTGCCATTAAAAGCAACCAAGTCTCTTAACCTCAAGCATGAAGGAAAGTAATTTTTGTGCCTCAGTTTTTCCTCTTGTACTTTTCATATCTTGCCCCTGCACATCCCCAAAATTGATGTGGCATCTAAGAAAATACATATAACATTATCTAGTTGTCACTAGAAAACTAAATCCATTTTTTGGATTAAAATAAACCTCTCTTCTCATGCTGCTTCTCTATAAATATTTCTTGCATATCTGAAAAACGGAGCAGAATGGACAGGTGAGCATCCCTTGAAGAATGTTATTTCCCTTGAGCAAAAAGACAAGAGTCCTGTCCTGAAAAAAAACTCAGATCTGTCATAGAACATAAGAATGTTTACTTGAACCCCTTAACTGTAACTGCAGTATGCAGGCAGAAAGGTTTTTCTCTCAGCAGAGATACAACATGCATAGGAGTTGATAGACTAAAGCAAATCAAGATACTGACTAGTATGCCTGGACGTGAATAGGAATTCAAACCATGAAGCCGTGTATAATGCACTCCAACAATATAAGCTAAAATTCAAAGTCTGAGCTTAACTCAAGTGAGAAAATGAACTAAAAGAAAGGATTATGAAGTACTAAAATAAGCACAGATGATAAAGCAACAGGAATTAGGAGTAATAAATCTAAAAGCATTCCTTGTATCACAGAACCATGTGAAAGGACTAGACAGCATCATTCTCTATCCTATCCTGTTTTTCAAGCACATTAACATCAGTTAATATGCTTCAGTCATCTGTATTCTGAAAGTAACACAACTTTCAAACTCCATGTGCTCATACCTGATGGTAGGGGCCATGCTGCAACTTGGAATAAAGCATTAGCCTTGGATAGAGGATATGTAATCAGGACAATGGCTATCTTTCAAAGTGGGGATTTGATCCTAGAGCTGCTGTATCTCAGACAGCTCAGAACAGTTTGTTAATAAAACTCAAGGTTTTTCTGGGCTATTTCATCTTAAACATGCATCCCTACATTATCTACAGCTTATCTGAAGTGAGATGGAGTGAAACTTACTTTCTGTTGTTTTTTTTTTTTTTCTATCATAGTTGTCTTAGAGTATTTACTGGGTTCTCACAATGATGGACAAAAATGTTATTTAGAAACACCAAGTGGTTTTGAATGAAGAATAAGACTGATTTTTCTACTAAAAATAGTTAAACTCCCCCCTCTCCGCCCCAACATGTTAGAATACTGCTCTAATACAGAATTCTAATATAGAACTGCTCTAATATAGCAACTAGAACTAGAAACTGGTCTTACAGAAACTACCAGAAAGTAGAGCTTCTTTTCATAAAAATACAACTGTAATTGCCTATGAGATGAGACCCCTACAATGCAAATTTTCTAGCTTCTCTATAATATATATAAAAAAAGAAATGAAAACCCAGCAAATGGAGATGACCTTTCCCTGGTCATCTCCAAATCAAACACGTTTATGACTTTTTAAGATGCTGCACTAGGGGAAAAAGTTCTGGTAGATTTGGAAAAATAAATTGTCAATAATGTAAATAAAGTTATAAAAACACACAATGGAACAACCCCAGTTCAGAAGTCCAGGAGGTTATGTAAATGTAAAAGATAGTCAAAAAAGCATGACAAAGACACGCAGAGTTTTTTACCCAATTGATGCTAAATTTATCTTACCTAAAGGTGATGTCAGAATGGTGCTGTTGTTTTGAAAACTGTTGAATTTCAGTCCAGCTGGTGCAGTAGCTAAATAAACCTGTATGTCTGGAACCAAGCCTGGTATAACTGCAATATCCTCTTATTTATTGCATTTATTTATATAACAAGTAGATCCCGGAATCATATCCAAGGCTTCAGGACAGTCAAATCTATGTCAACATTGCTTAAAACATCATGTCCAAACTGCTAAGATTCAGGAATACTAAATTCAGTGAGATACTGCACAGAACAGCATGCACGACTTCAGGAGTAGCGTATGAGAACTAAAGCAGCATGACTTAAGCTGTGCTGAAGGGCAAAACTACTCTGGACTGTGTGGTTTGGACTCCTGTTCATGTCCAGGCATATTAGCAGACATACACTGAATACAGTCTGCATGTGAATGAGGTCCCCACACCAATTTTATCAAATACATAACATCAGCACAACCCTGACGTTATTTCCAACGAATCCCTTTTTTTTTTTTTACTTTCAAAAATGAAGTCTATTGTATTCATAGGGTTCTTCCAGAGTTATTTCTATAATGGAATATATTACTATTTTTCCCTTCCCTATACCAAACCCCTCCCTCCCCACAAAACAATAAAAATAAAAAAATCCTTCCCCAGTAAAATCCTTAAAAAATCCCTCAATATAGCAACTGCACTTTACTCTGTGGTAGGAATACCAACATTTCCTTAATATTCCTTATCTTTGGTTAAAAAGATTTAAGCCAAAGAAGTTTTGGTTTATGGAAATAATTAGAGAACAAGTAGTTGAGTTGTACGCAAAACATGTCAAAAATACCAAACACTGTAAAAACCAAACAAACAGATACCAGACATTGTTTAGATAATGTTATTTGCATATCATATTGCCTTCCTGTTGCCCTAATCAAACTGAATAAAAATTAAGTCATTTTACTTCTAATTGTCAAACTGCGGAATAAGGCTGGTATAAATTTGTCTGTGTCCTCCATGTTCAGTGTGAATCTAAGGTTTGAAGTTCCTGACCATTTCAAATGTCACTGGAAAGAGACCTCTGTATTTTTAAGTCTAAGCACAAATACTTGCAGTTGTGTAGGCATATGCAGTTTTAAACACGTTACATTTTTAAATGGAAAACAGGGGAACGGGGAAGGTGGGAAGCATGAATTCTGGTCAGTGGAGACCTTTTGGAGAAGTTGCCGAGTGCGCAGTGTCAGGAAGGGTCCCAGCAAGCATCCAGGACACTACGAGCATCCCACACAGACTGCAGAGGTTCCAGGCCAGCCGACAGGAAGCAAAGGACGACAACACATGGCTTCTGCAGGAGAATGTGAACACAAGTGTTATAAGAGTCTTATGAGGAGCAGCTGAGGGAGCTGGGGTTGTTTAGTCTGGAGAAGAGGAGGCTCAGGGGAGACCTCATTGCTCTCTACAGCTACCTGAAAGGAAGGTGTGGGGAGCTGGGGGTCGGCCTCTTCTCACAGGGAACAAGTGATAGGACTAGAGGGAATGGCCTCAAGTTGCTCCAGGGGAGGTTCAGGTTGGAAATGAGGAGACATTTCTTCTCAGAAAGAGCAGTCAGGCACTGGGACGGGTTGCCCAGGGAGGTGGTGGCGTCACCGTCCCTGGGGGTGTTCAAGGAAAGGTTGGACGTGGTGCCTAGGGACATGGTTCAGTGGGTGACATTGGTAGTACGGGGATGGTTGGACCAGATGGTCTTGGAGGTCTTTTCCAACCCTAACGACTCTGTGATTCTACGAACATGCCTTCGCATACCTACTGGTTGAAAAAAAGAAAGATCTTCACCAAAAGCCCTCACACAAACCACGGTCCGGCAGTGTAATGAAGGCAACCCACTGCGCGGTTGACCACCCGGTTAAGAGGGCAGCGAAGACGCCGAGCACTGCCCCTTTTCCACACCGACCCAGATCCCCAGGGGACCCACCGGGGCACCGGCCCCGCTCCCCGGGCTCCGGGAGCCCAGCAGCAGGGCTCGGAGCAGAGCCGGGCGGGCGGGCGGCGGCACAAATGGCGGCGGCTCCCCCTGGCGGCCGCCTCCGCCACGGAAGCTGCGGGCGGCGCGGTGCGGTGCAGGCCGCGGTCCGGGCGGCTCCCGCGGCCCCGACGGCGCGGGGTTCCGAGCGGCTCCCTCCATCCCTTCTCCTCCTCCATCTCCTCCTCCTCCTCCTCCCCTCACGCCGCCGCCCTCGTTCCCTCCGCCCCGCGAGGAGCCGCCCGAGCCCCGCCGCCCCGCGGGCACCCGGCCTCCGCGGGGGCGGTGGGCGAAGGAATAAAAGCAGGCCCCGGGAGGGGCGCGGGGCTGCAGCCGGAGCCCCGGCCAACAGGGGAAGGTGAGCGGGGACCGGCACCGGCACCGGGCTCGTTACCGCGGGTTTGTAATTGGGGAGCGTGGGGCCGGGGCTGGCCGAGTGACCGCGGCTCCGGCCGGGCTCCGCAGGGCGCTTCTTGCTGCGAAACAGCACCGGGGCACGCTCCGAGCTACAGGGTCCTCCCCCTTAGGTCGCAGATGCTGTTAGCCGCGTTGTCAGGCTCTGAAGTCGTCTTGTTTTCGTTTGTTTTGGTGGTAGCTTTGCTAATTCCTGTGCAAATACCTCCTGTATCTGGCCGGCACAGTAGAAGGCGGCGTGTTTCTGCTGGCTGGGGCGTGTTGTAACTGTTGTTTTTCAGTAACTTTCCAGTTTTGGGGCACTGGGATGCTTTCCGGAGGTTCCACCTGGACTTTTCAGGCGTGTGGTGAGACTGCAGCGTGCTGGTGCTCTGCTTCTCGTGACACGGTGAGCCATGGCTCAGGTAGCCCAGTGTCTGCCGAAGAGAACAGCTGCAGTTTAATTAAGGGCTCGTCTGGGCCATATACTAGAAATTAACGAAAGGAATTGTATGTTAGCCTTGTTTCCAGTCTCCGTCAGCGCAAAGCCTTCAGTGTAAGTCCACGTGCAATGTTGTTAGGCAAATGAGAAGTTGTACCACTATCATCTAGTGACAGTCGCTATCGGTCACACCATTAGGAAGTTTGTATTGAAGTTAAAAGCATGCGGCTCGAGCTGCGTGGCAGGAAACGTGTTAGAGATGCCAGCTAAATAAGTCTTTTAAGGGTGCGTTCATACTACAGAGGGATTCTGCTGCAAAGTTGGCCAAGGTTGGAACTTGGTAGTAGGGCACCCCTACTGCAGTTTTTAGGTTTGGGTGGTGACAGATGTCAGCCCACCTCTGACAGGGAGGGCAGGACAGTCTCTCCTCCTTTGCTTGAAGGAGGTCCCGATCAGAGTAGTGTCACTGGTGCTTCAAGAAGTCAGGATGCTTAATTTTGTAGTTTTAGCGCTGCTGGGCAGTCATCAGCTAAACAGCTCTGAAGTGGGGCAGCCCAAAATGACTGTCTATTAGTAGCGTACATGAACTGTGTGGGGCCTTTATTAAATTCAGGGCATGCGTGTGCTTTTTTGGTGATGGAGAGAGAGTCTGTCATCCCCGCTGCGCTTACCTTTGGTAGGGCGTTAGGTACAGCTGTAACGTAAATCACATTTAGGCTTGGAAACAGAGCATTCCTGTGGACCATCAGGGCCTATGCCAGATTTCTTAACGGGAGAGCAAATTTACAGGCTGGGGGAGACCTTTATCTGGTGGATGGTAAGTTGAACATGGGTCAGGATGGCTGTCTGCATGCTGGACTGCATGGGCAAGGCCGTAGTCAGGGAAGCATTTATTTCCCTCTTTTCATCACTCATGAAACCACGTGTTTAGAGCCTCACGGTACAAGAAAGGTGCTGACAGCCTGGAGGAGACTCAAAGAAGGGCCACCAACACTGTTAGGTGACTGGAGCACATTGCAGACATGGGGAGGTGGAGGGAGGTGTGTGTGTGTTTTTCTTGAAGATGAGAAGGATTAATGGGGATCTTACCGCTCTTCTTAGCGAGTGGTTGCAGGGAAGGTGGGATTAGAGTTCTCAGCCACGGGACAGGAAGCAACAGGAACAAATTGTAGTAAGGGAAATTCTAACTAGATCAAGGAAAAGCATTTTCACTGTGAGGGTGGTCCAGCACTTGATTAGGGGTTGAGAGAAGCAGCAGGATCTCCATACGTGAAGATACTACAAATGGGACTGGACAGTGCCTTGAGCAACCCAGTCTAACTCGTTGGCTCTGCTTTGTGCAAGAGGTTGTATTAGTGCTGTCCAGTGATTCTTTCCACTCTAAAATATTCCATGATTCCCTTCAAGATTAGGAAACAGCATTATTCAGAGTAGAATTGGTGGTCCCTAAGGGAAGGCAGTACTTCAGCTGTTATCTCTGTGGTTGGCAGGAAAGAATTTTTATTTATGTTACAGGTTACTGCACAGGTACATAAGCAAACCTATAAAATTGCAGTGAGATGCAATACCTCAAATGCAATCACATTTCATGCAGAAGGCCAAGTGATATTTTGCAAGACCGACATGTGTGGACAGGACTTAAAATTTACTTGATGAGGATGTTGTGTTTGGAGAAAGTCATAAACAATTAAAAATGTAGTAGGAGGGAAAGCATAACTTTCAATAATCTTTGAAGTTCTGTATCCAATTCTGAGTTTTAAAAAGCTCTTGTGCCATAGCTCATGCCTACGTACTGTTCTCTGGTTAGTAGGTGGAACCAGTGGAGAAGTCCAGGCATGACGATCTGGTAAATACAATGTTGAATCCTACTCCTAAATCCTACTTGGTCTCAGAAGTTGTGTTCTTTGGACTTCTGTCGTTGTTTGCTGCCTCACAGCTTCTGGAGTTAGTCTCTGACAACTGGAATGAGAAAGAACTTCCCCTTGCTCTCCCACATGCTCTTTCCCATCCTTTTGTCCAAATTGATCCTCCCTGCCACCCCTTACATGCACACGCATGAAATTGGTGAAGTGCCTTTAACTTATGCCATGTGCTTATACTTAGCTGAAGATTAATCAGCTGTTCTTCTCATTGTCCTCGAGAACATGCTGCAGAGCAGAGTTTTGTAAGCCTGGATTGGTGGAACAG